>NC_134355.1:520948657-521593657 GCF_048569485.1 Anomaloglossus baeobatrachus | reverse complement strand
TACCCTCATTGTGTGCAATGCTCGGCCCCTGTGAAACTCACTCAGCCGGAGCCTCAGCCACTGGTGGGACCCTCGGCCTTGGTAGAGCCACTGGCTACCACTGTCCAGGTGGCAGGGACAGAGTTTGCAGTGTTGGCTGACAAACTTTCTGAGTCACTTTCTCAATCCATGGCTCAGTCTATGGATAGATGGTCTGCTAAGATACTTGAAGCTTTGCAGCACAGACCGGTAACACAGGCCCCGGGCACTGTTGAATCATTGCCCCCAGGCCCCCCTCGGTTGGAGCAGCAAAGTGCTCCTGGGGTGACTCCTAGGTCCCACGGTGAGGACTCCGACACGGACCGCAGTCCCAGACCGGCTAAGCGGGCTCGCTGGGAGCTTCCCTCGACTTCATCACACTGCTCAGGGTCTCAGCATGAGGACTCTCTGGAGGATGAAGCGGATGTGGCAGATCAGGGCTCTGAACCTGACGCTGCTCTCAATCTTGATACACCTGAAGGGGACGCCATAGCAAATGACCTTATAGCGTCCATCAACCAGGTGCTAGAACTTTCTCCTCCAGCGCCTCTGATTGAGGAGTCAGCTTCTCAGCAGGAGAAATTCCAATTTCGTTTTCCCAAACGTACACGGAGTGCGTTTTTCGATCACTCCAACTTCAGAGATACAGTCCAGAAACACCGAGCTTTTCCGGACAAGCGCTTTACTAAGCGCCTTAATGACACACGTTACCCCTTCCCCACTGACGTAGTTAAGGGTTGGGCTCAGTGTCCCAAGGTGGATCCTCCAGTCTCTAGACTGGCGGCTAGATCCATAGTAGCAGTGGCAGATGGTTCATCGCTCAAGGATGCCACTGACAGGCAAATAGAGCTCCTGATGAAATCCATCTATGAAGCCATAGGCGCGTCTTTTGCTCCGGCATTCGCAGCCGTATGGGCACTCCAAGCTATCTCAGCTTGTCTGTCTGAGATTAATGCAGTCACACGTGCCTCTACTCCGCAGGTTGTATCCTTAACCTCTCAGGCGTCGGCTTTTTCGTCCTACGCCATGAACGCCGTCCTGGACTCTGCGAGCCGTACAGCGGTAGCATCCGCCAATTCAGTGGCAGTCCGCAGGGCCATGTGACTACGCGAATGGAAGGCAGACTCTGCTTCCAAGAAGTTCTTAACCGGTTTGCCATTTTCTGGCGACGGTCTGTTTGGCGAGCAATTGGATGAAATCATTAAACAATCCAAGGGAAAGGACTCGTCCTTACCCCAGTCCAAACCAAACAGACCTCAGCAACGGAAGATACAACCGAGGTTTCGGTCCTTTCGGCCCTCAGCCAGGTCTCAATTCTCCACGTCCAACAGGCCACAGAAGGGCCAGAGGAACTCGGATTCATGGCAGTCTAAGTCACGTCCTAAAAAGACTGCCGGAGGAACCGCCCCCAAGGCGGCCTCCTAATGACTCTCGGCCTCCTCAAACCGCATCCTCGGTCGGTGGCAGGCTCTCCCGCTTTTGCGACGCCTGGCTGCCACATGTCCAAGACCGATGGGTGAGAGACATTTTGTCTCACGGTTACAGGATAGAGCTCAGCTCTCGTCCTCCGACTCGTTTCTTCAGAACATCTCCGCCCCCCGAGCGAGCCGAGGCTCTTTTTCAGGCGGTGAGCACCCTGAAGACAGAAGGAGTTGTGATCCCCGTTCCCCTTCAGGAACGTGGTCGCGGTTTTTACTCCAACTTGTTTGTGGTGCCAAAAAAGGACGGATCATTCCGTCCCGTTCTGGACCTCAAACTGCTCAACAGACACGTGAAAACCAGATGGTTCCGGATGGAATCTCTCCGCTCCGTCATCGCCTCGATGTCCCAAGGAGACTTTCTAGCGTCAATCGACATTAGGGATGCTTATCTCCACGTGCCGATTGCACCAGAGCATCAGCGCTTCCTGCGTTTCGCCATCGGAGACTAACACCTTCAGTTCGTGGCTCTGCCTTTCGGCCTGGCGACAGCCCCACGGGTCTTCACCAAGATCATGGCAACAGTGGTGGCAGTTCTACACTCTCAGGGACACTCGGTGATCCCTTACTTAGACGATCTTCTAGTCAGGGCACCCTCCCGGGTAGCATGCCAACACAGCCTGAATACTGCTCTGGAGACTCTCCAGAGGTTCGGGTGGATCATCAATTTCCCAAAGTCACAATTGACTCCGACCCAATCGCTAACTTACCTCGGGATGGAGTTTCATACTCTCTCAGCGATAGTGAAGCTCCACGCTGGACAAACAGCGTTCACTACAGACAGGGGTGCAATCTCTCCTTCAAGCCCAGTCACACCCCTTGAGGCGCCTCATGCACTTCTTAGGGAAGATGGTGGCAGCAATGGAGGCAGTTCCATTTGCGCAGTTTCATCTGCGTCCACTCCAATGGGACATTCTCCGCAAATGGGACAGGAGGTCGACGTCCCTCGACAGGAACGTCTCCCTTTCTCGGGCAGCCAAAGTCTCTCTTCAGTGGTGGCTTCTTCCCACTTCTCTGTCGAAAGGAAAATCCTTCCTGCTCCCATCCTGGGCTGTGGTCACGACGGACGCGAGTCTGTCAGGGTGGGGAGCGGTTTTTCTCCACCACAGGGCTCAGGGCACCTGGACTCAGCCAACGTCCTCCCTTCAGATCAATGTTCTGGAGATAAGGGCAGTGTATCTAGCCCTAAAGGCGTTCCAGCCGTGGCTGGAAGGCAGGCAGATCCGAATTCAGTCGGACAACGCCACGGCAGTGGCGTACATCAATCACCAAGGCGGCACACGCAGTCATCAGGCCTTCCAAGAAGTTCGGCGGATTCTGCTGTGGGTGGAAGCCACAGCCTCCACCATCTCCGCAGTTCACATCCCGGGCGTAGAAAACTGGGAAGCAGACTTTCTCAGTCGCCAGGGCATGGACGCAGGGGAATGGTCTCTTCACCCGGACGTGTTTCAAGAGATTTGTTGCCGCTGGGGAACGCCGGATGTCGACCTAATGGCGTCACGGCACAACAACAAGGTCCCGGCATTCATGGCACGGTCTCAAGATCACAGAGCTCTGGCGGCAGACGCATTAGTTCAGGATTGGTCGCAGTTTCGACTGCCTTATGTATTTCCTCCTCTGGCACTGCTGCCCAGAGTGTTACGCAAGATCAGGTCCGACTGCCGCCGCGCCATCCTCATCGCCCCAGACTGACCGAGGAGGTCGTGGTACCCGGATCTGTGGCATCTCACGGTGGGTCAACCGTGGACACTGCCAGACCGACCAGACTTGCTGTCTCAAGGGCCATTTTTCCATCTGAATTCTGCGGCCCTCAACCTGACTGTGTGGCTATTGAGTCCTGGATCCTAGCGTCTTCAGGGTTATCTCAAGCGGTCATTGCCACTATGAGACAGGCCAGGAAACCAACGTCCGCCAAGATCTACCACAGGACGTGGAGGATCTTCTTATCCTGGTGTTCTGATCAGGGTTTTACTCCCTGGCCGTTTGCTTTGCCCACTTTTTTGTCCTTCCTTCAATCCGGATTGGACAAGGGTTTGTCTCTCGGCTCTCTCAAGGGACAAGTATCGGCGCTTTCCGTGTTTTTTCAAAAGCGTCTAGCCAGGCTTCCGCAGGTACGCACATTCCTGCAGGGGGTTTGCCACATAGTCCCTCCTTACAAGCGTCCGCTAGAACCCTGGGATCTTAACAGGGTACTAACGGCTCTTTAGAAACCACCCTTCGAGCCGATGAGGGATGTTTCTCTTTCACGTCTTTCGCAGAAGGTGGTCTTCCTAGTGGCAGTCACATCTCTTCGGAGAGTGTCTGAGCTAGCAGCGCTGTCATGCAAAGCCCCCTTCCTGGTGTTTCACCAGGATAAGGTGGTTCTGCGTCCGGTCCCGGATTTTCTCCCTAAGGTGGTATCTCCTTTTCATCTCAATCAGGATATCTCCTTACCTTCCTTTTGTCCTAATCCAGTTCACCAATGTGAAAAGGATTTGCACTTGTTAGATCTTGTGAGAGCACTCAGACTCTACATTTCTCGTACGGCGCCCCTGCGCCGTTCTGATGCGCTCTTTGTCCTTGTCGCTGGCCAGCGTAAAGGGTCACAGGCTTCCAAGTCAACCTTGGCTCGGTGGATCAAGGAACCGATTCTTGAAGCCTACCGTTCGTCTGGGCTTCCGGTCCCTTCAGGGCTGAAAGCCCATTCTACCAGAGCCGTGGGTGCATCCTGGGCATTGCGGCACCAGGCTACGGCTCAGCAGGTGTGTCAGGCGGCTACCTGGTCGAGTCTGCACACTTTCACGAAACACTATCAGGTGCATACCTATGCTTCGGCAGATGCCAGCCTAGGTAGGCGAGTCCTTCAGGCGGCGGTTGCCCACCTGTAGGAAGGGGCCGTTTTACGGCTCTTTTTATTCAAGGTATTCTTTTACCCACCCAGGGACTGCTTTTGGACGTCCCAATTGTCTGGGTCTCCCAATGGAGCGACAAAGAAGAAGGGAATTTTGTTTACTTACCGTAAATTCCTTTTCTTCTAGCTCCTATTGGGAGACCCAGCACCCGCCCCTGTTCCCTTCGGGCTGTTGTTTTTTTGTGTACACATGTTGTTCATGTTGCATTGTTCTTTGGTTCATGGTTTAGTTCTCCGAACATCCTTCGGATTGAGTTTACCTTAGACCAATTTATAAGTTTCCTCCTTCCTGCTTTGGCACCAAAACTGATGGGCCCGTGATGCACGGGAGGGTGTATATGCAGAGGGGAGGGGTTACACTTTTTAAAGTGTAATGCTTTGTGTGGCCTCCGGAGGCAGAAGCTATACACCCAATTGTCTGGGTCTCCCAATAGGAGCTAGAAGAAAAGGAATTTACGGTAAGTAAACAAAATTCCCTTCTTTCCCTATTAAACTAAAAGAATCACCTCCTGCAGCTCCTGGGCTGCATTCTATGAAGGTGCACCTTGGCCCTGACTCCCCTTCCAGACCCCAAAAATAACTTTATAAAACTTGGCCGTTAGGTATGTGAATTACCTTGGTTGGCCAGATGGGCGGGCTCATTTTCTGCTCCTTTATCCCCCTCCTGCCGCTGATCGGTCATGCACAGCGCCGACCTCACCAGCGCCATGCTCGTACCTGCCCATAATCTCGCGCCTGTGCATTTAGCTCACCGGTGCGAGCGAGGGCAGCTATGTTTTCTGTTCTGGCTGCGATATGGCAGAGCGAGATTTGAAAATGTGACAAGGAGGATGACTGAGGGCGTCATCCCGTCAATCAAGGAAGGAGGATGGCGATCAGCAGCAGGAGGGGGATAAAGGAGCAGAAAATGAGCCCGCCCATCTGGCCAACCAAGGTAATTAGCATACCTAACTGCCAAGTTTTATAAAGTTATTTTTGGGGTCTGGAAAGGGAGTCTGGGCCAAGGTGCACCTTCATAGAATGCAGCCCAGGAGCTGCAGAAGGTGATACTTTTAATAGGTAAAAATCTGGAAACCGGTTCCCTTTTAAGTACCGCTGCCCTCGCCAGGCACATACACTGCCAACTTCTTAATAGTTGAACATGGATTCGCTTTACTTGACTTTAAATGGATAATGTGGAGTTTTTTGTGTCCTCTAAAATTGCACTTTTTGGGAACATGAATGTTCATGACCACTGCTGACTGCAGGCAGCTACTACTAAACAGTACTTATGAAGTTGTTCTGCCTCTACACGAGCCCCCGTCTGTAAAACTCTGGTCACAGATCAAGCTAGAGAATGAATTGACAATTTGCTATCCAGAGCATCCATCTGCACAGAGGACCACAGATCAGCGAGTGATGGAGTTCAGGATCTAGCCGCTGTCTGTACTCGTCCCTCCAATAGATTGTACGCTAATATTTGGGCCTCGGTGGTGGCATTTTTCTTCCTTGTCTCATATATTATTTTTTTTTATTCCAGATGTTCCTGTGTGGTCAAAGCTAGAATCTGGCCATATCCCATCAATGCAGCAACTTGTCCAAATTATTGATAATGAGATGAAGTTAAATGTTCACATGGATGCGATTCCCAACCACCACCGCTCGTAGCCACATTTTCCAGCACCAGATTCATCTTGTAAGTATATGGATGTCGCTAACCTTCCTATGGGTTTCTGCTGAAATAATGTCACGAGTGAGGGAGTCGAATATTCTCTGCCAGTAATTAGCAAAAAAATAGGGAAGGGCATAAGAAATATGAAGACCTGCTATTAATGAGGTTACCCAACCGGTTTTCTACATAGTACTGGGATGCAATGTCTCCCATTTCTGTGGAGCGACATTAAAAGGGGTGGTCCAGCACCTAAAATGTTTTCTATGTATCGATCCTTACACACTAACCACTCTTTAATTTGCTCTATTACACTACCCTACACCTCTACCTATCTAGCTAATCCTGAAGTGTGTGCGTTTTTGTTTTTCTGTACTTCATGTGATGTTTTGTTTTGGAATTTCAAACTTTGTCACAGGAGGCTGGGGCTGCACTAACGTCCCCGCAGCATCCACCACCCCTCCTGGAACTGGTTGTCAATAGGGGGCAGCATTGCAGTTACTTACTAGTTTTTTTGGGGGTTTTTTTACATCGCTGCCCTCTGAAGACCTCTTGGATCCATGTTGACAGATACTCTGAGAGATTAGCGCAGCGCCGTCACTCCGCTCCAATGTCACTCCGCTCCAATCTCTACCATAGCTTCAGTGAAAGACTGAGATGGAAGCAGCACCGCCCCACAACTAGCACAGCCAACAAACGAATTGTCATCAGGGGCGTCGCTGGTGTCACTGCTTCTCTCAACCCTCCCCCATGAGGAGTGTCACTGATTGTACAATGACGTTACATAGGTTGAAGAAAGACTTGGGTCAATTGAGCTCAATCTTTCTCCACCAATCATACATTCTGTCACGGGATTATAACCCACAAAGTCAATGGTACTGCGGAAATCATCCAGCCCTTTATTAAAACCTGTTATACTGACCGCCATTACTACCTCTTGTGGTAGAGCAGTCACTGTGGAACGCCAAAACTGTAAAGAACCGTTTCCTATTTAGCTGCTGGAATCGCCGCCTGGTCCTTAGTATTGTCTTTGAAAGGGCATAGGTCATGTGCCAGTCCTTTGTATTAACCACACATGTATTTTATATGTAAATAATATCTCTAACTAGACATTTTTTATTTTTTTTATAAGTCAAAGAATCTCAACTTTTCCAACCTCTCATCTTATGATGGTCAGCCTTTCATTTTTTTATTTTATTTTTTTGCAATCTAGTTGCCCTCCTTTTGAACTGACTCTAACTTCTGAATGTCCTTTTTAAAATGTGGAGCCCAAAACTTGATCCCATATTCCAGATGTGGCCTTACAAGTGCTTTATAGAGGGGTAACAATACGTTTGGATCACGGGATCTAAATCTTTTTATATACACCCTAAAATCTTGTTTGCTTTTGCAGCTGCTTCTTGACATGTCCTGCTGCTCAGCTTGCTTGTAATCAGAATCCCCATGACCTTCTCTTGTTCTGTAGTCTATTGAAAGCCTTAATTTGTTATAGTTGTTAGGCTATGCGCCCACGGGAGCTCGCATCTGCGAATATATCCGCAGGTACGTCCGCAGGCTTCCCGCAGCAGCTCCACGGAATCCGCAGCTATCCATTGCTGCGGGATTCCAGCAAAATATCTGCGGTAAACCTGCGGACATTTGTGTGACTTACCCGTGGAAGTCCTGGCCTCTATTTCCTGGCTGGACATCCGCAGGTATTTCCACAGGAATAATTGGCATGCAGTTACGTGCGGCTGTGGGACATCTGCAGCACCAGCCGCACATACCGCAGCACGTACCGCAGCAAGGACACAGCTCTCCCTATGTCCCATAGGATAACATGGGGAGTGTCTGTACTTGCGAAAACGTGCGGATTTATCTAGAAAATCCAGATAAATCCGCAGGTTTTCTGTGGGTACATAGTCCCGTGGGCACATAGCCTTATAGTTTCAGTGATATGTCTCTCTCATTATATTGATTTGAATGTGTTACCAGTATTTTCTCTGAACTGTAAAATGATCATTACATGTAACACAAGTCCCAGAAAAATCCCTGTCACATCAATTTTCCTCCCCCGTGATCACAGGAAAGATGTGCCTGATTTTCTCTGACTGCCCAGGACAATTTGCAACGCAGTTTCTGAATTATAGCTCTGGTGTTTAAGAGGCATTGTCCAGTCTCCGAAGAAAAGTCTACAATCCTTCTATGTGACTGCCAAATCATGACCGCCTGCGATGCTCACACAGTTGCCATGATCTGTTCTTCCCGATGCAAGCTTGACTACATGTACGCAGTTTGCACACTTGCAGTCATATGTTAAATAGACTTGTTTCCTTTACTCAAGTCGTCACGTGACCACAAGTGTGCACATGGCATTTGACTGCCTACTCACACTAAGGATATAGGGGAATCATGACTGTGTGCACATCGCACGCTATCAGTTTGTCATATAGTGACCAGACAGCCCCTTAACTATGACACCATAACTTATAGGTTTTATATTATTAGACTCCAATTGTAGGGAACTTGCATGATATAAAAATGTGGTAAGTTCATATTCGGAAAACCAAATGACTATCCCTCCCCTGGTTACACACTCCCATTTATGAATCTCAAGCATGGAAGCTTACAGCACATTATTCCGATGTGGATCTTCCCTATCCACTACCTGTTTACTAGAGCCCTTTGGTGCCAACACCCTGGTAGTGTGTGGAGTAATGCCAGGGCCAGAGTAACAGCATTAATGTTTTCCAGCTACATTGAGTTGCCCATATAATGGTGCTGGCCGATATGCTGTCAGTGTGCGGGATTATTAATGTAGCTACCTGCGACTAACGAACCTCTATTTCTAAACCTTGCAGGCATGACGTGAGCTTTCCTGAAGGTGTCAGCGGGGCTGGTGTTTATGAAGGCTCGCACTGAAGACAGCTCCTGTTAGTGCCGGCTGGATGTCTCCGCCATCTCGTTGTACCTTTTGAAGCTCTACATGCGAGGTTTCTCTGAGTGCTGCCCTCTTGTGGAGTTTTACAGCCACACTGCAATGAAAATTGTGTAGATCCAACCACGTTTTTTGTTTTAAAGCCATTTTCATGTTGTTCCATACGTCACATAATGCTGGCATTAAACCTTGTTTTCTATTCATCATTTACAGTGTTGGAATAGGTTAATTCATTTTCCTGAGATTTTTGTCTTTGATATCTAATTTTTATAAGAATCTGTTCTTTTTATAGTTTAAAGTGAAGCTCTAGCAAAAAAAGAAAAGACTCCAGTAATCGGCTACTGTTCGTGTTTAGTTCTCTGGATGTTCTGTATAATAAGATTATATTGCAGATCGCTAAGTTATTCTAAATTATAAACACATTTATCGGCATTTGAGATTTATTGGTGACCGTATGGAGGATGGAGCTAGCCTGTTGTATTCGAGTTACTGTAGAGTTTTTAAACTGAGCCTTTCTACTAGTCCTCTTTACAGACGATGCAAATTAAGTTAAATAAACCTACCATTAAAGTAAAACATCAGAACGTGTGTGGACTCCATTTGTTATTAATTATGTTTTTCTTATGTGGCACAATCATACTCTGCAGCACTTTACAAATATATAATTGTGTGTGTATATTATATATATCGCATTTTGGACTTCCGCATTAAAACAAGAGTCCTTAATCTCTTTTTTGTTTTAATGCGGAAGTCCGAAACGCGTTAAGTTTCCATGGATTAACACCTCTTTCGGTTTCACGGATGGAACTTTTTTAATATTCAAAAATAAAGTTTGGATGATTTTATCTTAGAAGAGGTTGTGCCGGATCTTTTTCCTTTCTTTCCATTACTTCTAACCGGCTGGGACTTACCGGTAGATTCCAGGCACCCGCAAGGACCAGCAGCCCGGGCAGCAGGTGAGCTGAAGAAATTTCTCGCATTACACAGTACATAGCAGGGGCTCATTTATAAGGTTTAGAAGTTTTTAGAAGGATCTCTTGATTAAAATATACTAGCACTTTTACAATAGGTGGGAAAAGAGCAAAAAAAAACAAAACTGAAGGGCTGCAGAAAAAATGGCGACATACTACAGCAAGATAAGACAAGGTTATATAAAAACAGTACAGGCAGGTACGATTTGTTAAGATTACTACATGGTATTGATACTGTAATCACAGATTTATGCACAACACATGATATATACTGTATAACTACCACAATTCACCAATAACATGCAATGTGAGTGATGGAACATATTTGTAATGAAATGAGGTCATAGACCACTAGTGAATTGGGGGTTGGATGTAAATCAAAGGACTGAGAAATTTTCCATTATAAAATAACATGGGAAGGTGTTACCTACCAATCATAAACTTCTGCTAAGCTGCAAGTGGCACCAGCCCCGACGTGCGTTTCAGTGTCCGCTATAATCTATAGTGTCTACATCATAAGACAAAGTAAATCATCCCCCTTCAATTCTAATGTGATCAAATAATTGAACAGAAAAATTACTCCATAAAAATATGTAAAAAAAAAAAACGTACTGTATAGTCAAATGACCTGAAAATGAGGGTATTGAAATATAGACCAAGGTGAGGGGCAAACCAAAGCAACAAGCAGGTAAAGGAGTAAAATAGTAAAAACAAACAACCCCACAATAATATGTAATATGTATAATGGAATAACCTTTTACTCTGTGTGATTAGATAGATATCTACCGTATTTTTCGGACTATAAGGCCCGTTTCACACGTCAGTGAAAAACAGTGACGTTTTTCACTGGCGTGTAAAACACGCACATGTCCCTGCGTGTGCCGTGAATCACGGCACACGTGGGTTGTCTAAGTGCAATCCGGGCTCCGTTATCCGTGGCCCGTGATTGCACTTAGAAATCAACTCACCTGTGCGCGCTCCCGCTGTCCTTGGTGCTGATCGCTCCCGCGACGTAGCATCCGGCCGGCGGTGACCCCCGCAGCAGCTGCTTCCGGGTCGGCTGTGTCGCGCATAATGAATATGCGTGACAGTAATCAGCTGGCTTAGAAGCAGCAGGGAGGACTGGCTGCAGAGGACATCACTGGACGCCGGGTGAGTTAAAATGTTTATTATTTTAAATGCACGTTTTTTTTCTGGCACGTGTTTCACGGACCACACCACTGCGTGGTCCGTGGAACATCAGTGATGCCAGAAAAAAATGGACATGTCTCCGTGCAGCAATCACGCACACGCGGGTACGCCACACGGAGACACGTGCAGTGAAAAATCACTGACGTGTGAGCAGACCCATTCATTATAATGGGTCTGCGTATGTTAGTGATTCTGGTACGTTTAAAAAAAAGCACAAACGTACCAGAATCACTGACGTGTGAAAGGGGCCTAAGACGCACTGGACCATAAGACACACCCTGGTTTTAGAGGAGGAAAATGGGGGAAAAAAAATTTAAGCAAAAAATGTGGTCATGACACACTGTTAAGGGGCGAGGATCTGCTGCTGACACTATTATGGGGGTAATGTCCCCAAATTCTCTGCTAAGGTACCCCATCCTCGTATATGCCCTCATCCTGCTATATACTGCCATCCTGCTATATACCCCCATTCTGCTATATACCCTCATCCTGGAATATGCCCCCCATCCTGCTATATGGTCCTATGCTGCAATATACCCTCATCCTCCTATATGGCCCCGTGCTCCTATATCACACAAAAAACAATAAACGTCTATATTCACCTTTCCTCGCTCCATGCAGCATTGTTCCTCCCCCTTTCTGTGGCGGCAGCAGCACCGCTTACTAGCGTGGAGCCATCAACGGTCACGTCCGTGCAGCACGCGATCTCCTCCAGTCTGCCGGTCAGCTGACCTGCGTGACTAGCGGTGCACAGCGATGACGTCATTGCTGTGCTCACTGCTTTCTACACAGATCAGCTGACCGGCAGACTGGAGGAGATCGTGGTGCTGCACGGAAGTGTCTGGTGAGCATGCTGTACTTATTCACTGCTCCCTGTGCTGATGATGATGCGCGGGGGGCAGTGAATACAGCCGCACATGATCACTCCAGGCTGTAGTTGCCAGGGGTGATCATGGCCAGCTGTTAATTATGCGCGCACCCCCCGCCCATCACCCCGCCCACCTGTCAGTGATGGCTTCAGCGCTGAGAGATGGGCGGGAGGATGGGCGTGCATATGAAATGAGCGGACCCACGTGGTCACGGCAGGCTGCTACAGCCTGCTCGTGCCCCCGATGGCCCGCTCCACCGCAGCACCCTCATTCTCGGCCGCAGCCCTATAGTCAGACCATAAGACGCACCCCCAACTTTCCCCCAACATTTGGGGGAAAAAAAGTGCGTCTTATGGTCCGAAAAATACGGTATCTCTGTCAAGGCATGAGTCAAACAGTAAAGAAAAGCCTAAAGTGCAGGAGAGAAGTACTTAGTATCCTTTAATATAATCATGGAAGAAAAAGAATTTTCAAAATAAGGCTATGAACATTAGAGGGAAACTGTCAGATGCAATATGCACCCAAAACCACGAGCAGTTCTGGGCACATATTGCTGATCCCTGCCTAACTGTCCCTGTATACACTAGCATAGATAAAGGGATCTTTATAGTATTTCTAAAGATCTTTATCGTATGCTAATGAGCGAGGGGACTAGTCCCAAGGGCATTGCTTCCCTTGCTAGTTGGCCCCATTAGCATGTTAGCACACCCACAGGGGCATACTAACATGCTAATGGAGCCACCTAGCAAGGGAAGCAACGCCCTTCGGACTAGTCCCCTCGCTCATTAGCATACGATAAAGTTCTTTAGAAATACTTTAGAAAAGGTCCCTTTTATCTATGCTACCAGATGCAGGGAATAGCAATATGCACCCAGAACTGCTCGTGTTTCTGGGTGTGTATTGCACCTGACAGGTTCCCCTTAAGATTAAGCAGATACTGAATACTGTAGGGTATGTAATTGTAAAGCAGAATGAATGCATGGTAGCATACCCATAGTGGCCCCCTCCTGGTTGAATTACACTGGACCGGATGCAGCTCCCTGCCTTCCAACATGTACACAGGCATACAGTAGCTTTGCTGGGAATCTGTCATGGCAACCCAGCCCCCAAAACTGCTTAATGTAACTTTTTGAAAGATTGGTTTATCTGTACCTTTTTATTTATAAAATATACTCAATACACTTTTAGGTTTAAGAACCTGAGTACTGTGCTTGATCACATATGTGTGCGTATAAAAAGTGAGCAAGAACATGGTGTTTTGTAACCCACTACAAAGGAAAAGGGTCCCAATCAAATCTTCCCCCAACCTTCTGGACCAGAAGGCCAAAGTGAGGATCAGGGAACTATAGCCTTCCTTAGCCGAAGCTTAGGGAGACCAAGTCTTGCTGCCAGCATTTATCTGGGCTGTCACCCTAGTGGATCCTAGGGCCAGTCTTAGAGCAGCCTCGTTCCCAAAAGAGGATAGTCGGGTTTGCAAGGGAGAGTGAAACCTTATGGCCACTCACTCTCTAAAGACGTCTAAAAAAAATAAAAATGATGCAGTGAACAATCAAAATATTTAAGGTTTCAGTGTAATACTAACTGGACTTTCAACTGGGAATGGAAAAAATGCTCCATCCTAGCCAGAAGGTCTGGAAAAGGGGTGTGCTCAAAAGAAGTGCTGTGCAAATATTCCTGGAGATTTAAATGGGCGGCCCACACCCAGGGAGTTAAGGCACCACACATGCTCTCAAACTACGCAGCCCATATAATCCACCTTCTGTACACCCCGAAGCCTCCACTCTGTATTGTATCATTCTACCAAGGCAGCCCTGCTCACAGCCGTTTTTTTTTCTTCAAACTATACTACACTACCTTATAATCCATATGCAACTGAAGCTTTGGCATGATCAGAGCACTTCCCGAGCCTCTGCCTCCCTGGCTCTATTTTCAGCATAGCACCACCTTCTGTTTGAGATTCCTGACAGTGTACGAAGGATTTGAGCTGTCAGTCAAGGCCAAAGTAAGTGGTGCCAGGAGAGAAATAGCTATGGTGGCAGAGGTCTGTGAAGTCATTTGATGCCCAGAGCCCTTCAGCCTCATTTGCATAAAAAAATGGGGGGGGGGTTGGGATATATGCAGCAGCATATTTTATAAATTATTTCATTTTAATTAGCGCAGCTCCCAAAAAGGGACATAACTGGTTTGGGGGAGTACATCCTAGGGATAGGGAGTAAGTTGCTTATAGCAGGGCCGTATTTACCACTAGGCACCTGTGGTCCGGTGCCTAGGGCGCGCGATGTGGGGGGGCGGCGCCTTCTAGCAGCAAAAAAAAAAAATTAAAATTATTTTTTTTTTTAACCTATCCCACTAAATCCGCAGTCTTTTCGCGGGGGGGGGGGGGGGGCGGGGGTAAAGGGGGGTGTTGTGTTGGGCGCACGGGCGCCCCTCTATTGATTTGTATGTATCCGCGTCTTTAAAGCGGATACAAATACACTGCAGGCAACGGGCACAGGGAGCTGATTGAACCCGGAACTGCCGACAGCTGCATTTCCGGGGTCACAACACGCGCGCTCCAATCAGCTTCTTGCCAAGAGCTGGGACATCCAAACCTGTGCAGAGCTCACAGCAGGCACCAGTGTGACGTCTGGAGGATAATCACCGGGTCCGGAGCAGGTAATACTAATAAGCTGTCTATATGTGAAGGGGGGCTTTACTGCTAACTGTATGTGATGGGGGGAGGGGTGCACTGCATGCATACTCACAATTAGCAGTAAGCACAGGCATTTCTATGTGATGGGGGGAGGGGTGCACTGCATGCATACTCAGAAATGCCTGTGCTTACTGCTAATTGTATGTGATGGGGGAGGGGCGCACTGCATACTCAGAAATGCCTGTGCTAACTGTATGTGATGGGGGGAGGGGCGCACTGCATTCTCAGAAATGCCTGTGCTAACTGTATGTGATGGGGGAGGGGTGCACTGCATACTCAGAAATGCCTGTGCTAACTGTATGTGATGGGGGAGGGGTGCACTGCATGCATACTCAGAAATGCCTGTGCTTACTGCTAATTGTATGTGATGGGGGGAGGGGCGCACTGCATACTCAAATGCCTGTGCTAACTGTATGTGATGGGGGGAGGGGCGCACTGCATACTCAAATGCCTGTGCTAACTGTATGTGATGGGGAAGGGGCGCACTGCATACTCAAATGCCTGTGCTAACTATGTGATGGGGGAGGGGCGCACTGCATACTCAAATGCCTGTGCTAACTGTATGTGATGGGGGGAGGGGTGCACTGCATGCATACTCACAATTAGCAGTAAGCACAGGCATTTCTATGTGATGGGGGGAGGGGCGCACTGCATACTCAGAAATGCCTGTGCTAACTGTATGTGATGGGGGAGGGGCGCACTGCATACTCAGAAATGCCTGTGCTTACTGCTAATTGTATGTGATGGGGGGAGGGGCGCACTGCATACTCAGAAATGCCTGTGCTAACTGTATGTGATGGGGGGAGGGGAGAGCCTAGAATGTATGGGCTCCTTACAGGTTAGTTGATGATCGTTGCGATGTTTCTTTTTGTCCACTATAATCATGCAAGGGGAGGCTGGGGGGAGAGAGGCTGAGGCTGGGAAGAGAGAGAGGCTGGGAAGAGAAAGAGGCTGAGGCTGGGGGAGGCTGGGAAGAGAGAGAGGCTGGGAAGAGAAAGAGGCTGAGGCTGGGGGAGGCTGGGAAGAGAGAGAGGCTGGGAAGAGAAAGAGGCTGAGGCTGGGGGAGGCTGGGAAGAGAGAGAGGCTGGGAAGAGAAAGAGGCTGAGGCTGGGGGAGGCTGGGAAGAGAGAGAGGCTGGGAAGAGAAAGAGGCTGAGGCTGGGGGAGGCTGGGAAGAGAGAGAGGCTGGGAAGAGAAAGAGGCTGAGGCTGGGGGAGGCTGGGAAGAGAGAGAGGCTGGGAAGAGAAAGAGGCTGAGGCTGGGGGAGGCTGGGAAGAGAGAGAGGCTGGGAAGAGAAAGGCTGAGGCTGGGGGAGGCTGGGAAGAGAGAGAGGCTGGGAGAGAAAGACTGAGGCTGGGGGGAGGCTGGGAAGAGAGAGAGAGGCTGAGGCTGGGAAGAGAGAGAGGCTTAGGCTGGGGGGAGGCTGGGAAGAGAGAGAGGCTGAGGCTGGGGGGAGGCTGGGAAGAGAGGCTGAGGCTGGGGGGAGAGAGGCTGAGGCCGGGGGAGAGGGAGGCTGGGGGGAGAGAGATGCTGAGGCTGGGGGGAGAGAGAGGCTGGGGGGGAGGGAGGCTGAGGCTGGGGGAGAGGAGGCGCTGAGGCTGGGGGGAGAGAGAGGCTGGGGGAGAGGGAGGCTGAGGCTGGGGGAGAGGGAGGCGCTGAGGCTGGGGGGAGAAAAAGGCTGAGGCTGGGGGGAGAGAGGCTGAGGCTGGGGGGAGGCTGGGGGGAGAGAGAGGCTAAGGCTGGGGGGAGAGAGAGGCTGGGGGAGAGAGGCTGAGGCTGGGGGGAGGCTGGGGGGAGAGAGAGGCTAAGGCTGGGGGGAGAGAGGCTGAGGCTGGGGGGAGAGAGAGGCTGAAGCTGGGGGGGAGGCTGGGGGGAGAGAGAGGCTGAGAGGAGAGAGGCTGAGAGGAGAGAGGCTGATGCTGGGGGAGGCTGGGGGGAGAGGGAGGCTGGGGGGAGAGAGAGAGGCTGAGGCTGGGGGGGAGGCTGGGGAGAGAGAGGCTGAGGCTGGGGGGGAGAGAGAGAGGCTGAGAGGCTGAGGCTGGGAGGAGAGAGGCAGACGCTGGGGAGGCTGGGAGGAGAGAGGCTGATGCTGAGGGAGGCTGATGCTGAGGGAGGCTGATGCTGAGGGAGGCTGATGCTGAGGGAGGCGGGGAGGGGGAGGGTTGGAGGAGGGAAGCTGATGCTGAGGGAGACTTGGAGGAGAGAGGCTGAGGGAGGAGGGAGGCTGATGCTGGGGGAGGCTGAGAGGAGGGAGGCTAATGCTGGGGGAGGCTAGGAGGAGGGAGGCTGATGCTGGGGGAGGTTGGGAGGAGGGAGGCTGATGCTGGGGGAGGTTGGGAGGAGGGAGGCTGATGCTGGGGGAGGTTGGGAGGAGGGAGGCTGATGCTGAGGGAGGTTGGGAGGAGGGAGGCTGAGGCTGGGGGAGGCTGGGAGGAGGGAGGCTGAGGCTGGGGGAGGCTGATGCTGGGGGAGGCTGGGAGGAGAGAGGCTGATGCTGGGAGGGGGAAGGTGAGGCTTGGAGGAGGGAGGCTGATGCTGAGGGAGGCTGGGAGGAGGGAGGCTGATGCTGGGGGAAGCTGGGAGGGTGAGGCTTGGAGGAGGGAGGCTGATGCTGAGGGAGGCTGATGCTGAGGGAGGCTGATGCTGGGGGAGGCTGGGAGGAAGGAGGCTGATGCTGGGGGAGGTTGGGAGGAAGGAGGCTGATGCTGGGGGAGCCTGGGAGGAAGGAGGCTGATGCTGGGGGAGCCTGGGAGGAGGGAGGCTGATGCTGGGGGAGGCTAGGAGGAGGGAGGCTGATGCTGGGAGGAGGGAGGCTGATTCTGGGAGGAGGGAGGCTGATGCTGGGGGAGGCTGATGCTGGGGGAGGCTGATGCTGGGGGAGGCTGGGAGGGGGAGGGGGAGGCCTGGAGGAGGGAAGTTGATGCTGAGGGAGACTTGGAGGAGGGAGGCTGAGGGAGGAGGCAGGCTGATGCTGGGAGGAGGGAGGCTGATGCTGGGGGAGGCTGGGAGGAGGGAGGCTGATGCTGGGGGAGGCTGGGAGGAGGGAGGCTGATGCTGGGGGAAGCTGGGAGCAGGGAGGCTGATGCTGGGGGAGGCTGGGAGGAGAGAGGCTAATGCTGGAGGAGGCTCATGCTGGGGGAGGCTGGGAGGAGAGAGGCTGATGCTGGAGGAGGCTCATGCTGGGGGAGGATGGGAGGAGAGAGGCTGATGCTGGGGTAAGCTGGGAGCAGGGAGGCTGATGCTGAGGGAGGCTGGGGGGAGAGAGGCTGAAGCTGGGGGAGGCTGGGGGGAGAGAGGCTGATGCTGGGGGAGGCTGGGGGGAGAGAGGCTGATGCTGAGGGAGAGGCTGCTGCTGGAGGCGGGGGGAGAGAGGCTGCTGCTGGGGGAATGGAAGAGAGGGGCCAATGCTAGAGACAGAGGACAAGGGTTGAGGGATAGAGCAATGACAATATCGATGGGGGGGGGAGTGTAAGTACTCAGAATAAGAGGGGGGCAGCATTGGGAGCTCATTATGGAGAAGGGGCAGCATGTATAAGAGGGGGGCAGCATTGGGAGCTCATTATGGAGAAGGGGCAGCATGTGTGGGCTCAGTATGGAGTGGAACAATGTAGGGGAGTCAATATCAAGAGTGGGGTAGTGTGTGTGTGTGTGTGTGTGTGTGTGTGTGTGTGTCTCAGGATAAGCGCTAGTGTGGTGGTCTTAGTATGATGAGTGGGGCAGCATGGAGGTGTCATTATGGAAAAGAGGAAGGCAGCATTAGGAGCTCATGGAGAGGGGCAGCATGCACGGGACACTGTGAGGAGGGGGCAGCATGCATGGGACATTGTGAGGAGGGGGCAGCATGCATGGGACATTGTGAGGAGGGGGCAGCATGCATGGGACATTGTGAGGAGGGGGCAGCATGCATGGGACATTGTGAGGAGGGGGCAGCATGCATGGGACATTGTGAGGAGGGGGCAGCATGCATGGGACACTGTCAGGAGGGGGCAGCATGCATGGGACACTGTCAGGAGGGGGCAGCATGCATGGGACACTGTGAGGAGGGGGCAGCATGCATGGGACACTGTGAGGAGGGGGGCAGCATGCATGGGACACTGTGAGAAGGGGGCAGCATGCATGGGACACTGTGAGGAGGGGGCAGCATGCATGGGACACTGTGAGGAGGGGGCAGCATGCATGGGACACTGTGAGGAGGGGGCAGCATGCATGGGACACTGTGAGGAGGGGGCAGCATGCATGGGACATTGTGAGGAGGGGGCAGCATGCATGGGACACTGTGAGGAGGGGCAGCATGCATGGGACATTGTGAGGAGGGGGCAGCATGCATGGGACATTGTGAGGAGGGGGCAGCATGCATGGGACACTGTCAGGAGGGGGCAGCATGCATGGGACACTGTCAGGAGGGGGCAGCATGCATGGGACACTGTCAGGAGGGGGCAGCATGCATGGGACACTGTGAGGAGGGGGCAGCATGCATGGGACACTGTGAGGAGGGGGCAGCATGCATGGGACACTGTGAGGAGGGGGCAGCATGCATGGGACACTGTGAGGAAGGGGCAGCATGCATGGGACACTGTGAGGAGGGGGCAGCATGCATGGGACACTGTGAGGAGGGGGCAGCATGCATGGGACACTGTGAGGAGGGGGCAGCATTCATGGGACACTGTGAGGAGGGGGCAGCATGCATGGGACATTGTGAGGAGGGGGCAGCATGCATGGGACACTGTGAGGAGGGGGCAGCATGCATGGGACACTGTGAGGAGGGGGCATCATGCATGGGACATTGTGAGGAGGGGCCAGCATGCATGGGACATTGTGAGGAGGGGGCAGCATGCATGGGACATTGTGAGGAGGGGGCAGCATGCATGGGACATTGTGAGGAGGGGGCAGCATGCATGGGACATTGTGAGGAGGGGGCAGCATGCATGGGACACTGTGAGGAGGGGGCAGCATGCATGGGACACTGTGAGGAGGGGGCAGCATGCATGGGACACTGTGAGGAGGGGGCAGCATGCATGGGACACTGTGAGGAGGGGGCAGCATGCATGGGACACTGTGAGGAGGGGGCAGCATGCATGGGACATTGTGAGGAGGGGGCAGCATGCATGGGACACTGTGAGGAGGGGGCAGCATGCATGGGACATTGTGAGGAGGGGGCAGCATGCATGGGACACTGTGAGGAGGGGGCAGCATGCATGGGACATTGTGAGGAGGGGGCAGCATGCATGGGACATTGTGAGGAGGGGGCAGCATGCATGGGACATTGTGAGGAGGGGGCAGCATGCATGGGACATTGTGAGGAGGGGGCAGCATGATGTGAGGACAATGTGCAGATCATATTTCATAATCAAGGAAGGTGTGGTGGGTATAATTTATAAGGGAGGGCAGTGTGGTGTTTATTAGGGGCAGTGTGACAGTCACAGTATATAAGTGGGGACGGTGTGGTGGGAATATTTTATACTCATGCTATGTTTTGATGTGCCTGTGGTGATCCCCATTGAGGGGGGGGGGTTAGTGCCCTTCGTTTCTCATTGATACTTTTTCAAGTGTTTTACAAAGTAGATCTGCCTTAAACAGATGTCGTGTGCGAAAACTCAGTTTTACGTTGTCACTAAGGGGCGCGACCACTTAAAGTGCCTAGGGCAGCACGAAGGCAAAATACAGCCCTGGCTTATAGTGGAGAGCGAGCACTACCCTGCTTGGGCACGTGGTACTCGTAGGATGCTGTTGGATGCTCGGATGTGCACGACTTACCCAAGTGTAATCGAAGTCAATGGGGAACTTGAGCATTTTTCCATAAGATTTCCCTAAAAAATGGTTAAGTTCCCCATTGACTTTCATTATATTAATTATAATTCTTGTTTTATATTCATATTGTATCACTTAACATTGAGAAGAATTAAGTTTGCTGACATCCCCCTATATACAGTATGAGCCCATACAAAGCCCCTCCATATACAGTCCCCATGTAGCCACTACATACAGTTTGAGCCCTCCCATAGCTCCCATATACAGGAAGAACCCTCACCTAACCCAATATATGCAGTATGAGCTCCCATATAGCTCCTACATACAGTATGAGCCCTCACATAGCCCCTATATGCAGTATGAGCCCCCATATTGCTCCTACAAACAGTATGAGCCCTCACATAGCCCCCTATATACAGGATGACTAAACATTTAGGTTGATCATCTCAACTACTTAATTTATATCTATTGCTAACCTCTGGCTCTATAACACCAGTGCTGTCAATCAAAGAAAAGAGGGGGATGGATATAGAAGGAAAACAAGTGGAAAGGTGTACTTAAATGTTTTGTCATGCCGTGATATGCGAGTGCCTGTGCTTGGTTAGAACGGTCGCCTTTTAATTCAGGGGTGGGGAACCTCCGGCCCGCGGGCCGTATACGGCCCTGGGCACATTCCCGGGGACTGTAGTACTCAGGCGGCAGCTGCGATCTTGTCGGCTGCTGGCCCTTAAACCACAATGTGTGTTGCATGTACTATTAGGTCCTCAGCCTGCTGGTCTGTGCTAGTGTGCTGAGGACATACTTTGTGGGCAGGGTAAGCGTGAGATATGCTGCGCTCCTGCCCCCCACGGTGTTGTGAGCCTCCCACGGTGCTGTAAACATCCTGTCTCCTGCTGCTGTGAGCCCAACACCCAGTGCTGTGTACCCCCTAGTACTGTGAATGCCCACCAGTGCTATGTGCCCCACTCCCAGTGCTGTGTGCCACCCCCCCAGTGCTGTATACCACCTCCCAGTGCTGTCTGTGCCTCCTTGGTTATGTCTTTGTCCCCTCACTCCTGACTGTGTCCCCCAGTTCTGTTTGTGCCCCTCTAGTGCTGTCCGTGCCGCTGCCAGTGCTGTCCGTGCCCGGTAGTACTGTCTGTCCCCCCCCCCCAGTGATGTCCGAGTCCCAACCCCTTCTGTGATGTGTATATGCCCCCAGTCTCTCTTGTGATTTATATAGGCCCCCAACCCCTCCTGTGATGTATATATGCCCCCAGCCCCTCCTGTGATGTATATACACTCCCTGACAGAAGTTCTGTCACTTATCCATGTTTTGTAAATAAAAGCTTGTAACCTAACTTTAAATTCATCCATTGGTTTTATAAATTACTCTTTTGAAAGCTGAAACCCTCCCAAATTTGGTTTAGGTTATGAAAATAAAGTTTCTGCAAAGCTGAAATATTGATCATTTAATGAACACAGAAAGATCAGATTTTGGCAAGACAAAAGTTTTGTCGCCCACAGAAAGTAATGTGAAATTCAAACAAATAATTAACTTCTAATACAAAGATATTTTGCATAACATTGGTGAATGAGGTTGTGGTGCTATTAGAGCCATAGTTAATATTTTGTGTGACTTCTATGAGCTTGAAGGACTGTATCCATGCGGTTCAACAATGATTCATACAATTTATTGATGAAGTCATCAGGAATAGCAAAGAATGCAGTCTTACATCCCTCCCAGAGTTCATCTAGATTCTTTGGTTTTGTCTTGCAAGCTTCCTCTTTCATCCTACCCCAAACATGCTCAATGATGTTCATGTCTGGTGACTGGGCTGGCCAGTCCTTGAGCACCATGATCTTCTTTGCCAGGAGGAACTTTGTTGTAGAGATGGATGTATGAGATGGAGCACCATCCTGCTGCAGAATTTGACCCCTTTTACAATTGGAAATGTAAGAGGTAGCTAATACTTCTTGATATTTTAGGCTATTGATATTGCGTTCCACCTTGCAAATGTTTTGCACACCCCCATACTGAATGTAACCCCAGACCATGATCTTTCCACCACCAAACTTAACTGTTTTATGGGTGTATTTTGGATCCATATGGGCTCCAGTAGGTCTCCTGCAGTATTTGCGGCGGCTGTGGTGTAATTCAACTGAAGATTCATCAGAGAAATCCACCTTCTGCCACTTTTCCAGTGTTCATCTGTTTAGCAGGCTGTGGGACTTGGCAAATGCCACACTGTTTTTTAATTGCCTTTTGTTTAGTGCTGGCTTCTGGGCATTGATTCGGCCATGGAAGCCATTTCGATACAGAATCCTACAAACTGTTCTAGTTTACACAGGGACTTGAGGTGACCAGGCCTGTTAGAGCTCTGCTGCAGTGGAAGAGGGGCTGGCTTTGGATTTTCTAACCATCAAATGTTCCTCCTGAGCAGTTGTCTTGCGGGGTCTGCCGGACCTGGGCTTGTCAAAAACATCTTCAGTCTCTTCAAATCTTTTTTTTAATTCTTTGTACTTGATGCTGAGACACATTGAAGGTGCCAGCCACCTCTGCAGTGGATCTGGTCTTCAGCCTCTTGATAATCAAGGCTTTGGTCGCAGGGTGGATTTTTGGCATGTTGTCAGAGGTCAAGTTGCAGTTCAAGTGAAGTGCTGGGTTTCTTTTTATACACACCCACTAATTAACCGATCATTTAGTGAGCACAGGTGAGGATGTAAACTAGGATTGGGTGCATTATATGACAAGGCGACAAAACTTTTGTCTTGCCAAAATCTGACCTTTCTGTGTTCATTAAATGATCAATATTTCAGCTTTGCAGCAACTTTATTTTCATAACCTAATCCAAATTTGGGAGGGTTCAGCTTTCAGAAGAGTAATTTATAAAACCAATGGATGAATTTAAAGTCAGGTTATAAGCTTTTATTTACATAACATGGATAAGTGACAGAACTTCTGTCAGGGAGTGTATGCCCTCAGCCCCTCCTGTGTTGTATATATGCCCTCAGCCCCTCCTGTGATGTATATATGCACCAACCCCTCCTATGTTATATGTATGTCACCAGCCCCTCCTGTGATGTATGTATGTCCCCAACCCCTCCTGTGATGTATGTATACCCCCAGCCCCTCCTGTGATGTATGTGCCTCCAGTGTCTCCTATGTGATATATATGATTTACCAATCTATTGACTGTGCTCCAGACCGATACAAACCTGGAAAAGCAGTTGTGAGAAGCAACATGATCAATATCACCGAATATCACAGCCGCACAAAAGAGAGCACCTCCAGCCACCACAATAGGGATGTAGGGGTGAGTTAATGAATTGCTTTGCGAAATATATTAGGGTAATTTTCAAACTGATAATTTTGTGCGGCCCCCAATGGTTGATAGAAATTTCCAAATGGCCCCAGGCAGAAATACCAGAAATGGTGTTCCTGTACCAGTATATCATCTGGTCTATGTACATCAGTTTCTGCCGACATGGTGAGGAGACTTCTCCAGAGATTGGAGGAGAACAAAAGTCTTATCACGTCACTGAATGAAGTCCATATAAACAATCCCTTCTGATCGTGGGTGCTAGTTTTGTTGCAGATCGTCAACACTTCATATAATCCAGAAAGAGTAAACCCCACATCTACTTGGATTTCATTTCTCCCATGTTTTTAAGGAAGACAAAAAGTATTTATTTTCTTGAAAAGGCATTTAGTACTGCTTAGCTCTATACGAAGTACTGTGGGTGTAGAAGTGAAGTGGAGGTCCAAGAAAAAAAAAACGTTTTTTTCCTATAAAGGATTATACCCAGAACCTAAGCCTAGATTAATGGGAATATCTAGAGAGATGTCTGTTCATTGCCAGTGAAAAGAAAAATGATATCCATTCATTACTTGGAAGTCCTTAAGGGGGTTTTCCATTACTTTTTTGCCCCTTGCCGTATATGATAGTTCTTCTAAATAATATCTTTTGTAATATACTTGTATTGAATGTATAGATTCTATGAGCGCATCTCAGCAAGGATCACATTGTACTGGATTGTTATGCAGATTCTTCTTGTTATGTCTGATACTTCCTTTTCCACCACAGAAATCAGACAAAATGAAAGGAAGTTGTCACTGGGCTCCTGATGGTGGGTGTGGACGTTTTGGAGTGAATTAAAATTCTGCCTCATGCAAGCTGACTGACAGTTTCATTCAGCAGTAACGGCAGGGGCTGACACCTAGTGAAGTGCTGTGATCTGCATTTCAAAAGCAAAGGGTTTAGGTAATGTAATCACTGACATGGACAGCTGAAAAGTGCTGAGATTTGCTTAACAAACAGTGTGGCAGCACTGTACAGGCCATCTGATGGGCTGATGCCTACCCTGGGCTGCTCTGACACTTAGTATCTCCCAATATCTTCATCAGTGCAGGGTGGAGAATAGAGGGGGTGAGGTAAGTGCTCACAAACAGGCTGTAGCAAAGCATAATGGACTTTGTAGTAGTAGTAGAGCACAGTAAGTCTGGCAAGAGGAGGTGATCGATGTAAACATCAGACCTGAAGCTGGCAGACATCAAGTGATGCTATCTACACCATAAAAGGTTTGTATTACTATAATAAGAGTATCGATGCATGTAGTGGCACATAGCATGATTTCTGAATGAAAAATGAAATGAGTTAGGATAGTGGATAACTTCTTTAGGAATGACATGCAAGTGGCTAAAGTAGCAAAGAAAACTACCCTTCCATTTGAAGATTCTTCTCAAATTAAGGACTTTATGGTCTTCAATAAAAAATAGTGTAATAAATAAATCTTGGGTGCATCTGTATCTTTAATTAAAAACTAATGTAACAACTAGCGTACTTGTGTGGAAAGAGCTGTGTTTTGTTGGTTAGGACATCTGGTAATTCATCTGAGACAGAGGACTTCTAGACAGGAAATCTTATCCTTCCTTCTCCTTTAGATAACCACAAATATCCTTGCTGGTGGCTCAGCAAAGTTAGTGAGAGTAATGCCGGCGTCACACGGTACGATATATCGGGCGATATGTCGTCTGGGTCACGTCGTTAGTGATGCACATCCGGCATCATTTGATATATCGTACCGTGTGACACCTCCGAACGACAGTTAACGAACAAAAATACTCACCTTATCGTTGCTCGTTGACACGTCGTTCATTTTCAAAATGTCGGCCCTCCTTCTGCGTGCCGGTTGTTCATCGTTCCCGTGGCAGCACACATCGATCCGTATGACACCCCAGGAACGACGGACACAGCTTACCTGCGTCCACCGCCAATGCGGAAGGAAGGAGGTGGGCGGGATGTTCACGTCCCGCTCATCTCCGCCCCTCCGCTTCTATTGGCCGGCAGCTGTGTGACGTCGCTGTGACGCCGAACGTCCCTCCCCCTTCAGGAAGAGGATGTTTGCCGCCCACAGCGAGGTCGTGCGGGAGGTAAGTGCGTGTGACGGGGGTTTAACGACTTTATGTGACACGGGCAATGAATTGCCCATGACGCACAAACGAAGGGGGCGGGTGCGATCGCTGATGCGATTGTACGATAAATCGTCCCATGTGACGCCGGAATTAGGCCTAGCACACACGGCGAGAAAATCAGAGCAAGTGGAATGCGATAAAAACTCGCATTCCACTCGGACCAATGTTACTCTATTGGGCAGCACCCATGAGCGATTATTTTCTCAGCCCTAATCGGACTGAGAAAACAGTCGCATCATGCTGCGAGTGTAATGCGATCCGGTTTCTCTCGCACGCATTCAAGTCTATGGGGCGACAGAAATATTGCACTGCACTCGCATTACACTGGTGTAATGCGAGTGCAGTGCGAGAATCGCAATAGCCGGCTACGGAGGAGATAGGGATATAAATTCCTCCCCTCTGCAGCACCGGCCCTCCCCTCCGCAGCGCCAGCCCACCCTCTACAGCTGTGGTCTGATCGGACTACAGTCCCATGACCCTCGCATGACACTTGGCTCCCACTGCGAGCATGATCCGAGTGTGATGTGAGGACATGCAGTAATCCCCATGTGGCCTCAGCTTTGCAGTCAGTACCTCGTTGCTGTCTAACATGGCAAGCACATTGATGTGGCTGAAAAAGTGAACTAGTGATGTTATCTCAAACTGCAAACTTTGTTCCATTTGCTTGGAAATATGGTTTGCATCCAGCCTTGGACAAATTACTGGTGAAGCCTATGGATGAACAAAATCCCTTCCAGAGCTGAGAGATGAATGGCATATCTCATTCTGAGCCACATGGCATGGCTCAGCAGTTAAGATGCACAAATTTGTCTGGAACAGATTGTGGATGCCATGTCTCATTGCAGAGTCCCTGAGGTGCTAAAACAGCAGTAACCCCCATAAATTGAGCTATTTTACAAATTAAGCCTCTAAAGAATTTAATCTAGGGCTATTGTGAGTATTTTGTTAATCTAGGTGTTTCACAAAATTTTACAAGATAGATTGTCAAAATGAAAAATATATATAATTTTTCCGCTAAAATATTGCTTTAGCCTCAAATTTTCATTCTCATAAGAGGTAATAGGACAGTATCGATGACGTAATTTATTATGCAATTTTCCTGAACGCATGGATACCTCCGTAAGTTGCAGATTCTATTCTTTGGTCTTATGGCAGTTCTTGGATGGGAATCAGAGCTATTTGACTTTAAAAGTGGAATAGATTGTTGATGTCATGTCGCATTACAAGAGCACCTGAAGTAGAAGAACAGGGATAAACTTCCTCAAGTGACCCATTTTGGAAAATATACCAACAACAAAGTTCATCTATTGGATGTTGTGAATATTTTGAATCCACATATGCCTCAGAGAATTCTAGAGCATTACATTTGACCATGAAAAAAATAGAACATGTTTACCACTAAAATATTATATTTAGAGATAAGCTGACCCGTGGATGTTTGGGTTTGGCGGGGTCAGCTGGACTTAAAAAAAAAAGTTTGGTTTGGAACCGGACTTGACCCAAACGTGACCCTGGAAATAAACACCATGCAAGTTAATGGGGACCCAAACTTCTGTGCTGAAAAATGGACCAGCCCGTACCAAAAGTTATCCACATAATGAAGATTTGACTGTGAGGGGTTAAATAACCAAAGTAGCCAAAGCAAACACCACAATGAGTGTAGTCACTGCAAATAGCCAAATACAGTGCCTACAAGTAGTATTCAACCCCCTGCAGATTTAGCAGGTTTACACATTCGGAATTAACTTGGCATTGTGACATTTGGACTGTAGATCAGCCTGGAAGTGTGAAATGCACTGCAGCAAAAAAGAATGATATTTCTTTTTTTTTTTTTAAATTGTGAAAAGTTTATTCAGAGGGTCATTTATTATTCAACCCCTCAAACCACAAGAATTCTGTTTGGTTCCCCTAAAGTATTAAGAAGTATTTCAGGCACAAAGAACAATGAGCTTCACATGTTTGGATTAATTATCTCTTTTTCCAGCCTTTTCTGACTAATTAAGACCCTCCCCAAACTTGTGAACAGCACTCATACATGGTCAACATGGGAAAGACAAAGGAGCATTCCAAGGCCATCAGAGACAAGATCGTGGAGGGTCACAAGGCTGGCAAGGGGTACAAAACCCTTTCCAAGGAGTTGGGCCTACCTGTCTCCACTGTTGGGAGCATCATCCAGAAGTGGAAGGCTTATGGAACTACTGTTAGCCTTCCACGGCCTGGACAGCCTTTGAAAGTTTCCACCCGTGCCGAGGCCAGGCTTGTCCGAAGAGTCAAGGCTAACCCAAGGACAACAAGGAAGGAGCTCTGGGAAGATCTCATGGCAGTGGGGACATTGGTTTCAGTCAATACCATAAGTAACGTACTCCACCGCAATGGTCTCCGTTCTAAACGAGCCCGTAAGGTACCTTTACTTTCAAAGCGTCATGTCAAGGCTCATTTACAGTTTGCTCATGATCACTTGGAGGACTCTGAGACAGACTGGTTCAAGGTTCTCTGGTCTGATGAGACCAAGATCGAGATCTTTGGTGCCAACCACACACGTGACGTTTGGAGACTGGATGGCACTGCATATGACCCCAAGAATACCATCCCTACAGTCAAGCATGGTGGTGGCAGCATCATGCTGTGGGGCTGTTTCTCAGCCAAGGTGCCTGGCCATCTGGTCCGCATCCATGGGAAGATGGATAGCACGGCCTACCTGGAGATTTTGGCCAAGAACCTCCGCTCCTCCATCAAGGATCTTAAGATGGGTCGTCATTTCATCCTCCAACAAGACAACGACCCAAAGCACACAGCCAAGAAAACCAAGGCCTGGTTCAAGAGGGAAAAAATCAAGGTGTTGCAGTGGCCTAGTCAGTCTCCTGACCTTAACCCAATTGAAAACTTGTGGAAGGAGCTCAAGATTAAAGTCCACATGAGACACCCAAAGAACCTAGATAACTTGGAGAAGATCTGCATGGAGGAGTGGGCCAAGATAACTCCAGAGACCTGTGCCAGCCTGATCAGGTCTTATAAAAGACGATTATTAGCTGTAATTGCAAACAAGGGTTATTCCACAAAATATTAAACCTAAGGGTTGAATAATAATTGACCCACACTTTTATGTTGAAAAATTATTAAAATTTAACTGAGCAACATAACTTGTTGGTTTGTAAGATTTATGCATCTGTTAATAAATCCTGCTCTTGTTTGAAGTTTGCAGGCTCTAACTTATTTGCATCTTATCAAACCTGCTAAATCTGCAGGGGGTTGAATACTACTTGTAGGCACTGTAGAATCACAAAAAAAGATAAAAGTCCATAAAAAATGGCTAGGGTTAACTGGTGTGCACCACAGTACCGAGCCAAAGGAATAAATGGAACCTCAAAAGGATGAGCAAAACAATCACAAGTGAAACCAGTGAAAAGAAGGAAAAATCAAAAAAACTTTCCTTATTGATGCATTTGTTCAGAAAGGATGGCCTCAACGTGTTTCTCCTGTGCTTCAGCTTCATCAGGAGGCCATGAGTAGATTGTAGATGTCCCAAGATGGGGTGGGCAGGTGCGCAACTGTTAACCCTAGCCATTTTTTATGGTCTTTTACATTTTTTACGACTCTATTTGGCTATTTGCAGTGACTACACTCATTGTGGTGTTTGCTTTGGCTACTTTGGTTATTTAACCCCTCACAGTCAAATCTTCATTTTGTGGATAACATTTGGTACGGGCTGGTTGTAGTTTCGGGACTCCTTAGGGAATCCCAGAGAGAGGGTTATTGGTGATCGGGGGCGCCATTTGCACTTTTTAGGGTGCCAACCTCTGCAGCAAGGTAGGGCCATCCCTTAGGGACATTCATAGGGCCCTGTAGAATTGGTATATTGTATACGCTTATTCTCACTCCCTTATATCGACTTACATCCTGTCTGTTACCTTTTTTAATGGAGTTTTTCTATTATATTTTCACTTATTGTGTTTTAAAGGATATTTAATAAATTTGTAAGTTTTAGGATTTTTTTTCCGTTAACCAACTGTTTGGATTTCTCCCATATTGTTAATTATTAGCTAATTACTTAGCAGGTAGATTAATAAAATAACAATTTTAACAGTGACCCCACAGAGACAGATTTCAGAGTTTTTCCACAGAGCAGCAATTTTTTTTTTAAAAAAAGCCCTTACAGAGCCTGTTTACACGGTTCACTCATACAGCCAAGATTGGCAGAGTTCTCCCACAGAGCAATAAGTTTAACAAAAGGCCCCTATGTAGCCTGTATTCTCAGTTCACCCACACAGCCAAGATTGGCAGCATTCCCCAAGAGAGCAACAATTATAAAAAAAGTCCCCAACAGATCCTATTTTCTGAGTTAACCAAAAGACAGCCTATATGAACAGAGTTCCCCTCACCCACAAAAAAATCAATAATATAAAACAAAGGCCCCATGCAGAGCCTGTGTAAGGGGTAGTCGGACCCTTGGTAGTGAAGGAGCGGTTTCCCCCCCCCCTGAAGACGCCACATTAGTATGGTGGCAAATTGTAAATGTTAATGGTAAAATGTTACCTGTCATAAACTGTTTCCCCACTAGGTGCCAGTGTAGAGCAGTGGTTCCCCTGGTAACAGTGGCAGGGAAGGAAGGGGCAGGGCAGCCTAGGTGGGAAAGGAAGGGTTCTGAATGCAGAGTCCAGTGTGCAGTGAGATGTGACTGGAGAAAGAAGTCTGAGGTGACGGGGCAGAGTGTGGAAGTGGTGCAGTGGCAGAAGAAGTGGAAGAGTCAAGACTAGTCCCAAAGCCGGTAGTGTGTACTACAGTGCAGTGCAGCTATCAGTGGGACAACAAGTGGCCCCTGCAGGCGAAGGGTAGTGCCCTGACAAAGAAGTGAAGGTAAATGGGAACGCCCATAGAAAACAAGTGAAGTAGTTTCCCGGCAAAGAAGTGGAGAGGTGAGAACTTATCCGGAGGCGGTAGAGTGTGCTAGATCTGCCCTACAGTGAAACAGGGTTCAGAGTACAGCTACTAGGGGGTTAACGCATGTCCCCTGCAGGCGAGGGAAAGTTACCGGGTAAAGAGGAAACCGTCAGCAAGAAGTTTAACCTGTAAACCAAAGTGACTTGATGCTGAAAGGTGTAAAGAAGAGTGGAAGCTGTGTTCAATAAAATGTTTCTTAGTTCACCAACTGCCTGTCTGTGGCTCTTTACTGGGAGTGGTGAAGAGGCCTGTGAGCTGAGAGAAAAAGGTGTCACCGAGAAGCAAATTGTCCACATGGAAGTTTCCCTGCCACCTACACTCTGCCCCACAAACAACACCTCTGTGTTAACAGTGACGGCCGGGCCGGGGGTCAGCCTGTCGCCCACAGGGCGAGAGACCGCGACTACATCCCCTGAGGCGCCCCCTGCCCCCGTTACAAACTGGCGTAGTCGGCAGGATGAAGCCTGCATGCAAGAAACCCCGACCAGAGACTGTGAGGAAGATCAAGTGGTGCCTGACGTGCTGAACAGGCCGCAAGATGGCGGCCGTCCTCATGGACTCAGCAGAGGCACGAAGAGTTGGCGCCAAACGAAAAGCGCTGGGCTGGCCTGGGAGGAAGAAGCCCAGAGTGCACCGCCCAAAGAGGGGAGGTACCTGCCCCAAGAAGCTGCAGAGGTCTAGAGACGTGGGCGGCGCCGCAAGAAAGAAGAGGCATCGCAAACGCTATGCAGACCTGGTGAGTGAGGCCGGGGGCGGAGTATGGGCGGAAGCGGGAAAAGAAGAACCGCCTCCATCTTCACCGGCGCCATTGCAATCCCAGCAGCAGAAGCAACAGTTCCAGTTACCTGTGCTACACAAAATGGAGGCCAGGACAGACAAGCAAGCCGTAGTGGGCACGCTGGTGCCCGTAGGATGCGTAAGAGGACGTCCGATGGAGAGTTCGATGGGAAAGTTACCCACCATCACGTTGCCGGCAAACATGATACCGGCCGTGACTGGAGTCTCGGAGAAACCAGCGAAGGTCACGTTTTTTACCTCATGGGATGCCGTTACCGGGGAAACGACAACGGAAGTCCGGGCCACCTACAAGTCCCAGCTGACTCTGGGGAGTGGGCCACCAGGAACATCCGTGCAGATTCTGGAGGCGCCCGCATCTGTTAAGGTAGGCCCTCTGCCTGCCTCAGAAGTTAAGGCCCCGTACTGGCAAGATATCCCAGAACCAGAGGTAATCGTCCGAAAGAGAGTGATTTGTTTGCCGCTGAAAACCGGTACTGTTGAAAGCCGGTGAATGTTTCCAGTTACAGTAACGTTAAAAGTACTGAACCCGGGAGGAACTTAATGCAGAACTGTGCGTGGACTCCTTCCGTGACTGTTAAGAAGGAATCTTGTTGTCCTGTTGTTTTCTGCCCACCCAAAGACCGGGAGCGCTTGGAAATAGCCTCCGGGCAGAAGGTCAGCTAAGACCGGGAGCGCCTGAGGAGGGCCTCCGGGCAGATGTGCGACTAAGACCAGGAGCTTCCCTGGAGGGACTCCGGGCACCAAACTTGTGTGCCAGTCTGTGTGTTTTAAGTATTGTGTTTTCCTACATGTGTTGTTTTGCAGGTACGAACCTCGCCAGGAGGCGAGGTTAAAGAGGGGAGGAATGTAAGGGGTAGTCAGACCCCTGGTAGTGAAGGAGCGGTTTTTCCCCCCCTGAAGACGCCACAGTAGTATGGTGGCAAATTGTAAATGTTAATGGTAAAATGTTACCTGTCATAAACTGTTTTCCCACTAGGTGCCAGTGTAGAGCAGTGGTTCCCCTGGTAACAGTGGCAGGGAAGGAAGGGGCAGGGCAGCCTAGGTGGGGAAGGAAGGGTTCTGAATGCAGAGTCCAGTGTGCAGTGAGATGTGACTGGAGAAAGAAGTCTGAGGTGACGGGGCAAAGTGTGGAAGTGGTGCAGTGGCAGAAGAGGTGGAAGAGTCAAGACTAGTCCCAAAGCCGGTAGTGTGTACTACAGTGCAGTGCAGCTATCAGTGGGACAACAAGTGGCCCCTGCAGGCGAAGGGTAGTGCCCAGACAAAGAAGGGAAGGTAAATGGGAACGCCCGTAGAAAACAAGTGAAGTAGTTCCCCGGCAAAGAAGTGGAGAGGTGAGAACTTATCCGGAGCCGGTAGAGTGTGCTAGATCTGCCCTACAGTGAAACAGGGTTCAGAGTACAGCTACTAGGGGGTTAACGCATGTCCCCTGCAGGCGAGGGAAAGTTACCAGGGAAAAAGGAAACCGTCAGCAAGAAGTTTAACCTGTAAACCAAAGTGACTTGATGCTGAAAGGTGTAAAGAAGAGTGGAAGCTGTGTTCAATAAAATGTTTCTTAGTTCACCAACTGCCTGTCTGTGGCTCTTTACTAGGAGTGGTGAAGAGGCCTGTGAGCCGAGAGAAAAAGGTGTCACCGAGAAGCAAATTGTCCACATGGAAGTTTCCCTGCCACCTACACTCTGCCCCACAAACAACACCTCTGTGTTAACAGTGACGGCCGGGCCGGGGGTCAGCCTGTCGCCCACAGGGCGAGAGACCGCGACTACATCCCCTGAGGCGCCCCCTGCCCCCGTTACACCTGTTTTCCCAGTTGACACACAGAGCATCTAGAACCCCTTTAAAATAAGATTGAATAAAAAAAAGTAGAAAACGTTTGAACCAGGAGGAAGAAGCAGACAATACTTTTTTGTGTGTTTTGTGTTTTTTCTAATTTACTTTTGAAGTCTTGTTTTCGGTTTTGTTTTTCTAAAGAAAATACTGAAAGCTAGAATCCCCCGAAAACAACAAAAAAATTGAACCAGAAGGAGGAGGTCCTGGTTGAGGTGGATGTGGCAATGCAGGCCGAAGAGGCAGAGGAGGAGGCAGCCAACCCTTTTTTTGGGAGGTTTTTCAATATCATTTTTTTAGGGGTAAGGATGGGTGCGCCCGCTGCAGTTTTGTGCCTTCAGCGAAAAAAGGAACCTTTGCATAAAAACGCACCTTTGGCCTAAAAACACATAAAAATCAGCATATGTTTTTGCTGCATTTTGATGCACTTTTTCCCATGCGTTTTTTTTTAAAACTAGTGATGGGCAGACTCACAGATACTCGGGATCGGCAGGTCTAAAAAATATTTCTGGCCCAGAATTGATCCCAGGTATCTGGCCGGATGCCGGTCCTCATATAAGTCCATGGGGAACGATTCCCAAAAGTAAATGCACTGTCAAAAAAGTCCTAAAGAGTCCACTTGCTAAATATGTACATAAATCAATTGAAAAGAGACCTGTAATGGTTTGAAACATCACATTCATAGCAGAATAAAGGAGTTTTGGAATTGTTTCTTCTGATTTGGCACTGCATTGCCAAAAAGGTCTAAATTTCTAATGCAAATATGGAAAGTGTCAGAATTTTCCAACTATCTATTTTAAAAATGTTATATACATTTAATATTACTTTTAATATCAACCCTACAATATATGTAAAATGTATTGATATATCATGAGTATGGTGGGTCAGTGGTCAGCATCTGCTGGTTTCAGCACTGAGGTCCTGTCGTCAAATCCCACCAACCTGAAAGGAGTTTGTATGTTCTGGTTTCCTCAAACATGCCAAAGACATGCTAACAAGGGATTTAGATTGTGATCTAGAAATTGATGGTGCTACTGTATATACCGTACTGTAAGTGCAATAATGGACTATTTCTTCCTATCCTATCATTTTATCACCAGCAGAGGGCACAAACTACTGAAGTTTTAACCCTGCAGACAATTTTTACCTTATTATTCTGTTAATATTCTTCCTGCCGAGGGCTGAAGTATAGGGTTTGCAGCAAATAGTGTCAGACTGAGGCTGCTGTCACACTACGTTTTTTACCTTGGTTACGAGTGTCCTCCGCTCTCAGGCGGGGGAGAGAGAGGGAGGAGGAGAGAGGGAGGGGGAGAGAGAGACTGATAACGCAAGGCTGGTTTCTGGGCATGCTCAGTAGAGCAAGCAGGATCCTGTCTATCAGCATGCCAGCGTTCACATGCATTTGCGTGCAGTATAGTCAGGATCCAGCAATTTGCAGTATTTGGATGCAGCTCAAAAACGCTACAAGTAGCCAAGGGCCCATCACGGACATTGACACTGGTCACCCAGTGTTTAGCTACAAACAAAAATATTTTCAGAAATGTACCTATGCTTCTATATAAAAATGTCTCTTCAGAGTGGAAGAAGACTTGAACTCTACTACCAACTATTGGAAGTAGCGATCCTTAATGTCCCTTTAACAAGTTTTAACAAGTCTTGCCCAAAACGGACAATGTGTTTTCAGGCACGTGTTTGGTGGTGTTTGTCTTTCACTGCAAAGCAAGAGGCCTTGTAGCTGGGTTGGGCCTCTAATGTGAATTTAAGGGATAACATCTTCCCTTGTGGAGAGTGATATGCCTGACATGATGGCGTGGAGTAGAGAGGGGTGATTCAATGCCGCGCCAATGATCACTGTTCAGATGTCAGATTAATGTATCTTTATTATTTGCATAGGTCTACGCGCTTCAGGAGACTCGGCTCCCTTCCTCAGGACCGTCAGGCACAAAGGAAAACATCAAATCTATACAAGTGGGCACAGACATACATTAAGTAGCCAAGATGACGTCACAGGACCACCCCTTCTTAGAAAAAACGGGCGGGAAAGGGTGCATTGCAGTCCAGACATGACATAATAAATGTATCTTCATAGTGAAAGATCAAAATCCATCAGTAGTCATGGAACAGACGGCTACAATGATTAAACATACAATAAATTATGTGAAAAATAAATATGAAAATCTGATAAAACATGTGTACTCATTGGTGTGTGTAAAAAAATATATACAATCTACAAACATATGCACTTAATACAAATATTAATCGAAGTGTGAGGAGAGCCCAGAACTCACTTCATTGTGCTGACATCGGACCTCAGAATTCGCTAAGTGAAAGCTTGAAGTAATGCAGCCACCGAGGCATGTAATGCTTTGGGAAGTGAAAAAAGAAGCATCAAAAGAAAAGGAAAAGAAGGGAAAAAAAGGGGGAAAAAATCCTTACATTTGCAGTGTAAATCAGAGTAGCCTCCCTCCGGAATGTGCTGGAGAAAGAATTTCTAACAGTGAAAGAAGTACAGAACCGCCCCAGATCCTCATGTATTGAAAGCAGTTCACCGGAGTTCATAAGCGTGAGAAAAAAATGAACCGCGCCTGCGCCAAAGGTATGTATCAGAGACAGGCAGGTTATGTGGGTTCAAGACCGTGGGAAAATTGCCACAGCGCATGCGTTGCCCCAAGGAAACAGAGCAAGTGTCTGTATTAACATTTAATACACCAAAGATGAGTCAATCATGTCTGTCTCTGCCGATCTTGAACCCACATAACCTGCCTGTCTCTGATACATACCTTTGGCGCAGGCGAGGTTCATTTTTTTCTCACGCTTATGAACTCCGGTGAACTGCTTTCAATACATGAGGATCTGGGGCGGTTCTGTACTTCTTTCACTGTTAGAAATTCTTTCTCCAGCACATTCCGGAGGGAGGCTACTCTGATTTACACTGCAAATGTAAGGATTTTTTCCCCCTTTTTTTCCCTTCTTTTCCTTTTCTTTTGATGCTTCTTTTTTCACTTCCCAAAGCATTACATGCCTCGGTGGCTGCATTAGTTCAAGCCTTTGCTTAGCGAATTCTGAGGTCCGATGTCAGCACAATGAAGTGAGTTCTGGGCTCTACTCACACTTCGGTTAATATTTGTATTAAGTGCATATGTTTGTAGATTGTATATGTATATATTTTTTTTACACACACCAATGAGTACACATGTTTTATCAGATTTTCATATTTATTTTTCACATAATTTATTGTATGTTTAATCATTGTAGCCGTCTGCTCCATGACTACTGATGGATTTTGATCTTTCACTATGAAGATACATTTATTACGTCATGTCTGGACTGCAATGCACCCTTTCCCGCCCGTTTTTTCTAAGAAGGGGTGGTCCTGTGACATCATCTTGGCTATTTAATGTATGTCTGTGCCCACTTGTATAGATTTGATGTTTTTTTTTGTGCCTGACGGTCCTGAGGAAGGGAGCCGAGTCTCCTGAAACGCGTAGACCTATGCAAATAATAAAGATACATTAATCTGACATCTGAACAGTTATCATTGGCGTGGCATTGAATAACCCCTCTCTACTCTTCTCTGTTATCTGCCGTTGGGTGGCTGCAGCCGTGATCAAGTTTTACACGCGATTACAGTAGTTGTGACTTTCACAACTACATCTGGTGAGTAAGACTACTCCCCCCTCCCCACCCCGTACATATTGGGGTAAGACCCTATTTGCGCTTTCTCTCCACAGTTTTTTTCTCCTATTTGACATGATGGTGTGAGGAGGCTTATGAGTCATGAAATGCTCCTATAGGAAATTAAATATGCGAATTGCCTCTTTAGAGAGGAGGAGGTCTTGAATTCTAGTGCCATCTATTACAAGTAGTACTCCTAGAAGTCAATATTGAAGCTTTAACATCTCTGTAGAGGCTTGTATCCTAAGTCATCTGGCAAGGCTCATTAAAGGGTCAATATTGAGTTTTAGGCTATGTTCACAGACTGCATCTTTTTCCTGTGGTCACAGAAAAAACAGCTTGTGGCTCAAAAAATGCATGACGTTATGCCCCATTCTTGGTGTCTTTTTGTTAATACATTTTTTAAAAGGAGAAAGAAAATATGATAGGATAGAATAATTGATAGATATAAAAAAATAAATAGAAAGAACATATAGAATAGATAATAAGAAAGAACAGATATAATAAATAGAAAGAAATAACAGAATAACTCGAAGATAAAGGAATAGCTAGCTTGGCCAGCTGTTTATTCAATTTTTTGGGGTAAACATATGACGTGGGGTCCCCCCACTTTTCATATCCAGCACAGGAACAGCAGCAGCTGCAGGCTGCAACCCTCAGCTGTCTGCTGTACCTTAGCTGGTTATGAAAAATAGAGGGGATCCTATGCTTTTTTTTTTAAATTATTTGATTTTTTTTTTTTTAAATGACATGGGATCTCCCGTTTTTCTAAAACCAGCTAAGGTGCAGCAGACAACTGGGGACTGATATCATTAGGGTGGGAAGGGCCATGGTTATTTGGCTTTTTCCAACCTACCAATAGCAGCCCACAGTCGCTCCAGAAGTGGCGCATCCATAAGATGCACCAATTCTGGCGCTGGACCTGGCCTTTCCCATTGTCGTGGTGCGGTGGCAATTGGGGTAATAAGGAGTTAATGGCAGCCCATAGCTGCCACTATATCTTAGATTAGTAATGGCAGGCGTCTATGAGACACCCCCAGAACTAATGTGTAAGTGAAAGTAAATAAACACAAATACCCAAAAAATCCTGTATTTGAAATAAAAGACAAAAAAAACACCCTCTTTCACCACTTTATTAACATCCAAAACCCCTGCAGGTGCGATGTATTCCACATGAGGTCCCATGATGCTTCTAGGACTGCTACATATCTGAAGCTCACAGCGACCGTCATGGAACGACTGCCTGCTTTGAGATTCAGGCCACGACTTATGTGAGCCTTGCAATCAAGGATGACGTCACTCAGGTGATTTGCGGTCACAGCTGGAGTCTTCCACCCGTGACCACAAAGCAGGCTGCAACTGAAGTGAGCTGAGCAATCAGCGGGACTTCACTCAGGTGATTTGCGGTCACAGCAGGAGTCCACCAGCTGTGGCCTCAGCTAAGCTGACTGATGTCACCGCTGATCGTGCGGGCTCACTTCAGTCGCAGCCTGAATCTCACAACGAGCAGTCATTTTCTATGGCGCTCGCTGTGAGCATCAGATATGTAGCAGTGCTAGAAGCATTGTGGGACCTCATGTGAATTACGTTGGACCTGCAGGGGTGTTTTTAGGGTTTATACAGTGGTGAAGGAGGGTGAATTTTTTGTCTTTTATTCCAAATAAAGCATTATTTTGGTGTTTATGTTTAATTCTTTTCACTTACAGAGTTGTGATGGGGGAGTCTCATAGACACTTGCCATCACTAATCTATCACTTAGTAGCAGCTGTGGCCTGTTATTAACTCCTTATTACCCCGATTGCCACCACATCAGGGCAATCGGGTAGAGCCATGCAAAGTGCCAGGACTATTGCATCTAATGGATGTGGCAATTCCGAGTGGCTGCCGGCAGATATTTTTACACTGAGGGTGCCCAATAACCATGGGTATCCCCAGCCCGAGAATACCAGCCCCCAGCTGTTGGGCTTTATCTGTGCTGGTATCATATTATGGGGGGAAACCTACGCCAATTTTTAAAATGTATTGATTAATTTTACTGTATGATGTAGACTTGTCCACTGGCGTCTGTGATTGGTTGCAAAACTGTAGGGGGGAAAAAAACGCAATAGGGTCTTACCCGGTATGAGGGTAGACAGACAAGACAAAGAAGCACTCACCTGGTGAGGTTGTGCCAGTCACAACCCCTTATGATAGCCTGTGAGTGCCCGGTAGTTTAGCTGCAGCCCCGGGAGAGGAATTTTGTATCACACAGGTAGAAGAGAAGATCGGGTTTATGCCGCGCTAAAAACAACTGATGCGTGTAAATTAAAAGATTTCCTTTTTATTTGACAGTTCCTACGCGTTTCAGAAACATCCGTCTCCTTCCTCAGGAAAATATATGATTTGATTTCTTTTCCTGAGGAAGGAGACGGATGTCTCTGAAACGCGTAGGAACTGTCAAATAAAAAGGAAATCTTTTAATTTACACGCATCAGTGGTTTTTAGCGCGGCATAAACCCGGACTTCTCTTCTACCTGTGTGATTGGTTGCAGTCAGACACGCTGTCAATCAGGGTGGGGGATCGGCTGACTGCAACCAATCACAGCCACTGGTGGGCAGGGGAAGCAGTGCATATTCAGTGAAGCTGATGAGCGGCCCAGGAAGTGAATGACTGGCTGTGGGAGCAGTGTGACAGCCGCATCAGTGATTCGGTAAGTAGAAGCACTTGCTCCTATCCCTTTGCGCCAGATTCTGGTCCCTATAGACTTTATATGGGAACCGTCATCTGGTCAGATACCAGGGATTAATCCCCCACCAAACCCGAGTCAGTGGGTGATTGATCTGCCTGTCCTCCAAAACACAGGGGCAAAATGCAAAAAGAATTGACATGCTGCATCTTAGCTGCATCTTCAAAAACGCAGCCAAAAGAAGATGCAGTTGAAACGCCCGCGCCAGGGCCTGCAGGGATGGCACGGTTACCGGGCCGGTGGTATTCGGGATCAGGCTGTGAGTGGCCCGACCCGGCTTCCATGACCCCGGCGGGTTTCAATAAAAGGAAAGTCCGACAGTCAGTCCGGTGTGACAAGGTGATACAAGGAGGGTGACGGGTGTTCCTGCGGAGCTTGCCATCGCTTACAGCGGCTACTGAGGTCTCGGCCTCCTCTGCCGCAGCTCTCCCCCAGGAAACGGTATGGGACGGGGACGGGGGATGCTAGCAGCGCCACCCATGGTATGCGGCCAGGTGTTCAGCCACCGCTGCACAGTCACTCTCCGGGGCAGGTGTAATAAGCAGCCAGATGGAATCGCTCCCCACAGGTGGATCGGGGGAGCCCGGGAGGTTAGTGAGATCCAGGGCAACAGTCCTCAGGGACACCGGGGGCAGAGGGCAGCAGCATCTACTCACACCAGTCACTGAGTGCAGGTTCCAGTTTCTCTTTATTCACAGTCCATCTCACATCGCACCCAGGTGCTGGTCCTCGCTGCCTCTAGCCTCTGGTCGGTCCTGGGCAGGTAGGAGGAAGGGTACGGTGAGGTGTTCTTGGGAGTCTCTCTCTCTTTCGGTGCGTTAATGCTGTCCCCGTGGCATGGAGCATCTTGGGGACCCGCCGCCCTTCTGTCTCTCTCTCTTCCGGTAGCACATAACACCAACCGCCACCGGGTACAACATTCTCCAAAGATCCCCAGTGCCCGGCTCCATCCCCTTCTTCTAGATGTTAATAGCCCTGGTCTCGTGGCATCTCCTCAGCAGGGAGCTCTTTCCCCTGAAGTCTGTGCTCTCTCACAGCCTCTGTCGTTCTGTCTAAAACTTCTGTCTGCTCTACACTGAACTCACTCATTCAGGGCCCCCCTCCCCTTGGGTTGTCATGGGGACCTGCACACCTGCTCATTTAGAAGACAGGATGAGTCATGCAGGCTCAAACTACATGCTGAAGAATTTTTAACTCCTTCCTGCCAGTGTGTGTGTGTGGACTCTTCTCCTCCTGCCGGGAAAAATGGGGGGAATATTTAATACCCTGTAACGACTCGGCTGCAGGGGCGTTACACACTGTGCGGACAGCAAAATAGAAATCACATATACTTTGCTGGGGGAAGGAAATATATGCATCTGGGTGCATCTTTGTGACCTCACAAACACAACAAAAATGCAGTAAAAGACGCAATGTGGGAACATAGCCTTACTAGTGTAACCCCATTAGGTGACACTACTTTGAAGAAGCAATTTGCATACGTAGTTTCCCAGTAGAGCATAGCATGGCCTTTAGGACTAGTCACACCAGCATGTCACTCATCCTTGGGGAGACGTTACCCCTTAGATCTATATAATGATATACTGTTTACTGGGTAATTTGTTGAATGAATGAATGAATAAATGATGAGATGTTGCCTCTTATCTGTACATAGTAAATAAAGTGCTACTGCTCATATAGGGTGATGTGGGCCACTCCTGGACAGGTGTCTGCCGGCGAATTCACCTGATTCCATGTGGGCCTGTCCAAACCTAGCAGCATACCCTGCAAAATTACTGCAAGTGTTGTAAGGGACCAAAAGTGTTGAGGTGTAATTCTGGGTTGCTTAACACTGTATACACGGGTCTCTGGGTGTGTATAGTATGTATACATATGTTTGATTGAATTGTTGCTATTCTAAGAATGCATACTACTACATCCTAGGTCAACTTGGGACCCTTTATCTTCATGAAGAATGAGCCATGTGTTATCAAAATAAACTTGTTTAATGCTTCTTAAAAATATATACAACAGATAGTAGATAAAACACTAGAAGTCTTCATCTGGCAAACAAGTCAGAGGCACAAACATTGTGGTTATAGATGGCAGCACCATACTGGACATGTACATTGTTGACGTGCCTCAGGTTAAGCTGAGGACCTCCATCTTCCTAGCACAAGGCCACATGTCTGGTTCAATGTGTTTCGCTGTGATCATTGCACCCAAACTACCATATTTCCCCAAAAATATGCCCTACCCTGACAATATGCCCTAGCAGAAATTTTTGGCCTTTTTGGGGGTAAGGCTTAAAATAAGGCTGAAAATAAGCCCTAATTGCAGTTCAATAATGAAGTGTTTATGCAGCTAAAAAAAGTGAAAGAATTCTGCAGGACACAATTAAAAAATACCGACACCCCTAAAATAAAAAAACAAAACAAAACAAAAAAAAACCCCAGAAGCCCCACAATCATACTCCCAGACCTTAAATGAGAGGAGCTGCGGTGGGACACATTGAGGACCTGCAGTGGATCGCGCACACACACACACACACACACACACACACACACACACACACACACACACACACACACACACACACACACACACACACACACACACACACACACACACACACACACACACCAGATTGCACATACACACATCAGATACCTACTGTCTCCGGCCAGCAGGGGGACCTGGGACGCAGTGCAGTGGAGCATGAGCACCTGTATTGGAATACATGGAGGACTTGTGGAGGAACGCCATTAGGATAATAGAGGTACCTGAATTAGTAGAGTGGTGAGATAAGGGATCCTAAAAGAAAGGTAATATGCAGCATGAATAAACGTTCATGATACTGTAGTGGAGCACAGGTATGCAGCACTTGTAAAGCCAGGAGACTTGAGATAAGGAGGCTAGTCCGTCACCCTGTGGAGTGTGGAGCATTGTGTGGAGTGCGCCATTAATGCCGGTCGGTGGGTGACATCACATCTTGTGGCAGTGTGCGGTGAAGGCCAGTGCGCAGGCGCAGGCATAAAAAAAGGCTGCAGGGAAAGTCAGGAGCATTGGGAAATTACTGACATGCGCAATGGGGGAAGTGCTGAGGTAGTCAACCAACGGAGCGGGGGGAGGGTGACCAGGGTGCAGCAGGATCATGGTGGAATCTAAAAGGGGAAGAAGAATGTGATTAGTACACTGGATAAGTATTAAATAAACAAATTAGTGAATGAGTAAAGTGTTATATTGAAAGAGACCTATAGATGTATGTTAAAGAGGATCAACCACCAGGATTTTCATATATAAAATAAAGCCAGTGCTATTCTGGGGCTATCATGCTGATTCTATACATACCTTTAGTTGTGAGATCAGATGTATACTTTCTGAAATATAGGTGTAGCACCCAGGGATATGGGGTACTCGGTTCCAGGCAGTGTCTCTATTGGGAATGTCACGATGGTGGCCGTTACCTGGTTCCGTGCCCTGGGCCCTTTTTGTAATGGGGATATTTACAGGGGATTTGTGAATAAAGTTATTCGTGATGTCACTTGCTGTATTGCGGCTATATGTAGGGAGCCGCCGCTACAGAATGTCTCTACTGGGGCTGATGGTATTGCAGCTAGTATGGTAGTCCCTTCGCAAGTAGGGTATTGCCCCAGCAGGTGTATGGTGCAGTGGACGTCGGAAGAAGGAGTCCAGACAGGTATTCAGTGCAACTGGTTTACTCACTTTTCGGGTGTTAACTGGTTGCCCGAGGCCAGCTGGTTTCGCCTCCAGGTCCCCTTCGTCCCAGTGCCAGTCTGGTTCTCTGGTACCTTCTTCCCATGCACCTGTCTCTGGTAAGTGGGTTCCCTTGATATGGAACACTGGGGGTCCCCGGTTTGTTGTTTGTCCACCTCCTACCTACCGTCTGACGGTAGCGTGAACCCTGTGCGGTTGGAGTCTCTGGTCATATCCTTGGCTCTCTCTTTGCTACTGAGTCTTTGGATTCTTTAGGGTGAGCAAGGTCCTTGATGGTCCCCTTTGCTGTGCAGGTGTTAACAGGTCGGCTTGAAGCTCTTTCCTGTCCTTGGGTCCTGTACCCCGTCGGTGTGTAGTTTCGACGATACTCCACCGTACTCCACCGGCAACCACCTCTCCTGGGTGCCAAGTTACCGTTAAGCTGAGTCAGGGTGTCACTTCACTTCCACCTTCACACTTCCACAGTCACTACTGAACTGACTATGTCTGCTCTCTTTCACTGCAGACTTCCTTCTCTATTCTCACTTTCTCACTTTCTGACTACTGTCTTCCTGTGTTCCCGACTACTCTCCACAGTCTGCCCTCCCACCTGGTCAACTAGTGGACTGGAGTGGCTCCACCTATAGGCAGCCATCCATGGTCCCACCCTAGCTAAGTATCATTGTATGGGGGATTGTTGTGGAAAACTGGGATTACCTGGGTTTTTGGTGGTACCGGCACTGGCATTCTGGGTCCCTAAGGGGGTTGGCCATGCATCCTTGTGGGGATGCAGAACCTTGTAGCACCCTGAGGGCTTCAGCGGTGCTACATTCCCCCTTGGTTATGTACGGCCCCCGTGCCAGAGGCCGAGTCGCTCGGATCACGAGCCGCGGTGGCTCGAGGGGTCTCCGGACCCGGGGGTCTGCGCAGACACTCAAATTAAAAGAAGAGCGGGGGAGTATGTCCAAGGTATTAGAAAGTTCGTGACACCACCGTGTGTCGTGTGTCGTAATGTAGGAGACCACCGCTGCTGTTGGGGGAGCCCGGTGGCGATGGGGTAGCAGCAGGATGTTTAACCCCTCCGTGGGTAGGGGGTTTGTGCCCCGGGGCCCGTTGGGTGTTGGAGATTGGGGTGCCGTTGGGTAGAGGAAAAGGGTTTTTTCAGCGTACTCACTCAGTCCAGGAATAATAACACCGACAGCTTGTAAACCAGAGTTCTGAGCACCACTGCAGCCTGGAGGGAGCATGCTGGGATCCATGCCCTTGGTGTTGTTGTTAGCCTGTGGCCTTTTCCGTGGCACCTTCTCACTAGTTGGACGCTCAAGCTTGAAACTTTTCGAGTCCCACTCACCGGTATGGCTAATGGAGTGAGCTTGCTCTCAGGGTTCACGCGTAGGATTTCTCTGGACTGTATTTGGGGAAGTCCTATCCCATCGGCGCGCTAGTACCCCGATTTTGGAGCAGGTTGGGATGAATCTTGAAGTCTTCACCCCCATCGGGTAAATTACCGGGACGCGTGAAGCTACTTCCCTACCTAGGGTCCACATACCCCGTCGTGCCCTGGCCCCTGCCCGGTGATGGCTCAAGGTCGCCGGCTGCCCTCCTCGGCAGTCCGTGCCCCTTGACGCGATCCCCTGCAACCAGGGTTCCAGCTCCTACCAGGTCCAGACTAACGTTTGCCACCTAGTAAACTCCAGGAGCCCTGCTCTGGACCGGTGACCTCTCTTTCCCAGAGAGTCACTTTCCACCTCCTACTCCTTTCACTCCTGTTTCACTTCTCTGTCACTTTCTCACTTTCCCCTACCAACCCCCATATGGGCGTCCCTATTCCCTTCAGGCCCCCCAACGGTATGTCTGGTGGGTTCGGTGTAAAGTGTTCCTAGGATTTTGACTGGCTAAGCTGTTAGCAACACCAAAGGACCAGGATCCGTAACCAAGGAGGAGTGGATACTGTGCAGAAGTGCAGATTGCAAAATACCCTGTGACGACCTGATAGGCCAGGGTGTCACATTCCCCCTTGGTTAAACGTAGCTCGTCCCCGAGCTACAGGACACCAGAGGTTTATTTTTGCTTTTAACTGTAAAAGTAAAAAGGAACATTTTAACATTATGCATTTTTATTAATAGGTTCCATCCCTCACAGGGGAGGCACTTTTTTTTAAATATTACTAAAATTATTAAGAGTTCGTCGCCCAACCGTGGGACGCTACTGGTTTCTATGGTAACGGATGCTCAACCTACTCCATTGCAGCCCCTTCCTGCGACAGTCCAGTCTCAACGTCCCGGTTCCCAACAACCTGCTACCCAAACAACCTGTTCCCTCTGGAAACCTATGGTGGGTCCGTGAAAGGGTTAAGGTCCCGGGTGTTGTCTTTTAGACGACTCTGGTTGGCACAGGAGGTGCAACTATTATACAAAACACAAGTTCGTGTTGGTCACGCCAGTCCTGTGACCGTGGTCCATTTTTTACTTATGTATAAAAACTTAAACGAAGTCCATGTACCGGTTGTACACTTTTCAACAATTTACTTGCAAATCTGGTAACTTTCACTCTTTTGATTAAAACTGGTTGATTAGGCACTTATTTACTAACATTTTCTATATGGAAAATAACAAACAATGAACAATAACAAACGAAAGCATCCTATACCTGACAATTCTATGGCATCGCAACAACTGGTACCGTAACATTTTTTTCAGTAATAGACCGTCGGGTCGCACAGCCACGCTTCCTTGTGACTACGTGCTACCGACGCCAACACATATCCTTCCTCAAACATCACATGCTTAGTTTCCTCCAGGGCATACCAGCCCCGCTTTCGGCAATGCCGGGTATAGGTAACCATCTCCTCCGGCTGAAGATTACGCTCTGGGCGGCCCCAAGGAAGCTGCTGCGCCACATCTCTTCGGGACACATACACCCCTGCTGTGAGGCCCGCTTCATGGATAAACCCCCATCCTTGCTCGGGGTCAAATCGCTCCACAAGGCCACGGCACCGTGGCCCTCTTACGCTCAGCGCTCCTTATCTGCTCCTTCTCTTCTCGATAACGGGCGGCAAGCTCCCATTGTCGCCGGTCTCGGGTTGCAATCTCTGTCTGCAATTGTTACTGTTTTAGTTCCCAGTAGGGGGCACCACTGCAGCCTGGAGGGAGCATGCTGGGATCCGTGCTCTTGGTGTTGCTGTTAGCCTGTGGCCTTTTCCGTGGCACCTTCTAACTAGTTGGACCTTCAAGCTTGAAATTTTTCGGGTCCCACTCACCCGTATGGCTAACGGAGTGAGCTTGCTCTCAGGGTTCACACGTAGGATTTCTTTGGACTGTATTTGGGAAAGTCCTATCCTATCGGTGTGCTAGTACACCGATTTTGGAATGGGTTGGGGATGAATCTTGAAGTCTTCACCCCCATCGGGTAAATTACCGGGACGCGTGAAGCTACTTCCCGACCTAGGGTCCACGTACCCCGTCGTGCCCTGGCCCCTGCCCGGTGATGGCTCAAGGTCACCGGCTGCCCTCCTCGGCAGTCCGTGCCCCTTGACGCGATCCCCTGTAACTGGGGTTCCAGCTCCTACCAGGCCCAGACTAACGTCTGCCACCTAGTAAACTCCAGGAGCCCTGCTCCGGACCGGTGACCTCTTTTTCCCAGAGAGTCACTTTCCACCTCCTACTCCTTTCACTCCTGTTTCACTTCTCTGTCACTTTCTCACTTTCCCCTACCAACCCTCATATGGGCGGCCCTATTCCCTTCAGGCCCCCCAATGGTATGTCTGGTGGGTTCAGTGTAAAGTGTTCCTAGGATTTTGACTGGCTAAGCTGTTAGCAACACCAAAGGACCAGGATCTGTAACCAAGGAGGAGTGGATACTGTGCAGAAAGGGCAGATTGCACAATACCCTGTGACGACCTGATAGGCCAGGGCATCACAGTTACCGTAATTCCAGCATGTCCTCAGGCTGCAAGGTAAACTGGTTACACATTTTTTCTTTTATTTTCAACAGGTAAAACATTAAGGCTTAAAGCATAACAGGTCCATCCTATGCAGGGGAGGTGCATTTCTTTAACGTTTCTACCTGGGTATCCCTCCCTGCACGCACCACCCAAAGGTCCTGGTCTCAGAACCCTTCTCAGGAGCCAGGTTACCGGTTTCACTGGTGATCAGGTCCCGGCCGCCCTTGCCATGGACCTTTCCTGCACCCGGCCTCTCCTGGTGGCGGTGCCCACAGCAATGTCCGCTGTATGGGTATACCCTGGTTGGGCACAACTGGTGCAACTATGTACATTAACACAAGTTTGTGCTGGCTGCTGCCAGTCCTGCAGCCTGGGTCCATTTTTATCAAAGCATTTCAAAAACTGGTAACTTGTCATTCTGGAACAGACCAATGTTCAAACAACAAACAATATTCAGTAAACAGTAAACAATTTAAAACAATTTAACAGGTAGCATATCAGGTCATTGCTACCAGGTGCGGGTGTCCTTCTCAACCCGTGCTCGCTCCCAGGTGACAACTGCTGACTTCCCACTACCTGGTTCAGGGTAGCTCACTGCCGGGTCCCCGACAGCGACTGGGTACAGTACCTGGGGACAGTCGTCAGCACTGGTGGTGGCCTCCTCCGCGGCTCCCGATGATGTCATCGCCTGGGCTGCCGTCACTGGATCAGAGGACAAAGCTTTCTCCTTCTCCAGCGGAGAAGGTGAGTTGACTGCTTCTAGTCTGGCAGGGGATGCTAGCAACACTGTGTCCTTCTCCAGCGGAGAAGGTGATGCGACCTCTTCTGGTCTTACTGGCTCTGGCGGTGGCACGGCCTGGTCAAGAATGGATCCCGGTAGCTGGATCGGTGCAGCCTGGTCAAACGGCACTCCACTCTCTTGAGCCCGAATGGCTGCCACCACCTTCAGCATCTCCGCCTTCCACTCCTTGACTCGCTGCAGGTGCTCTGCACGGAAAGTTCAGCACAGCCGCTGGACCTCTGCTTTTAGCCTTTCCGCGGTCCAGGTCCTGGTTGAACTGGGACACTGGCACGATCCCCTGGAGCAGAAATGTTGCTGGATACAGTCCTGGAGTCATTCTGTGGCAGTGACTCCGGGCTCCCTGCTTCCAGTTTCGTTTCACATTCCGGATACTCCCAGGGGGCAGGGCTTCCTTTTTGCGCCTTTTGGTCTGCTGTGGCAAAGCTATTTTTCACAGCAAAATGGCAGCGGTTTTCAAAGAATAAAGCACAGTCCATAAAGTAGTCTTTAAGGCACACGTCACCCGGTTTGACCGGGTCCAGTTCAATCCTCTTCGTGACGCCAGGAAAAAGGGTTGTAGCACCCAGGGATATGGGGTACTCGGTTCCAGGCAGTGTCTCTATTGGGAATCTCACGATGGTGGCCATTACCCGGTTCCGTGCCCTGGACCCTTTTTGCAATGGGGATATTTACAGGGGATTTGTGAATAAAGTTATTTGTGACACCACTTACGGTGTTGCGGCTATATGTAGGGAGCCACCGCTGCAGAATGTCTCTACTGGGGCTGATGGTATTGCAGCTAGTATGGTAGTCCCTCCGTAAGTAGGGTATTACCCCAGCAGGTGTATGGTGCGGTGGGCGCCGGAAGGAGGTGTCCAGACAGGTATTCAGTGCAACTGGTTTACTCATTTTTCGGGTGTCAACTGGTTGCCCGAGGCCGGCTGGTTTTGCCTCCAGGTCGCCTTCGTCACAGTGCCGGTCTGGTTCTCTGGTACCTTCTTCCCCTGCACCTGTTTCTAGTAAGTAAGTCCCCGTGGTATGGAACACTGAGGGTCCCCGGTTTATGGTTTGTCTACCTCTGTCTGCCTGACGGTAGCGTGAACCCTGTGGGGTTGGAGTCTCTGGTCTTATCCCCGGATCTCTCTTTGCTACTGAGTCTTCAGATTCTTTAGGGTCAGCAAGGTCCTTGATGGTCACCTTTGCTATACAGGTGTTAACAGGTCGACTTGAAGCTCTTTCCTGTCCTAGGGTCCTGTACCCCGTCGGTGCGTAGTTCCGGGAGTACTCCACCCTACTCCACCGGCAACCACTTCTCGTGGGTACCAGGTCACCGTTAACCCGAGTCAGGTTGTCACTTCACTTCCACCCTCACACTCCTGCTGTCTGACACTTTCAACAGTCACCGCCGTTCTCACTACTGTCTTCCCGACTACCCTCCACAGTCTGCCCCTCCCACCTGGTCAACTAGTGGACTGGAGTAGCTCCACCTCTAGGTGGCCATCCATTGGTTCCACCCTAGCTAAGTACCATTGTATGGGGGATTGTTGGGGAAAACTGGGATTACCTGGGTTTTTGGCGTTACCAGCACTGGAGTTCTGGGTCCCTAAGGGGGTAGGCCACAGTAAACGGGACCATCAAGGACCTTGCTGACTCTAAAGAATCCGAAGATTCAGTAGCAAAGGGAGAACCGGGGACAGGGGACAGAACCAGATACTCCAACCCCACAGGGTTCACGCTACTGTCAAGCGTACAGAAGTGAACAAACCACAGAACGGGGACCCCCAGTGTTCTATACCATGGGGACCCACTTACCAGAGACAGATGCAGTGGAAGAAGGTACCAGAGAACCAGACTGGCACTGGGACGAAGGGGACCTGGAGGTGAAACCAGCCAGCCTCGGGCAACCAGTTAACATCTTAAGTGAGTAAACCAGTTGCACTGAATACCTGTCTGGACTCCCTTCTTCCGAAGCCCACTGCACCATACAGCCACTAGGGCAATACCCTACTAGCGGAGGGACTACCATACTAGCTGCTAATACCACCAGCCCCAGTAGAGACATTCTGCAGCGGCGGCTCCCTACACTTAGCTGCAACACCGCAAGTGGCGTCACAAATAAACTTTATTCACCAATCCCCTGTAAATATCCCCATTACAAAAAGGGCCCAGGTTACATAACCGGGAAATGGTCACCATCGTGACATTCCCAAGACGTACACTGCCCGGAACCGAGTACCCCATATCCCTGGGGGTGTGACACTAAAGTGCATTGTTCAGCAATCCACAAACGCTAGATAGAAAGCAGGGCATACAAAAAACAATGATAGCAATAGAAAGATAAATTACCTATGTAGCAGCAGTGTAAATAAATCTGCAAATGTTAATGTGCACTGTGTAGCTATCCATAGATTCTAGATAGAAAGAAGAGCATACGTAAAGCCAAAATTAGTAATGAAGAATAGAATAACCTGTGTGGATGCCACACATGAGTAATATTTTGCAAATATTCTATATAGGTATATAAACAAGTGCATCTCAATAAATTAGAATATCATCAAAAAGTTAATTTATTTCAATAATTCAATACAAAAAGGGAAATGCATATATTATATAGAGTCATTACACCCAGAGTGATCTATTTCAAGTGTTTATTTCTGTTTTAATGTTGATGATTATGATTATAATTATGGTGATTATGGCTTACAGCCAGTGAAAACCCAAGTCATTATCTCAGAAAACTAGAATAATTACCACAAAACACCTGCAAAGGCTTCCTGAGTGTTTAAAATGGTCCCTTGGTCTGGTTCAGTAGGCTACATAATCATGAGGAAAACTGCTAACAAATGTCCAGAAGGCAGTCATTGACACACTCCACAATGGGGGTAAGCCACAAAAGGTCATTGCTAAAGAAGGTAGCTGTTCACAAAGTGCTGTATCCAAGCATATTAATGAAAAGTTGAGTGGAAGGAAAAAGTGTGGTAGAAAAAGGTTCACATGAAACTAGGATAACTGCAGCCTTGATAGGATTGTTAAGAGATGGCCATTCAAAAATTTGGGGGAGATTCACAAGAGTCAGTGCTTAAAAGCCACCACACACAGACATATCCAGGAAAGGGGCTACAACTGTCACATTCCTTGTGTCAAGCCACTCATGACCATAGACAACGCCAGAAACGTCTTACCTGGGCCAAGGAGAAAAAGAACTGGACATTTGCTCAGTGGCCCAAGATGTTGTTTTCAGATGAAAGTAAATTTTGCATTTCATTTGAAAATGACGGCTCCAGGGTCTGGAGGAAGAGTGGAGAGGCCACAATCCAAGCTGCTTGAGGTCTAGTGTGAAGTCTCCACAATCAGTGATGGTGTGGGGAGCCATGTCATCTGCTGGTGTAGGTCCTCTGTGTTTAATCAAAACCAAAGTCAGTGCAGCCATCTACCAGCAAATTTTAGATCACTTCATGCTTCCCTCTGCTGACAAGCTTTTGGGAGATGGAAATCTCATTTTCCAGCAGGATTTGGCACCTGTCCACAATGTCAAAAGTACCAATACCTGGTTTAATAACCACAGTATCATTGTGCTTGATTGGTAAGTAAACTTGCCTGACCTAAACCACATAGAGAATCTATGGGGTATTATCAAGAAGAAGATGAAAGACACCAGACCCAACAATGCAGATGAGCTGAAGGCTGCTATCAAAGCAACCTTGGCTTCCATAACACCTCAGCAGTGCCATAGGCTGATCGCCTCCATGTCACGCCGCACTGATGCAGTAATTCATGCAAAAGAAGCCCGACCAAGTATTGAGTGCATTTCCTGTACAGACTATTAGTTTTTTCAGTTGATCTTATATAATATTCTAATTTTCTGAGATAATGACTTTTGGGTTTTCATTGGCTGTAAGCCATAATCATCAACATTAACAGAAATAAACACTTGAAATAGATCACTCTGTGTGTAATGACTCTATATAATATATGTGTTTCCCTTTTTGTATTGACTTTCTGAAATAAATTAACTATTTGATGATATTCTAATTTATTAAGATGCACTTGTATGTGTAAAAGATGTTTGTGTCACATACTGTGTATATAGCATCCATTTATAAATCTAGGATGCACACATAAACGTTTATAGGTGTAAACATGTCGGCAATCGCCCATTGAACAAGCAAAATGCTGCTCAATCATTGGGAAATTGGATTGCTTATGGTGGAGCAGAAATCATTGTTCTCGGCAGCAGATCACCCGGAGCAAACTGCAGATGTGCAACTGATAAAATTATACAGTATAGGACAAATTTATCTATTAGTGATCGTTCTGTGCCCATCATCCTTCCTCATTCTGTGTACAGAGGCTGGAAACAAGCACTGAAATACATAATATTGTTGATCGCGCTCACTTACCAGTCTGAACTCAGCGAAAGTAAGTGCAGCCTAAATGGTTGAGTGTGATGGTGTGTTATGTGAGCATTTAGGGCGCCACTTTAAACTTTTGCTCACTTTGTCTAAAACCAGCCCAGGTAATAAGTATCCTTTACTGTTTAAACAAGTTTGTCAAAAGAACATTTATAAATCACACATTTGTTTAATTTTTAGGACTTTGGGCACCTTGGTTATGTTGATAAGTGGTCCCATCATACAGGATTCTCTTTTCATCTGCTATGAGGGTGACTTGGCTAATTTCACGTTTCTACCTCACAGTATTCCCATGCTAATGCTAAGTTAACTAGGTTACTGCCACAAAATCAGGAAATGAGCCATTATGAAACAGATCAATAATATTGTATTCTCCCTTTTCTTCTGAAGGTCCTAGCTCCAACCAATAATAGTGAGGGTTAGGTATCAGGAAAAAGAGAAAAATCTTGTTTATTCTTAGGCCAGTGTCAATATTTGATCGATATTACGTTCACAAAGTTAATTTCTTTTTTTAATTAATTTTTAAAAACAGATACTAAGTGTATATTTGTGTCCATAAATTTACAGTGCAATAATAAACTACTTAAAGGAGTTGTCCGACATTAGCTTACCAAAACTTTTCGAGTTTATCTGTGCTGTACTGTCATATAAAACACCCCTATATTGTTATTTTTTGTTTTCTAACTTTTGTTCCTCTTGAATTATCCCTTTATTCTCTGCAGTTCTTTGTTTACATTTTGCTCCAGCAAACTGACCACTTCCTGTGCAAAACCTCAGTCAGAGCTGGCACCGCCCGGCCTCACTGTCCAGCCCCTCCCCCTGCCAGCCCCGCCCTCTGCCAGCCCCCTGTAAACACATTCCCTGTCAGTATTCTGCCCCAGCACCTGACCTGTTATCACTCTAGCAATGGAAATAACAGCCCCACATCGTGCTCTGCGCCACACACACACACCGCACACACGCACACATCGGGGTCTGTGCCACACACACACACACACCGCATGCACACACACATCGGGCTCTGCGCCATACACACACACACACATCGGGCTCTGCACCCCACACCACATCAGGCTCTGCAACCCTCCCCCCACACACACACACGGCGCTCTGTACCGACCCCCCCCCCCCCCTCACCATCGTTCTGTACCGACCCCTACCCTCATAGGGAACACATGTAGGCTACATTCACATGACTGTTCTGTTTTTGCGGTCCGCAAAAAACTGTCCATTTTTTCACGGATACATCCGTGTGTCATCCGTGTGCCTTCCGGAAGCAGCAAGAAAGATAAATAGATGAGTAGATATAGAGATGAATAGATAGATATAGAGACAGAGAGATAGAGGGATGAATGAATGAATGAATGAATGAATGAATAGAGGGATAGATAGATAGATAGAATCAAAGATAGGTAGGTAGGTAGGTAGATAGATAGATAGATGAGAAAGACATATAATGTCCTACCCCCCTGCATATTCTAAGCTGGCACCCTTTAGTGACTTTCATGTGGCACTAAAGGGTGCTTAGCCTTGTATTTATCAAAAAAATAAATAAATAATTAAAAACAAAAATGACGTAGGGTCCCCCATACTTTTGTAGCCAGCTAGGGTAAAGCAGACAGCTGCAGCCTGCAAACAACAGCTGGCAGCTTCACCTTGGCTGGTAATCCAAAACAGAGGGCACCCCACGCTGTTATTTTAAATTAAATAAATAATTTAAAACAAAAAACATTGGGTCCCCCCCAAATTGGATCACCAGCCAAGGTAAAGCGGACAGCTGTGGTCTGGTATTCTCAGACTAGGGAGGTCCACTGTTATTGGACACTCCCCAGCCTAAAAATAGCAGGCTACAGCCACCCCAGAAGTGGTGCATCCATTAGATGTGCCAATCCTGGTGTTTCTCCCCAACTCATCCCATGCCCTGGTGCGGTGGCAAACGGGGTAATATATGGGGTTGATGCCAGATGTGTAATGTCACCTGGCATCAAGCCCTGGGGTTAGTGATGTCACGCGTCTATCAGATACCCGACATCACAAACCCAGTCAGTAATAAAAAAAATAGACAACAAAAAAAAGTTTTATTTGAAAAAACACTCCCCAAAACATTCCCTCTTTCACCAATTTATTGAAAAGAAAAACAAATCCAGGTCCGGCATAATCCAATAAGGGGGTCCCATGACAATCCATACCATAGTCAATGTCCCAGTCAATGAAGAACAGAATGTTCTCCATTGGCTGGGAGAGTAGTGACTTGAGCTAACATCAATAGCCCAGGTCACTGCAGGGGATGCCGAGCGCTGCTGTCAGGAGGTTAGATGAAATCATTATGTCGCGGGCGGAGGAGGGGATGCTGCGCTCTCCCACTGCTCGGGTCCGGCCGCTGCTGCAGCGGCTGCCGCTGCTTGGTGGTGGCTCGAGCGGTGGGTCGGATCCCGGGGACTCGAGCGGCGTTCCTCGCCCATGAGTGAAAAGGGTGGGGATTTGATTGTGGGGATTTGGTTATTGTCCGTGACGCCACCCACGGTTGTGGTGAGATTGGTGACACCACCGCTGCTCTGTACGGGGATCCCGGGAGCGATGACAGGGAGCAGCCTGGATGTTAGTTCTCCCCTCCGTGGGTAGGGGGTTGGTTGTCCCGGGGCCCGGTGATGGGGTAGGGATGGATGACAGGCGGGTTACGGGGCCTGGTGAGGTGCAGGGTCACGGGGGCAGCGCTGTGGTACTCACTCAGCCCATGATGAGGACACAGTTCTCGGTAAAACACACGGCTGGATGGACCGGTGCCACAGACGGCTGCGGTGTTGTTTCTCCCGGCAGGTTGATGGTGACTGCCTTTCCCTGCACCTATGTACGGTAGATGGTTCCAATGGGTTCCCACCGGTAACCCGCTCCCCAGCTTGGATGTGGGCCGGAAGCCCCTTTTGCCCGCAGGCTCTGGCCCTGGGAAACGGTTGCCTTGGCGGTGGCGGTGTCTCCTTCTCTTGGTTGGACTGTTGCCTTCTGTCGGGACTTGGCTGCTGGGAAACCCAGGAGGTTCACTTCGCTAACGGATTTGGCAAATTCACGGCGACTCCTAGCCTTGCCGGGGTCCGTAAGCCCCTGCCAAATGGTGCTGGCTTCTCTTCACGTACAGGTCCGGTACCGCCGGGCCACCGCCCGTCCACGGTTCTTACGGTAAACTCCGATAGGCCACTCCTGCAGACGGTCACCACCGTCTGCCAACCTTGCTGATCTGTCCGGGCCACACACCCGGACCAACTTCAGTTTGCTCAGCTGCCACTTCACTCCTTTCCACTTTCACTCCCTAACTGAACTGTCTGCTTTTCCCGCCTCCAGGACTGTGAACTCCTCGGTGGGCGGGACCAACCACCTGGCCCACCCCCTGGTGTGATCATCAGCCCCTGGAGGAAGGCAACAAGGGTTTTGTGTTTTGGCTCTGATGTGCCTGACCGGGAGTGTGGGGTGTATGGGTGTTGTTCTCTGTGGCCCCTGGCTTGTCCAGGGCGCCACATTCCCCCTTAGTTAAATGCAGACCGTCCGCGGGCTGTCCGTCCATCACCGGTTTTATTTTCACAAACTGAAAGGTAAACGGTAAAAACACAGATTACAATTAAAATAACATCTTCCCACATCGGGAGGTACTCTTACTTAAACGTTGCGTAACGGTTATGGCTTCCGCTCTCTCCCACCCAAGCAACCTGGCCCTGATGCTGCCCCTAAGCAAACAGGCAGCACCCCTTGACCCCAGTCCAGCACAAGTTGCCCGAGCGGGTTCTGTCCTTTTCAGGGGACCCACGTCCATGGGGAACCCCTGAAACCCCCAGAGTATTGCCACCGGTTCCGGTGGTGGCTGGGCCCCAGCCTGCTCCACTGCGGGCCCTTCCTCCAATCTGCCTAACCGGAGGCTGTCACGGTGAAAGCCACAACAACATTATTTACAAGCCACAAGTTTGTGGTTGCCCTGCTAGTTCTCGGGCCTGTTCATAAGGAGTTCCTTATGCATAATTGTAAAGGGGGTCCCAACGGGGACCAGTTGCCGGCAACGACCGGTTTAATCAAGCTGTAAATCAGGTAACTCTTCGGTAAATCATTCACTTATCATTCTTTTCTTCAAAACATTTTAACTTTAAACACACTGGTGGTCCCAACGGGGGACAACGACAACGGTATTCCGCTGTCATCACTCTGAGTCCTCGGCATCACTTGGGGGAGGGAGCGCGGTGCACACACGGGCCTCCTGGCTGCCCCTCAACTTCCTCGGAAACAGGCTCTGTGTCCGGTCCGGAGTCGCTTTCATCCGTCCCTGCGCCAGGCGGGTTACCGCCAGCTGCCGCAGCCTCCGGGTTCGCTACTCTCTCGGCTCCTGCCACGAAGGGGTGTACGCTAGATGGACCAGGCGCCGCACGGTGCACGGGCAAGGAAGACGGGTGCAGCATGGGGGCCAGGGGTAGACCGGGTCCCTCAGCCGCAGTGGCCGGTCCCTCGGGGACACAGGGGCGTGGGTCACTCACCCAGCTCCTCCATCATTGCTTCCATTCCGTACACCCGGGCGACTGCAGCTACCTCCTCCACCTCCGCGGTCCACTGCTCCATCAACCTACATAACTGCCTCCGGTAATGTCGGCAGATCCCTGCCGTTCGGGCCCTCAGCCATGCCGCTATTCCGGGCACCAACTCGGTAGCCTCCGCATAGCTGGGTGGAGCGGACATTCTTTGCAGGGGTTAGCGGATCGTGGGGTCCCGGCATCCCTGTTTTTATAGCCACGCTCACATGCGACCAGCCGCCATTTCATCCCCCTAGTCTTTTTCCGGCTCCTCCTCTACAGGGGCGGGGTTTGGGCCTTCGCGCCTCTACTACTCAAGAAGACGCTCGAGCGGGAAATTTTCGCGCCCAAGATGGCGGCTTCACAAATGGCGCACCTCTACCCAACGGCAGAGCGGTAAGATCCTGTTCGTGCTGCCAAGTTGTCGCGGGCAGAGGAGGGGACGTTGCGCTCTCCCACTGCTCGGGTCCGGCCGCTGCTGCGGCGGCTGCCGCTGCTCGGTGGTGGCTCGAGCGGTGGGTTGGATCCCGGGGACTCGAGCGGCGTTCCTCGCCCGTGAGTGAAAAGGGTGGGGATTTGATTGTGGGGATTTGGTTATTGTCCGTGATGCCACCCACGCTTGTGGTGAGATTGGTGACACCACCGCTGCTCTGGACGGGGATCCCGGGAGCGATGACAGGGAGCAGCCTGGATGTTAGTTCTCCCCTCCGTGGGTAGGGGGTTGGTTGTCCCGGGGCCCGGTGATGGGGTAGGATAGATCACAGGCGGGTTACGCGGCCTGGTGAGATGCAGGGTCACGGGGGCAGTGCTGTGCCGCACGGCACGGTGGTACTCACTCAGCTCATGATGAGGACACAGTTCTCGGTAAAACACACGGCTGGATGGACGGGTCCCACAGACGGCTGCGGTGTTGTTTCTCCCGGCAGGTTGATGGTGACTGCCTTTCCCTGCACCTATGTACGGTAGATGGTTCCAATGGGTTCCCACCGGTAACCCGCTCCCCAGCTTGGATGTGGGCCGGAGGAGCCCCTTTTGCCCGCAGGCTCTGGCCCTGGAAAACGGTTGCCTTGGTGGTGGCGGTGTCTCCTTCTCTTGGTTGGACTGTTGCCTTCTGTCGGGACTTGGCTGCTGGGAAACCCAGGAGGTTCCCTTCGCTAACGGATTTGGCAAATTCACGGCGACTCCTAGCCTTGCCAGGGTCCGTAAGCCCCTGCCAAATGGTGCTGGCTTCTCTTCGCGTACCGGTCCGGTACCGCCGGGCCACCGCCCGTCCACGGTCCTTTCGGTAAACTCCGATAGGCCACTCCTGCAGACGGTCACCACCGTCTGCCAACCTTGCTGATCTGTCCGGGCCACACACCCGGACCAACTTCAGTTTGCTCAGCTGCCACTTCACTCCTTTCCACTTTCACTCCCTAACTGAACTGTCTGCTTTTCCCGCCTCCAGGACTGTGAACTCCTCGGTGGGCGGGACCAACCACCTGGCCCACCCCCTGGTGTGATCATCAGCCCCTGGAGGAATGCAACAAGGGTTTTGTGTTTTGGCTCTGATGTGCCTGACCGGGAGTGTGGGGTGTATGGGTGTTGTTCTCTGTGGCCCCTGGCTTGCCAACAATTACCTGCTGTGACGATCTTCACTTCACTCCTGTCAGCGCTGTCCCTGATTTCTATGCTCGCCGCGTTCTCAGCAGTATCGCCCGTGACGTCACCGCTAGTGACGTGAGAACGCGGCGAGCATAGAAGTGGAGCAGCAGAGGAAAGAAGAGAACATAGTATTTTTATTTTTTTAAATCTTTGAGTGTAATGTTCGCCGCAGGAGATGGGAAGGTGGTGAGCAGGAGTAGACCCAATGGACCATAGGGGGTACCCGGGCCTACCATTTAGTGGGAAGGGCTTGACTAAGTGCCACAGATGCCACTCCCAGGGCAGTGACCGGGACTGTGGCAGCTGACCCCCAGGGCAAGGACAGACACAGGTGCAGATGTACAGAGTCACTAGTGTAGCAGGTGCAGCCAGAACGGCTGAGTCAGGTCGCACGGACAGGCAGAGTCACTAGTGTGGCAGGTGAAGCTGGGATGGCTGAGGCTGATAATACAGCCAGGATGGATGGACAAAATCACTAGTGCAGCAAGGTCTACCGGGACAGCTGAGGCTGAAAGGACGACCAGGATGGACAGGCACCGGTGTACCGACAGGACCGGGAGACAAGAATAGGACTCTGTACACGGGGACGGACAGTGGACAGAGGGACCTGACAACTAGCTGGCTAGGGCATGGACCACTAACTAACTAACCACATTGATCAGGCCCCTCCCCTCTATGATTTAAAAAGAGAAAACACAGTAGTTTGACAATAAATGGCTTAACCCAACCAGTAACAATGAGTGGAAAAAAAGATATTATGTGATCATTCATATTCTCTGAAAAAAGGCCAAGAAAACAAAAAATCTGCCGGGGTATGTAAACTTTTGAGCACAACTGTAGCTCCTTTAACACTAGAACTACTGGACTTGTGACACCTATATAGAAATACATGGTGAAAAGTAGTCAAAATGACTACCTCAGTAGTTCTAGTGTTAATGGAAATAAAGGAAAAAGTTCTGGGTCTCTGAATTTTGAGACACAAAAACATTATTTTTCAGTGTATTTATTGTAAATAAGTAGTAAAACAAATACAATTATATAAAAGTGTTATTGCTATAATCGTACCGACCCACAGATTGGAGGTAACATGTGTAGCATAATGAGTGACAATTTACGATATAAAAAATTTGCAGAATTGCTATTTTTCTATTTCTTCTGTAACAATTTTGGCCTGTTAATGCACACCAATAGATTATATATGCACATTTACTAGTCTGCTTACACAAGCTGACAAATACTGGAGAAAACACAACGGATCATTAATATAATAATTTTGTTTCCTTAGAGGATGATGCCCACATGTAGCTACACTGAAGGAGAAATAAAAATGTTATGCTAAAAAAAATAAAACATCAAAGTGCTAAAATATGACAATCCTAAAGGGGATAAATAGTAATTTATGTTGCCAAGTTGTGAAATAAAAGCTACAGAAGCGTTCAGGACTCTGGAGCTCAGTGGTTTGTCGTGCGGAAAGTTAGATTCAGACAAACGACTAAAGCCCAGGAAGACTAATAGTAGACTGTGTGACAAATAGTTTGTGTGTTCCTTACTTTGTACTTATTTGTAGTATTTATAGTTACATTATGGGTTCTACACTGTAGCACTTTGTGACCTTTATCTTCATAACTGTTATGCTCACGGGTTTGAGTGGGAGTAGAACCACTGGACTGTAGCATCAGCTCACCTGAGTGGCGGGACTAAGCGCTTTCCAGGTTTTCACCAGAGCCTCTGATGGTAAGGATGAGCTTCGCTGCCTGTAGCCACAGGGTGCTACTTAGTTAGCCACAGTACTGCGACAGCTGGCCCCAGTGGTGTAGATTTGGACACAGACAGCCTCTGATGTGAACAGGTGCAGCCGACATGGCTGATTCAGGCTGAACGGCAGGGACCAGCAGGTATGGAGGATTTGTCTAATACAGCAGGTATAGCTGGGATGAGAGGTATGGCTGGGGTAAAGCAGGCATGGAGGGAAAAGCAGGTGCAGCAGATATGGCACATATGACTGGTATGGCTGGTACAGCAGTGTGCAGCAGATACAGTGGGCTCTAGGACACAGACTCATATTAGAACACACAGCATGAAGTACAGCACACGGGAAGGAACCTGACAACTAACAACACGTCTCTAAGGATAGACCATGTGGCCCAGGCACCTGTCATAAGGGGAGGGTGCCTTAAATACCTAGTGCTATTGAGCTATAGGCTAAGAGACACTTCCGGGTTTGGGTGTGCTGGCCCTTTCAGAATAAGTGCACGCGCATGACTTAAGTTTGCTCCCAGGAGACCTTCGTGGTGTGCCCAGGCCCTGTGAGCTGGCGACAGGGACCGGGGAAACAGGAGCTACCTCTGAGTGGCCAGTAATATGAGTGGGCCAGCGTCACCGCAAGAAGGAGGGGCAGAACAGTGCAGGGACATTGATAATGGCATAACAATAGCACATATTCCCCAAAACAGAAAAATGTATCAGAATCCCTTTCTTGTAACAAAGGACAAATCTTAGGCCCTACCTAAAAAAAGTCAAATGTATAACTTTATATTCTACAGAATTCAAACATTATGAATTATTTGTGCCCCAAGGGGCAACCATCAATATCACATTATGCAACTAATGGAGTTTCTCTTTAAACACACAAGTAATGAACATATTATACTGCCTGACGACAGCCTATGTTCTTGTAATTAACAAAGGAGAACATTAAAAAGTGATTTGCAAACATATGACCTGTTGTGTCATTGCTCTACATTCACTGTGAAACTCAAATCCCTCATTAGACTAACGTTGGCTGAAACCGCCTATATCATCGGGCTTGGCCAATAGTCTAATCCTGTATTGACGACTCGGAAAAATGATTGTCTGGGAAGATAAGGATCCGGCATGTCCGATTTCGGACTGCCCATTCTTTTGTTCTTCCTGAGAAAAGACATTACCGGAAATATCAGCAGAGCTCCCGAGTATGATAGAGATGGCTGAGATAGGTGCCGGACGAACAATCAACCAAGCAATGGCTCAATGGACAGCAATCTAAGATTTGTGGGGGCTTAAGATTCTTGTTTTGTCTGCTGCTCTAGGAGGTGAGTGGTGAGACTGGTGTGCTGCCATACACAAAGATACAACAGAGTAATTTTCTTAACTCTTTCCACTTGACTACTCCTGAACCTTGGAGTTAACATTCATCATGAGATAATTGACTTTCTGCTTCTGGAGAAGTCAAATATTGCACTAAACATTGTTCATTGCCTTTATCTTACCACGTCAAAATACTCTATGGTGCTGTCATCAGAGCCGTAGATGGGGCCTCTGTAATCACCGACGTTATTACTCCTCGTTTCCCGGCGGGGTTGCTAGGTTATTAATCTCTATTCACTGTATTCACATGAAAAATTACATTGATGACATTTACGTCTTTTTGTCACCTTCAATTGACAACTGAACTGATTATTAAAACCAATAAGTAGAAAACATGACGTAAGCGGAGGCTGTGTGTCCTACCCAGATTATCAGATGCATACCAATAAACAATATAGTCCATGGTCATTTCAATAGGTTTTATTAGAATTAATGGATGATGAATTTTGTGCCTTCATAGCTATAGGTGAAGAAAATAGCTGGAAGAATAAATTAAATTGATGGAAATAGCCAGAATAGAGGCTGATCATCAAAACCCAGCAATTACAGAGCTGCTGACCTTCTAGAAGAAAATGTATGACAATAGAATACTACTGGGAATGTAAAAAGGAGCTAGACATGAGAGAGCCTAAGATCAACCCGAGAAATGTCACTAAAGTAAATAAAGTCAAGAATTCAAGACAAGGTTACAACTAAGCATTCATTGTTAATCTGTTTTCACAGGAAAAAATACACTGTGGATGTATTGTACTTAGTGCAGGTCTCTGCTTTGGGCAGTTCATGATTACAACATAAGCACCTCTGCCAAGGTTAGGAGGTGAATTCTCAGTATTTGCCCTAGTTTCTCAGTCATGTACAAGAAAATTTACTCTACTCTTCATAAAAGTACTAAAAGCAATATATAAACTGATATTATACACTCTACCTACAATTTACTACATGTTGCCACATTACAAGGCACATAGACCTGGCTGTAAAATGCATTAAACTCTGTCACGTATTTCATGCTGCCCACCCTGACAGAAGCATACAGTAGTGCCTGGCACACTAATTTCAACATCGTGTCTATAGGCCGCTTTACACGCTGCGATATCGTGACCGATATCGCTAGCGTGCGTACCCGCTCCCATCGGTTGTGTGACACGGGCAAATCGCTGCCCGTGGCGCACAACATCGCGCGGACCCGTCACACTACTTACCTTCCTAGCGACATCGCTGTGACCGGTAAACCGCCTCCTTTCTAAGGTGGCGGTTCGTTCAGCGTCACAGCGACATCACAGCAGCGTCACCGAACCGCCACCCAATAGAAGCGGAGGGGCGGAGATCAGCGGGACGTAACATCCCGCCCACCTCCTACCTTCCTCATTGCGGGCGGCCGCAGGTAAGGTGAGGTTCCTCGTTCCTGCAGTGTCACACATAGCGATGTGTGCTGCCGCAGGAGCGATGAACTACTTCGTATACCGAGCAGCAGCGATATTCGAGATTAGGGGGGGATGTCACCGATGAGCGATTTTGACCGTTTTTGCGACAATTCAAAATCGCTCATAGGTGTCACACGCAAAGACATTGCTAAAGCGACCAGATGTGTGTCACAAATTCCGTGACCCCAACGAGATCGCTTGAGCGATGTCACAGCGTGTAAAGCAACCTTTAGTCGGAATATACTAGAGTTTGGCCAAACTCACATGAGCAAGCAATTATTGGTGTAGACATGGAGGTTGGAGACGTTGGTGAGGAGGAGAAACAGGTAATGAGTTAACATAGTAAGGGAGGTGGAAAAGTGTCTAAGAAAAGGTAGGGTATTCCTATTTCTGTACCTCCTAGCAAAATTGCTACATCTCAGAAATGGCAACACTAAGGGATTCTGCTCTACTTAACAGTGGTAAGAACAGCCCAGCTAGTACCGTAGCTGTGAGGTAAGTAATGTAAGTAGGGATAGACAGATGGTGGTTATAAGGGATTCTATAAATCAGGAAGATGGATAAAATAATTTACTGCCAAGATCACCTCCACCGAATACACTCCACCTCCACTGTCTACCTAGTTCTAGAGTATAGGGTGCTTTTCACGCTGCGACATTGCTACCGATATATTGTCGGGGTCACGTCGTTAGTGACGCACATCGTTAGCGACATCGCAGCGTGTGACACCTAGGAGCGACGATCAACGATCACAAAAACGGCAAAAATCGTTGATCATTGACACGTTGCTCCTTTTCATAATATCGTTGGTGGTGCATGCCGCTGGTTGTTCATCGTTCCTGTGGCATCATACATCTCTATGTGTGACACTGCAGGAGCGATGACCATCTCCTTACCTGCGTCCACTGGAAATGAGGAAGGAAGGAGGTGGGCGGGATATTCCGCCCGCTCATCTCCGCCCCTCCGCTTCTATTGGACGGCTGCCGTGTGATGTCGCTGTGACGCCGCACGAACCGCCCCCTTAGAAAGGGGCCACAGTGACGTCGCAGGGAAGGTAAGTTCGTGTGATGGGTGTAGGCAATGTTGTGCGCCATGGGCAGCGATTTGCCCGTGACGCACAACCGACGGGGGCGGGTACGCTCGCTAGCGATATCGATAGCGATATCGCAGCGTGTAAAGTACCCTTATGGGATGTGTTGGAACAGGTGGATAAATTGCTGCGCGAGGCTGGTGATTATCCTGCTGACATGGTCTACTTGGGAACCAATGGTATGTAGGAGAAAATACTTGGGAGTTTAAAACCAGAATCAATCACCATAGAGCCATAAGTGCATCTCAATAAATTAGAAAAGTCAATTTATTTCAGTAATTCAATACAAAAAGGGAAACCCATATATTATATAGAGTCATTACACACAGAGGGATCTATTTTAAGTGTTTATTTCTGTTAATGTTGGTGATTATGGCTTGTAGCCAATGAAAACCCAAAAGTCATTATCTCAGAAAATTAGAATATTATATAAGACCAACTGAATAAATTATTTTAGACTCAGAAATATTGGCGCCTACTGAAAAGTCTGTATAGTAAATGCACTCAATACTTGGTCGGGGCTCCTTTTGCATGAATTACTGCATCAATGCGGCGTGGCATGGAGGCGATCAGCCTGAGGCACTGCTGAGGTGTTATGGAAGCCCAGGTTACTTTGATAGCAGCCTTCGGCTTATCTGCATTGTTGGGTCTGGTGTCTCTCATCTTCCTCTTGACAATACCCCATAGGTTCTCTATGGGGTTTAGGTCAGGAAAGTGTTTTTGTTCTTTTTTTACACATCAAACATTGATCTTTTGATATAGCTTTTGAAGATTTTGACTCATTTCATTATAAAAAATGACTGTGTCTATGATATTAACATTTTATTGTAATGAAATGAAGGTTCTGTGAACTTTTTCAATAGGAGGATAATTACTTTGTAATAAGGGCTGTAAAGTTGTGAAGTAGGCTCTTCTGTGACTCAGCCGAATATAATTTATTTTTTACTTATTTTTTTTTTTTTTTTTGGGGCGGTGGGGGGGGCAATTAGAATTTGTGCTCCGGGGGCCCCATGATTTCTATGTACGCCCCTGACACCAATAACATTATTTTTGTGTTTAAGCACATGTAGAGATGGGGAGAATCATTATCAGTAATTATTTTTTTGATCATTAAATGTACAGGGCACTTTACTCTGTATTGTGAATTATCTATGAAATGTTTGTTGCATAGCTAATGCACTGCATCACTATAACTTATGTACTTTATATTTACATGAAATTCATCTTGTATTTTATGAACAATTAATTGTATCTATGAAATGCACTTCACTTCCATTTATATCTTACTTTAAAAATGTCCTCATATGGACTAAAGCAATGCGGTTTTGGGTGAATAAAGACCATTATTTCTACTGGATATCAGAGTGTTACTTACATTTTTACTACTATTACGGATTTGGTATATAAAAAGATTTGCACTAGCACTGTTCTGTACATATATATATATATATATATATATATATATATATTTATATACACATACATACATGGCTGGCTGGCGACTGTTCCATTCCACGCAGCTGGTTTTGAATCCCCTATTAAATCGATGGCTAGACCATATGTGACAAGCTTTTCTCCCCCCATCCCTCACTCCTTTTGGTATGTTAATTTTGTTATTTTGTATTGTCTCATATTGTCTGTACATGTCCCCTCTGAATAGTAAAGCGCTGCGGAATATGTTGGCGCTATAGAAATAAAAATTATTATTATTATATGGCTGGCTTTAGTATTTGCGACTAGTGCGGTCGCACAGGGTGCCGGCCGGCGGACAGCAGATGGGGCACTGCTGGGAGCATCAGTTCACTTTGATTTGCTGCTCCTGCTCTGCACAGGTTCCAGCAGAGGGCGCCCTCCCCTCCTGTGTGCTGTGCGTCCAGTCTTCTCCAGTCTTCACCAGAGAGGGGGGGTGGAGGGGCGCCTGCATTGCTCTGGCCTGAAAAGCTGCTTCTAAACACCTACCGCTCTCCAGGAGACCAAGAAGGAACAATGCTTCTATGTTGGTGAGAATAATGTGCTTTGTGTCATGTGTGTTATGTATAAGATGTGTTTGTCCTGTATAGTGGCAATATCTAGCTGTCTGTCTGTCTATACTATCTATCTATCTATCTATCTATCTATCTATCATCATCATCATCATCATCATCGTCATCATCATTATTATTATTATTATTTATTGAGCACCATTGATTCCATGGTGCTGTACATGAGGGGGGTTACATACAGAATACATATACAAGTTACAATAGACAGACTAGTACAGAGGGACGAGGTCCCTGACCTTGCGGGCTTACATTCTAAAAGATTTTGGGGGAGGAGACAGTAGGTGGGGTGTAGGTTGGATGGCAGCTCCGCACGGTGGTGGGGCGGCAGCTCCACACAGTGGTGGGGCGGCAGCTCCGCACGGTGGTGGGGCGGCAGCTCCGCACGGTGGTGGGGCGGCAGCTCCGCACGGTGGTCAGGCAGTGAGGTCATTGTAGATTATAGGCATTTCTGAACAGATGAGTTTTCAGGGTCCGTTTGAAGTTTGCAAGTGTAGTAGATAGTCTGACGTGTTGAGGCAGCGAGTTCCAGGAGACTGGGGATGCTCGGGAGAAGTCTTGGAGTCGGTTGCATGAGGAGCGAATGAGAGAGAAGGAGAGAAGGAGATCTTGGGAGGACCGGAGATTGCGTTTTGGAGTGTAGCGAGAGATTAGTTCAGAGATATACGGAGGAGACAGATTATGGATGGCTTTGTAGGTCAGTGTTAGTAGTTTGAATTGGATACGATGGAAGATTGGGAGCCAATGGAGGGATTTGCAGAGAGGAGAAGTGGGTGGTATTGAGGAGAGAGGTGGATCATTCGGGCAGCAGAATTAAGGATGGACTGGAGAGGGGCGAGCATGTTAGCAGGGAGACCACAGAGGAAGATGTTGCAGTAGTCGAGGCGGGAGATTATGAGGGCATGCACTAGCATTTTTGTAGATTGGGGATTGAGGAAAGGGCGGATTCTGGAAATACTTTTGAGTTGAAGACGGCAGGAGGTGGTCAGGGATTGGATGTGTGGTATGAAGGACAAGGCAGAGTCAAAGGTCACTCCGAGGCACCGAACTTTGGGTGCTGGGGAGAGCGTGATGTTATTTATTGCAATAGGTAGATCAGGTAGAGAGTGTAGGTGAGATGGAGGAAAGATGATCTGAGGTTTCTGAAGTAATCCTGTTTAGCGGAAGTGAGGGTCCAAGCGAAATGTGTGAATTGCATTTTTGAATGTGGTGAAGTCTTCCTGGGAGTGCGTTTTCTTCCAGCGCCCGCTCTGCAGCCCTAGACACTTGCCGTAGTTTTTTAGTGAGGCTGTTGTGCCAGGGCTGTCTATTGATTCGTCTCGCTCTGCCATGCACAAGGGGTGCGACTGAATCAATAGCTGATGTGAGAGTGGCGTTGTAGAAAATGGTGGCACTGTTTGTGTCTTGGAGTGAAGATATGGGGGATAGTGGTAGGATAGAGTCAGAAAGGGTGTGTATGTTGATGTGTGCAAGGTTTCTGCGAGGGTGTGCTAGGTGCTGGACAGGGAGGACAGGGCTGAAAAGGTCAGTAGATGGTGGTCAGATAAGGGGAGAGGGGAGGTTGTGAGGTTAGATAGAGAGCAGAGACGGGTGAAGATAAGGTCTAGTGTGTGCCCATCTTTATGGGTGGCAGAGGCGGACCACTGAGTTAGACCAAAAGATGAAGTGAGGGAGAGGAGTTTGGAGGCCGCTGACTGGCAGGTGTCAGTGGGTATGTTGAAGTCACCCATGATGATAGTGGGAATGTCAGCAGAGAGAAAGTGTAGAAGTCAGGCAGAGAACTGGTTGATAAAGGCAGTGGTTGGGCCCGGGGGTCTGTATATGACGGCCACTTGGAGGTTGGAGGGAGAATAGATGCGGACAGAGTGCACTTCAAAGGAAGGCAGGACAAGGGAGGGTAGAGGTGGGATTGGGTTGAAGCTGCAGTTGTTAGAAAGAAGGAGGCCCACTCCTCCACCCTGTCTATTGCCAGGGCGAGGAGTGTGGATGAAGTGGAGGCCGCCATAGCACAGTGCAGCAGGGGAGGCAGTGTTGGAGGGTGTCAGCCATGTTTCGGTGAGGCCCAGAAAGGATAGATTGCTGGAGGTAAAGAGATCGTGAATGATATGCAGTTTATTACAGACAGAATGGGTATTCCAGAGCGCTCCAGAGAGAGGGGGCGGTGGAGTGGGTGAGAGGGGAATGGATTTTATATTGGAGAGGTTGCGGTAGTTACTACTAGGTGGGGAGCGATAGGGGGGTGATAAAGAGGAGTGTCCCATCTGTGGGGGGCCAGGATTGGGAGATATGTCACCAGCAGTGAGGAGAAGTAGAGAAAGGGAGAGCAGGTGGGAGAAGGAGAGTGGACGGCATGGTCTGCGTGTTATTAAGAGAGATCTGAGATTTATGCGGGCTTTACACGAGACGACTGGTCGTGCGATGCATCGTCGGGGTCACAGTTTTCGTGACGCACATCCGGCATCGTACACGATGTCGTCTTGTGTAACACTTCCTAGCGACGCAGTATCGCTCACTAACCGTGAGTCGTGTACTCGTCGCTAGGTTTCATTAAATTGTTTAATTAAAATGGCGCTGGTTGTTCATCGTTTCCATAGCATCACACGTTGCTCCGTGTGACACCACGGGAACGATGAACAGCAGCTTACCTGCGTCCCACGTCTCCCGCCGGCTATGTGGAAGGAAGGAGGTGGGCGGGATGTTTACATCCCGCTCATCTCCGCCCCTCCGCTTCTATTGGCCGGCTGCTGTGTGACGTCGCTGTGACGCTGAACGTCCCTCCCACTCCAGGAAGTGGACGTTCGTTGCCCACAGCGAGGTCGTCCGGAAGGTAAGTACGTGTGACGGGGGTTAAACGAGTTTGTGCGCCACGGGCAGCGATTTGCCCGTGACGCAAAAACGACGGGGGTGGGTACGATCGCTCGTGCTATCACACGATAGATCGACTCGTGTAAAGCAGGCATTAGGAGCAGGTCAGCAGATGAGGACAGGTGAGGAGATAAGAGGGAAGGGGAGATAAATATTTGTTTGGAAAGTGCTGGGGTTTGGGGATAGTGAAGGAGAGCGAGGAGGAGTGGAGCAAAGACTGTGAGCGCGAAAGTGAGCATGGTGAGAATAAGGTTTTCAAATAAAAATAAGGGGGGGGGAGAGAAAAAAAAAAAGGGACAAAAGCGAAGGACACACAGTTAAAGAGGTAGCGCTCACCTTCTGGGACATTTCTGGAATATTTCTGATTGCCCACTTAGAAATCCCACTTAGGGAATCACACCATACCATGGTCATAACAGACCAGTGCCATCAGATTTATACATCACTAGAGGCATAGAACATGACTGTGAGCAGAGGGGAGGGGTTGGAGGAAGAGAGGTCTGAGAAACACACCAGGGGTGAATTAGTAAGTTTTAACCAAGAGAAACATTTGGACTACTTCACAGCAAGAAAACAAACTACTTAAGATGCAGAAGATATGGACAAGTGTGAACTGTGATCAAAGAATTAGAAGAATATGAAAGTCAGAGAGAGGAGGCAGTTTTTGAATTAATATGACGTACCAGGAGAAATAAACATATAGGAAAGAATAGGCTTTAATGGAGGAGGCAGTTGTTGAATTAACCCCTTAACGACCGCGGGCAGTAAAATTACGTCCTAAATGACATAATCTTACTGCCCGCGGTCCTCCGGCGGCAGCATGCCGCGATCGGCACACATCTCAGCTGATTTTCACAGCTGAGATGTGTGCCTGCTAGGCACGAGCAGAATCGTTATCTGCTCGTGCCGATTAACCCCTTATATGGCGCTGTCAATACATGACAGCGCCATTATAAGCGCGATTGCGGTAAGCATTTACTTACCACCCGAAACCGGAAGTCACGTGACGCGATCACGTGACTCCCGATAGTTGTCATGGTAGCACAGGGTCATGTGATGACTCCTGTACTACACATGACTTGGTTTCACTTTCGCTGTGCCCGGGGCACAGCAAAAGAGAAAGACAGCGTATCTGCTGTTTACAGCCTTGTGGCTGTGATCAGCAGATACTGCAGAGCGATCGGAATGTTGATCGCAATAGCCCCCTAGGGGGACTAGTAAAATAAAAAAAAAAAGTTAAAAAATAAGTTTTAAAAAATTAAAAAAAAACAAAAAAACCTAAAAGTTCAAATCACCCCCCATTCGCCCCATTGAAAATTAAAGGGTTAAAAAAATAAAAAATATACACACATTTGGTATCGCCGCGTTCAGAAACGCCCGATCTATCAAAATATAAAATCAATTAATCTGATCAGTAAACGGCGTAGCGGCAAAAAAATTCCAAACGCCAAAACGACGTTTTTTTGTCGCCACAACTTTTGCGCAAAATGCAATAAGAGGCGATCAAAACGTAGCATCTGCGCAAAAATGGTACCGTTAAAAACGTCAGCTCGAGACGCAAAAAATAAGCCGTCATTGAGCCTAAGATCCCGAAAAATGAGAACGCTACGGGTCACGGAATATGGCGTAAAACGTGCGCCACTTTTTTCGGACAAACTTCCGATTTTTTTTTAACCCCTTATATAAAAGTAAACCTATACATGTTTGGTGTCTACGAACTCGCACTGACCTGAGGCATCACACCCACACATCAGTTTTACCATATAGTGAACACAGTGAATAAAATATCTCAAAAACCATAGTGCTATCGCACTTTTTTTGCTATTTTTCAGCATTTGGAATTTTTTTGCCATTTTCTAGTACACAATATGGTAAAACTGATGGTTTCATTTAAAAGTACAGCTCGTTCCGCAAAAAATGAGCCCTCACATGACCATATTGACTGAAAAATAAAAAAGTTACGTCTCTCAGAAAAAGAATGGCGAAAAAAAAAAACGGAAAGCGAAAAATCGGCCGGTCGTGAAAGGGTTAATATGATGTACCATACCATACCTATACATCTATCCTATCTGTGTCTCTCTCTGTACATACATTTTTATTTTTTTTTAAACCAAATTTTTATTTATTTTCTTGCAATGGTAAAATAGGGTACAGAATGAAGAAAATAAGGGTCAACAAATCAAAATAGCAAATAACATAGTCTCTACAATTTATCAACCAAATATCTGTCACTGTCATCAAATTTGCTCCTTCCCCTTCTTCGTCAGTGTATATTTCCATTATTCAGTCTCCGCTACCCCCTTCAGCCTTCCTTCATAACTTGTTACAAACATTACTTATAAACACTATCCCTTCCATCCCCCCTCCCCTCTCCATGCGACACAACCCAGACTCTAGCCAGCTATACTTTCAGCTCGCACAGGGACCCTGACAGATCTTCCTTCATGTACCATTCCATAGACATAAATGTGGACATTATTTGTATTATTTCTTCTCTAGAACATATAACGCTTATGAACTTTCACCATTTACTAAAAAATGTTGCTGTCATTAGAGGCGTAGCTAGGGGTTCAGCTGAGAGGGGGCGAAACCTCTGAGTGGGCCCCTAACCAGGTAACCATATTTACAATTATGGTGTTGCAGCCTAATAGCTTGTGTAGACAACCATATTTTTGATCCAAGTGCGATCCAACAAAATATTGGATAGCATTTGGACCAATGTTATCCAATGAGGCAGTGCACATGTACAATTTTGTCCTTAGACCTAGTGGTCTAAGAAAAAAATAATAAATTGCATTATGCATGCGCAGACTGGTACGGTTAAGTGTAGTGGCAGGGCCGTAGTTGGCGTTCATGCTGTTCTAAGCACTTAAATTGATCACGTACCCTACCAATAAGAGACTAAAGCCGCATGCAGATGTGGCTAGAAGTATGCAAATCGCACACTTGTGGTCACATGACGGCCGCTCTCATCACCGACACTGGAAAACCATGACAGTGTACTGTGTACATGCAATGAGGATTCACAAGTCTGCAGTCACAGGCCATTGAACAGCTGCCGATCGGCTTCATATAACCAAACGGTCGACTATCATTTAAAGGGAATCAGTCAGCAGGTTTTTGCCCTCTAATCTGAGAGCAGCATAACGTAGGGACAGAAACCCAGATTCCAGTGGTGTGTCACTTACTGACCTGCTCAGAGTAGTTTTCAAAAAATTACTGATTAATCAACAGTAGGTTTGTTAAGGCAGTCATAAATTTACAGTGATGCAATCTAATTGTGCATCTACCTTAACCCTGTCTGCATCCAAATCATGAGTCATTTGTTAGTAGCATGCATACCATTATCCCTTACAGGCCAGAGATATGACACGGATCTGCATAGGAAATATGACTGGTTTAATACGGACGTTGACAAACATTTAAAAGGAATTATTGGCTAAGGGCCAAGAATACGTAACACGTCTCCTATTGGATAAAGTAAAATAGCTTATTCTGTAATATACAGTAAACTGTAATGTATAATGCATTTCCTCATTTATATTAAGTTATGTCAGCATGATTCACTTGTCACATGAAAGTCCAGACTGTCTGAGTCTTGTTATGTCTGAATGCAGTTCAAACCCCATCTTAAATCCTGTTTTTTGGATATCTTCATATAACTCATACCGTGTTTCCCCGAAAATAAGACGTCCCCCAAAAATAAGACATAGCAGGAGTTTTCAGGGATGCTTTAATATAAGACATCCCCTGAAAATAAGACATAGCTGCGGTCAATAATGAAGTGTCATGCAGCGGTGAAAGAGTTAAAGACACTGCAGGGCACTTCATTATAGGCAGCGGGCACCACCAGAAGAGATAAGACAGAAGACCCCCGATCATACTTACCAGACACCGACCGGGAGCAGGTGAGCGCATCATAGTCCTGCAGCGGCGGAACACACACACACACACACACACATAAGAACAGACACACACACATCAGATTGCATCCACACACTCACAACCTACGGCGATATCGCTTGCTTCTCGGCGGCGATTCTGTGCACTGTGCAGTGACCTTCCAGGACCTGTCGGAGGATCACATGGCCGGAAGCATGTGGTATCTCCGGATGTTTTGAGTGTGTGAGCGCGTATGTGCGATATCGTCAGTGTGTGTGTGTGTATGCGATCGGGTGTGTGAGTGTGTTCTGATGTGTGAGTGTGTGTGTGAGTGTATGCGATCGAATCTGTGAGTGTCGGCAGAGGAGCACGGCGTGCAGCACAGCTGCTGGGACCGCCCACCGGAGAGCACAGGGAGAAGTGGGATGTGTGTGTGTGAGTGTATGCGATCAGATGTGTGCGTGTATACTGTCTGATGTGTGACTGTGTGTGAACGTAAGTGATCGCATCTGTGAGTGTCGGCAGGAGGCAGAGGAGCACGGCGTGCAGCACAGCTGCTGGGATTGTGGGGTGGGTGGGAAGAAGTGAGGTGGGTGTGTGTTTGTGTGTGAGTGAGTGAGTGTGATCTGATGTGTGTGTGTGTGTGATCTGATGTGTGTGTGTGTGAGATGTGATGTGTGTGTGAGATCTGATGTCAGCCAGACGCAGGGGAGCACAGCTGCAGGGAGATCACAGGGAGAAGGGTGTGTGTGTGTGTGTGTGTGTGAGATCTGATGTCAGCCAGACGCAGGGGAGGCGTGCAGCGTACCTGATGGGAGATCACAGGAGGATCTGGGAGCCATACAGACGCCCTGGGCTGGTAAGTATGACGATCCTGGGATGGGGGTCTGCTTTTTGTGGGGGGTAAACTTACCCCCAACCATGTCTCCTCGAGAATAAGACACCCCCTGAAAATAAGACATAGTGCTTTTTTCAGGGCAAAAAAAATATAAGACAGTGTCTTATTTTTGGGGAAACAGGGTAATAGTTCATAATCTTGTCCATAACATTCCCCCCTTTGGAGATAGACAAAAGTCTTTCCTTACTTTTCCCGAGTCTATTAATCTGTCCTAATGCCGATGGTTACCTCACTCACATACGAGATAACCCATCCCTTGTGAATGAATATCCCCACCCAACAAACTATGCATAGGAAGCCAGATCTTGACCGTATTCTCTTGACTGTCCTCATGGCTATGTTCCACACTGGCACACGTTATTCAGGAAGGAGGAACGTGGCGGTAGTCCTCTAGTCAGCTCACATTTATCAGGGTTGGTTTCACTCAGTCTCATGCTCCTCAGTCCTCAGGAAGTAATGGTGGGACATCGTCAAAGGTGGGACGCACAGTCATCTTCTGGTCCACAGACTTGGATATTATCTTCTTGGCACAAAATATCGGGTAGAAGAGGAAAGACAGCCATCTCCCGGTCTCAGGTCCGACATCTTTTGTAGTAGGATGAATGGATCTTTGTAAGAAAGAAAGAAAGAGAGAGAGAGGGAAGAGAAAAACTCTCATTTTGGGGTGTCAACCGATTCCACCTAGGATATCCTGAGTTACACAACCCTAGCATCCATTTAGTATATACAGTATATCATGGGACAAGAATTTTTGCCCAGAATAACGCAAATTATGTGTGAACAGTGTCCAAAATGTGTATGACAAAGAGAAATCAATCAATGCCACCTTATGGTAACCTTCATAATAGAACTATTTTAGCGCAAATCCAAAATGGATAAATAGTCCCACCTGTCTTAATGTCAGTGTAGTTACTTCATAACATAAAAGAAAAAAAAGGGTATACAGTCATTCCAGAGGTTCTCAAATCCACAAAAACTAAATAAAACTACTAAAAAGAAGTACATACGTACATTCTGACACTGGTGCGTTGGCGTCATCACACTGGAACATCATAGAAAAGACATCCGGAACTCCCCTGGCTGTGCTGCCATGCTGTTTTAACCGCAACTGAGCTTCAGGAAAGCTCCCTGCCTGCCAAAGGCAGTATATCAAACATTATACTGAAGGCAATATGACCATAGGCCCCCCAAAGTGGGGGGCAGTTCAGATTGCCCTCATTATAATCTGCCTACCCCCTCCTGGTTTTGTGGCTTCCAGTATGTCCTGCCTCATCTTTACTGTACCATGTGCCTTACACCCTTCTGAGCCAACACCCTGGATCCATGTGGCCACCTTAACCTCTGGCTTTGTGAATAAACCCACCAGGTGAACTCTAACACCCTCATAATGGGCTGTGCTATATCATGTGATTTTATAGCTGCAAATTTTTATGGGGCAGCCTACGCAGCCATACTTGAAGTCATGGGAGCCTTCTCTTGCTCATGCAAAGTTTTGGTTTGTTAAATATGGTAGCTGCCATTTTTTTTGTGTGAATTTCAGATGACGTAAAGAGGACAGCCATGATTTTTCTGTTACTAAGTGGTGAAAAAATTAACAGGCAGGTAGTTGCTTACAAAGGCAACTACTTAGCTGTTGTGCCTGGTGCTGGCTTAGAGCAGTCATTGAGCTCTTCTTTTTCCACTCTGCCTTCTCTACGTGACATGATTGCCGATGTCATGCTGATTGACATTCAGATTCCCCCAATTAGGCAGAAGGAAGCCGGCTGTCAATCAACATGATGTTGAAATATATGCCTCGTCAACACAGCAGAGCGGAAAAGAAACTGTTGTTCTGTCAACTTGTCAGCAGTGGAAGCTGCGGAATTGCCAGCAGGACCGGTCTGTGATCACTTTGTGCTGGCAAATTTTGGTGCCGGGCACAACAGGCATGTAGTTAGCAACTACTTGGGTATTCGTGCTCAGGCACATTGTAAGATTTTAAAAAAAGCTCCTCGATATCCCTTCAAATCACGAATTGTTAAAATTTACCTGTTCCAGAGAATTTCCTTAAATTTGATGCTAATTAAATTTGCACCAAATTGATTTGCACATTTCTAGTAACTGTGATATAGAAGATAATATTATAACATGAAAGATAAAGTAATAATTTTTTGGTTAAATATGGAAACGCTAGAAGAATTACATTAGTGATGGGAAGAGCTGTGATGTATGTTAGGTTTTTATTGCATTCTTTTACATAACAGAATAGCACTAGAAGCCGCTATGACATTTTCTTTCAAATCTCTGTATGATAAACTGTCATCCATGATCCCCACTTCACAATCTAAACAGCAGAGCAGGTGTATGCACCGCTGCCTGGCAGGAGCCACCTGAGGGTTCCGTCACCTGTGACATTATGTCATCTGCACACGACCAACTACTGTTTACTTTCAACTGTCAACGGAGGTGACTGTAATGAAGCCTACAGACGGCAAGAATTTTCTGAGAATGGCATCCACTGGACATGTAGAAGAGGGCGAGGAGTAGAAGAGAAAAAAGAAGAGGAAGAGAGAATAGGAAAGCGATACCACTAGATTCAAGAAGATCTCAAAGAAGAGGAAAGAGGCCAAAGACAATGGATTGGAAGATAAAGAGCCAACACCTGGATGCAGTGGAGACCATGGAATATCCAGCCCCTACCCAAGGCTTGACATGAACCACTTCAACATCCACAAAATCTTGGGCAAGGGCAGCTTTGGCAAAGTGAGTATCTATTATTTTTCATTATAAAACTGTTTGCCATTTTTTCTCTATCAGTGTTCCTCTGTAGGTAGATATTCATTGAAGTGTACTTCTATGAGTTTACAAAAAAAACATCCTGACACTCCCTTACCTGTTATGATCCGGAACCATGGAAGACCACCATTTTGCCAAATCATTGGCAAAAGGTGACAAGAGCATTGGCAACTAATCTGGCCGCCATCCCCTTACTAACCATCACAACTAGAAGTAGCCGAGGGGTGAACTAACATCCTGTGCACCACGAATCCAGCCGGAGAACTAACTATCCTAAAGGTAGGAAAGATGAATAACTCTCTGCCTCAGAAAATAGACAAGAATAGCTAGCCCCCCACATTCAAAGACTGCGGTGATATAGGAAAAACACAATACACAGGTAGATGACAGGATTAGCAAAAGGTGAGGCCCCCGCTGACTAAAATAGGAAAGGACTGATGGTGGCCAGAGAAAAACCCTGCAAAATACCAACTTCCTGATAGTACAAAAAGGCCCTAAGATCGCACGATCTGAACTCAGTCCTATACCAGGTGCCCTTGTCATACCAATGAACAGAAAACAAGAATCATAACAAAGTCAACAAGCCACAAACACGTGGACCCAAAGGAGCTATACTCCACACAGAACTGCAGGGAGTTCCCCAACAATCCAATGAGGGGGAAAATCCCTGCAAGCAAATAACCTGAAACCAACCACAGCAAATGACAAACTCAGATAAACGAAAGAACCAGACAATAAATAAAGAGCAAGCACTTATCTGGGGAAGATGTGGTGTAGAGCATGATTAAGCAGGCTGGAGATACAAAGAACAACTGACATCCGGCAACAGCCTGCAATCAGACCAGGATTTAAATAAGCAGAGAGTTAGGAAGCACCCACTGCACAACACACCTGGTCCAAGTCCAAACCATTCCTGGCCACTAGAGGGAGCCTCCCAGCAGCCAAAACATAACTAACATTCACAACAGTACCCCCCCTTGAGGAGGGGTCACCGAACCCTCACCCACGCCACCGGGTCGCTCGGGATGAGCATGATGGAAGGCGCGAACCAACCTGTCCGCATGAATGTCAGAAGCAACAACCCAAGAGATATCCTCCTGCCCATAACCCTTCCATTTCACAAGGTACTGAAGCTGACGCCTACTGCGACGGGAATCCAGAATTTTTTCAACCTCATACTCCAGATCCCCTTGTACCAAAACAGGGTCAGGAGGCGCTGCTGCAGGAACTGCTGGCTCCACATGTTTCTTCAACAAGGACTTCTGGAAGACATTGTGAATCTTAAATGACGCAGGAAGAGTCAAACGGAAAGATACAGGGTTAATAATCTCCAAAATCTTATAAGGTCCAATAAATCTGGGCTTAAATTTAGGAGATGGAACTCTCATAGGAATATTTTTAGAGGACAACCACACCATGTCCCCTACTTTAAACCAGGGACCAACAGTCCAACGCCGGTTGGCAAACTTTTGGGCAGTTTCTTGGGACTGAAACAATTTATCCACTACCTGCCCCCAAATCTGCTGCATTCTGTTGACCACCGAATCCACCCCCGGACAGTCAGATGCCTCAAGCTGCCCTGAGAGGAACCTAGGGTGATACCCAAAATTGCAGAAAAAGGGGGACACCAACGTGGTAGAGCTAGCTCTATTGTTAAGGGCAAATTCAGCCAAAGGCAAAAACGAAATCCAGTCATCCTGATCCGCAGAAACAAAACACCGTAAATAGGTCTCCAGGGTCTGGTTAGCCCTTTCAGTCTGACCATTGGTCTGAGGATGAAACACCGAGGAGAAAGACAGCTGACCACCCAATTTGGAGCAAAAAATCCTCCAACACCTGGATACAAACTGCACCCTCTGTCAGAAACAATGTTTTCGGGAATACCATCCAAACGAACAACATGTTGGAAAAACAAAGGCACCAACTCTGATGAAGACGGCAACTTAGATAGGGGAACCAAGTGGACCATCTTGGAGAATCTGTCACAGATCACCCAAATCACAGTCATTTTCTGAGAGACGGGAAGCTCTGAAATAAAATCCATAGAGATGTGCGTCCAAGGTTTCTTGGGTACAGGCAAAGGCAATAATAGCCCACTAGAACTCCACACGACTGCACAAAACGACGGACATCTCGGGACAGGGAAGGCCACCAAAAAGAGCGTCTCACAAGATCCCGAGTACCAAAAATGCCAGGATGACCCGCCAAAACAGAGCAATGAACCTCAGAGACAACTCGGTCTCTCCATTGGTCTGGGACAAAGTTTCCCTGTAGGACATCTCTCAGGCTTATCCCCCTGAAATTCCGCCAGTGCCAACCGCAGATCAGGCGAAATAGCCGAGAAAACGACACCATCATTCAGGATAGTAGAGGGTTCGACAACCTCCAAAGAGTCCGCGCAGAAACTCCTGGAAAGGGCATCGGCCTTAACATTCTTGGTGCCCGGCAAAAAAGAGACCACAAAATTAAACCGGGTAAAAAACAAAGCCCACCTGGCCTGCCGAAGATTCAACCTCTTGGCCGATTCCAGATAGATGAGATTCTTGTGGTCCGTAAGCACCACAACTTGATGCCTAGCCCCCTCCAACCAATGCCTCCACTCTTCAAATGCCCACTTCATAGCCAATAATTCCCGGTTCCCCACATCATAATTCCGTTCAGAAGGAGCAAACTTCCGAGAGAAAAAGGCACAGGGCTTAAGTTTACCCGAAGTAGCGTCTCGTTGAGACAGAACAGCACCTGCTCCGATCTCTGAGGCATCGATCTCAACTTGAAATGGGCGAAACACATCAGGTTGCTGTAGAACTGGGGCAGAAGTGAATCGCCTTTTAAGCTCCTGGAAGGCCACAATTGCCTCAGGGGTCCAATGCTCAGCATCAGCTCCCTTCTTTGTCAAATCTGTCAGAGGTTTGACAATGGCAGAAAAATTGGCTATAAATTTACGGTATAAATTAGCAAACCCCAAAAACCGCTGCAGGGATTTTAGAGAAGTCGGTTGCACCCAGTCGTAAATAGCCTGAACCTTAACCGGGTCCATTTCGATAGCGGAGGGAGACAGGATGAAGCCCAAAAAGGAAATCCTTTGCAACCCAAAGAGGAACTTTGACCCCTTAACGTACAGTGCATTATCCTTAAGTATCTGAAAAACATCCCGTACTTGCCCAACATGAGACTCCCAATCATCAGAAAAAATCAAGATGTCATCCAAATACACAATCAAAAATTTACCAATAAGGTCCCGAAAAATATCATTCATGAAGGCCTGGAAGACGGAGGGTGCATTAGTGAGCCCAAAAGGCATCACTAGGTACTCAAAATGCCCCTCAGGAGTATTAAAAGCCGTCTTACATTCATCACCCTCCTTAATACGGATGAGATTATACGCACCCTTGAGATCCAGTTTCGGAAACCATTTGGCACTCTTCACTCTAGAGAACAGATCAGACATCAGAGGCAAAGGGTACTGATATTTGACCGTAATTTTATTAAGAAGACGGTAATCAATACAAGGCCTCAACGAACCATCTTTCTTAGCAACAAAAAAGAAGCTGGCACCCAAAAGAGAAGATGAGGGCCGAATGTGCCCCTTCTCCAAGGATTCCCTGATGTATGACCGCATGGCATCATGTTCGGGCACAGACAAGTTGAAAATCCGCCCCTTGGGAAATTTACAACTGGGCACCAACTCAATGGCACAGTCACAGTCCCGGTGTGGGGGCAGAGAATCAGATTCCTGGTCATTAAATACATCACGGAAATCAGACAAGGAGGCCGGAACATCAACTGCCTGAGCAGACGTGGATGACACGGAAAGGTCCTGATGCACACCTTGACAACCCCAACTAGCTACCGACAAGGATCTCCAGTCAAGAACCGGATTATGGGTCTGCAACCACGGAAATCCCAGTACCAAGGTATCCTGTAGATTATGCAATACTAAAAATGTACACGTTTCCTGATGCGCTGGTGCAACTCTCATAGGCACCTGAGTCCAAAATTGGGGTTTATGTTCTGCCAAAGGGGTAGCATCAATGCCCCTTAAAGGAATAGGAGTTTGCAAAGGAACCATGGGGAAACCACAATCCCTAGCAAACCCAAAATCCATCAAATTGAGCGCTGCCCCTGAGTCCACAAAGGCAAATGCAGAAAAGGAAGACAATGAGCAAATCAATGTGACAGACAAAAGAAACTTTGGTTGCAAAGAACCCACAGTAGCAGAAGTAGCCAATCTCCTTTCACGTTTAGGGCAGACAGAGATGTTATGAGAAGCGTCTCCCCAATAGAAGCACAGTCTATTCTTCTGTCTGAACCCCTGCCGACTAGCATTAGAAAGGACCATATCATACTCCATAGGCTCCAAAGGCTGTTCCACAGGCACAAAACCAGCAGGTATCTTACTGCGCTCACGTAAACGCCTATCAATCTGAATGGTCAAGGTCATAAAGGCATCAAGACCAGAAGGGACGGGAAATCCTACCATTACATCCTTCACAGCATCAGCAATACTCTTCCGAAAAAGAGCCGCAAGCGCATCATCATTCCATTTGGTAAGGACCACCCACTTTCAAAATTTCTGACAAAACGTTTCTGCAGAATCCAAACCCTGAGTTAAGGACAACAAGACCTTTTCTGCTTGGTCCACAATATTGGGTTCGTCAAATAATAAACCCAAGGCCTGAAAAAAGGAGTCCACATCATTGAGAATCGGATCATCAGACGCTAAAGAGAAGGCCCAGTCCTGAGGGTCACCACGCAGCAAGGAGATGACAATCTTAACCTGCTGTACAGGATTCCCTGAGGACTTAGGGAGCAGGTCAAAAAATAATTTACAATTATTTTTGAAGCTCAAAAATCTCGTCCTATCTCCTGAAAAAAATTCAGGAACAGGAATCTTAGGCTCTGCAAGGGGAGTCTGTGCAAGATAAGACTATACGACCAACCTTAGCATCAAGATGAGCAACACGCTCCTAATTCATCCATGCTAGACAAAAGAAATCTTCCACAGAACCCAAACAAGAAGAGGAAAAACACCAAAAAAAAATAAAAAAATTTTCTCAGCAGCTTTTTTTTTTTCTTTCTTCTTAAGAGTACCCTTTAAATTTGTGGGCCGGATGTACTGTTATGATCCGGAACCATGGAAGACCAACACAAATAATTGGCAAAAGGTGACAAGAGCATTGGCAACTAATCTGGCCGCCATCCCCTTACTAACCATCACAACTAGAAGTAGCCGAGGGGTGAACTAACATCCTGTGCACCGCGAACCCAGCCGGAGAACTAACTATCCTAAAGGTAGGAAAGAAGAATAACTCTCTGCCTCAGAAAATAGACAAGAATAGCTAGCCCCCCACATTCAAAGACTGCGGTGATATAGGAAAAACACAATACACAGGTAGATGACAGGATTAGCAAAAGGTGAGGCCCCCGCTGACTAAAATAGGAAAGGACAGGAAAGGGACTGATGGTGGCCAGAGAAAAACCCTGCAAAATACCAACTTCCTTATAGTACAAAAAGGCCCTCAGATCGCACGATCTGAACTCAGTCCTATACCAGGTGCCCTTGTCATACCAATGAACAGAAAACAAGAATCATAACAAAGTCAACAAGCCACATACACATGGACCCAAAGGAGCTATACTCCACACAGAACTGCAGGGAGTTCCCCAACAATCCAATGAGGGGGAAAATCCCTGCAAGCAAATAACCTGAAACCAACCACAGCAAATGACAAACCCAGATAAACAAAAGAACCAGACAATAAATAAAGTGCAAACACTTATCTGGGGAAGATGTGGTGTAGAGCAGGATTAAGCAGGCTGGAGATACAAAGAACAACTGACATCCGGCAACAGCCTGCAATCAGACCAGGATTTAAATAAGCAGAGAGTTAGCAAAGGAAACACCCACTGCACAACACACCTGGTCCAAGTCCAAACCATTGCTGGCCACCAGAGGGAGCCTCCCAGCAGCCAAAACATAACTAACATTCACAACACTTACCCCCATGCCCACTTTGTATTTCACATATTGGAGCATAGTTAGGTGTAGTGCTGCTATAAATGGGTATTCTGATTTATTGAAGAGCTGATTTCTGGGATCCCTTTTGTGAGGAGTTGGGGGACATGGTTTATTTCCTTCTACTGGTCCATATATGCTGTTATCAGAATACAATATATACTTTGACCTCTATGTTATATTATCAACTGCACATTGATATAACACCAATACTGACCCCAATCAACTCAAAGAGCCATCCAGTGTTTGTCCTATTTGTACCCATATGATAATAGTGAAATACCCCATTAACCCCTTCCCCCCGGGCCATTTTCCATTTTTGTTTTTTCCTCCCCTTCTTCCGAGGGGCATAACTGTTTTATTTTTCTGTCAATATAGCCATGCAAGGGCTTATTTTTTGTGAGACGAGTTGTACTTTTGAAAGAAATCAATACTTTTACCATATAGTGTACTGGAAAACGGGAAAAAAAATCCAAGTGCGGTGAAATTGCAAAAGAAGTGCAATTGCACGATAGTAGTTGATATCTTTTATTCAAATTGTTCACTATATGGTAAAACCGATGTGTCAGTGTGGTGCATCACATCGGTACGAATTAGTAGGTACCAAAAATGTATAGTTTTACTTTTATCTAATGGGTCGCCATTTTCCAAGACCCATAGTGTTCTCATTTTTTCATTTTTCGGGATCTGTGGCTCAGTCATGACTTATTTTTTGCGTCTTGAGCTCACATTTTTAAACAATACCACTTTTGTGTAGATGCTATGTTTTGATCGCCTGTCACTGCATTTAAAAAAAAAAATGCGGTGACCAAAAACATAATTTTTGCATTTGGAATTTTTTTCTTGCCATGCCGTGTACTGTTCAGATTAATTGATTTTATATTTTGAGAGACTGGGCATTTCTCAATGTGGCGATACCAAATATGTGTATATTTTTTATCTATTTTATTTTCAGTGGGGCAAAAGAGGGGTGATTTGATCTTTTAGGCTTTTTTTTATTTTTTCATATTTTTAAAACTTTACATTTTTTATTTATTTTACTAGTCTCCCTAGGTGACTTTTTCACTGCAGTGTCCGATCGCTTGTTCATTTCTGCTGATCAAAGCAGCATCACTCTAATCAGGAGAAATGCTGCTTTCCTGTGAGTGCTGGTGCTCCTCTGGCTCTCACAGGAAGTGAGTCATCAGCTGACCCTGCACTGCCATGGCAAAACATTGGTGCCCCGTGATTACGTCACAGGGCCACTTATCCCCGCCGCGGCCATTTAAAGTCACGCTGTCAGTATTTGACAGCACGATCTGAGGGGTTTACAGGCACGGGTGATCTTCGATTCATCTGTGCATGTTAGCCACACATATCTGCTCAACAGATCAGCAGACATGTGCAGGGGTCACTGCGGGCTCTCCGCCAGAGCCCACGATAACCGGAGGGAGGCAACCAAGGACGTACAGTACGTTCTTGGTCATAAAGGGGTTAAGATGTCTCCATAGAGGATCCAAGAATCAGGCGGTTCATTATGCCAATAGCTTAGCTTTGCTCTACTATAAGGTCTTCATTACTAAAAGTCTCACAAACCTCTTAATCCTTGTGCAGTAGATACACCAGTTGATTTCTGCCTTCCATGTACACTTTCTAAGCATTCTCTATAAATTTCCTCAGGTGGTCCTGACATCAGTCCCCAGCCGAAACATCTAGATAGCTGTAAAGATCATAGACAAAAAAGAGGGTACTATAAACACCATTATAAGTGAGCGGCAGATACTCCTAGTGGCCAGAGACTGTCCACTTGTACGCCCCCTCTATGCCGCACAACAGTCTCGGAAGCGTGCATATTTCATCATGGAGTATCTGTCTTGCGGCAGCCTGAAAGCTTTGATTGATATGTGTGGCTACTTGAATACTGACAGCATAGCGTGAGAAAAAGGAAGGTATACCAAAATAAAGAAAGTTAAGGTTGTGACATAGCGGACACAGGGATGGAAGGTTATTTGGTGCAGGTGGGGGGGAAGTGCGACAATGAGATTGATACTACACTCTGTTCTCTTTATCAGATTCTACACAGCAGAGATAGCTTAAAATTCCACGTTGGCTTGATGCTGACAAGAAACTGCTGAACAAAGATCCTCAGGAACGATTGGGTGTGTGCAGGAACATTAGAGCGTATCCATTTTTTACCACCATCGGCTGGGAGGAATTGGAGGAAAGGAGAGCACGGCCTCTGTGTACACCATTCAGGCCGGTTCTGGAGAACCATCTCATGCACTGGCCGGAGGAAAAGAGAGCCCTAGATCCTGTGGCTGGATTTAATTACATATCACCAAGCTGGGCTCTGTAAGAACTGCCTCGTCTGGCAATAACTCTCATTGGGAGTTCTTCTCGCCTTGTGGTCATTTCTATTGTTTTTGTCTTCTCCCACTATCTTTGCCAATGACTATACTATGACTGTTATTCTTAGGTGGATGAAAAGATCAGGGCTGTGAAATGGTGAGTTACCGCTGTGCACGCAGGACATCAATCATTATATCCATACTTGATATCTGATGTTACATATGGGAATGATTCATTATAAAGATCATTCCTCTAAGATAACAGAAGATCTAGGAGATAGAAGTTGTTGAATAATCTTCTTATGTCTTGCTGGATGAGCCCATGCCAACTGCTGAGAAATTCTTGCCTCCTGACCCATGCCTCATATCTCTGTTGATGTGTGTCATCTCGGCTGTCATAGAGAACACCATTCTTTCTCCATAACATCTTAATGCCCGACCATTGCCATCGTGACACTGCGGCACGCTCTTCACTTTGCATCCTCCAATCCTGGGCTGGCACCTGACATCATCCAACCTGAAGATACTCTGCCCCCCAGGAGCGGCTTGTGCTTGATGTCCATTTGGTGAATTCAGGAATAATAGTCTAATTTAGGCCATTATCCCTGAACTCAGCTCCGCATATGCCGGGTAAGTATTTCACCCATTACCCAACACATCCACATCATCCAGACTACACGATAAGTATAGACCCCCACACTACATGATAGGTATAGGCATCCACAAATAGACACTTAGATTGTACATGGAGATTTCAACTTTTGATCCTGGGATTTAATCTGATTGCCATATTTGGGGTCAGGAAGGAATTTTTCCCCCTAATATGAGGACAATTGGCCAATTCCTCAAAGGGGGTTTTCGCCTTCCTCTGGATTTACACAGCCTTAAATAGGTTTAGTATAATAGATCAATAAGTAGATTTACACATAAGTAGTGTCCAAAAACGTTATAAAAATTGAAAAATATATTTAAAAAAATTGTATATTTTACAGAAAAAAACATTTTTAGTCCATATATATATATATACAGTATATATATATATATATATATATATATATATATATATATATATATATATATAATCAATAATACATTAAAGAAAAATCTAAAAATCTCACAAGACAATCAGGTTAGTGGCCTTTGATCCTGGGATTCACCCAGATCGCCATATTTGGGGTCAGGAAGGACATTTTCCCCCTGATATGAGGATAATTGGCCCATTCCTCACAGGGGGTTTTCACCTTCCTCGGGATCAACTAGGCCAATAAGTAGGTTTAGTAAAATCGAATAAATAAGTAGGTTCTCATATTTATAGCAAAAACCTATATAAAAAAATAAGAATAACAGTTATGTAAGATAATAAAATATTTTTGGTTCAAAATGTTTTTAGTTGATACAAAAATAAACATAAGTTAGTCCAAAAATAGAAAATAATAAAATATTTAAAAAGAAAAAAAGTACACTAACGTATACCACATTAGTTAAGAGCCCTTGACCCTGGGATTCATCCCCATCACAATATTTGGGGTCAAGAAGGAATTCCCCCCCCCTTGATATGAGGATAATTGGCCTTTGTCTCACAGGGGATTTTCACCTTCCTCTGGATCAACATGGCCAATAAGTAAGCTTAGGAAAATAGAATAAATAAGTAGGATCTAATATTTATAGAAAAAAATAAATAAATGATAATATAACTTATGTAAAATAATAATACAATATTTTTTGTTTTAAAAAGTTTTAGTTTACACCAAAATAAATATAAATTAGTCCAAAAAAATGATAAAAATTACAATTAAACATTAGCTATGAGCCCTTGATCCTGGGATTTATACCGATCGCTATTTTTGGGATCAGGAAGGGATTAAGGGATTTTTTTTTCACTTCTCCTGGATCAACATGACCTTAAGTTGTATAAGTAAGTCTCACATTAATGTTTTATTAAAAATATATTTAAAAAAATCACTTAAAACATAAATAATAGCTGACACACATATACATAAATAGTCATTAGGTCAGTTCAAAAATAAAAATTAAAAGATAAATAGTTTAATACATTTATTAGAAATTAATTTCATTACACAGGTTATCAGCCCTTGATCTTGGGATTTATTCTGACCGCCATGCTTTATTTGGGGTCAGGAAGGAATTTTCCCCCCTAATATGAGGATAATTGGTGGATTTCTCGCAGGTTTTTTTTTACCTTCCTCTGGATCAACACGGCCCATAAATAGGATTATAAATCTGATAGTTGTATAAATTACACTTATACATAATAATAAAATAAGTAATAACCTCCATCTATAAATAAAATATTCTTTTTACCTGCTACATCTTTGTTCTTGTCTTTATTTCATTGGACGTCGATTTCATGAATCTGGGTTTAGCACCAGGGTCGTCTTCTCCAGCACTATGGACCTTGATGGGGTCATCCAGTCTCATGTAACGTTTTCCCATACAATACATGTAGGTTAGTGGTGCTGTGAATAAAGCCCATAGAGGTCTTTGGCTCTTTATCAGGGGCGTAACTATAATAGGTGAATGTGTTGCCATCGAACCTGCGCCCTGGAGCCTAGGGGGCCCCAAAAGTTATTTTGGCATATATGAAAAGACCAATGCTATGAAAGACTTGCCAAAATTCAGGCCCTCATTGGTTCTGTATCATTGAGGCCCATGAGCTTCACGTTACGGCTCTGCTCTTGATTATCCACTTTTGTTAGATGAGTCCCGGTGATAAGATAATCAGATTGATCCCTTCTCCATAAACATCCTGCACCCAGCAGTAAGTGCTGATTTTCCCCACAGTGCCTCCAGAGGAGGAATGAAGTATTACACATCGTTCTCTGTAATCACTGGGCTGTCCATGAAAATCATGGAAGTGTTGACTCCTCCACAGGGGGAGACGATGTTTTTTTGGTTTTCTCCATTCTGCTTAATAGATGATAATGCAGAACGTGGTCTCCACTGTTGAGATTTCCGTAAAATGACATTAGGAAATTGGGTTTTCTAAACTGGTCAAGAACGTTAATGGTTATGTAATACACAGTGAGGGTTTGCTGCAATGTATCAGCATGGGTAAGAGATATAATATAGACTATTCAACTTGTGGAGGATTGTCTACTACACCGCCATACGCTGCTCTCCATTACTGCAACTTAGCTCCCAATCACTTACATAGGAGCTGAGCGGCAGTACCCAGGAATGACCACTACACAATATATGGGGCTGTAGTGTCCTGGCTCTGTACACTGTATTTTCAGCCCCTACAGGCGATGCAAGGAGCTGATTTATGGGAAGTGGGGAGGTGTCAGAACCAAATTAATCTGATATTGATGACCTACCCTAAGCAGAGGTCATCAATGTATAAATCATAGACAACCTGTATAAACACAACTAGCAAAAGTAACATGTGGAGCATGACCTGCAGGTGTAATGCTATAAATCACACATCGGTGGGCAACTCATTGAGGGGGTAAGAGCATAAATTGCCACCAGAACATGGGAGGCCACTGAGATTTATTACACCCCTTTCCAATGTGTACTTCTGTGCACCAATAAGTTATGTCATATGTACTACAAGTCATTGTAGTCATATGTATTTTTCATATTTTTAAAACTTTACATTTTTTATTTATTTTACTAGTCTCCCTAGGTGACTTTTTCACTGCAGTGTCCGATCGCTTGTTCATTTCTGCTGATCAAAGCAGCATCACTCTAATCAGGAGAAATGCTGCTTTCCTGTTAGTGCTGGTGCTCCTCTGGCTCTCACAGGAAGTGAGTCATCAGCTGACCCTGCACTACCATGGCAAAACATTGGTGCCCCGTGATTACGTCACAGGGCCACTTATCCCCGCCGCGGCCATTTAAATTCGCGCTGTCAGTATTTGACAGCACGATCTGAGGGGTTTACAGGCACGGGTGATCTTCGATTCATCTGTGCATGTTAGCCACACATATCTGCTCAACAGATCAGCAGACATGTGCAGGGGTCACTGCGGGCTCTCCGCCAGAGCCCACGATAACCGGAGGGAGGCAACCAAGGACGTACAGTACGTTCTTGGTCATAAAGGGGTTAAGATGTCTCCATAGAGGATCCAAGAATCAGGCGGTTCATTATGCCAATAGCTTAGCTTTGCTCTACTATAAGGTCTTCATTACTAAAAGTCTCACAAACCTCTTAATCCTTGTGCAGTAGATACACCAGTTGATTTCTGCCTTCCATGTACACTTTCTAAGCATTCTCTATAAATTTCCTCAGGTGGTCCTGACATCAGTCCCCAGCCGAAACATCCAGATGGCTGTAAAGATCATAGACAAAAAAGAGGGTACTATAAACACCATTATACGTGAGCGGCAGATACTCCTAGTGGCCAGAGACTGTCCACTTGTACGCCCCCTCTATGCCGCACAACAGTCTCGGAAGCGTGCATATTTCATCATGGAGTATCTGTCTTGCAGCAGCCTGAAAGCTTTGATTGATATGTGTGGCTACTTGAATACTGACAACATAGCGTGAGAAAAAGGAAGGTATACCAAAATAAAGAAAGTTAAGGTTGTGACATAGCGGACACAGGGATGGAAGGTTATTTGGTGCAGGTGGGGGGGAAGTGCGACAATGAGATTGATACTACACTCTGTTCTCTTTATCAGATTCTACACAGCAGAGATAGCATGTGGCCTTCAGTTCCTCGATGGACACAACATCAGCCACCAGTAAGCAGAACTCTCCTCCTTCTGTTGGTCCCCTCTATATTCTTGACTTCTCCGCCCAGTCTTACAGTGACCCATTTCACATCTCTAGTATCAATGGGAAGATTTCTCATTCTGTTTTTCTATGTAATTGCAGAGATCTAAAGCCGCAAAATGTCATGTTGGATGCAGATGGCCACATCTAATAATATCGACCTGGGACTCGCCCAATATGGTGTCACCCCCTCCAATACCATCTGTGGAGTGATGGGCAATCTTCATTACATGACCCCTGAGGTGCTTTGCAAAATAGCATACGGCACAGTAGTTGATTGGTAGAGCTTGGTAATTGTGGTGTCCATGATGGCAACAGGACGCTTTCCATTTTACATCGGCTCCAACAGCAAAATGGCTTACAAAGATGTAATCAAAGAAGAGCTTAAAATTCCACGTTGGCTTGATGCTGACAAGAAACTGCTGAGCAAAGATCCTCAGGAACGATTGGGTGTGTGCAGGAACATTAGAGCGTATCCATTTTTTACCACCATCGGCTGGGAGGAATTGGAGGAAAGGAGAGCACGGCCTCTGTGTACACCATTCAGGCCGGTTCTGGAGAACCATCTCATGCACTGGCCGGAGGAAAAGAGAGCCCTAGATCCTGTGGCTGGATTTAATTACATATCACCAAGCTGGGCTCTGTAAGAACTGTCTGGCAATAACTCTCATTGGGAGTTCTTCTCGCCTTGTGGTCATTTCCATTGTTTTTGTCTTCTCCCACTATCTTTGCCAATGACTATACTATGACTGTTATTCTTAGGTGGATGAAAAGATCAGGGCTGTGAAATGGTGAGTTACCGCTGTGCACGCAGGACATCAATCATTATATCCATACTTGATATCTGATGTTACATATGGGAATGATTCATTATAAAGATCATTCCTCTAAGATAACAGAAGATCTAGGAGATAGAAGTTGTTGAATAATCTTCTTATGTCTTGCTGGATGAGCCCATGCCAACTGCTGAGAAATTCTTGCCTCCTGACCCATGCCTCATATCTCTGTTGATGTGTGTCATCTCGGCTGTCATAGAGAACACCATCTTTCTCCATAACATCTTAATGCCCGACCATTGCCATCATGACACTGCGGCACGCTCTTCACTTTGCATCCTCCAATCCTGGGCTGGCACCTGACATCATCCAACCTGAAGATACTCTGCCCCCCAGGAGCGGCTTGTGCTTGATGTCCATTTGGTGAATTCAGGAATAATAGTCTAATTTAGGCCATTATCCCTGAACTCAGCTCCGCATATGCCGGGTAAGTATTTCACCCATTACCCAACACATCCACATCATCCAGACTACACGATAAGTATAGACCCCCACACTACATGATAGGTATAGGCATCCACAAATAGACACTTAGATTGTAAATGGAGATTTCAACTTTTGATCCTGGGATTTAATCTGATTGCCATATTTGGGGTCAGGAAGGAATTTTTCCCCCTAATATGAGGACAATTGGCCAATTCCTCAAAGGGGGTTTTCTCCTTCCTCTGGATTTACACAGCCTTAAATAGGTTTAGTATAATAGATCAATAAGTAGATTTACACATAAGTAGTGTCCAAAAACGTTATAAAAATTGAAAAATATATTTAAAAAAATTGTTTATTTTACAGAAACAAACATTTTTAGTCCATATATATATATACAGTATATATATATATATATATATATATATATATAAAATCAATAATACATTAAAGAAAAATCTAAAAATCTCACAAGACAATCAGGTTAGTGGCCTTTGATCCTGGGATTCACCCAGATCGCCATATTTGGGGTCAGGAAGGACATTTTCCCCCTGATATGAGGATAATTTGCCCATTCCTCACAGGGGGTTTTCACCTTCCTCGGGATCAACTAGGCCAATAAGTAGGTTTAGTAAAATCGAATAAATAAGTAGGTTCTCATATTTATAGCAAAAACCTATATAAAAAAAATAAGAATAACAGTTATGTAAGATAATATAATATTTTTGGTTCAAAATGTTTTTAGTTGATACAAAAATAAACATAAGTTAGTCCAAAAATAGAAAATAATAAAATATTTAAAAAGAAAAAAAGTACACTAACGTATACCACATTAGTTAAGAGCCCTTGACCCTGGGATTCATCCCCATCACAATATTTGGGGTCAAGAAGGAATTCCCCCCCCTTGATATGAGGATAATTGGCCTTTGTCTCACAGGGGATTTTCACCTTCCTCTGGATCAACATGGCCAATAAGTAAGCTTAGGAAAATAGAATAAATAAGTAGGATCTAATATTTATAGAAAAAAATAAATAAATGATAATATAACTTATGTAAAATAATAATACAATATTTTTTGTTTTAAAAAGTTTTAGTTTACACCAAAATAAATATAAATTAGTCCAAAAAAATTAAAAAAAAATGATAAAAATTACAATTAAACATTAGCTATGAGCCCTTGATCCTGGGATTTATACCGATCGCTATTTTTGGGATCAGGAAGGGATTAAGGGATTTTTTTTAACTTCTCCTGGATCAACATGGCCTTAAGTTGTATAAGTAAGTCTCACATTAATGTTTTATTAAAAATATATTTAAAAAAATCACTTAAAACATAAATAATAGCTGACACACATATACATAAATAGTCATTAGGTCAGTTCAAAAATAAAAATTAAAAGATAAATAATTTAATACATTTATTAGAAATTAATTTCATTACACAGGTTATCAGCCCTTGATCTTGGGATTTATTCTGACCGCCATGCTTTATTTGGGGTCAGGAAGGAATTTTCCCCCCTAATATGAGGATAATTGGTGGATTTCTCGCAGGTTTTTTTTTACCTTCCTCTGGATCAACACGGCCCATAAATAGGATTATAAATCTGATAGTTGTATAAATTACACTTATACATAATAATAAAATAAGTAATAACCTCCATCTATAAATAAAATATTCTTTTTACCTGCTACATCTTTGTTCTTGTCTTTATTTCATTGGACGTCGATTTCATGAATCTGGGTTTAGCACCAGGGTCGTCTTCTCCAGCACTATGGACCTTGATGGGGTCATCCAGTCTCATGTAACGTTTTCCCATACAATACATGTAGGTTAGTGGTGCTGTGAATAAAGCCCATAGAGGTCTTTGGCTCTTTATCAGGGGCGTAACTATAATAGGTGAATGTGTTGCCATCGAACCTGCGCCCTGGAGCCTAGCGGGCCCCAAAAGTTATTTTGGCATATATGAAAAGATAACAGGTAACACAGCCAGCCAGAAACCTCTTTCCCCGGACACAGGCATCAACCAGCGTCCCATATGTGTCTCCTGACCTCCTCTTCTCCTTAAGATATTTTTCAGGGAATACCCTACTTCACATAGAGCTGTTTCCTACATGAAGTAACCGGGCCATAGGGTTCTCTTTTGATGCACCTGACATGTGTTACCTGATGACATTATCCTAACTGCATTACTGCAATATGCTGCATTTGCTCATTCTACCTAGTTGTGACAGGTCTGCATCTGACATGTGTTGCATAAATGGCATTGTCCTAACTGCACTACTGCAATAAGCTGCAATTGCTCGTTCTACCTAGCCGCGACAGGTCATTCCTACCCTTCTGGACATGACACACTATATGACTACCTAAAGCTCACCTCATCTTGGACACCTTACTGTAAATGAGCAGACCATACTTTGGTCTCCTGCCTTCCTATGACGTCAATTCACGGCCCCTTCTGGCGTCACTCTTATTGCCTACTTTGAAATCTCTTTACATGGTCACAGAGCCTAAACTTATTTCTTTCTGTCTATGACGACCTCATACGGTTCCTTTTGGTGTAATTTGAATACTGACTCTAATGTTTTAGTCTGATACAACCCCTGAAAAAGGTCCTATCTGGACTGAAACGTTGGGACAGACTTTTCTTTTTGTTTCAATAAAACCACGTTTTAGCACCACCCAAGACTTTTTGCTTAATTCTTTTAAGGTGTGCCGGAGCTACTTTTTTGTTTTAGTGGATATATTTCTCCAGAGCACCCAGTTTTATAGTGAGCCAGGTTTATACTAATATGAGCCCTAGGCGACAGCACTCCTCTATTTGCTTTATATAAACGTCTCGAGAACACTCTACCCATCGGAACTATATGCAATGCAAAATTCAAAAGGCCCAGTGAGGCTTGTAGATCCCTCAAAGTAGTTTTTCTTTGGCTTATAAATTTAGCAATATTAATTTAAGTTTACTTAACTTATCAGGGAGGCAACATTCCATATTAATAAAATCAATTACTATACCTAAATATTCAAGCCTACAACAAGGGTAAACAGTCTTTTCCTCTGCCAAAGGAACACCATAAATCTTAATAGGATCCTTAGGCGGGCTTTGCACGCTGCGACATCGGTAACAATGTGTTACCGATGCTGCAGCGATTGTCCCGCCCCCGTCGCACGTGCAATATCTAGTGAAAGCTGACGTAGCGATTATTATCGCTACGGCAGTTTCACACGCACATACCTGCCGTGCGACGTCCCTCTGGCCGGCGACCCGCCTCCTTCCTAAGGGGGCAGGTCGTGCGGCGTCACAGCGACGTCACACGGCAGGCGGCCAATTGAAGTGGAGGGGCGGAGATGAGCAGGATGTAAACATCCCGCCCACCTCCGTCCTTCTCATTGCAGCCGGCGGCAGGTAAGGTGAAGTTCCTCGTTCCTGCGGCTTCATACACAGCGATGTGTGCTGCCGCAGGAGCGAGGAACAACATCGCACCTGTCGCTGCACCGGCATTATGGAAATGTCGGAGGCTGCAGCGATGATACGATAACGACGCTCGTTCATCGTATCATCTAGGATTTACACACTACGACATCGCAAGTGACGCCGGATGTGCGTCACTTTCGATTTGACCCCACCGACATCGCACCTGCGATGTCGTAGAGTGCAAAGCCACCCTTAAACTTTCATAGCAACATTGCACAAAATCTGAAATCAGCCCTACTAATAAAATAATAAATAGTTTAAATAGAGGACCCTCCATCTTTCAATTCATATTGTAAAGTACATTGTAAAAAAGATGAGAAGGCTTCAAAGTAGTAACAGGATAATAAGAAACCTATGGTAAGCATCTATCAAAATAATATTTGTGCTCGAATTGAAAACCCAAGGAATTGAATCAGCTAGGATTGACAGGATGCAATCTGAAAGCTGACTTTATGTCCGCTTTAGCCATTAAGGCCCCTCTCCCGTATAATTTAAGCAAATCTACAGCTTGGTCAAAGGAAGCATATTTAACTGATGCACTCTCTCTATTTACTTCCTCATAAAAGATACTTCCTTTGGGTAAGACAAGTGATGTATAATTCTAAAAGAACCTGGATCTCTTTTAGGGACAATACCTAAAGGCCGCTTTACACGCTGCAACATCGCTAGCATTTGCTGGCGATGTCGAGCGCGATAACTCCCGCCCCCGTCGTACGGCCGATATGTGGTGATCGCTGCCATAGCGAACATTATCGCTACGGCAGCATCACACGCACATATCTGCTCTGCGACGTCACTGTGACCGGCGAACCGCCTCCTTTCCAATAGAAAAGGAGGGGCGGAGATGAGTGGGACGTAACATCCCGCCCACCTCCTTCCTTCCTCGTTCCCGGCGGTCGCAGGTAAGGTGAGGTTCCTCGTTCCTGTGGTGTCACACTTAGCGATGTGTGCTGCTGCAGGAACGATGAACAACATCGTACATGCAGCAGCAACGATAATTGAGAATAGGGGGGCATGTCACTGATTAGCGATTTTGAATGTTTTTGCGATGATTCAAAATCGCTCATAGGTGTCACACGCAACGACATCGCTAACGTGGCCGGATGTGCATCACAAATTCCGTGACCCCAACGACATCGCTTTAGCGAAGTCGTAGCGTGTAAAGCGGCCTTAAGGCCCCCTTCACACCTCCATGTCTCCAATACGTGTGATGTCCATTTTCACACTTACCGAAGACATGTTCATGTGGCGCCCCTGAGACTTCAGTCGTCACAGAGTACTGCACCTCACTTAAGGAGCGGTACTTATCCCGGGTTCGGAGTAGGTCGGTGCAGGTATCACATACATTTCATTCAATACACACCGTAGGTTGCCCTCCCCACTGGGGACCGGGCTAGGGTCGGATCATAAGGTTGTTATCCAAACACTGGGGCTTCCACCCACTAGTGACAGGGACCCAGGGGAGGAGAAGCCACCAGGGGGGAGAAGGAGTCACACACAGGGAGTCGAGCTCCAGGAGGTGACAGGACAGGGGCACATCACCGGTAGCTCCTGTAGGACAAAGGAGAACAAAACGGTTGCTGAGGGGAGAGCTTCATTGCTCCCCCGGAACCGGCACTCGGCAGGGTGCAGAGCCCTAGGATGGAACACACTCTACGTTGGGCCACCAGAATCTGCCGGACAGGAGGATTCCATGTCTCCCTGGCCACCACGTATCTCTGAGCACAATAGCACATAGGGTCCGGAGTCATCATTATAGTTAAGCCCCATAGCGGATCCGCACCACCTGCACATGTGATGTTAGCTGAATTACAAGAACCGGGGTCCCCAAGTACCTTCAGGCCACGGGGATCCAACACTAAAAGTGGAAGGAGGGAAGGGCCTACAGGCTAGCGCACCGATACTGACCTATGAAGGATCTGGGATAGGCTGGAGCCTATCACGGCAGAGACCGGTACCCCCGGGCAACTAAAGGACAGTGAGTAAAGACCTGGAACTGTAACTACTGTGTCAGTCCTTCTTTGATGGCAACATCGCCACGCGCTTCGGCGCCAACGGCCACTACTACCCCCATTATCCTCCCTGGGGCCTAGCTTCACCTGCGGGATGCTGAACTATCCTAGCTGCGACACCATCCGCCCCAGAGGACAGCAACCGCAGCGGCAGCTAATCCCTGGCCGCATACTGAGATGGCGTCACGAGACAACCAGTATAACTCCCATCATCCTCATCATCATCCATCCTCATCCCATCTCCATTCCCACTTTTGGTGTACACCTCAGGGCCACGAAGCCGGGCAGGGCCACCCGTGACATCCCAGACCCGACATCACTGGCCTAGTGACAAGTAATTTAACCCCTGCCCCGTGGGTTCTACATTCACACACATACTAATTAAAATCACTGGGGATCTTCACATCTCCGTGATTTCACACAGCTCGTGTGTGCATTTGAACCACCTGTGTAGCCGTTTGATCCACACAGAAACATGTCCATTTTTTCCGGCTGCATGGATACCATCCATGTGATATTTGTGTGACACGTACTGGAAAAAAAACGGATGATACTGACATGAATTTTTTTATGTGTAAAAGATATGCAAAGCTAGAAAAATGACAGATAAACGCTAAATAGCTTGTACAGCTATTTAGCAAAATAAATAAATAAAGGAAAGAAATGACCTGGGGTCCCCTCCTATTTTTCATAACCAGCACAAGTCAAGCATCAGCTGCAGGCTGCAACCCTCAGCTGTCAGCTGTATCTTGGCTGGTTATAAAAAATAGCAGGGATCCCATGCTATTTTTTTTTCATTATTTAAATAAATCATTTGAAAAAATGGCCTGGGACCCCCCATTTTTCAGAACAAGTCAAGGTACAACAGACAGCTGGGGGCTGGTATTATCAAACTGGGAAGGTCCATGGTTATTTGGCCCTTCCCAGCCTAAAAATATTAGCCACCCCTGAAGAGGCATATCCATTAGATGCGCCTATTATGGTGTTGGACACGGCTCTTCCTGATTGCCCTGGTGCTGTGGCAATTGGGTTAATGGTTTATGGGGTTAGTGCCAGCTTTGAATTGACAGCTGGCATCAAACTCTGGTGTTAGTTATGGGTGGGCGTCTATCAGACACCCCCATTACTAACCATGGGGATGTAAATAGAAAAAAATACACCCCAAAATGTTTTATTAAATCCCCCTGACTCTAGCCCTCATTCACTAACTTATTAAAAAAAATGTAAAAAAGCCTTGATGTTCAGACGTAATCTAGTGAATTCGAAGTAGTCCACAAAAGTGAACCTCAAATATATAAAAACAGAGAATTAAATAAATACAGATAGTACACAGTCCCCCGTTTACCAATTTATGAAAAAAATAAAAAAAAGCATTGACGTTCTGACATAATCCACACAGAGGTTTCACAACATTGCCTGACTCAGTGGCCCAGGCTATGAAGAATATTCAGAGAACGAACCCCATAGCCTGGAACAGCAGCCACTGCTGGCTCTCATTGTCACTGTAGGTACGCAGAAGGAGGAGTGCCAAGCAAACGGCGAAAGGGAAGGGAAAGAAAACCCTGTGTCTAGGAAAGGGGGAGATCGTGACCTCTGACCAAATCTTCCGCTGGCCCCTGGCTTCCCTCTCCACCCTAGATAGGTTCTGTACCTATACGCCAAGCTGGATACCTGACCCTTGCTGACCCTGAAATAGGCCCTAGGTAGGGAATGGATGCGGTGAGTACTTAGTCAACCCCACTAAACTCTAAAAAAGACACAGGGATCACAAACAGGGGGAAAGTAAACTAATAACATATCTCCAGATGACTCAGAGAGAGCAACTGCAAAAACAACAAAGTTTCTCCAAATGAATACAAGCCTACTGCTTTCATTGAAGGCTTGTCAAGGGTATTAGACCTATCACCAGCACAGAGTAAGGGGGAATGAGAGTATTTAAAGGCACAAATGGAACTGCTGAGGATTAAGAGTTGAAAAGGTGAGGAAATCCGCAGAGTCCTAAAGAAAAAGGGATAAATCCCAAGTAGGGAACAAGGGAAAGTGTAACGCCTGCCTGGATCCACAGACTCAGACAGGCTGTAATGGACAGGCTAGAGGGAAGCCACTCACCAAGCAGGACCCCCAGAACCCTGAAACCCTTTAACCACTATACAGGGATTTGGAATTACACAGGGCCCTGGAGATCACTACCTGTGGAAGGCTACAGTCCGAGAGAGTAGTCGTTAGGCAGGGTCAAACCAGGAATTGCAGAACAGGGACAGAATCGGCAGGCAAGGACGTAATCAGAAAACAAGTAGTGGTCAGATCCGGATCAGGCAGCGAGGTACATAAACAGCAGGCAGGAGAGATAGTCAGGAAACAAGCAGAGATCAGCACACAGGAATCACTATACAAATAACACAGGAACCAGGAATACAACTATCTCTGGCAGTGGTCAGATGACAGGAGGGGGAATAAGAAGGGTGTGGTGTCTTCCCATTGACTGCAGGTGAATGCTGGCAACTACAGCTGGAAGACACATGCCACCTACAGTCAGCCAGTAGTACTGCAGGTTCCAGGGAAACCCAGCCTAGTGGATAAGCAGAGCCTGCGCTCAGCAGAGCCATGGGCACCAACTCCTCTCCCATCACCAGCACTATTCATGGCGGGAACACAGCATTGCCTGTTGATCGGAGCAGAAGTCGCAGGAGCGGACTCCGGTGGAGACATGACAGAAAGTCAAAGAGCAGCTTGTGTAGCCAAACGCTGCGACCTTCTACAGCCAGAAACTATAGAACTATGTGTCAAGCTTGACACACCGGTGACACTCATACTGCATTCCGTGAGAACCGCCAGTGGCAGTGTCAAGCAGTGATGTCATTAGGTCACTGCAGGTCACAACAGTTGAGTCAAAAAGAACATAATGTGAGAATCGTCAGTAGGAGTGATGAGCGGTGACATCATGAGGTCACTGCAATTCACAACAGGCTAGTCAAACAGAACATAGTGTGAGAACTACCGACAGCTGTGACTAGTGGCGACGTCATGAGGTTACTGCAGTTCACAGCAGCATGTTTTGGCACTACTTTCTGTGTAACCTGGCTGCTGTGAAATGTGTTGACCTCATGATGTCACCACCTTTCAATGCTGCTGGAAGTTCTCACAGAATGCAGCATGAGAGCTGGCAGTGGCAACTGTTCCAACTTATGGGGTTCATTTTCTGAATGTTCTTCGTAGGCTGGGCCACTGAGTCGAGGAACATCTTGGGACCTTCATGTAGATTACGTCGGAATTTCAAGGCTTTTTTTTATTTATTTTTTTATAAATTGGTGAATGAGGGCTAGAGTTGGGGGGTGTCTTTTTAAATTAAATATTTTTTTATTTAAATCTACTGGGTTAGTAATGGGGGTGTCAGACAGACACCCATTACTAACACCAGGGCTTGATGCCAGCTGTCAGTTCACAGCTGGCATCCTCCCCATAAACCATTACCCCATTTGCAACTACACCAGGGCAATCAAGAAGATCTGGTTTCAGATTCAAAATTGGCACATCTAATGGTTGCAACACTTTGAAGGCGGCTGTGGGTTGCTATTTTTAAGATTGGAAGGGCCAAATAACCATGGACCTTCCCAGCTGTCTGCTGTACGTTGGCTGGTTATGAAAAAATAAGGGTACCCCATGCTGTTTTTAAAAATTATTTATTTAAATAATTGAAAAAACTGCTTTGCATCCCCTCTGTTTTTCATAACCAGCTAAGGTACAGCAGACAGCTGAGGGTTGCAGCCCGCAGCTGCTGCTTTACCTGTGTTGGTTATGAAAAATAGGGGGCACCACACATCATTTTTTTCCATTAATTATTTATTAATTTGGCTAAATTCTGTACAAGCTATCTATCTATCTATCTATCTATCTATCTATCTATCTATCTGTGTGTCTGTCTGTCTGCCTGTCTATCGATCATTTATCTATCTTTGCATAGCTTTTACACATAAAAAAAATTAATTTCAGTATAATAAGTTTTTTTCTGATACCTGTCACACAGATGATACATGGATGGACAAAACGGACAGTGCAACATGTGCGTTTTTTAAACAGATGTGCGAAGGGAGCTTAAGGGAAATAATCTAAAATGTAAAAACGGATGGATACTGAATTCTACAGTATTTAACTCTAGCTCTATAGCAATCTTTTCTATAACAACATCTTTATAAATTAAAGCAGAAGCCAAATTCTTAATCCAACAACATCCAACACCTCTGAACTCAGGTACATAAAACCATAGCTGAAACCTTGAAAAATGAACTCAGTTTTCTCCTGATCTGGGAAGATTTCGAGCCTAGGCAGCATTTTTTCCAGATTCACCGGAGTCGATGGTTTTAAAAAATACCGTATTTTTGGATTATAAGACGCACTTTTCGTCCCAAAAATTTGGGAGGAAAGTGAGGGGTGCGTCTTATAATCTAAATGTAGCTTACTGTGGGTGGTGGACAGGGTCGCATGAGGCCAGGGGAATGCTGCAGCAGCTGTGCAGGGGCAGCGGTGGCTGGGTTGTGCTGCGGCTAGATTTTGTCTAAAAGACTCATTATAATTATAGCAGGGTATACCGTCAAAATTGCTGTCTGTCTCAAGTATAATATCAACGTGTAGAAAGGAACCACAACAAATGCTAGACAATCTTTCCCCAAGAAGAGATGCAGAAGGCCTGAAGCAAATTATTAAAAGACCTCGGGGCACTACGCTTTTTATCATCTCCATTGACAGTCTCTTCCTTTTAAGTAGATCTTTTCCTGATGGCAATAAAGAAAATAAATCTATAAATTCTTTGTTAAATTCCTTAACTTAAGCATTAGGGTGACTGAAATCCCAATGTGAGCTCGCTCTCACATGTCAAGGCTTCCTTAAAATAAGATTCAGAAACCCGTGAAAATTTAGGGTTTCCGACCTAGATTAAAGAGAGTCTATCAGACCTAACATTTGCCCTAACACCTGTCTAATTAAGTCTTTCATCTAATCCACAGTCTCATTCCTATCAGAGAAAGACAGGGAACAAGTATTCTCTAACTCCTCACATCAGGTTCTTGGCTTGAACCCGGTAGATCATCATCTTTGGTGCTCAAAGCCTCCATATGGGCAAGCACAGGCACCGCCGCTCATTAGACATTCAGGCTGAAGCCTTGTCTTCTCCTTATGATCCTGCTCCATCTCCCCAGGGTGCAGCAGCCGATGAACTACTTCTCCCGGACCACAGCGGTGAAGACCTGTCAAAGCACTGATTATGCTTTGATATTCCCTGGGCCAGTGCTGCACTTTTATGGCAGTGGTAGCTAATTGACCCACAGGAGATTTTATTGTCTGCCCTGGTGATGGTCTCTTCCTGATAACGTTGGCATGACTGTGACCCGAACTTTAACCTTGCGATAGGCTGTGACTATCTCAGTAATGTTCCTCTTCCTACTGAAAAGCGCTGGTGGTGAGTATAAGTTGCAGAGCCTTCTTTGCCTCTTCATGTTTTTTAATAGCTTGTCTATTAAAATTTCAGGCTGCGATGGCTGTCATTCTACTCGTTTGATCCTCTTCAAACTACACCGCTTCTTTTTCTTTCTCAGATGCTAACAATGGGACCAGGGTTTCCAGACATTGCCACAGCCAGTCTTCCCCTCTGGCTTTGCCGGCTATTCTCATCAGTTGTTGAAGTAAGCCCTGCATCAGGTGCTTTTTGGTCTTGAGCTGTGGCGCCCCTGACCTGGTCAGGCACCACAGAGTATTGCACCCATGCGGGGACAATGCCTCCAGGTAATCTCCAAAGGCCAGGATGAGGTGCACACACAAACACATAGTGACCAGGTCTCCCACATCACTAGAGGGGACCCTTGGGTAGCCAGTAGGGGTTAACTTTCAATTCCCAGCAAGGGGTGTGCTCAGAGGCTGGTTGCTAGGAAGCAGGGCAGAGAGGAAGGAGGGAAGTCTAGAGGAAGAAGTTGAAGTGTGTGGAAGGGAGCAGAGGAGCTCTCGTGTCAGACAGGTCCTGAGGAGTGCAGTAGCTGAAAGCGGGGGAGAAAGGAGTACCGTGGGTCGGCCTGAAAATCATCCAGAGAGAAGGGTGGCTGAGTACGGAGATCCCGGTATCCGAGCACACAAGGGGAACTAGATCCCCAGTACAGGCAGCAGATCATCCAGAGCTGCTTAACCTACAGGTGGGGGGGGTACTTCATGCCCTCACCACGACTACACAGAGCTTGAGCCAAGCAGCAATCACCAGGCCCATAAGGGGACAGGGCCAGAAGCCATCCCACCAAGGCCACGCTGCCGGCAGACGAGCCAGAGAGAGAGGGGAGCAGGGTGGTAACAGCTTCCCTGGAGGGGTCCTACCACGCTTCAAGCAAAGGATCCTCCTAAAACAGAAAGAGTGCAAGGAAGGCGAGTGGACAGCTACCCTCAGAACGGCCTCCTGGAATTCCTGGTTCAACCTGGTTATCACAGTGTCGCCCGGGCATCTCACCGTGACCTCCAAACAGTGAGTAAACACGTTGAAAGACTTCTTGGACTGTGTTTGAGTCATTCTGCGACCTGTGGTCCCACACACATACACCGGGGCCTGGGGCTTGCCTCACTCTCAGGGGGCTAATATACTGACTGCACCCACCATCAGCCCCAGGCATCCCTTAACCTGCAGTGGCGGTCCGCACTGACCGCAATTCTGAGAGTGGAGTCACGACGTATCCCAAAACGAAGGTTCCCTACCTGTGACCAGACCGTCCCATCCCGTGGAGTCCCTAAGGGTAATACCCTGCTGCACCGCAGCTGAAGGGCTCCACAGATCTGGCGTCACGAACAGGATTTGGACTAGACCTGTTCAGACAGGTGACCGTGCGCCTCAGAGGTCCGACCGCAAAAATTGAACCGCCGCCATATTGCCATCTTCAGAAGCGCGCGCTGCAGCCCGCGCGAGGGAGAAGAGCACCGCCCACGAAGAGGTGTGGCCGCCCCAGAATCCCCACAATTCAGAGAGCGTACTGACCCAGGAAGTGGAAAGGGAGCGCGCAGATTTTTTGAAGAAAAATGGACGCTGCAGGAGGTAATGCCCCTGGTCAGGGCGACGCAGCCCAAGCGATGCCAGCCCCCGTCGCGCTGGACGCAGCAGCGCCTGGTGCCGGTGCCGCGGTCGCAGCTGCGCCGGCCGAAATCTCCCCCATAATGCCAGTTTCCTTACTGTATGTCCCAGGAGCGCAATGGCTGCCCCAATACGCCGGTAAAATAGACACGTTGACCGGGTTTAAGAAGAAGATCAACACCCTGCTAGACATGCACGCGATGACTGGTAAGCAGAGGGCCGCTGTGGTGCTGGGTCAATTGACTGGAGCCGCAGAATTGGAAGCTGAGTCCTGGACCAATGATGACCGGGGCTCTGTTGAGACCATCTTTGCCAAACTAGCAGCTGCTTTTGAACACCGCACAGAGGGAGAGCTGAGGACGGACTTCTATAACTGCTGTCAGAAGCCCCAAGATAGTATAAGAGACTATGCCCTCAGGCTGCAGGCTGCACTACGGGCTCTCAAGCTGGTGGACCCTGTCAGTGATCAGGAAGGAAACCGGATGATGAAGGAACAATTCTTGCGGGGCCTGCGCTCTCCTGAGGATGGGAAGCAGATGAAGCTGTGGTCCCTGGAACACCCTGACGTGGACTTTGCCATTCTGAAAGACAGGGCAGTGAAAGCACTCCAACCTCCTGTGGACGCAGACCCCGTCGCACCAGCATGGCCTGCCAGTTCCACGGCTGCAGGAGCGGAATCCTCCTCGCAGGCCCTGATAACTGCAAAAGGACTCAACGCGTCAGCAGAGACTATAAATACACTATCCTCCCAGGTGCAACAGCTCACTAAGGATGTCGCACAAATCCTGAAAGCAATGCAGTTGCCCTCAGAAACCAAAGTCCCTCATCGGATCCTGCTAGCTGACAGCCCAGAGGACGTCCCTTGGATGCGAAGGAGAAGAGGTCCTACAACCCGAGGCAGGAGCAGTGATCGCTATGACTCATCTGGACAACCCATCTGTCGTCGTTGCCAGGAGGCAGGTCACTATGCAAGGGCTTGCCCTTTAAACGAGCCAAACCTGGGGCCGAGGGCCAGTCCTCAGGATTAAGAAGATCAGGCCCAGGTCGCTGCCATGGTCAGTACGTGGGTGGACGTCCTGTCCTGTCCATCGCCCTGGATGGGATCCCTACCCCGGCATTATTGGACACCGGCTCTCAGGTAACCACGATCCCGTATGTCCTGTATCGTAGGTTTTGGTCGGACGACGATCTCCGACCACCGGACCCCTCCCTCACCATCTATGCTGCCAACGGACAACCTATAGACCAAATTGGGGTCAAGGAGGTAACCATAAAGGTGGGAAGGCAGGAAATGAAGGGACAAGGACTGATTGTTGTGGACACTGATATTAGAGAAAGGAACCCGCAAATGATTTTAGGCACTAATGTCATAGACAATTGCCTAGGGGAAGTGTTGTTGTTGCTTCACCAGATTGTTGAAGGTGCTGAGGGCAGGTCGCAAAGAGCCTTGCAAAAGGAGATCCGAATCATTCTGAGGAAGCAACAGGTAAAACAGACTGGCGGTGAGATTGGTAGTGTACGGGTGATGGATGCTAACCCAATTGTGATACCCCCACGGAGTGAAATGATGATGTGGTGTAGAGCAGCGGTAGGTCTCAGAGGACAAGATTACCAGGCTGTACTAGAGCCCACTCATTCAGACCACTGGCCCACGATTCTGACAGCCAGGGGGGTAGTTGACGTACACAAGGGACGAGTGCCTGTACGAGTGTTGAACTGTGGGGAGGAGGAAGCCAGACTACCAAGGTACGCTACCATAGCCAAACTGTTTACATGCTCAGATGACGCCATAACACCTGTAGGTCCCCTGACACAAGCTGACTCAAAAGAGGGCGAGACCTCCCAAAAGCAGTTAGAGGATTGGTGCCAGAAACTCCACGTGGGGACTGACTCTACACCCGTCTACCGGAAACATGGGGTTTACAGGGTCGTGCGGGAATACGAGCAGGTCTTTAGTAAGAACCCACTAGACTTTGGTAGGATCAAAGGGGTGCAACATCACATACCCACAGGCAGTCATCCTCCCATTAAGGAAAGACATAGGCCTATTCCACCAGCCCATTACCAGCGCACAAAGGACATGCTGAAGGACATGAAGGAGGCAGGAGTCATAAGGGACAGTTGCAGCCCCTGGGCAGCTCCCCTAGTCCTGGTGAGGAAGAAGGATGGCACGATGAGGATGTGTGTGGATTACAGACGGATAAATCAGATAACACACAAGGATGCCTACCCTTTGCCAAGGATAGAGGAATCCCTCGCTGCCTTAAAAACCTCCAACTACTTTTCTACCCTAGATCTTACTAGTGGCTACTGGCAAGTATCTGTAGCAGAGGAAGATCGGGAGAAGACGGCCTTCACCACCCCAATGGGCCTCTGTGAGTTCAACAGCATGCCATTTGGACTCTGCAATGCCCCCGGGACCTTCCAGAGGCTTATGGAATGCTGCCTAGGGCACCTCAACTTTGAAACCGTCCTGCTCTACCTGGATGATGTCATCGTGTACTCCAAGACCTACGAGGACCACCTGAAACACCTGGCTGAAGTCTTTGAAGCACTATCCCGATATGGAATGAAGCTGAAACCATCCAAGTGCCATTTACTGAAGCCAAAGGTCCAGTACCTAGGTCACGTGGTCAGTGCAGAAGGAGTAGCACCGGACCCAGAGAAGGTCACAGTCATCCAGGAATGGCCCACACCTACTACCGTCCGGGAGATACGTCAGTTCCTTGGCTTGGTAGGCTACTACAGGAGGTTCATCAAGGGCTACACGAAAATGGCAGCGCCTTTGCAAGAGCTCCTGGTAGGCCACCCAAAGAAGAAAGGAAAGATCTCCGGCCCGCCATTTCACTGGGGAGAAGCAGAAGAACACTCCTTCAGACAAATGAAAGGGGCCTTGACGGGTGAAGAGATCCTAGCCTACCCTGACTACGGTCTGCCATTCGTACTGTACACAGATGCCAGTAATGTGGGACTGGGAGCAGTGCTTTCACAGGTGCAGGGAGGCAAAGAGCGTGTGATTGCTTACGCCAGCAGGAAGCTCAGGCCTACTGAAAGAAACCCAGAGAATTATAGCTCATTTAAGCTAGAGTTCCTGGCTATGGTATGGGCTATCACAGAGCGGTTCAAGCACTACCTGGCAGCCACCAAATTCACTGTCTTCACGGACAACAACCCCCTGACCCACTTTGATACTGCTAAATTGGGTGCCATGGAGCAGCGTTGGGTAGCCCGACTGGCGAATTATGACTTTACTGTCAAGTATCGAGCTGGCCGCAAGAACGGCAACGCAGATGCTCTGTCCAGGATGCCTCACCTAGCAGACGAGGGTGAAGATGTAGATGATCTTGAAGAGATTGAGCTGCCAGTGTTCCATCGCCATGGAGCAAAACAGTGTCGGCAGTCGCGTGCCAACCGCCAAGAGGTGACCCTGAACCCACTACCTCACTACAACTGGAAGGAGACCCAGGAAAATGATCCAGCGGTAGGCTTGGTAAAGAAACTGATCAGCCAGCCTGGCGCCAGCCTTGACAAAGGAGCCCCACCTGAGGCACAGTACCTATGGAAGGAGAGGGGTCGATTATTCATCTATCAAGACAAACTTTACAGGAGCATCATTGACCCGAGGACGCATGAGAAGGTGTGGCAAGTGATTGTACCACAGAAGGATACGAGGATGGTGCTAGAAGCCTATCACAATGGTGCAGGCCACTTTGGTTGGAAGAAACTGGAGGCCCTACTTAAAGTAAGATTCTACTGGGTGGGTATGAGATCTGCCCTAGAGAAGTGGTGTCGAAACTGCGGGCCCTGCAATCTTAGAAGAAAAGACCAGCACAGCCAGAGAGCACCACTCCAGCCAATCCAAACTAAACGGCCCCTGGAGATCGTGGCCCTGGACCATGTAAAGTTGGCACCCAGCAGACAAGGCTACAACTACGCTCTCACTATGGTTGACCACTACTCCAGATTCCTGGTGGTAGTACCAGTCAAGGACTTGACAGGTCAGACTGCAGCCAAAGCTTTCCAGACACATTTCTGTCGACCACATGGCTATCCAGATCAAGTGCTCACTGACCAAGGACCAGCCTTTGAAGCTGAAGTGTTTAAGGAGTTTTGTAACCTATACGGCTGCCAGAAGATCCGTACTACGCCTTACCATCCTCAGACCAATGGCATGTGTGAGAAGATGAACCACATCATTCTCGACCTTCTGAAGACTCTCCCACTAGAAGAACGAAGTCAGTGGCCGGAAAAACTGCCCGATCTAGTGGACATGTATAACAACATCCCTGTGAGTTCCACGAACTGCACACCGGCATATCTGATGAGGGCCAGACCAGGGAGATTGCCAGTAGATCTGGAAATGGGAGTTGAGACCCCTGAAGACCATCTACAAGGTGCTGATTGGGATTCCAACCGCCAAGCCCAATACAAGAAAGTACAAGAGTGTGTGGAGCGAAGCCTGACTCAGCAGCGTGAGAAACAAGAAAAGGCCTACAATCGAAAAGCACCTGCTGTTCCTTTGCTGCCAGGAGATATAGTTCTCAAGAGAAAGAGAAGACATCATAAACTTTACAATCACTGGGAAGAAGAACCCTATACTGTGTTACCATCGACGCTTAGCAATGAAAAGACATGCCGTATCAGCAAGGATGGAGGGAAAACAACAGCTGTCGTTTCTAGAGATCGCCTAAAGAAATGTCCTGAACAACTAAGAACCCCTGAAGAAATTCCCAACCCTTTGCCAGTTCAAGAACCAAAAGAAAAGATGATCCATACTGTACTTGGAGATTTTCCAGCAAGTTGGCCTCAATACAATGGAGCAGTAGTTATTCCAGTCATTACATTCCCTCAATCTAGAGAAGTAAGAGAACCAGAAGAACCTGTTCAGAACCTGGAAGAGCCAAATGTCGCTGAAGCAGAAGACCATGCATTGGTATCAATACCCAGTACACCTATTATTCACATTGAGACACATACATCGGGTGGGAGGACACAACCTCAGACAGATGACAGTATAGTACTGCGTAGATCAACCCGCAGCAACTTTGGTCAGCTCCCATTACGCTATAGAGAAAGTACAGTTTAGTTCAAAGTGACGGTATGAAATGTAATGTTTAACCTGTTTACAGTTAAGTAACGTTTAAGTGAAATGTGCCCACAAGGACTATTGTGAGACCTCTTTAAAATGTTTTCTTTACACTAGTTCACGTGCATTTTAAAAAAATGGACCACCGGTTATGAACTGGCTTTAACCACAAACTTTTGCATTGTAAAAAGTTACCTCCTTGGTATCAACCACAGAGTCTGCCTGTTGAGGGGCATGGCTCTGCACCAACAAGGGGGCACGCCTGTTTATGGGGCCTTCCCTCCAACACTCGGAAGCGGGTACGCCTGTTTATGGGGCCTACCTTACACCACTCTCCTCAGGAGAGGAAGATTGGAGGAAAGGTCTGGGGAATGTGATGGCCCAGCCCTGGTCACCAAAAGGACCGGCGACCTACCTCCTGGAGGTTTTTGGGTGGGGGTTCGGACATGTGGGTGGTTGGTGGTGGAATGGTACCTGGTATGTTTAAATGTAAATAATTGCCCCTGCGTGGGAAAAGTTTGTATTTACCTTTTTCTCTTGTCTTTGCAGCCCGAGGACGTGCTGATGATAACTAAGGGGGAATGTGGCGCCCCTGACCTGGTCAGGCACCACAGAGTATTGCACCCATGCGGGGACAATGCCTCCAGGTAATCTCCAAAGGCCAGGATGAGGTGCACACACAAACACATAGTGACCAGGTCTCCCACATCACTAGAGGGGACCCTTGGGTAGCCAGTAGGGGTTAACTTTCAATTCCCAGCAAGGGGTGTGCTCAGAGGCTGGTTGCTAGGAAGCAGGGCAGAGAGGAAGGAGGGAAGTCTAGAGGAAGAAGTTGAAGTGTGTGGAAGGGAGCAGAGGAGCTCTCGTGTCAGACAGGTCCTGAGGAGTGCAGTAGCTGAAAGCGGGGGAGAAAGGAGTACCGTGGGTCGGCCTGAAAATCATCCAGAGAGAAGGGTGGCTGAGTACGGAGATCCCGGTATCCGAGCACACAAGGGGAACTAGATCCCCAGTACAGGCAGCAGATCATCCAGAGCTGCTTAACCTACAGGTGGGGGGGGTACTTCATGCCCTCACCACGACTACACAGAGCTTGAGCCAAGCAGCAATCACCAGGCCCATAAGGGGACAGGGCCAGAAGCCATCCCACCAAGGCCACGCTGCCGGCAGACGAGCCAGAGAGAGAGGGGAGCAGGGTGGTAACAGCTTCCCTGGAGGGGTCCTACCACGCTTCAAGCAAAGGATCCTCCTAAAACAGAAAGAGTGCAAGGAAGGCGAGTGGACAGCTACCCTCAGAACGGCCTCCTGGAATTCCTGGTTCAACCTGGTTATCACAGTGTCGCCCGGGCATCTCACCGTGACCTCCAAACAGTGAGTAAACACGTTGAAAGACTTCTTGGACTGTGTTTGAGTCATTCTGCGACCTGTGGTCCCACACACATACACCGGGGCCTGGGGCTTGCCTCACTCTCAGGGGGCTAATATACTGACTGCACCCACCATCAGCCCCAGGCATCCCTTAACCTGCAGTGGCGGTCCGCACTGACCGCAATTCTGAGAGTGGCGTCACGACGTATCCCAAAACGAAGGTTCCCTACCTGTGACCAGACCGTCCCATCCCGTGGAGTCCCTAAGGGTAATACCCTGCTGCACCGCACCTGAAGGGCTCCACAGATCCAGCGGATCCCAAGGCCGAAATTTAAATGGAATATTCTTCTTGATCTTTTTTTAGATTGTCCAATCAGTGGCTGTAAAACAGTTGGTTGAAGCTGGATCTAATCTGCTTGTGTCTCCACAACTGACTTCGATGACTTTTCACGTGGTAAGTAAACTATAAACAATTGTTAATCAATTAATTGCTGAGCAGGGAAGGAGAGTGAGGGGAATAATATATCAATATATATATTAGGGTGTGTCCGACCATAGGACTCACATTTTAGGCCGTTACGGGGCCTTACATTATGATGGGGCATTCCAGAGCCCATACTTGGGAACAGCGGTAAGACTCACTACCAATCCACAAGATTGATACCTATCCTTTGGATAAGAGATAATTTTAAATGTTTGGAATTATGATATAATCTAACATTTATGGCCACCTTAAAAATTCTTGTTCATAATATTTAGAGATATATTAGATGCCATGACTGTCTATTGCTTTTCCAAGTGTGCCATAACAGTAATTGGAAAAAGCATAGAATTAAAGATTTGTTCTACAAATTATATATTGATGGCCTATCATTTGAATAAGTCACATACCAAATTCTAGATTAGAGAGAGTCCAACACTCAGCACCCCCACAGATCAACTGTTCTCATTGCCAGTGACAAACGGATGGAGGTTGTGATGCTAGTTATGGGGAAATACCATGTATAAGGTCAACAGGGAAGGGAAACCCTGTGTTTAGGGAATGGGGAGATGGTGACCCCTTACTAAACTTTCTCCTGGTTCCTGGCTCCCTGGACACTCTAGATAGGTTCTGCACCTATGCGCCGAGCAGGATGCCTGGCCCTGGCTAACCCTGAACTGGGCCCTAGGTAAGGAACGGATGAGATGAGCGCTTAGTCAACACTACTAAGTTTTAAACAATACGCAAGGAACATACACAGGGGAAGTGAACAAACAACTTATCTCCAAGAAGACTCAGGGACAGGAACAGCAACAAACAACAATGTTTCTTCAGATGAATACAAGCTGACTGCTTGCATCCAAGGAATGCAACTATCACCAGCAAACACCAAGGGGAAATGTGGATATTTAAGGACACTAGGTTAAGTGATGATAATGATGATGATTAACAGCTGAAAGGTGAGAATATCCTAAAAGGAAAGGGATTAACCCCAGGCAGATAACATACATAGGATACCATTTGCACTACAGCAGGAAGAATAGAATGTCAGGGAGTAGTTTGTGTAGCCAAACACTGCGACCTTCTATAGTTGGTCACCACAGGACTGTCTGTCAACTGTGATACACCTGTGACAGTCCTGAACTGAATGGCTCTGACTACCGTGTAGTGGCCGCTGCTGAGTACCACAGATTTTATTCATTCATTCAAATAGTGGTGGATCTGCAGTGTCCTGCAGTGACTACTACACATTTGATGATGGTGTGCTGTTCAGCTCTGCAACTGTTAACAATCAGCCATTGCCGCTACTGAGAAGAGCTGATCGGTGAGGGTGCCGGGGGTCAGACCACTACTAATCTGATATTGTTAACCAGTACTTACAATAGGTCATCAATATACTAGTCATAAAATCCTTTAAGTCTTGATCTGGTTGACCTAGATTTCACAATATAAACTACATGATTAAAAAGATCACGATAGGGATGGTGTACGTAATGTGTAAATCTACGTCAGACTGATGGTATGCTCCTCAAGTGGAAATCAGCATTATAGGAGTAATAAAATGCTGATTTTAATATTAGCAGGGAAACTTTCACAAGAGGTTGTACAACCATTCATAAAATAAGTACACCAGCCTCAACAGGAGTAAAAGATCTATTTAACTGAATATGCACTTTATAGAGTGAAATTCGATGACTGTTCCACTTCTCAGGTATTTTATATATTATCATAATCATTAACAGAGTAATTCATTGTGGAAGCTGAAATACTCTGATACACAGGGTAGGACCATAGGTATAAAGGGTGAAGAGGTAGAAATCTGTAGACTGTGAGCCCTCGCGGGCAGGGTCCTCTTTCCTCCTGTACCAGTCTGTGCCTTGTTTTGATCATGATTTTTGTACTTGTCCTTATTATGTATACACTTTTCACATGTAAAGCGCCATGAAATAAATGGCGCTATAATAATAAATAATAATAACAAGCACAAAAGCCCTGCTGTGTGAGAGAGGGCAAAGGTTCCTTGCATAAGATGATACCTGTATGACAAATAAGTCATGGTAGCTGGGGTCCCTCTTATGAATTTTGCCCAGAACATTTCATGTAACCCAGTAACACAAGGCTGTAGGAAATGTTTCCATATCTGCAGAATCTCCATCTGCAGATCCCAAGGCAGTTTACCTGGTGAATGAACTGTGTGGAGCACATGGGCTACAGGTTGCCATAAACCAGCAAGCATTCTGACTGCACCTATATCAGGGGCTCTGACTGCACCTATATCAGGGGCTCTGACTGCACCTATATCAGGGGCTCTGACTGCACCTATATCAGGGGCTCTGACTGCACCTATATCAGGGGCTCTGACTGCACCTATATCAGGGGCTCTGACTGCACCTATATCAGGGGTTCTGACTGCACCTATATCAGGGGCTCTGACTGCACCTATATCAGGGGCTCTGACTGCACCTATATCAGGGGCTCTGACTGCACCTATATCAGGGGCTCTGACTGCACCTATATCAGGGGCTCTGACTGCACCTATATCAGGGGCTCTGACTGCACCTATATCAGGGGCTCTGACTGCACCTATATCAGGGGCTCTGACTGCACCTATATCAGGGGCTCTGACTGCACCTATATCAGGGGCTCTGACTGCACCTATATCAGGGGCTCTGACTGCACCTATATCAGGGGTTCTGACTGCACCTATATCAGGGGCTCTGACTGCACCTATATCAGGGGCTCTGACTGCACCTATATCAGGGGCTCTGACTGCACCTATATCAGGGGCTCTGACTGCACCTATATCAGGGGCTCTGACTGCACCTATATCAGGGGCTCTGACTGCACCTATATCAGGGGCTCTGACTGCACCTATATCAGGGGCTCTGACTGCACCTATATCAGGGGCTCTGACTGCACCTATATCAGGGGCTCTGACTGCACCTATATCAGGGGCTCTGACTGCACCTATATCAGGGGCTCTGACTGCACCTATATCAGGGGCTCTGACTGCACCTATATCAGGGGCTCTGACTGCACCTATATCAGGGGCTCTGACTGCACCTATATCAGGGGCTCTGACTGCACCTATATCAGGGGTTCTGACTGCACCTATATCAGGGGCTCTGACTGCACCTATATCAGGGGCTCTGACTGCACCTATATCAGGGGCTCTGACTGCACCTATATCAGGGGCTCTGACTGCACCTATATCAGGGGCTCTGACTGCACCTATATCAGGGGCTCTGACTGCACCTATATCAGGGGCTCTGACTGCACCTATATCAGGGGCTCTGACTGCACCTATATCAGGGGCTCTGACTGCACCTATATCAGGGGCTCTGACTGCACCTATATCAGGGGCTCTGACTGCACCTATATCAGGGGCTCTGACTGCACCTATATCAGGGGTTCTGACTGCACCTATATCAGGGGCTCTGACTGCACCTATATCAGGGGCTCTGACTGCACCTATATCAGGGGCTCTGACTGCACCTATATCAGGGGCTCTGACTGCACCTATATCAGGGGCTCTGACTGCACCTATATCAGGGGCTCTGACTGCACCTATATCAGGGGCTCTGACTGCACCTATATCCGGGGTTCTGACTGCACCTATATCAGGGGCTCTGACTGCACCTATATCAGGGGCTCTGACTGCACCTATATCAGGGGCTCTGACTGCACCTATATCAGGGGCTCTGACTGCACCTATATCAGGGGCTCTGACTGCACCTATATCAGGGGCTCTGACTGCACCTATATCAGGGGCTCTGACTGCACCTGTATCAGGGGCTCTGACTGCACCTATATCAGGGGCTCTGACTGCACCTATATCAGGGGCTCTGACTGCACCTATATCAGGGGCTCTGACTGCACCTATATCAGGGGCTCTGACTGCACCTATATCAGGGGCTCTGACTGCACCTGTATCAGGGGCTCTGACTGCACCTATATCAGGGGCTCTGACTGCACCTATATCAGGGGCTCTGACTGCACCTATATCAGGGGCTCTGACTGCACCTATATCAGGGGCTCTGACTGCACCTATATCAGGGGCTCTGACTGCACCTATATCCGGGGTTCTGACTGCACCTATATCAGGGGCTCTGACTGCACCTATATCAGGGGCTCTGACTGCACCTATATCAGGGGCTCTGACTGCACCTATATCAGGGGCTCTGACTGCACCTATATCAGGGGCTCTGACTGCACCTATATCAGGGGCTCTGACTGCACCTGTATCAGGGGCTCTGACTGCACCTATATCAGGGGCTCTGACTGCACCTATATCAGGGGCTCTGACTGCACCTATATCAGGGGCTCTGACTGCACCTATATCAGGGGTTCTGACTGCACCTATATCAGGGGCTCTGACTGCACCTATATCAGGGGCTCTGACTGCACCTATATCAGGGGCTCTGACTGCACCTATATCAGGGGCTCTGACTGCACCTATATCAGGGGCTCTGACTGCACCTATATCAGGGGCTCTGACTGCACCTATATCAGGGGCTCTGACTGCACCTATATCCGGGGTTCTGACTGCACCTATATCAGGGGCTCTGACTGCACCTATATCAGGGGCTCTGACTGCACCTATATCAGGGGCTCTGACTGCACCTATATCAGGGGCTCTGACTGCACCTATATCAGGGGCTCTGACTGCACCTATATCAGGGGCTCTGACTGAACCTATATCAGGGGCTCTGACTGCACCTATATCAGGGGCTCTGACTGCACCTATATCAGGGGCTCTGACTGCACCTATATCAGGGGCTCCAGTGTCAGACTAGATGAGACATTCTCCAGTAATGCAGGGATCTAATCTATGATTGTCATCCTATAATAACCATACACCATTCCTGGGTCGCTGTCCTGGGTGCTGAATCCTTAGCACATGTGCGGAGTGAGGAGCAGCACAGGCAGGAGGCTGGTGGGATGTCACTGAGGACATTGGATTGATTCGTGTATATCTGCTGGGTCCTGTCTCTCCAGGAAGCAGAACTCCCCCGCAGCCAGTCCTATAAACCACTCCTCTGCTTTGACTATACAGAGCTGCTCTGCAGTTTTCTACTCACAAAGACTACAGAGTAATGGGACAGAGCTCCCCTAGACAAACCAGAGAAAGAGGAACCAAGCAATGGAAGCCAAGCAGAAGCCCTTCTATCCAACCAGAGCTCCCATCTCCAGTGTCTGCAGGGAGCCACCTACACTATTAGAGAAAGATGCATCAAGAAGATAACTGGCAGCACAGGTAGGGTTAAGGTGAGGATGGGAGATGGAAAGTACCTGTAGGGTTCTCAGGTGACCTGTCCCAGAAGATGTCCAGCTCCATCTATGCTGCTTTTCACATTCTGCTCAGTATCCTCATCCCAGCTGCCAATATTCCGGTCATTGTCATCTTGTCCAAGCTGCTGAAGAAAAGGCGCTGCAAGAGTTACATCTTCATCCTGAACCTGGCTGCTGCAGACCTTCTGGTGGGACTCATGTGCATCATGGAAGCCCTAGATGACATCTTTGATGAGGAGTTTGACAGGAACCTTTTCTTCTGTCTGCTGAGGTTATGCTTCACAGTCACTCCTTGCATTGGATCTATGTTAACTCTCCTCTTAATCTCCCTGGACAGATACCTGGCTGTGAAGATGCCACTATATTACATTAAGATCATGAATGGTAAGTGTGTTGGCATTTCTCTGGCTGTACTGTGGGTGGTCGCCTTCTTTGTTGGCCACATGCCTTTAATAGCCCCCTCACTGCAGCACAACAACTACACTGGAATCTGTGGACTCTTCTATGCAACAAAGAGTGACTATCTGTATGTTCTGTGCTTCGTTATTTTCCTGCCAGCCTTAGTGACTATCGTGTGTCTCCACATTGCTGTTGGAAGAATTGCCTATTTCCACCACAGACGGATCCAGAGAACAAGGGCCATTAGTGGTCTTCCCAGCAACCACCCAGCACATTCATCCCACTTCAAGGCAGCTAGAACAGTTCTTATAGTCATTGTCTGCTTCACCCTATCATGGGGTCCTTACTACATCACTGGAATCATCCAAGCCACTTGCACCTCCTGCAAGCTGGTGGACTTACTAAAGGATATTTTATTTGTAATGGGCGAAGCAAACTCTCTTCTTAACCCCATCATCTATACCTTCTATTGTAGAGACATAAGAAGTTACCTATACCAACATCTTATCTGCAGAAGAAGAAAGGTGAAGCCTCAGGTGTTAGCATTGGTCCAGTTCACCAATATTGGAGGAGCAGCTGGCCATGAAAACTCTACACTGGCCCAAATATCTGGAGACACTGGCCATAACCTGTCCATTGTAACATGCAATGGTGAATATTGTAAAGGCACATCTTAACACTAGAAGTCCCAGGAATTTTGAGCTCCATAGAGTTCCAATGGTAGAAATGTTAAATGACCCCTCTCAGGGACTTCTAGTGTTAAAAGGTGGCAAATAATACAAGTGATATCCTACAGATTGATCTATGAAATAAAAGCACAAGATTCTTCACTACAGGCTGTGATCTGATGTGACTACTACAATACTGCTGGGGCAAGGAATATCCACTGTACTGATTCCGGAGCCTCAGGTTGCCTACCTCTGCATTAGTCCTGGTGCTATAGACTGGCAGTGTTCAGTAGAAGGCTATTCTGGGCCAGCTCTTTTTTGGAGATCAGTTAGGATTGTTGCCTGCAGATATTTACAGATGGGCACAATCTTAGGACATTTTGAGTTGTCTATAATCTGACTTCCCTTTGTTAGGAATCACATTTTACAAGATGCAGGTTATTTTATATCTGCAGTAATTCCATGCAGGGTGAAGGGCAGTCCCACATTTTTTTGTGTTTATATGTACAGATTGTTTTTTTTTCTATGAATATATTTACAATGTTACTATGTGTTTACAGGACTTATTTTAATGCATAAAAAATATAAATATTTTATCCCATTTTTCTTTTATGCATCTGTTCCTTTATGAAATACATTGTTGACAAATAAGCAGTATTTTACTTGGGGGACTTTGTGTATTTATTCCATTGTCTACATAATTCTGCTGTATTTCAGCATAACGGCAAGATGATGCATTATATCAGATGTGCCAAATACATTCACATTGTTTTGTTTTTGTGGAATGTAGAAAAAAAACAAAAATCTATGGTTCTTAAAGGGAAACAACCAGCAGGATTTTCCCATGTAAAGTAGAGGCAGTGCCATACTGGCGCTAGCATGGTAAGTGAAATCATACTGTCATGATTCCTCTGTGCAGAGCATCTTGCACACTAGGACATGCTCTGCTGGGTTTTCCTGGGTTACTGGCTGGCAGGTTGATTGACAGTGCAGGATTCCATGCAGGTTCTCTGAGGTGCTGATTGCTCATCTTCCTGGTAATTGCTCTGCTTCTTTTCTGAGCATGCTCTCCCAGAAGCTTGCCAGTCGTACATTCTGGTTTGTGTATAGTGTGGTTAGCCTGTATTCCTGTTTGTTCTGATACTTGTTGCCTGACCCCGGACTGTTGTTTGACTCATCTCTGCCCACTCCCTGTTCTTGTTGCGACCTCCTGGCTTTTGACCTCGGACCGTTACCTTACCACATCTCAGTTTACTCCCTGTATCCATACGTGCCTTCCTGGAATCCTGACCTCGGATTGGGACCTGACTACACCTCTATTTCCTCCTGGAATCCATTGCGTGTCCTCCTGTTACCAGACCCCGGCTTTACTGACTACTCTTCCGTTTGTACTACCCATATGTAGTGACTAGCATCACATATACCTTCAGTTGCCAGATTGTATGTTTGATCGCCCAAAAATATGTTCTCAAAGGTCCAGAAATGAGTTCATTGGTTGAGTGGTGTGTGCAAAGGGCGGGCCTTTGTGGGTTGGGTCCTCTGTATATAGTCCTCCTCCTGCGTTCCCCTGTCTTACCCCCTTTTGTTTATTTAAATTTTTGTTGGTGGCGCATGTGCATTGCTATTATGATGTCTTCATTAAAATGGAGCACACATGTACCGCGATCACCAGTGACATTTTATTGCAGACACTCACTGTGGAGACGACTGTGAGCGGCAGGGGCGCATGATCAGATGAAAAACAAAATTCAGTCATCACATGGGCCGATGCCGCTCATATTTGTCTCCACTGTGTCTTCAATAAAATGGCGTTGGAGATACCGGTACATGCATGCACTGACTCCAGCTCCATTTTAATGAAGACAACATCAAAATAGCAATGCACACGCGCTACCAACAGCTACAATGATCGTGCAGCGTGAAATTTAAAGAAAGAAAAGGGGCAAGCCAGGAGGAAGCAGGAGAAGGAATATACACCGAGGACCCAACCCACAAAGTCCTACCCCGCAGCACACGCCAATCAAACCATGCACTCATTTCTGGACCTTTGAGAACGTTTTATTCAGCAATCAAACATCCAATCTGGAAACTGAAGGCATAATTTCATTCACCATGCTAGCGGAAGTATGGCACTGCCTTTGCTTTATATGGGAACATCCTGCTGGTTGGTTCCCTTTAAACTGACTGAATACATTAGTCACATATATAAATCACTGCTGAGCACCAAGTTTATGTTGTGATTTTTTTTGAAAGTCTGTAAAAATAACTCATGCAAGGTGTATCATGTATATGTGTCATGAGTTTGAATTACAAAAAAAAAAAATTGGATTCATAGATTGATCAGTCAAAAAATTGTCTCTTTTATTGCCATCATGTCAACAACTTTACCGTCTTTACCATATTACTAGGGTATACAGCATCATACGGCCTTGATTAATAATCAGCCACAAAGATTGAAACATATTTCAAATAATGACTACTAAATAGATCTATTTAGGACTGTGTTCACATTTGTATTGGTGTCATTGATTATTAAAAATCTTTATTTTTATCTTAACTTTTCACATGTTCTGTTAAGGTGTTCAGAAGTTGCTCCAATAATATCTAATGTACATACAATTGCTGTAGGTGAGGGCTGGAGTACACTTGTGTAAAAGTTTAGCAATATTTTAAAAAGTAGTAATTGATGAATCAGCTGCAAACATCTGGAAACCCGAGAGCCTTCCCACAATTACAACCATAAAAAAAAACAGGTAAACACAAGGCGCAAATATAAAAAAGGCAAAAAAAAAACCCTGTAAAAACTAGACAAAGAAAAGGTTAAAAGGCAGTAAGAAATCGTCACATAGTGTAAAGAACAAGTGATATTTTTTTTTCTTTTCAAATTTAAAGAGAAAGTGTCATTGCAAAATAACCACTTTTTATATTTTTTTCAAATCACTATTTTGATTATAAAAATCCTAAAATCTATGAATATTCACTCTGAAAACGGAACTTAAAGGGAACCTGTTACCAGATTTGCGGCCTATAAGCTGCGGCCACCACCAGTGGGCTCTTATATACAGCATTCTAACATGTGTAGAGCGTAAAAAACACTTTATAATACCCACCTAGGGGGTCGGTGCGATGCAAACTGGTCAGATGGGTGGCGCTGTTCTCCGGAATCGGCGCCTCCTCTTTCGGCCATCTTTGTCTTCCTTCTTCTGAAGCCGGCATGCATGACACGTCCTACATCATACACCCTCGCCGGCATTGAAGTCCTGCGCAGACACGCTTTGATCAGCCCTGAGCAAGGCAGATCAAAGGATTGCATTGCACCTGCGCAGGACCTCAATACCGGCCTGTGTGCATGATGTAGGACACATCATGCACGCCGGCTTCAGAGAAAGAAGACTACGTTCTACACAGCGGTCTGGGCTCTTATATACAGCATGTTAGAATGCTGCATATAAGAGCCCACTGGTGGTGGCCACAGCTTATAGGGCCCAAATCTAGTGACAGGTTCCCTTTAAAGTTGATCTTTCACCAGTTTGAGCATGTTAATCTGGACACATCATGGAGTAGTGGCTGCAGAGCTGAGTAACAGTAGTTTTTATTTTACTTTATTTTCTCTGTTGCGGAGATATTAGCTTGTCAAGTTTAGGTTATAATTTGTGTTACCAGAAATGTGTCTCTGGGGGCATGAACTTCTACTCCAGCATGAGGTTAACCAATCAAAAGCAGGCAGCAACACAGAGGGGAAAAACGAACACACTCTTCTTTCCTTATTATTCAATGAATCTCTTGTGTAAAGCACTGTTCCCCAATCTGTAGTTTCGGAGCCACATGTGGTTCGTGGGCCAAGATATCACTCTCTGGTGTCTGTCAGCTTCATGCATTAGCAACAGGTCTAACAAGCTGCTATGAAGAGCTAGTCTGCAGAACGTGACTTTTGTGAATGGCCCTGCTCAGAAGAGAAGTTCTGTATGTGCATATGCTGGGAGAAGAGATGCATATAGTAAGCTGGAGATTGGATGACACTGCAAGAAGCTGGATAAAATAAAGTGGTTAATGTGATTGATGCAAGAATTACAAATTGGGGGGTAGAGTCAGAATCCCTGAATGTAAATATACTGCCTATAAGAACCACAAGGGGCACAATGTTCTGGTTTGCCTTCTGTGGGCAAGTTTTGTATGTCATCACACCAATAACAAGGGGCTCTGGGTGTCACTACTGTTGGGTGGAGGATCGCTCAGTGTGGCTCACAACCATTTCTCAAAGCTGAATGTATCTCTCAATGTACGGCCAGAGTCACACTTGTGAGAGATTCGCGTGAGTCTCGCATCGCATCCCCTAGCACAGACTGACGCCCTCCGGACAGGAGTGTCTCAGCTGCATAGAAATACATACAGCCGACCTGATCCTGTCAGGAGAGTGTTTGGCCATGCCGGGTGATGTGATGCGAGAATCACGCGAGTCTCTCGCAAGTGTGACTCTGGCCTAAGAAAGGTTAGATTTCATTGGTGTAGAGAAACACAGCAGACTTGAGTTGTGTATCAGTACAAACACTTCCAGATCTCTTCTCACAGTGCTGTCAGCTTTCACCCTTCCCCCCAAGCTGACTGCTTTGACATGAGATCTGGAAGTGTTTCTAATGATACATAAGTCAGCTCTGATGTATCACTACAGAGTAGCTGCAGAGATCAGTAAGAGAGGAGAGGAGGGCATGTACTTTTTTCCCTGTGTTGCTGCTTGCTTATGATTGATGATCCTTATGTGCAGGAAGAGATAAATGCCCCCAGAGTCAAATCTCAGTGGTTAGCACTGCAGTCTTGCAGCACTGGGGTCCTGGGTTCAAATCCCACTAAGGATGACATCTACAAGGAGTTTGTATGTTCTCCCCATGTTTGCGTGGGTTTCCTCCAGGGTCTCCGGTTTCCACCCACACTCCAAAGACATACAAATAGAGAATATAGATTGTGAGCCCCAATAGAGAGAGTGTTACTGATGTATGTAAAGTGTTGCGAAATATGTTGGCGCTATATAAAAATTAAAATTATTATTATTATTAATAATAATAATAATAATAATAATAATCACAGTTGGGCTATAACATAAATTATAACCTAAACTTTACAAGCAATCTTTGCAATGGAGAGGGGATATTAGAAAATATCAGCTATGTTTCACTTAGCTCTGCAGCCAGTATTCCATGATGTGACTAAATAAAATACTCATACTGGTGAAGGGGTCTCTATGACATGAATAAATAAAATGTTCCTTTAATGTATGTACAATCTTTAGTGAAGAATCTACATAATCCGTAATCCTCCTTCTTCGTCACACTTCTAGTGATGGTGTATTTCATCCAATGATATTGCTATTAGTACTGCTGAAACCATTAGTTCCACAAGTGATAACCACCCAAAATATTGTCATGGAGTGTGATGAAGAGGAAGGATTCCAGATAGTGTAGATTGTACTTTAAGTATCGTAGAGAAAGGTAAGATTGTGTATTATCTGTCTTTATTGTCTTGTGTGTCTTTATTTTCTAGAGCACTGGGTTAAATCATTATAGTATTATAAAGCATAAGAGGTTGACTTAAGGCCGCTTTACACGCAGCGACATCGCTAGCGATCGCACCCGCCCCCGTCGTTTGTGCGTAATGGGCAAATCGCTGCCCGTGGTGAACAATATCGCTAGGACGCATCAAACGGACTTACCTTCCTAGCGACGTCGCTGTGGGCGGCGAACAACCTCTTTTTTAAGGGGGCGGTTAGTGTGGCATCACAGCGACGGCGGAGAGCAGCCACATTCACGTCACTCCCACCTCGTTGCCGGAGGGCGCAGGAATGCTGTTGTTCGTCGTTCCCGGGGTGTCACACGTAGCGATATGTGCTGCCTCAGGAATGACAAACAACCTGCGTCCAAAATGAGCAACGATATTTAGGAATGGAATGACATGTCAACAATCAACGATTTTTGCCTTTTTTCGGATCGTTAGCGGTTGCTCGTAGATATCACACGCTACGACGTCGCTAACGAGGCCGGATGTGCGTCACGAATAACGTGACCCCAGCGATATCTCGTTAGCGATGTCGTTGCGTGTAAAGTGGCCTTAACACAATTCCTTCTTAAAGACTACCGTATATTCCCCAATGTAAAATAAAAATACCCATACTCACCTCTCACTCCGGCACCATACAAGCAATGTCAGCTCCAGGTCTCCCAGGGCTCACGTGACATTGTTATGTCATATGAGTCTTGAAGTCAATCAGTGGCTCTTATTGAGCTGCTGTGCTCACTTCTTTGGAAGAATCTCAGAATTCTGAAGCAAGTAAGAGCACAACTGCCCATTAGCAATCACTGATTGACGGATTGACAATGTTGCATGAGCCCGATGTTAGCATCGATGGAACCGCACTTGTATGAGAGGTGAATACAGGGCATTTTTTATTTACATCGGGATGACCAAGTAGAGGATAACCCCTTTTATATTAGGCTCACAATTATTTACTACAGCCAGAGTGGAGCTGGGTGAATTGATTTTGTAATTAAACATATATATTGCATACACACCTGAACCTCAAGATAATTACTGATGCAAGTAAGCAGGTCAGTACCATGCCTCCACAAACCCAAGTCATCTTAATTATATCAGGTCAGTATCATGCCTCCACAGTTACATACCTGAGTAGTGATGGGCAAACCCCCCCCGATGTTCGTGTTCAGGAGACTCCCCCAAACTTTTTGTAAAGTACTTGTAGTCACATACTATCTAGACTTATTTGGCTTATCTCAATTCTTTTCATTTGAGAGCAGCCATATGAGTCTAGTTGACATGTGATTGCAAGTATGCAAATCGTACACGTGGTCTCACTCGCAAGGGGAATTTTTACAGTTGCACTGTTCATGGAGCTTCCATTAACAGGATTAGCTCAAACCATTGCATTTACCAGATCCTGGAGTTGCCCTGTCCTTCACCCTTTAATCCCTGGAAAGGGATCTGGATTTACACAGTGGCCTCTGGGCTGAGGCCATAGAGTCAGGTGCTGAACAGTAGAATAAGCTGAAGGCAAGAAGAATTGACAAGTGGTGTCAATGACAAGAGGTCACGTCAGGGATAAAGTCAGAAAGCAAGAGGTTGGTGAAAACTCAAGTCAAAGTCTGAAAATGGCAGAAATCAGAAAGACAACCCTAGAAGAGCAAGGACTAGAGATAAAAGCCAGGTGAGGAGAACTCATTGGCTGCAAGTGACACAGGTATTTAAGTAGCAGACAGCCCCACCTAGGGCTTCTCGAAAAGCAGTAATCATATCCAAACAATTAACCCCATACTTCCCTGATCTAAGGGCACAAATAGTCCCAAAACTAAAACAGGACAACTGTCACTCTCACACATCACCCAAAGCAGCTGAAGTCAAGTCTGATGCTTCAGTGAGTACGATTGCTGACCCTGGAGACCAAATGGGTGAAATCCTATTGTTGGTTCCAGTGAGCAAATGACTTGTGAATGACTAAGGAATCAGGGTTCCTGGGGTCAAATAGGGCCAGGAGGAACATCTGCATAAAGCTTGTTTGCATGGGTTTCCTCTCTGTAATGTTTCCTCTAGTCCATGTGTGATAAAAAGCTCAACTGTAATTGTTGTCAAACATAACAATTTATGTAAACTGTGAGCCCTCGCGGGCAGGGACCTCTCTCCTCCTGTACCTGTCTGTGTCTTGTATTGTTTATGATTATTGTACTTGTCCCTATTATGTATACCCCTTTCACATGTAAAGCGCCATGGAATTGATGGCGCTATAATAATAAATAATAATAATAATTTAGAGCGATAAAAGAAAAAAATACAATGAAAAGGGCAGAAATAAATGCAATTTTTATTATTACTAAAGTCTTACAAATGGTTGCAAAGCCACCTGACGGCATGCAAAATGTTACACGTGTGTCAGGAATCCAGCATGTGATGAGAATGTGAAATACTTCTAATTGGGTACGTTACAGGGTACATAATTGCTTACGATATCCCGGATTGATGAGCAGACATCCTTGTTAATGTTACAAACACTGCAGAGGTAAATTAGCCTCTGTGCCTGGGCCACCAGAAATGATGAAGGCTTGACTTTGTCCCACTGCTTTTTAGACCGAAAATTCAGGCATTCATGACATTTGTTTAACAAACTCAGGAACCTGATCTTCATGGCGAGCAGCATTAATTCATCTTCCGCTGATTTCTTCTGCAAGTCGCCGTCTCCTTTTGCCTCCTTTCAATTAAAAATAATAGTAAAATCATGAAGGAAAGTCATACTAAGCATATTTTCCATTAAGCTGTTCATTTAATTTAATTACATTATTTTCTGTTTCTACAATAAAAGTGGTTTTCCATAGTTTAAAGGGAACCTGTCAAAAGTATTTTCAGCATTAAACCAAAAGTATCACCTTATGCAGCTCCTGGGCTGCATTCTATTAAGGGTGCACCTTATTGCTGACTCCCTTTGCAGACCCCAGAACTAACTTAATAAAATCTGACTGCCACATATGCTAATGACCGGTTCGGGTCAGATGGGCGTGCTCATTTTCAGCTCCTGTCCCTCCTTCTGGCCTTGTTCGCCGTCCTCCTTTCATGATTGACGTTGATGACCCCTCCATCATCATCATCCACGTTGCTCTGCCAAATCTCGCGCCTGTGCAAAGTCATTCCCAGCAGGTGCAGTTCGCTCTGCCCCATCGCGGGCCAAGCTAAAAACATAGCTGCCTTTGCACGAGTTGGTGAGGTCTTTGCGCAGGAGCGAGATTATGGTCAGTGATGTGCATGACGTCACTTGCGTTATCCTCGTACCAACCATAATCTCATGCCTGTGCAAAGACCTCACCAGCTCGCGCGAGGGCAACTATGTTTTCGGCTCGGCCCGCAATGGGGCAGAGCGAACTGAGCCTGTGCGAGTCGGGAATGACTCTGCACAGGTGCTAGATTTAGCAGAGCAACGTGGATGATGACGGAGGCGTCATCCATGTCAATCATGAAAGGAGGACGGCGAACAAGGCCAGAAGGAGGGACAGGAGCTGAAAAGGAGCACGCCCATCTGACCCGAACAGGTCATTAGCATACGTGGCGGTCAGATTTTATAAAGTTATTTCTGGGGTCTGCAAGGGGAGTCAGCAGTAAGGTGCACCTTCATAGAATGCAGCCCAGGAGCTGCAGATCGTGATTCTTTTGGTTTATTACTGAAAAAACTGGTGACAGGTTCCCTTTAATGTTGGGCAATCTGGTATGCACAACATGCTCGTATATCTACTGTAATAGTCCCGAGAGGCATTGTTGTGAATTATTTAGGGACACTGCTAAAGTGAATTGCAAATTGCATCTATAAGACCAGTAGTTCTGCAATTTGGTTGTAGGTCTCGGAGTGCCCCATGTGTGTAGAAGCATTCTATGATCTAAAGAGTGAGGTGAAAATACAAATCAAGGAGGCACAAACTAAAGGCTATCAAAGTAGCCAAGATCAGGAAATAGAGAAGGTAAGCCATCCAAATGAAACAGAGTCCCAAATATGTAAATCAAGCAGTAAAACACTGATCAGTCTGATCTGCTGTCGGGGAGAGTGTAACTTAACTTTTATTCAATAAATTCTCTGCTTGGAACATCCTGGACTTAGGAGTCCAGTGGGCGGTCCTAATCAGTGATTGACAGCTGAGTACTGACACTTACACATGAATCTGTCAAACATCAAGTGACATTTTAATATATCTCAAATGGAAAGTCTTCCTACAAAAATCAAGCCGTTCAGCTTGTCATGCTTGTCCTGTCTTGTTGCTCATAGTTTATGCAGCACTTGCAAGCTGTTGGGATATCTATGGAGGAGCAGCCACTCAATGAATGCAGAGCTGAAGAGCTGCACACAGTGTTTGCTTTTGTTTCTATTATTTGCCTCGGTTTCTTCCTCTATTTTCATGCAACACACAAAAGAAATATAACAAGGATGAATCTGCATTGTACATCCTCTTCCTTTCCCCTCAACAAGTGGTTATATTCTCGCTTTGGCCGGTTTCACACATCCGGCTTTTTGCCGTTTTGCCGGATGCGGCGCTCTCCCGTACAGTTAATACAGTACAATGACAGCGCAACAAGCGCCGGTCACATGCTGTCATGTGACCGGCGCATGTGACCCGGAAGTTACAGCGCTGTCATTGTACTGTATTAACTGTACGGGAGAGCGCCGGATCCGGCAAAACGGCAAAAAGCCGGATGTGTGAAACCGGCCTTTGCGACTTTGCTCATGAACATTTACCTGTGAAGTCAATTTTCTTCCTCCAACATTGAATTTTGCTTGCTTCCCCATTGCCAAAAATGTGACATATATTCGGTCTTTCCCAAATATTCTGATGCCAACATGATGATTCAAGGCTATAAATATTGGTTTGAACTCAACACAAGGACTGACAATTTCAGGGCTCTTCCACCTCCATCGCCGTACTCTGCTGCCGGTGCAGTCCGAGTATTGTCCTCCCACTGGATTCATAATTATCCTGGATATTAAAGAACATAATAAGGCATTTCATGTATATGTCAGTGACTTAATCAGTATAAGAGCTTATTACTACTATCATTTTATATGATATAATAGCATTTCACAATATTCCTTAAAATGGAAGAAACAAATCATATAAGTAAAATCGCATTTAACTATTTATGTGCAGCATGTAGGACAATGCATGGGATATAATGTAATATCTCAAATAATTTTTACACTTCCTATATGTGCTTGGCACCGGTGGAATATCTAGCAGACACTTGTCAGAAAAAGCTCACAACAGCTCTTAATTTATGATTATTCTGCTATATGTGATATTTAATTAGTAAAAATTGATGCAAGAACAGGAATCTACATGTCACAAATTCTTATTAGTGAGGAGTGAGCACTTCCATGCTAGGGTGCTCATTACTCGTCACTAGCAGCGATAAGTGGGCACTTCCATTCTTGGGTGCTCATAACTCCTATCTAACAGTGATGAATGAGCACTACGATGCTCTGGTGCTCGGTACTCATAACTAGCAGTGATGAGTGAGCACTGCCATTTTCAGGTGCTCGAGTGAAAACTGTGGAAAAAGAAAGCGCAATAGGGTCTTACCCCAATATATATAGGGTGAGGCAAAGAGTAATACTACTCACCAATTCGGGTTGTGACAGTCACAACACCTTTAGCAGCATGTAACACCAAGTCCCGGCAGCGGTCCCCATGCGGCAGATAACAGAGAGTAATAGAGACGGGTTTCACAGCCGCGCCAAAGGACTACTGGATTCTTTTCAGATTAATGTTTCTTTATTTCATGCACAGGTCAAGTCTACGCGTTTCAGGAGAACACAGCTCCCTTCTTCAGGACAAACCAGCAAAGAATCATCAAATCCCTGAGATTTGATGATTCTTTGCTGGTTTGTCCTGAAGAAGGGAGCTGTGTTCTCCTGAAACGCGTAGACTTGACCTGTGCATGAAATAAAGAAACATTAATCTGAAAAGAATCCAGTAGTCCTTTGGCGCGGCTGTGAAACCCGTCTCTATTACTCTCTGTTATTTTCAGGTGCTCGGTACTCGCAACTCAAAGACAAAATGGAGAAGGGCGGTCCGCACACACTCCGGTGGCTTAGATGTATAGGTATGAAATCACCAGATCCAACGAATAGGATATGAAATGACTGCGTTTCAGCAGTATCTGCCTTCATCAGGTACAAAATCAATATGAAGGCAGATTCTGCCGAAACGCATAGTACAGCAAGCAATGTTTTTAAAAAATTTAAAAAACTGTTTCATTTTTAATAAAGACAAGATCAGTATAAGTGGATCTGATAATTTCATACCTATACATCTAAGCCACTGGATTGGGCGCAGACCGTCCTACTCCTTTTGTCTTTTTGTTTTCTGCTTGGAGCCCGGTAAAGGACTCCAATTCAGTGGGACGACCAGCCGCCGCCGGATAGATGGGTTCCCCAGATTACATGCACGATTCATTTTACACTAAGGTGAGTGCATTACCATTCAAGCACTTCTTGGGATCACAAAATACTGCACCCAGAAAAGCGCCGCCTGCCTCTCTTCCTTTCTAGGAATTTTTTCCCACTCTGAGGCTATGTGTCCACGTTGCTTTTTACCTGCTTTTTACCTGCTTTTTTGCTGCTTTTTCAACTGACATGTCAATTGTTTTTGCCATTTGGGTTTTGCACTGCAAAGCTGAGTTTTTGTCCAAAGTTCTGCAACAAAAAGGCTGCAGTTTGAACTGCATAGTGGGCACAAGAAACCCAAATTCCCATAGACTTTGCTTGAAAAGCAGAGCACATCCTTTTCGGCATTAAACGCTGCAGTTGAAAAAGCAGCAAAAAAGCAGGTAAAAAGCAGGTAAAAAGCAACGTGGACACATAGCCTTAGTACTCGTATCTAGCAGTGATGAGCTAGCAATACCATACTCGGGTGCTCGGCACTCGTAACGAGTAGTGATGAGGGAGCACTACCATGCTCGGATGCTTGGTACTCGTAACTAGTAGTGATGAGCTAGCACTACCATGCTCGGGTGCTTGGTAACGTAATGAGTAGTGATGAGCGAGCACTGCCATGCGTGGGTGCTCAGTGTTCGTAACTAGCAGTGATGAGCGAGCATTACCATACTCGGGTGCTCGCTACTCATAACTAGCAGTGATGAGCGAGCATTACCATGCTCGGGTACTCGGTACTCGTAACGAACAGTGCTCAGAAGAATGCAACTCCCGTACCAAATTTAATGGAAGACAGTGGGGTACTTGAGCATTTTTCTAGGAAATCTTCCCAATTGACTTCCATTATACTTGGTACATGATATATGCCCATCCTAGCATCAACTGCTCTTAACGAGTACCGAGCACCTGAGCATGGTAATGCTCACTAATCACTTAATTTTATACACTGCAACTATGTAGCTTTCTGACTGCCAGCAAGGCTGCAGCAAAAGAATATTGTGTAGGAGGTAGAATGGGTATAGCTGACTTTCCATTCCACACTTTCTTACTATTACCGTTCAGTGAAAATAATAGTACACTTTGTTATTCTCTCCTTAGACCTTAATCACACACAGCAGATCTGGTACAACTTCTTTTTATGTACTTTTTTGTCAAAAGAAGAATTTGATCCCTAAAGAGGAGAAGAGGAATTTAATTGAGTTAATACATTTTTTCTGTAAAGATCCTAGTTTTGGAGTAAAAAAAACATGCACCAAATTTGTTCTGATTCCCTTTTTACATCATTGTATTTTTATGATTAATGGGATTTTTTTTAAGAATCTTTATATAAATGTCCCAGAGCAGTTTAACATCATTGTGGAACAGCCTGAAAATCTGACATGGCCTTGAGGGTAATAATGGTTTATTCCTTAGTAGAGCTGAGCGAATCTGAGGTTTGGTGTTCATACTAAACACAGACGTTACAAAAAAAAACAGAGTTCGGGTGCTTTACGTATACAAACCACTTGTGCGAGCATCACTGTACTCGTGTACTCTCGATGCTCAGACCAGTGAGCGCTGCTTGTAGTGATTGAACGGCACACACTGGGGGTAACAATAGCGTGATCGGATGTAGTATGCACCAAACAAAATAAAAATGGAAAAAAAACCTTGCCCACCCACGCCTGGAAGTGTTCTGTTTATGGCGGGTTGCATGTGGGAGGAGACCTGAACAGCCCAATTAGTGACTTCCATTGGGGTTCAACTCAAGTTGAAACGTCTGGGTCCTAAACCGAACGGTACCTAAAGTCCGGCTGAACCTGCCGAACCGAACATCCGCTCATCTCTATTCCTTAGTTATTAAAAAGCTATTTCCTCCAAAAAACAAGGTAACACCATTTAAAAGGGACCCTTGGCAATCTCAAGATCAGGACTCTGGAATCCAGAGAATGATGTTCTGCAGCACAATCACGAATGGAGCAGAGGAGTGCATGCTCAACCTCCACCCTATTCTTTATCATTGGGACTGTTGGAAAAAGCTGAGTGCAGCACTCTATTTCTCACTGATGATAGTCCCAGAGGTCACTGTATTACCTGTACACTAAAGGCACTGTCACACACACAGATAAATCTTTGGCAGATCTGTGGTTGCAGTGAAATTGTGGACAATCAGTGCCAGGTTTGTGGCTGTGTAAAAATGGAACAATATATCCATGATTTCACTGCAACCACAGATCTGCCAAAGATTTATCTCTGTGTGTAACGGGGCCTTAACACTATATACAGAGCTACTGTGTATAATGGCACTGATGGTAATATTATTGTTATTAGTATTGTGATTTTTATTAACGATCATTATTGTAGCATTATTTGGCACTGTGTGGTGGTAATATGTGGTCTGGCCACAGTGTGGTGGTATTTCTCTGTTGCATGGGGTATTATTTGGTCATTTATGTGGTCTGGTTAAAGTGTTGAGGTATTTCTCCCTTGTATGTGGTAATATTCGGTCACTATGTGCTCTGATTATGGTGTTGCGGTATTTATCTCTTGTATGTGGTTGTATTCAGTTACTATGTGGTGGTAATATGTTATTGGTCACGGTGTGGCATTATTTCTCTCTTGTATGTGGTTGTATTCGGTTACTATGTGGTGGTAATAGGTTATTGGTCACAGTGTGGCGTTATTTCTCTCTTGTATGTGGTTGTATTTGGTTACTATGTGGTGGTAATATGTTATTTGCCCCGATGTGGCGGTATTTCTCTCTTGTATATGGTTGTATTTGGTTACTATGTGGTGGTAATATGTTATTGGTCATGGTGTGGCGGTATTTCTCCCTTGTATGTGGTATTATTGGATTTGGTAGAGTGGATTTTGTTGTGTCTGGAGGACATTTTTTCTCTATCAATAAAGGGAAGATTATTTCCAGTAGAGATTGAATACTTGAATGTTTAACCCCTCCCTGTCATGTGACTATTACACTGCAAAAATATGCTAAGTAATCGCCTATTCTAAGGCCACGTGCACACATTGAGTATTTGGTCAGTATTTTACCTCAGTATTTGTAGCCAAAACCAGGAGAGATAAAATCAGTGGAAAAGTATAATAGAAACACCTCTGCATTTTTCACCCAATCCTAGTTTTGGCTTAGAAATACTGACCAAATCCTGAACATGTGAACGTGGCCTAAGGATAATTGATAACTTATTCATCTGTGGGACCGACTGCTGGGACCTGCACTGATCGTGCAACTTTTATCCTCTTGAAAGTGGAGCTGATGTCCGATCCATTCTTTCAATAAGTGATCACCTTCCTAACCTGTGGATCGGTGATCACTTGTTTTCACCAAAGATCCCCCTTACTGCAAACTACTGTAACAGTACATCAGTTATTGTGTGTGTACAGGAGATGTGCAGGAGCCGCCTGTGCTTCACAGTCAGTGCTCCACTATAACGAGGATAATGGCTAACAGGTATTTGCATATCGCTGTAGGGTGGGCCCCTGGAGTCAATTGGAGACACCAATGGAGACACCCCAGTCCAACGCTGCTTAGGTGCATACCAGTTACTACAGAATTTTGCACTCCGAGTGTTAAAGGCCATGATCACTGTTTTTTACAGAACGGTATGGAGGCATATATATCAGGATGGGGACATATATACCAGGATGGACCCAGGATGGGGATATATATATATACACCAGGATGAGGACATATAGTACAGACCACGTTCTCAGTGGGCACACCTTCTCATTGAAAGAGTTTTCTTCATTTTCAGGACTCTGAAAATTGTAGATTCACATTGAAGGCATCAAAACTATGAATTAAAACATGTGGAATGAAATACTTAAAATAGTGTGAAACAACTGAAAATATGTCTTATATTCTAGGTTCTTCAAAGTAGCCACCATTCCATCCTGGGTAAGGAGGAGGTCAATGCCGGTTCATGCAAAAGCACAGCACACTCACTTAGCAACACATCACTAAACCTTGTGAAGGCGTGATTATACCCGAACCAGACCGGGGGGTGGAGTCAGCTGAGTGGGAACAGAGGTGTCATGTGGAGAAAGTTTGTCTAAAGTTGGAGAGGAGTAGTGGAGGAGCAAAGACCCCCGGTTTGGAGCTGGTACCGCTCAAGCCGGGCATAGACAGAAGGGTCCCAGAGCCCACGGGAATTCCTACAATAACCCTTGGACTTGTTGTGGAGGGACACTGTCAGGCTCTGGTCCCCAGGCTAGAGGAGATTAAACCCACGGATCCCTAGTGAAACCAGTGGCTGAGGTGTCTTCAAGCTCCGAGGCTACCACCGCACACTAATTCACTGGAGAGTGACCCAAAACAGACCAGAGGGATAGAGCTTCACGCCGCCCAACAGGGTTCACGGGCACTGGACAGGGTTCAGTGAGAAAGGGCACAAGGCAGGAGGGTGAAGCCAGTGCAGAGTTGAACCAGAGAAAGAGCACATTACAGAAAGGTGCACCGGACTCAACCTCCGAACTACCCGAGATCGGCTGGAGCCCATCACGGTTAATCCCAGCATTCCAAGGGTGGTCCACAGCTTGTGTGTAACCGGCTACAGTGAGTAAACATCCATTGACTACATCCCTGAGTCGCTCCATTATTCACCTGCGTCCGCCATAATAGACTACTACTACCACCCCCATCCACCCTGGGGCCCAAGCTCTACCTGTGGAGAGAGACACCATCTAAGCTGCATCACCATCAGCCCCAGAGGTCCCTATCTCGCAGCGGCGGCACCCAAACTTGCCGCATACCACAGGTGGCGTCATGAATAACTGCCATCATTGACGACATCTTTATTAAACTTTACCGCTGGGCTCATGGAATCGGGCCTGGCCACTGCGGCGCCCCTGCAGCAGCAGAAACGGAACCGCGGCTCGGTAACGAGTCTCTCCAGGCCCCTGTGGGTGCTTCACTACTGAGGAGAGCGAACCCATGACCCGCAGATTAACTAATATATATATATATATATATATATATATATATATATATATATACATATACATATACATATACATATACATATACTAGAAGGTGGCCCGATTCTAACGCATCGGGTATTCTAGAGTTTATTGTCTAGTTAATGTATGATTTTTGTTATATATATATATAGATGTTGTTGTGTGTAGTTGCCAAGTGTTTGTGTAGGGCGCTGTAAATGTTCTGGGTGTTGTCTGGGTGTGGGGGTGTGTGAGAGCGGTGTTGTTTGTGTGTTGCGTTGTGTGTGTTGCGTTGTTTGTGGAGCGCTGTGTGTCTGCAGCGTTGTGTGTGTGTGGTGCTGTGTGTGTTGCACGGTTTGTGTCGGTGTGTGTTTTGGGGGGAGGTATGTTTTGTGCAGTGTGTGTGTCTTGGAGGAGTAGTCCTGGGGGAGAGGAGTATAATAGGAGTAGTCCTGGAGAGAGAGCAGGATAATAGGAGGAGTAGTCCTGGGGAAAGAGGAGGATAATAGGAGGAGTAGTCTTGGGGGGAGAGGAGTATAATAGGGGGAGTAGTCCTGGGGAGAGAGGAGGATAATAGGAGTAGTAGTCCTGGGGAGAGAGGAGGATAATAGGAGGAGTAGTGCTGGGGAGAGAGGAGTATAATAGGAGTAGTCCTGGGAAGAGAGGAGGATAATAGGAGAAGTAGTCCTGGGGGGAGTGGATTATAATAGAAGGAGTAGTCCTGGGGAGAGAGGAGTATAATAGGAGGAGTAGTCCTGGGGAGAGAGGAGTTTAATAGATGGAGTAGTCCTGGGGAGAGAGGAGTATAATAGGAGGAGTAGTCTTGGGGGGAGAGGAGTATAATAGGGGGAGTAGTCCTGGGGAGAGAGGAGGATAATAGGAGGAGTAGTGCTGGGGAGAGAGGAGGATAATAGGAGGAGTAGTGCTGGGGAGAGAGGAGTATAATAGGAGTAGTCCTGGGAAGAGAGGAGGATAATAGGAGAAGTAGTCCTGGGGGGAGAAGAGTATAATAGAAGGAGTAGTCCTGGGGAGAGAGGAGGATAATAGGAGGAGTAGTGCTGGGGAGAGAGGAGTATAATAGGAGTAGTCCTGGGAAGAGAGGAGGATAATAGGAGAAGTAGTCCTGGGGGGAGTGGATTATAATAGAAGGAGTAGTCCTGGGGAGAGAGGAGTATAATAGGAGGAGTAGTTCTGGGGAGAGAGGAGTTTAATAGATGGAGTAGTCCTGGGGAGAGAGGAGTATAATAGGAGGAGTAGTCTTGGGGGGAGAGGAGTATAATAGGGGGAGTAGTCCTGGGGAGAGAGGAGGATAATAGGGGAAGTAGTCCTGGGGGAGGGGAGTATAATAAGGGGAGTACTCCTGGGGAGAGAGGAGGATAATAGGAGGAGTAGTGCTGGGGAGAGAGGAGTATAATATGAGTAGTCCTGGGAAGAGAGGAGGATAATAGGAGAAGTAGTCCTGGGGGGAGAAGAGTATAATAGAAGGAGTAGTCCTGGGGAGAGAGGAGTAAAATAGGAGGAGTAGTCCTGGGGAGAGAGGATTATAATAGGAGTAGTCCTGGGGAGAGAGGATTATAATAGGAGGAGTAGTCCTGGGGAGAGAGGAGTATAATAGGAGGAGTAGTCCTGGGGAGAGAGGAGGAGTAGTCCTGGGAAGAGAGGAGGATGATAGGAGGAGTAGTCCTGGGGAGGGAGGAGGATAATGGGAGGAGGAGTCCTGGGGGAGGAGTCTAATAGGAGGAGTAGTCCTGGAGGGGAGGAGTCTAATAGGAGGAGTAGTCCTGGGGGGAGAGGAGTCTAATAGGAGGAGTTGTCCTGGAGGTGAGGTGTCTAATAGGTGGAGTAGTCCTGGGGGGAGAGAAGTCTAATAGGAGGAGTAGTCCTGGGGAGAGAGGAGGATAATAGGAGGAGTAGTCCTGGGAAGAGAGGAGGATGATAATAGGAGGAATAGTCCTGGGGAGAGAGGAGGATAATGGGAGGTGGAGTCCTGGGGGGAGGAGTCTAATAGGAGGAGTAGTCCTGGGGGAGGAGTCTAATAGGAGAAGTAGTCCTGTGGAGGAGGTGTATAGGTGCGCTATATGTGCGGGGGGCGTAGCCGAGCGGGCACAGTGCGCGGGGGGGTGTGGTCGAGCGGGCACAGTGTGCGGGGGACGGGTCGGGCTGAGCCGAGCGGCCAATGCGACGGTTGTGACTGTAATGACGTCATTTTGGAGCAAGACAGACAGACAGACAGAATAAGGCAATTATAAATATATATATATATGCACATGCTACATTTCTAATTGATTTGCCAATATTATTATTATTACACCTACTACATATTGAGATGGGAATGACCCTATAATGTCTATCAATAGCAGTTATTTGTACTCTGCGGCTAATGTCTGTAAGAGATGTACGCACCCTTTCCAAGAATGGATTATTAATGAATCATCTGAATGACTTCTCCCCCATGACATTTACCATACAATCCACGTATACACAAAGTCCTTATTTTTAGGTATAAAATAAGGCAGCAGAGTTTATCATACAATAATTCTTATATTTAATTCTGCTATGTTTTTACTTTATAAATGTGATCAATGATATTAAGTCCTTGAGTGAAAATCATGTTCTTATGGAAATTTCCAATACAATTCTTGTACAAACACAATAAAGCACAAAGCCATCCAAATTCTAACAATTCAGCTTTGCCTGAGGATTAACCCATCTCCCATTTTAAACAGGCCTACATAAGAAAATTCCATCCGGAAAAAGTAATTATGAGAGATAATGGGGTGGATGTAAAAATAGATTTACTATGTAAATACATTGAAGATATGAAGCCGATTGATTACTACTTTCCTAAGGTTAGGCAGGATAACACCATATTAAAGAAGCAGAAAAAAGGACCAAATGGTTCAGAATGATGCACTCTGTCAGATAATTTACTAGATGTGTACGACATTATTTCTTATCACCTCTTGCCTCACACCATTATTTTGCATCCAAAAATTATAAATTATACCTGCCATTCCGGTTAGTTACACTCAATTTTTTCTCTCATTCTCAAGGAAGTGTAAAATATTTCTGGCCAACGTAATGAAAGACACTGACAAGGAAGGTATAAAAAATGTAACTCATTAAGAATGTGGGGAACGCCCTGGAAGGCTCTTCTTTTTAGCACTTTGTGCATAATTCTAATGCATTTTGCCATAACAAACACCATATATATGACAAGCTTTAATATGCTTGATATATGAAAGGAGGACTTCATGTTTGACATACAATACAGTGAGAGAGAGACAGAAACATTGTCTATGTAGTGCCACAGCTTTAAATGGATTCTGTCAGTAAGATCCTGCCCAAAACCACGTATATGGGCAAGCAGATGTTTGATAGCTAAATGCATGAATACCTATACCGTATTTTTCGGACTATAAGACGCATCGGACTATAAGACGCACCCTGGTTTTAGAGGAGGTAAATAGGAAAATATAATTTTAAGCAAAAAATGTGGTCATGACACACTGTTATGGGGCGAGGCTCTGCTGCTGACACTGTTATGGGGGTAATGTCCCCAAAATTCTCTACTAAGGTACCCCATCCTGGTAATGATCCCCCTGCCTTGTATATGATTCTCCTGTCTTTATATATATATATATATATATATATATATATTATATACATATACACTGTATATGTCCCTCATCCTGGTATAGCCACCATCCTGCTATATACCGCCATCCTTGTATATGGCCGCATCCTGCTCTATACCAAAAATGACAGAAAAATACTCCTAAAATGTGTTACCTTTAATGATTTCCAACACAATTTAAAAACGTGAAAAAGACTTGTACAAATATACCCTAAGGGTCTAAATTACAGATTAGTTAACAGTTTAGTGGACCGGTCAGCGGTATATCCCAGCAAAATGGGTTATATCGCTCCACTTCACAATCAATAATAAATCAAAAGTTTACACTCATTATAAAAGCAATCAAGAACATAGTCATTATGTCTAGATCCAATAATTATCCATATACTGGGAAGTGTACAAATAAAATTAACAATATATCTCCCATGTGACAGTAGGAAATAACATATATATATATATACATATATATATATGTTAACACTATATGTGGTTTTGGCTGTATAGGACGAAATGGAAGATATGTAATTTACTAAATTGGTGGAAATTTTTATGCCCAAGGCAACATTTTAACCCCAATATTTTAATCTAAATCACAGCCACTGTAATGTTTCAATCATTGGAAATGGTTGAAACATTGAAATCCAGCCATGATCAGTGCAGCTATAGCACTGATCATTGGCTGGAGCAGGGTGACCTCTGCTTCACCCACCCCCAGCTCTGATTGGAGAGACCGGCCTTGTGACCAATCTCTCCAATCATTGTGGATCTGGGGCTGGTGACCGCTCCCCTCAGCTTCACTCCGGCGTCTGTGGAAGCTGTGGAGAGCGATCCCTGTATGTGCATCAGTAAGTTATAGCTGCCGCCGCCCCCCTCCATCTGCAGTCCCCCTTCCATCTGCTGCTGCTCTCCCCATCAGCCGCTACCCCTCCATCTGCCACCGCTCCCCACATCAGCCGCTACCCCTCCATCTGCCACCGCTCTCCCCATCAGCCGCTGCCCCCTCCATCTGCCACAGCTCTCCCCATCAGCCGCTGCCACCTCCATCTGCCACCACTCTCCCCATCAGCCGCTGCCCCCTCCATCTGTGACAGCTCTCCCCATCAGCTACTGCCCCCTCCATCTGCCACCGCTCTCCCCATCAGCCGCTGCCCCCTCCATCTGCCACCGCTCTCCTCATCAGCCACTGTCCCCTCCATCTGCTACCGCTCTCCCCATCAGCCCCTGACCCCTCCATCTGCCTCCCCCCCTCCATCAGCTGCAGCCCCCTCCATCTGCCGCTGCTCTCGCCATTAGCTGCGGCCCCCTCCATCTGCCTCCTCCCTCCATCAGCCGCTGCCCCCTGCATCTGCCGCTTTCCCCATCAGCCGCTGCCCCCTCCATCTGTCTCCCCCCTCCATCAGCCGCTGCCCCCTCCATCTGCCGCTGCTCTCCCTATCAGCCGCTGCTCCCCTCCTTGATTGAAATTAGCGTACAGACTACAAAACTGAATAATGAGAAAGAGGGCTGCACCGTTCATTGGACAAGTTGAGCAGTTTGCTCAGGCGGCACTATATTCAGGGTGGCGGCAATGCGGCCAGGGGGCGGAGCTGTATGGGGACTGCCGTTTTCCGCCGCCTAGTGCCTCAACAGGTAAACCGTGCACAGGATGTCCCGGCCGCCCGACAGCACGACAGCACCCCCTCCTTGCTCCTCAATCTCGGCCGCCAGCTGACAGATCCCCCCCTCCCGCTCCTCAATCTCGGCCGCCAGCGCCTGACAGCAGCCCCCCCGCTCCTCGCCTCAGAGATGCATACTGGCAAATATATTTTTACAAAAAAAACACTGGATATAACCATTCCCCATTTTGCTGGGATATACCGCCGACCAATCCACTAAACTGTTAACTTATCTGTAATTTAGACCTTTAGGTATATTTATACAAGTCTTTTTCACGTTTTTAAATTATGTTGGAAATCATTAAAAGGTAAAAAAATGTAAGAGTATTTTTCTGTGATTTTTGTTTTCTGGTTACTCCAGATTTTGATCTGCTTCTCTGTGAACATATCCTGCTATATACCCCATCCTGGCATATGGCTTCATCCTGCTATATACCCCATCCTGGTGTATGGCCGCATCCTGCTATATACCCCATCCTGGTGTATGGCCGTATCCTGCTATATACCCCATCCTGGTGTATGGCCTCATCATGCTATATACCCCATCCTGGTGTATGGCCTCATCATGCTATATACCCCATCCTGATGTATGACCTCATCCTGCTATATAAACCATCCTGGTGTATGGCCTCATCCTGCTATATTCCCCCATCCTGGTATATGGCCGCATCCTGCTATTTACCTCATCCTGGCATATGGCCGCATACTGCTATTTACCTCATCCTGGCATATGGCCGCATCCTGCTATATACCCCATCCTGGTGTTTGGCCGCATCCTGCTATATACCCCATCCTGGTGTATGGTCGCATCCTGCTATACAGTGCCTACAAGTAGTATTCAACCCCCTGCAGATTTAGCAGGTTTACATATCCAGAATTAACTTGGCATTGTGACATTTGGACTATAGATCAGCCTGGAAGTGTGAAATGCACTGCAGCAAAAAAGAATGTTATTTCTTTTTTTTAAATTGTGAACAGTTTATTCAGAGGGTCATTTATTATTCAACCCCTCAATCCACCAGAATTCTGTTTGGTTCCCCTAAAGTATTAAGAAGTATTTCAGGCACAAAGAACAATGAGCTTCACATGTTTGGATTAATTATCTCTTTTTCCAGCCTTTTCTGACTAATTAAGACCCTCCCCAAACTTGTGAACAGCACTCAAACTTGGTCAACATGGGAAAGACAAAGGAGCATTCCAAGGCCATCAGAGACAAGATCATGGAGGGTCACAAGGCTGGCAAGGGGTACAAAACCCTTTCCAAGGAGTTGGGCCTACCTGTCTCCACTGTTGGGAGCATCATCCGGAAGTGGAAGGCTTATGGAACTACTGTCAGCCTTCCACGGCCTGGACAGCCTTTGAAAGTTTCCACCCGTGCCGAGGCCAGGCTTGTCCGAAGAGTCAAGGCTAACCCAAGGACAACAAGGAAGGAGCTCCGGGAAGATCTCATGGCAGTGGGGACATTGGTTTCAGTCAATACCATAAGTAACGTACTCCACCGCAATGGTCTCCGTTCCAGACGAGCCCGTAAGGTACCTTTACTTTCAAAGCGTCATGTCAAGGCTCGTCTACAATTTGCTCATGATCACTTGGAGGACTCTGAGACAGACTGGTTCAAGGTTCTCTGGTCTGATGAGACCAAGATCGAGATCTTTGGTGCCAACCACACACGTGACGTTTGGAGACTGGATGGCACTGCATACGACCCCAAGAATACCATCCCTACAGTCAATCATGGTGGTGGCAGCATCATGCTGTGGGGCTGTTTCTCAGCCAAGGGGCCTGGCCATCTGGTCCGCATCCATGGGAAGATGGATAGCACGGCCTACCTGGAGATTTTGGCCAAGAACCTCCGCTCCTCCATCAAGGATCTTAAGATGGGTCGTCATTTCATCTTCCAACAAGACAACGACCCAAAGCACACAGCCAAGAAAACCAAGGCCTGGTTCAAGAGGGAAAAAATCAAGGTGTTGCAGTGGCCTAGTCAGTCTCCTGACCTTAACCCAATTGAAAACTTGTGGAAGGAGCTCAAGATTAAAGTCTACATGAGACACCCAAAGAACCTAGATAACTTGGAGAAGATCTGCATGGAGGAGTGGGCCAAGATAACTCAAGAGACCTGTGCCAGCCTGATCAGGTCTTATAAAAGACGATTATTAGCTGTAATTGCAAACAAGGGTTATTCCACAAAATATTGAACCTAGGGGTTGAATAATAATTGACCCACACTTTTATGTTGAAAATTTATTAAAATTTAACTGAGCAACATAACTTGTTGGTTTGTAAGATTTATGCATCTGTTAATAAATCCTGCTCTTGTTTGAAGTTTGCAGGCTCTAACTTATTTGCATCTTATCAAACCTGCTAAATCTGCAGGGGGTTGAATACTACTTGTAGGCACTGTATACCCCATCCTGGTATATGGTCGCATCCTGCTATATACCCCATCCTGATGTATGACCTCATCCTGCTACATACCCCATCCTGGTGTATGGCCTCATCCTGCTATATACCCCATCCTGGTGCATGGCCTCATCCTGCTATATACCCCATCCTGGTGCATGGCCTCATCCTGCTATATACCCCATCCTGGTGTATGGTCTCATCCTGCTATATACCCCATCCTGATGGTTGGCCCCATCCTATGGCACACAAAAAAAAATAAATGTTTATACTCACCTTTCCTCACTCCATGCACCATCGCTCCACCTCCCATCTGAGCCAGCAGTAGCGCCGCTGACCTGTGTGGAGCCAGCCACGATCCCTGCAGCATCGCGATGTCCTCCTGTCTGTGCCAGCCTCAACTGTGTGTGGACACGTGCGCACAGCGATGACATCATCACTGTGTGCACCGCTGGTCTCCACACACAGCCACGGCTGGCAGACAGGACGACGAGCGATGCTGCAGGGATCATGGCCGGTGAGTATACTGATTCACTGCACCCCGTGCTGATGCGTGGGGGGCAGTGAATACAGCCACACATGATCACTCCAGGATGTAGTTGCCAGGGGTGATCATGCGGGCTGGCTGTTTAGTATGCACGCACCCCCCGCCCATTATCCCGCCCAACTCTCAGTGACGGCTTCAGCGCTGAGAGATGATGGGTGGGATGATGGGCGTGTATATGAAATGAGCCGGCCCACATAGTCACGGCAGGCGCTGATACAGCTGATGACCCGCTCCACCACAACAGCCTCATTCCCCGCAGCCCTACATTCAGACTATAAGACGCACCCCCCCCCCACTTTCCCCCAACATTTGGAGGAAAAAAGTGCGTCTTATAGTCCGACAAATACGGTATATGTTCTATCTGTCACTGCATTTTTGAGAAATCAGTGCCTTAATTCATATAAAAATAAGGCACTAAATGTTCTGGGCGTGACAGATCACTTCCCACACCTCTGCCTCCTAAGGTTACTGTAGCGCCCCTGAAGCCATCAGGGCGCTACAAGGTACTGCATCCTCACCAGGATGCAGTGCCTACCCCCTAGGGATCCAGAAGACCAGTGCCGATCACACACAAACACTCCAGGTAATCCCTGTTATCCCCAATGCTTCCACCATAGAATGGTATAAGGCTAGGGTCGGACCAATGGATGGCCGCCTAGAGGTGGAGCCAATCCAGTCTACTAAACAACCAGGTGGGAGGGGCAGACAGTGGACAGTCAGACAGTGGAGAGGTAGACAGTCTAGCAGTGAGAGTGCAAGTGAGCAGACGGACTGACAGGAGTGAACAGTGACCTGAAGGCCCAGGCGGTTGGTTGCCAGTGGAGTAGGGTGGAGTACTCCCGTAACTACGCACCAACAGGATACAGAATCCTAGGTCAGGCAAAAGCTCCAGGCAGACCTGATAAAATCTGCGAGGGGACCGTCAAGGACCTCACTGACCTTGAAGTTCAGGACTCAGTAGCAAAGGGAGAACCGGGGACAGAACCAGCGACTCCAACCCCACAGGGTTCACACTACCATCATACAGACTGCTGAAGAAGACAAACAGGACGGGACCCCCAGCCACTCTACGCCACGGGGACCCACCAACCGATGACAGGTGCACGGGGAAGAAGCCACCAGGTCACTTAACCAGCACTGGGACTACGGGGACTTGCGGTTAAGACCAGCCAGCCTCAGGTGACCAGTTACCACCAAAAAGTGAGTAAAGAACCAGTTACACTGAAACTCTGTTGTGGTCTACCTTCTTTCCACACTCGTCTACATCACCTATCCTCTGGTGTCTGGCCCAGCTTGCGGAGGGTCTAACATTCAGGCTGCCATTAACACCAGCCCCAGTAGTGAACATTGTGCAGCGGCGGCTCCATCCACATAGCCGCAAAACCGCAAGTGGCATCAAGTGTGTGAACATTATTCAAATTTCCCGTAAATACCCCCCTTTTAAAAAGCACCCAGGGCACAGGACCAGGCAACCGGCACCAAAGTGACATTTTCTCCAGTTATACCGCCCGGGACCGAGTACCCCATAACCCTGGGCGACACATTACGGTATCTTTCTCCATGGAAAAGGCTCTTTAGCTGTCACACTATAAGATGGAGGGGAGAACGTGTCGTAGACCCACTGATCCTAAAACCAGATTTACCCTGAGAGGGGCGTGACTACTCAGTTTTCACCAGAGCCTCTCATGATGAGGCTTTACTTGTCTGATGATAGGCACCAGGTACCACTCTAGGGCAGCTCCTGGTTGTTGTGCTCCAAGGGGGCTCGTTGGTGTGAGTTATGACAGGAGAAGGGATACACTGCTACTAGGGAAGGATAGGTAGTAGGCAACCCCTGACACTTACCCTAAGCAGCTCAGATTTCCCTCACTTACCTAGACAGGTTCTTTCACCCCATGCACTGATCACATTTCTATCTCTGTCTTTCCTTGAATACAACCCTGTCTAGTGCACAGGATAGAGGGTACATTAGTCCAGCTCTACATTAAAGACACAGAGGGGATAAGACAGACAGGGGGAAAAGAAACAGCAATCACACAAAGCACACCAAATTACAGGAAGGAGTAAAGGGAAAGGATAAGTGAGGCATACTGAAATGGAATTAAAGAAATGGAAAACACCACACAAACTTCCATGTAGCAATCTGCGGCTACAGCTCCAAAAATGACTTCTTTGACTAAAGCTCACAAGTACACTCCAAAGGCTAGGTATAGCTAAACTATCACTAGCAACTCCCTGAAGTGGGAGGAGAGTATTTATAGCAGAGGTGAGTGTGAAAATCAGAACAGCTGAGCTAAGGCTTTTCAAGCTGAGTTAGGAGAAGAAACAAACTACTTAACCCTTGCAGCACTGGATCAAGGAGAATCTGCACAGTTAGCAGATTTAACCCATGCACGTGTGCGTGTAGCCATGCGCTGCTATCTCTTGACACCTGAAACAGAACAGACCACGCTCCATCGTGGCACCCTTGTGACATTAGCTTGATTGATAGCTCATTGTCTGTGTGAAGTTAGGCGCCATGCAAATATTTCAGACTAATATACAAAAGCAAAGAATGGAGTAAATACGTGCACTGAATAGATAATTTATTGATATATAAATAGTTACAAAGACATGTATATAATATTGAGAAGCACCAATCAGGGAACCAATACATACAAAAGGTCCCCGTGGATCATCCCAACTACTGGTATATATATCATCAAGGATAACTTCAGTATATGAAAAGGAATAGCAGATAGCTGTGGCTCAATGAAGTACAGGGCAATTATAGGTAATTGCTAAGGGGCTATGTCATAGAGAGATCATAAATGAAAATATTAGGTAATAATAGCCACCTTTTGCTAACAAGTAGTTAAAGCACCACCAGGTATAAATACTGCATGGGCAAACGTAAACAGCGTATATTAGTCTATTGGAGTGTGCAGTCTCTGGGACATCCTGGTGGGTTAAATCATACTCCTTACCAGTATGACCCTTTTGAGACCATAAGGTTTAACCATGAGGCCTTTTGTTTGGATAAATATTTCAGACTGTAAGCTATCAATAAAGATAACGATGCTCGTGCTGGATAAGAAAACAGCGCCTCAGGTAGCAGAGGCTTGGGAAGTGCTCTGTCATGCACACAGCACTGGATACCTTGTCTGGATATGAATGAAAAAGCTGATTACTTGGGAATGTAGCAACAGGTAGAAGATAATCACTGTGTGCTCAATTATTAGGCAATTTATATTTTTGATGATTAATTTCATTATTGAACAACTACAGTGCTATCAAACTAAAAGGTTACTAATCCTGAAACATTAATATCTACAAAAGTAAAATTAAGGTTTTGTCTTTCTTAGGAGAATATCTGTGTGTGCAGAATTACTGGGCAACTATTAGTGTGTAGAATTATTATACAACTAAATGAAAAACAAAACTTTTCTCATTTAAACAGTTTATTTTCCTCTGCTACAGTGAAAATAATAACAAAAGTCAAGATACAAAAAATACATTTCTGACATTTAAAAAATATTTATCAGTGACCATTATAGCCGTCCGTCATAAGCCTTCCATCCATGGAGTCTCTCAGTTTCTTAACCTGCTAACGATTTACTCTTTTGAGCAGCACCAACCAGTCTCCCAGACACTGTTCACAGAGGTAACGTATTTTTCGCTTTATAAGACGCACTTTTGTTCCCCCAAATTTTGGGGGAAAGTAGGGGGTGCGTCTTATAAGCCGAATATACGGGGGGGGTGGTTTTTATATATATATATGTACACTGCAGGGTCCAGGGGAGGTGGGGGCGCTGGTGGGGGCAAGTGAACGCTGCGGCGGCAGCGTTTGATCTCCTGCTCCCGCTCATATAATATGCACAGCCGCTGTCCATCTCCAGTGGTACTGAAATCGCACCGCAGTGAGGGGCTGGGGCAGCGGTGCATATTATATGTCTCTACGCGCCCCTGTGATGGTACATGTCCCCCCTGTGTTAGATTTGGCCCCCAGGCTGCTGCTCATTCTAAAATAAAAAAGCTTTAGGCTAAGTTCACACTTCCGTTGTTTTATATCAGTCACAATCCGTCGCCTTGAGGAATTACGGTATCCTGCAAAATATTTTGCAGGATTCCAGTTTTTCCCCATAGACTTCTATTGGCAACGGATTGTGACTGATGATGCTGCCTTGCATCCGCTGCGTCGCGGTCAGTCGTTTTTTGACTGACCGCCGGGCGGGAGCAACGCAGCATGTAACATTTTTGTGCAGTGGAATCCGTTGGATTTCGCTGCGCATGCGCTCTCTGGCTCCCCGCACAGGTAACCAGGATAAACATCGGGTTACTAAGCAACGCGCTTTGGTTAGTTACCCGGTATTTACGCTGGTTACGGGTGCAGGGAGGCAGCGCTGAGCGGTGTATGCTGGTAACCAAGATAAATATCGGGTAACCAAGCAAAAAGTACTTTGCTTTTACCCGATATTTACCCTGGCTGTGCACGGAGCCAGACACTTCACCGCTCGGCTCCGCCCCCTCCCGGCCCCGCCCCCTCCCGCACTCAGCATGTACACACACACACACACACACACACATACACACACACTTACACTCACACTCACCTGTCCTGCAGTCCCCGCGGCACTGACGTACTCAATGCCACGGCCCCGCTCGGTTCCACCCACCCCGAACGCCGCCCCTCGAACTCCGCCCCCCGCACACAATGGAATCCGACAAAGAATTCTGTTCTTTGTCATCCGTTGTCATCCGTTGTACAGCACATCAGTCACATGCGTCAAGCGACGCATGTGACTGATGCAAAACAACGGAAGTGTGAACTTAGCCTTACTTACCCCCTCCAGCATTTCTCCCCGTGTCCCTGCTTCCACTGTGATCAGGCACGCAGAGATCTCAGTCTGCTGTGCCGATCACATGACCGCACTGAGAACCAGGAAGTAAGGAAGAGAAGCACGGAGGGAGCTCAGCGCTGGAGGAGGTAAGGAAAGAGTGTTTTATTTTACTATGGGCAGCAGCCTGGGGGCGATATCTAACACAGGGGGACTTGTGCGATCTATAGGGGCCATGGGCAGCACTATGGGGGCGATATCTAACACAGGAGGACTTGTGCAATCTATATAGGGGCCATGGGCAGAACCATGGGGGCGATATCTAACACAGGGGGACTTGTGCGATCTATATAGGGGCCATGGGCAGCACCATGGGGGCGATATCTAACACAGGGGGACTTGTGCAATCTATAGGGGCCATAGGCAGCAGCATGGGGGTGCTATCTAACACAGGGGAATGTGTGCAATCCATAGGGGACGATAGGCAGCACAGGGGAATGTATGCAATCCATAGGGGGCCATAGGCAGCACAGGGGAATGTATGCAATCCATAGGGGGCCATAGGCAACACAGGGGAACGTGTGCCATCACAAGGGGGCTATATTCAATATAAGGGGGCCATATCCAGATTAAGTGGGCTAATTTTAGGATGGGGGGGCTATGAGGGACATATGCCCTATATGATTTGATAGAAGGACACTGGCATTATAAGATGGACCCCATTTAACATTAAAAAAAAAATTCTCTTTTCCTTCACCAAATTTGGGTGTGTGTCTTATAATCAGGTGCGTCTTATAAAGCGAAAAATACGGTAACTGTTTTTTCACCGTAAATCTCCCATTTCAGAAGGGCCCAGATGTTCCCAGTAGGGTTTAGGTCAGGTGAGGAAAATTACATTTTACTTGAAAGATGCACACTTTTTCTTGTACCACTGCTTGAAAAAAGTATCCCCTGAAACTGACCGTAGGGTTGAAAGCTGATTTTGAGTCGATCTTCAACCCGAAATGGTCCAATTAGCTCATCTTTAATAATATCAGCTCATAGCAGTACCTAATCTCTACCTTGCTGGCGTCCCATCGAAGTGGAGGTTTGTGCCAGTTACCGGTACTCATCGAGTCACATACCTATCCATCTGGTCTGTCAAGAGTAATGCGGGCGTCACACGGTACGATATATCTGGCGATATGTCGTCGGGGTCACGTCGTTAGTGACGCACATCCGGCATCGTCAGAGATATCGAACCGTGTGACACTTATGAACGAGCAGAAATACTCACCTTCTCGTTCATCGTTGACGTGTCGTTCATTTTCATAATCTCGTTCCTCCTTCTGTGCTCCGGTTGTTCGTCACTCCCATGGCAGCACACATCGCTGTGTGTGACACCCCAGGAGCGACGAACACAGCTTACCTGTGTCTCGCCAGCAATGCAGAAGGAAGGAGGTGGGCGGGATGTTTAGGTCCCGCTCATCTCCGCCCCTCCGCTTCTATTGGCCAGCTGCCGTTTGACGTCACTGTGACACCGAACGTCCCTCCCCCTTCAGGAAGAGGATGTTCGCCGCCCACAGCGACGTCGCCCGGAAGGTAAGTCCGTGTGACAGGGGTTAACGACTTTGTGCGCCACGGGCAACCAATTGCCCGTGATGCACAAACGACGAGGGCGGGTGCGATCGCACAAATTATCGTCCCGTGTGACGCCCGAATATACGGGGGGGTTATATATATATATATATGTAAATAAGAAAGCCGCGGAGACACCATCACGTGTTTCTCAATGCTGCCAGGAAACTAGCCAGGTCTTTCACCGGGAAGGAACAACCACGGGAAAGGCAGTCTCCAGTCAAGGAGACCAGCTATACCAAACATGGTATCCATCCAAAGACAGCCGTTTCGGGGTATTTGCCCCTCATCAGTGTGGAGTAGGAATCTGGCTAGTGGGGGCAATGCCTAGTAAAAGACTACTTAAGCAAGCATTGTTGACCTTAGGGAGATCAACATATCCACTGCGGAGACACCATCACGTGTTTCTCAACGCAGTGATTCTAGAGCAACGCCCCCTGGGAAGTATGCAAATAAGAAAGCCGCGGAGACACCATCACGTGTTTCTCAACGCTGCCAGGAAACTAGACAGGTCTTTCACCGGGAAGGAACAACCACGGGAAGGGCAGTCTCCAGTCAAGGAGACCACGTATACCAAACATGGCATCCATCCACAGACAGCCGTTTCGGGGTATTTGCCCCTCATCAGTGTGGAGTAGGAATCTGGCTAGTGGGGGAAATGCCTAGTAAAAGACTACTTAAGCAAGCATTGTTGACCTTAGGGAGATCAACATATCCACTGCGGAGACACCATCACGTGTTTCTCAACGCAGTGATTCTAGAGCAATGCCCCCTGGGAAGTATGCAAATAAGAAAGCCGCGGAGACAACATCACGTGTTTCTCAACGCTGCCAGGAAACTAGCCAGGTCTTTCACCGGGAAGGAACAACCACGGGAAGGGTAGTCTCCAGTCAAGGAGACCACCTATACCAAACATGGTATCCATCCACAGACAGCCGTTTCGGGGTATTTGCCCCTCATCAGTGTGGAGTACGAATCTGGCTAGTGGGGGCAATGCCTAGTAAAAGACTACTTAAGCAAGCATTGTTGACCTTAGGGAGATCAACATATCCACTGCGGAGACACCATCACGTGTTTCTCAACGCAGTGATTCTAGAGCAACGCCCCCTGGGAAGTATGCAAATAAGAAAGCCGCGGAGACACCATCACGTGTTTCTCAATGCTGCCAGGAAACTAGCCAGGTCTTTCACCGGGAAGGAACAACCACGGGAAGGGCAGTCTCCAGTCAAGGAGACCACCTATACCAAACATGGTATCCATCCACAGACAGCCGTTTCGGGGTATTTGCCCCTCATCAGTGTGGAGTAGGAATCTGGCTAGTGGGGGCAATGCCTAGTAAAAGACTACTTAAGCAAGCATTGTTGACCTTAGGGAGATCAACATATCCACTGCGGAGACACCATCATGTGTTTCTCAACGCAGTGATTCTAGAGCAATGCCCCCTGGGAAGTATGCAAATAAGAAAGCCGCGGAGACACCATCACGTGTTTCTCAACGCTGCCAGGAAACTAGCCAGGTCTTTCACCGGGAAGGAACAACCACGGGAAGGGTAGTCTCCAGTCAAGGAGACCACCTATACCAAACATGGTATCCATCCACAGACAGCCGTTTCGGGTTATTTGCCCCTCATCAGTGTGGAGTAGGAATCTGGCTAGTGGGGGCAATGCCTAGTAAAAGACTACTTAAGCAAGCATTGTTGACCTTAGGGAGATCAACATATCCACTGCGGAGACACCATCACGTGTTTCTCAACGCAGTGATTCTAGAGCAACGCCCCCTGGGAAGTATGCAAATAAGAAAGCCGCGGAGACACCATCACGTGTTTCTCAATGCTGCCAGGAAACTAGCCAGGTCTTTCACCGGGAAGGAACAACCACGGGAAGGGCAGTCTCCAGTCAAGGAGACCACCTATACCAAACATGGTATCCATCCACAGACAGCCGTTTCGGGGTATTTGCCCCTCATCAGTGTGGAGTAGGAATCTGGCTAGTGGGGGCAATGCCTAGTAAAAGACTACTTAAGCAAGCATTGTTGACCTTAGGGAGATCAACATATCCACTGCGGAGACACCATCACGTGTTTCTCAACGCAGTGATTCTAGAGCAACGCCTCCTGGGAAGTATGCAAATAAGAAAGCCGCGGAGACACCATCACGTGTTTCTCAATGCTGCCAGGAAACTAGCCAGGTCTTTCACCGGGAAGGAACAACCACGGGAAGGGCAGTCTCCAGTCAAGAAGACCACCTATACCAAACATGGTATCCATCCACAGACAGCCATTTCGGGGTATTTGCCCCTCATCAGTGTGGAGTAGGAATCTGGCTAGTGGGGGCAATGCCTAGTAAAAGACTACTTAAGCAAGCATTGTTGACCTTAGGGAGATCAACATATCCACTGCAGAGACACCATCACGTGTTTCTCAACGCAGTGATTCTAGAGCAACGCCCCCTGGGAAGTATGCAAATAAGAAAGCTGCGGAGACACCATCACGTGTTTCTCAACGCTGCCAGGAAACTAGCCAGGTCTTTCACCTGGAAGGAACAACCACGGGAAGGGCAGTCTCCAGTCAAGGAGACCACCTATACCAAACATGGTATCCATCCACAGACAGCCGTTTCGGGGTATTTGCCCCTCATCAGTGTGGAGTAGGAATCTGGCTAGTGGGGGCAATGCCTAGTAAAAGACTACTTAAGCAAGCATTGTTGACCTTCCATCCATGGAGTCTCTCAGTTTCTTAACCTGCTAACGATTTACTCTTTTGAGCAGCACCAACCAGTCTCCCAGACACTGTTCACAGAGGTAACGTATTTTTCGCTTTATAAGACGCACTTTTGTTCCCCCAAATTTTGGGGGAAAGTAGGGGGTGCGTCTTATAAGCCGAATATACGGGGGGGGGGTTATATATATATATATATGTACACTGCAGGGTCCAGGGGAGGTGGGGGCGCTGCTGGGGGCAGGTGAACGCTGCGGCGGCAGCGTTTGATCTCCTGCTCCCGCTCATATAATATGCACAGCCGCTGTCCATCTCCAGTGGTACTGAAATCGCACCGCAGTGAGGGGCTGGGGCAGCGGTGCATATTATATGTCTCTGCGCGCCCCTGTGATGGTACATGCCCCCCCTGTGTTAGATTTGGCCCCCAGGCTGCTGCTCATTCTAAAATAAAAAAGCTTTAGGCTAAGTTCACACTTCCGTTGTTTTGTATCAGTCACAATCCGTCGCCTTGAGGAATTACGGTATCCTGCAAAATATTTTGCAGGATTTCAGTTTTTCCCCATAGACTTCTATTGGCGACGGATTGTGACTGATGATGCTGTGTTGCATCCGCTGCGTCGCGGTCAGTCGTTTTTTGACTGACCGCTGGGCGGGAGCAACGCAGCATGTAACATTTTTTGTGCAGTGGAATCCGTTGGATTTCGCTGCGCATGCGTTCTCTGGCTCCCCGCACAGGTAACCAGGATAAACATCGGGTAAGTAACGCGCTTTGGTTAGTTACCCGGTATTTACGCTGGTTACGGGTGCAGGGAGTCAGCGCTGAGCGGTGTATGCTGGTAACCAAGATAAATATCGGGTAACCAAGCAAAAAGTACTTTGCTTTTACCCGATATTTACCCTGGCTGTGCATGGAGCCAGACACTTCACCGCTCGGCTCCGCCCCCTCCCGGCTCTGCCCCCTCCCGCACTCAGCATGTACACATGTACACACACACACACACACACACACACACACATACACACACACTTACACTCACACTCACCTGTCCTGCAGTCCCCGCGGCACTGACGTACTCAATGCCACGGCCCCGCTCGGTTCAACCCACCCCAAACTCCGCCCCTCGAACTCCGCCCCCCGCACACAACAGAATCCGACAAAGAATTCTGTTCTTTGTCATCCGTTGTCATCCGTTGTACAGCGCATCAGTCACATGCGTCAAGAGACGCATGTGACTGATGCAAAACAACGGAAGTGTGAACTTAGCCTTACTTACCCCCTCCAACGTTTCTCCCCGTGTCCCTGCTTCCACTGTGATCAGGCACGCAGAGATCTCAGTCTGCTGTGCCGATCACATGACCGCACTGAGAACCAGGAAGTAAGGAAGAGAAGCACGGAGGGAGCTCAGCGCTGGAGGAGGTAAGGAAAGAGTGTTTTATTTTACTATGGGCAGCAGCCTGGGGACGATATCTAACACAGGGGGACTTGTGCGATCTATAGGGGCCATGGGCAGCACTATGGGGGCGATATCTAACACAGGGGGACTTGTGCAATCTATATAGGGGCCATGGGCAGAACCATGGGGGCGATATCTAACACAGGGGGACTTGTGCGATCTATATAGGGGCCATAGGCAGCACTATGGGGGCGATATCTAACACAGGGGGACTTATGCGATCTATATAGGGGCCATGGGCAGCACCATGGGGGCGATATCTAACACAGGGGGACTTGCGCGATCTATAGGGGCTATGGGCAGCAGCATGGGGGTGCTATCTAACACAGGGGAACGTGTACAATCCATAGGGGACCATAGGCAGCACAGGGGAATGTATGCAATCCATAGGGGGGGCATAGGCAGCACAGGGGAACATGTGCAATCCATAGGGGACCATAGGCAGCACAGGGGAATGTATGCAATCCATAGGGGGCCATAGGCAGCACAGGGGAACGTGTGCCATCACAAGGGGGCTATATTCAATATAAGGGGATCATATCCAGATTAAGGGGGCTAATTTTAGCATGGGGGGGCTATGAGGGACATATACCCTATATGATTTGTTAGAGGGACACTGGCATTATAAGATGGACCCCATTTAACATTAAAAAAAAAAATTCTCTTTTCCTTCACCAAATTTGGGTGTGTGTCTTATAATCAGGTGCGTCTTATAAAGCGAAAAATACAGTAACTGTTTTTTCACCGTAAATCTCCCATTTCAGAAGGGCCCAGATGTTCCCAGTAGGTCAGGTGAGGAAAATTACATTTTACTTGAAAGATGCACACTTTTTCTTGTACCACTGCTTGAAAAAAGTATCCCCTGAAACTGACCGTAGGGTTGAAAGCTGATTTTGAGTCGATCTTCAACCCGAAATGGTCCAATTAGCTCATCTTTAATAATATCAGCCCATAGCAGTACCTAATCTCTTCCTTGCTGGCGTCCCATCGAAGTGGAGGTTTGTGCCAGTTACTGGTACTCATCGAGTCACATACCTATCCATCTGGTCTGTCAAGAGTAATGCGGGCGTCACACGGTACGATATATCTGGCGATATGTCGTCGGGGTCACGTCGTTAGTGACGCACATCCGGCATCGTCAGAGATATCGAACCGTGTGACACTTATGAACGAGCAGAAATACTCACCTTCTCGTTCATCGTTGACGTGTCATTCATTTTCATAATGTCGTTCCTCCTTCTGTGCTCCGGTTGTTCGTCACTCCCATGGCAGCACACATCGCTGTGTGTGACACCCCGGGAGCGACGAACACAGCTTACCTGTGTCTCGCCAGCAATGCAGAAGGAAGGAGGTGGGCAGGATGTTTACGTCCCGCTCATCTCCCCCCCTCCGCTTCTATTGGCCAGCTGCCGTGTGACGTCACTGTGACACCGAAAGTACCTCCCCCTTCAGGAAGAGGATGTTCACCGCCCACAGCGATGTCGCCCGGGAGGTAAGTCCATGTGACGGGGGGTTAACGACTTTGTGCGCCAAGGGGCAACTAATTGCTCGTGACGCACAAACGACGAGGGCGGGTGCGATCGCTTATGTCCCGTGTGACGCCCGCATTACTCTCACCTCATCAGTCCATAAAACTTTTGAACAATCTGTACTCATATATTTCTTGGCCCAATTTGGACACTATCTTATGTGTCTAGCTCATTGGTGGTCTGGTTCAGCCTTCCTTACCTTGGCCATGTATTTGAGCACTGAACACCTTGTACTTCTGGGTTTGCAGATCACCTGATCTGCTTCATCCAATAAGCATTCAAGTTTATACAGCTTAGAGTTGGAAATACATAAAAATATGGCGATATGGTCAAAATATTCACTTGGCTAATAATTGTGCATAAAGTGTTGAAGTGCAGATGGTTTTAGCGTTCAAGGACCTGTATGCCTATGTATGTGGTTTGCGGGCTTGATCTTACTGACAGATACCCTTTAAACAGCATCAACAAGAAGTCGAGAAATTCTTTAAGGCATAAGTGACAATACTCTTCAGAGCTATAGATAAGGTTATTGTTTTATGAAGATATTACTCATGAAAATCAAATTTTATGCCCTCACACTGAAAGCATATAGCATGAATTTACATACAGTAAGCTCTGGCATTGCTCTAGTTTTAAGAAATGCATATCGAACTTATCAAGGCAGATATTCAATATTTTTATAAGTATATTAAGATGTTTTTGCACTTTAATGATAGGAATCTTGATTTTCACACTTTTCTAAAAATACTGTAAAATGATATTAGTATTAAGCACACATTTTGCAAATGACATACTGTTTCTATATTACAGTGATCCAGGATTAGATTTCTGTAGCACAGGGAGCAGTAAAAGCAGAACTGGCTGATACTGGAGCCGGTTACGTCCAAGCCGAGAGTGTCAGATGAACACTCGCCTCATGATTCAGCTATGCCTCATATTTCATCCAATGATCAGAAGTGACGAGACCAGTATATATTTCAGTTCCACAATCATTATATACAGTCTTACTGGATGGTCCATGCTACAGTGAAGGAAATAATTATTTGATCCCTTCCGGATTTTGTACGTTTGCCCACTGACAAAGACATGAACAGTTTATAATTTTAAGGGTAGGTCAATTTTAACAGTAAGAGATAGAATATTCAAAACAAGATCCAGAAAATCACATTGTATAAATTATATAAATGTATTTGTATTTTTAGAGAGTAAAGGGCCATTTACACGCAGTGACATCCCTAACGATATATCATCGGGGTCACGGTGTTTGTAACGCACATCCAGCGCAGTTAGTAACATCGCAGCGTGTGACAGGTAGAAGCGACCTTAAACGATCGCAAAAGAGACAAAAATCGTTGGTATATGAGAGGTCGTTCATTTACCAAAAATCGCTGTCTCGTACGTAGCGAAGTTTTTCCTCGTTCCTGCGGCATCACACATCGCTATGTGTGACATCGCAGGAGCGACGATCATCTCCTTACCTCCGTCCACCGGCAATGAGGAAGGAAGGAGGTGGGCGGCATTTTCCGGCCGCTCATCTCCGCCCTTCCTCTGCTATTGGACGGCCGTTTTGTGACGTCGCTGTGACGCTGAACGCACTCCCCCTTGAAGGAGAGATTGTTCGGCGGGCACAGCGACGTCGCACAGCAGGTATGTGCGTGTGACGCTGCTGTAGCGATAATGTTCGTTACGGTAGCGATCACCACATATCGCACCAACGATGGGGGCGGGTGCTAACGCTCGCGACATCGCTAGCAATCGCTAGCGATGTTGCAGCACGTAAATCACCCTTAATACGTATTTGATCCCCTAACAATCATTAAGAGTTCTGGCTCCTCCAGACCAGTTAGATGCTCCTAATCAACTCGTTACCTGCATTAAAGACAGCTGTCTTAAATTGTCACCTGTATACTTCTGGCCACAGACTCAATTAATCAGTCAGACTCTAACCTCTACAACATGGGCAAGACCAAAGAGCTTTGTAAGAATGTCAGGGACAAGATCATATGCAAAACAAGAATGCCGCGGAGACACCATTACATGTTTCTCAACGCTGGCAGGAAACTAGCCAGGTCTTTCACCAGGAAGTAACAACCACGGGAAGGGCAGTCTCCAGTCAAAGAGACCACCTATGCAAAACGTGGTATCCATCCACAGACAGCTGTTTCGGGGTATTTGCCCCTCATCAGTGTGGAGTAGGAAACTGGCTAGTGGGAGCAATGCCTAGTAGAAGACTACATAGGTAAGGATGGTTGACCTTGGGGAGATCAACATCCAACACTGCGGAGACACCATCACATGTTTCTCAATGTAGTGGCACTAGAACAAGGCCCCCTGGCAAAATATGCAAAACAAGAATGCCGCGGAGACACCATCACATGTTTCTCAATGCTGGCAAGAAACTAGCCAGGTCTTTCACCGGGAAGGAACAACCACGGGAAGGGCAGTCTCCAGTCAAAGAGACCACCTATGCCAAACATGGTATTCATCCACAAACAACTGTTACTGTATTTGCCCCTCATCAGTGTGGAGTAGGAAACTGGCTAGTGGGAGCAATGCCTAGTAGAAGACTACATAGGTAAGGATGGTTGACATCGGGGAGATCAACATCTGTTAGGTCCGGGTGGTGGAAATACTGGACTGTACACCGGATTCCCCTGGTGAGGCAGCCAGGCAGGTCACCCCGCCAGAGGGCCTTGATGCACGGCAGCCGAAGCACTCCTGGTAGCAGGACAGTCCGTGTAGAGAGCTGGGAAGTAGATGTCCCTGGGAGCACAGAGTTCTAGACGGTAGTCCGGGTGACGAGGTTCAGGGTCCGAGGCCGGGTTGTAAGGTCAGGCGGGATCCGGAACCAGCTGAGCGAGATGGCAGGTCACCAAACGGAGCCAGGGACTGGAGACTGGCGAAACTGAAGAGGTGGTGGAACATCAGCCGACAGTCACTGACAGGAGTACTGGAGCAGACGTGGTCAGGACCGGCTGGCGTCGCAGGACATGCTCTGCGAGATAGACAGGGGTTAATACTAGACAAAGCAATAGGGGGACCTGAACTCCTAGCTTACTAAACATGTAGAACAGGCCCCGCCCACCAGGAAGGAGAATCCTCTTATACCCTTTACTTGCCTATGCAATATCCTGTTTCAGGACGCTGGCCCTTTAAGAGAGGGTCAATGACCGCGCGCGCACCCTAATGCGCATGCGCGAGGCCCGTGTGGTGCCAGAAGCCAGAGCAGGAAGCAGTGCAGAAGAAGCAGGAGTGCCCGGCAGTGTGTCCTGCGTCGCAGAGGGGCGCCGGGAGCGGGGAGCAGGACACATGGAGGGCGCAGGCGAGGGAGAGGAAGCAGGAACCGGAGCGGTGAGCAGGGGGCGCCGTCGGGGACTGGAAAGCGGGGCACGGGAACCGAGGAGCGGGGCACGGGGACCGGGGAGCGGGCCAAGGGGACCGGAGAGCGTGACAGTACCCCCTCCCCCACGCCGCCCTCCCCGCAACCGGGACAGGAAGGCACGTATCAGAGGAGTACCAACATTCTCCCGGGGCTCCCAGGACCTATCCTCGGGGCCATAACCCGCCCAGTCCACCAGGAAGAATTGTCAACCTTGCACGGTCTTCATGGCCACGATATCCCTTAGCGCATAGTTGTCATCGTCAGCAATGGGAGGAGCAGCAGTACTGGCACCAGCGGAGAAGGGACCAAGGACAACCGGCTTGAGCAAGGAGACATGGAAGGAGTTGGGTATTCGCATCGTGGCCGGGAGCTGCAGCTTGTAGGAGACTTCATTGATCTTGCTGATAACTTTAAACGGCCCGATGTAACGAGGACCCAACTTGTACGATGGTAGCTTCAATCGGACATATTTGGAGGCAAGCCAGACCAGATCACCTGGAGAGAAACATGGAGGATCCAGGCGCCTCTTGTCTGCGTGTCTCTTCATCTGCAGGGAAGCGCGCTCAAGGGAAGTCTTGACAGAGTTCCATATAGCTGAGAAGTCCAGGACTAGAGCATCAGCAGCAGGGACATCTGAAGCCGAGGATACTGTTAACGGGACGGAAGGCTGAAGTCCGTAAACGACATGGAAGGGAGAGCTGGAGGTGGACTCGCTGATGTGATGGTTATGGGAGAATTCAGCCCAAGGAAGGAGCGTGGACCAATCGTCGTGATGGATGTTGACGTAGTGGCGCAGGAAGGAGGTCAGGATCTGATTGACTCGTACCACTTGGCCATTCGACTGAGGGTGGTAGGCCGAAGAAAAGTCCAGAGATACTCCCAGATGTTTGCAGAGGGCCCTCCAGAAGCGCGAGGTAAACTGAGTTCCTCTGTCGGACACAATGTGTGCGGGAAAGCCATGCAATCGGAATATGTGTTGTATGAAGGCGTCAGCGAGCTCCTGGGCAGAGGGCAGCCCACCCATGGGAACGAAGTGAGCCATCTTTGAGAAACGGTCCCCCACAACCCATATGACCGTGTGTCCGGAGGACAAGGGCAAGTCCGTAATAAAGTCCATTGCAATGTGCTGCCACGGAACGGAGGGAATTGGCAGAGGCAGAAGACGACCGTATGGCAGGTGCTTGGGCATCTTGTTCCGGGCACAGGATGGGCAGGCTGAGACGAAGGATGTGACGTCTTTGCGGAGAGACGGCCACCAATAGTGACGGACAATCGTACTCCATGTCTTCTTCTGACCAGCATGGCCGGCGATTTTTGAGGCATGACCCCAGTGTAAGACTCTGTTTGTCGGTATCCGAGACATAGATCTTCCCAGGGGGTATCTGAGCCAGAGTGACAGGGGCCACCGGAAAAATTTTACTGGGACAGATGATGGGCTGGAACGTCTCCTCCTCCTGCTCCACGGGCACGAAGGACCTGGACAAGGCGTCTGCCCGCACGTTCTTATCCGTGGGCCGAAAATGGAGTTGGAAATCGAACCGGGCAAAAAACAAGGACCAGCGGGCTTGTCGCGGGTTCAGTCTTTGGGCTGACCGTAGGTACTCCAGGTTCTTGTGGTCCGTGTAGATGATCACGGAGGTAGCGCCATTCCTCCAAGGCCAGCTTGATAGCCAGTAGCTCCCGATCACCAAAGGTGTAGTTGCGTTCGGGTGCCGAGAAGCTCTTGGAGAAGAATCCGCAAGTGACCATCTTCCCGATGAGGATTTCTGAATTAGCACTGCCCCGGCCCCTGAGGAGGAGGCATCCACCTCCAAAGTGAACTGTCGGTTCAATTCAGGACGATGGAGAACCAGGGAAGAGGCAAATGCCCGTTTCAGAGAGTAGAACGCGGCGTCGGCCACAGGTGGCCAGTCCTTAGGGATAGCCCCCTTCTTGGTCAAGGCAGAGAGGGGTGCAGTCAGGGCAGAGAAGTGCGGGATGAATTGATGGTAATAGTTAGCAAAGCCGAGGAAGCGTTGGATAGCCTTCAGTCCGGAAGGAGGGGGCCAGTTGAGGATGGAAGAGACTTTCTCTGGGCCATCTGCAGGCCAGTGTCAGAGATTACGTAACCCAGGAAGGGAAGAGACGACTGTTCAAACACACACTTCTCGTACTTGGCGTACAGACAATTTTCTCTAAGCCTTTGTAGTACCCGCTGCACGTTCTCTCTGTGGGTCTGTAGGTCCGGAGAGAAGACCAGGATGTCGTCCAGATACACGACAACACAGACATAGAGGAGGTCTCTGAACACGTCGTTCACTAGTTCTTGGAAGACTGCCGGAGCGTTACAGAGACCAAAGGGCATTACACAATATTCGTAGTGCCCATCCCGAGTGTTGAATGCGGTCTTCCATTCGTCTCCAGGGCGAATGCGAACCAGGTTATAGGCACCACGGAGATCCAACTTGGTGAATACACAAGCTCCTCGGAGCCGATCGAATAGTTCGGGGATGAGCGGCAGAGGGTATTTATTTTTCACGGTGATCTGGTTTAATCCCCGGTAGTCAATGCAGGGGCGCAGGTCACCTTCTTTCTTCCTGACGAAGAAGAGGCCTGCTCCGGCAGGGGACGAAGATCTCCGAATGAACCCCTTTACCAGGCTCTCGGTGATATAGGCAGACATGGCCCATGTTTCAGCAGGGGACAAGGGGTATATCCTTCCTCTAGGAGGTGTAGTTCCCGGCAGTAGGTCGATGGCACAGTCGTAGGGACGATGAGGCGGCAGTACCTCTGACTCCTTTTTATCAAAAACGTCCACGAAGGACTCTTAGGCAGAAGGCAGTCCTGGTAGAGACTCTGGAACCGGAGGTCGGGATGGGCTGTATGGATTTCAGGCATCTCTCGTGACACGAGGGGCCCCATCGGTTAATTTCACCTGTACACCAGCTGACCGACGGTTCATGTGCCCGTAACCATGGGAGTCCCAGCAGGATCTGATGAGACATGCGCGGGAGGACGTAGAAGGTGATTTTCTCGGTGTGCAGGGCACCGATCCGTAATTTCACAGGCTTGGTGATCAACGAGATGGTGTCAGAGAGGAGTCTCCCATCTACAGAGGCAATCACCAGGGGTTTTTCTAGTGGGATAACAGGCACCTGGTACTTGTCCACCGTAGCCTGCTGGATGAAGTTGCCTGCTGCTTCGGAATCGAAGATACGCCTCTGCCGTGAACTGGGTCTCTTCCGTAGTCACTTGAACAGTCCATGTAACGGAGTCTGAGAGAGTCCCAGTACCTAGGGTGGCCTCTCCTACCAAGCCTAGGCTTTGGAGTTTCCCAGCTTCTCGGGACAGGAGCGTAGCAGGTGTGTGCCATCTCTGCAGTAGAAGCAGAGACCCTTTGCTAGTCGTTCTGCTCGGCGTTGCTCGGACTGCCTCAGGCGGTCGATCTGCATGGGTTCGTGGGCAGAAACGCCAGATGACGCCGACTGGGAATCGGTGGACTTCAGCGGAGGGAAGAAGTGCCGTATCGGATGCCTCTCGCGGGACACCTCTTTGGATCGTTCCTGAAAGCAAAGATCCACTCGGGTCGCTAGAGCGATCAGGGCATCCAGGGTGGAAGGAACGTCACGGCCAGCCAGCTCATCCTTAATACGACCCGAGAGTCCTTCCCAGAAAGCGGCGGTTAGGGCCTCATTGTTCCACCCTAATTCTGAGGCCAAGGTGCGGAAGTGGATGGCATACCGGCCCACCGTCAAAGTCCCCTGACAGACTGAGGAGCAATGAGGCGGACGCGGAGGCGCGTCCAGGTTTGTCAAAGGCAGTACGAAAAGCCTGCAGGAATTCCTGGATGTTGGTGGTTACTGGGTCCTCCTTCTCCCACAAGGGGTTCATCCAGGCCAGTGCCTCTCCCTCTAGATGGGACATCACGAATGCCACCTTGGCTTGGTCAGAGGCAAAAAAGTGCGGCAGCAGCTTGAAGTGGAGGGAGCACTGATTTAAGAATCCCCTGCAGGTCTTGGGATCTCCGGCGTACCGGGGTGGTGAGGTCAAACGGAGTTTGGAGGTATCCGAGGAAGCTGCCATGGGAGCTGCGGACGTGGACTGAGTCGCCAGAGACGTGGCAGTTGCTTGCAGCGTATTCAGGCGGGTGTCCACGGAGGTCATGAAGGCCAGCATATGGGATTGGGTCTCACGTTTTCGTCTGAGTTCCTGCTGCAATCCAGCCAGCTGGGATGCTAGTGGTTCGGCGGGATCCATGGCCTGTTCTAGCTGTTAGGTCCGGGTGGTGGAAACACTGGACCGTACACCGGATTCCCCTGGTGAGGCAGCCAGGCAGGTCACCCCGCCAGAGGGCCTTGATGCACGGCAGCCAAAGCACTCCTGGTAGCAGGACAGTCCGTGTACAGAGCTGGGAAGTAGATGTCCCTGGGAGCACAGAGTTCTAGACGGTAGTCAGGGTGACGAGGCTCAGGGTCCGAGGCGGGGTTGTAAGGTCAGGCGGGATCCGGAACCAGCTGAGCGAGATGGCAGGTCACCAAATGGAGCCAGGAACTGGAGACTGGCGGAAATGAAGAGGTGGTGGAACATCAGCCGACAGTCACTGACAGGAGTACTGGAGCAGACGTGGTCAGGACCGGCTGGCATGGCAGGACAGGCTCTGCGAGACAGACAGGGGTTAATACTAGACAAAGCAATAGGGGGACCTGAACTCCTAGCTTACTAAACATGTAGAACAGGCCCCGCCCACCAGGAAGGAGAATCCTCTTATACCCTGTACCTGCCTATGCAATATCCTGTTTCAGGACGCTGGCCCTTTAAGAGAGGATCAATGACCGCGCGCGTGCCCTAATGCGCATGCGCGAGGCCTGTGTGCCAGAAGCCAGAGCAGGAAGCGGTGCAGAAGAAGCAGGAGTGCCCGGCAGTGTGTCCTGCGTCGCAGAGGAGCGCCGGGAGCGGGGAGCAGGACACATGGAGGGCGCAGGCGAGGGAGAGGAAGCAGGAACCGGAGCTGTGAGCAGGGGGCGCCGTCGGGGACCGGAGAGCGGGGCACGGGAACCTGGCCACAGGGACCGGAGAGCGTGACAACATCCAAAGACGCTGGGTGAGAAGGAGACAACTATTGGTGCCATAGTAAGAAAATGGAAGAAATACAAAATGAGTGTCAATCGACATCGATCTGGCGCACCATGCCCATGCAAAATCTCACCTCGTGGGGAACCCAGGATCATGAGGAAGGTGAGAGATCAGCCTAAAACTACACGGGGGGAACTTGTTAATGATCTCAAGGCAGCAGAGACGGCTGTTACAAAAAAAACCCCATTGGTAACACATTACGCCGTAATGAATTAAAATCTTGCAGTGCCCGCAAAATCAAACTGCTCAAGAAGACGCATGTGCAGCTGGCCCATATGAAGTTTGCCAGTGAACACCTAGATGAATCTAAGAGTGATTGGGAGAAGGTGCTGTGGTCAGAGGAGACAAAAATAGAGCTCTTTGGCCTTAACTCAACTCGCCGTGTTTGGAAGAAGAGAAATGCTGCCTATGACCCAAAGAACACTGTCCCCACTGTCAAGCATGGAGGTGGAAACATTACGTTTTGGGGTTGTTTCTCTGCTAAGGGCACAGGACTACTTCACCACATCAATGGGACAATGGATGAAGCAATGTACCATAAAATGCTTAGTGACAACCTCCTTCCCTCCGCCAGGACACTTCCAGCATGACAATGACCCAAAACATACAGCCAAGGCAACAAAGGACTGGGTCAAAGAGAAGCACATTAAGGTCATGGAGTGGCCTAGCTAGTCTCCAGACCTTAATCCCGTAGAATACTTATGGAGGGAGCTGAAGCTCAAAGTTGCCAAGTAACAGCCTCGAAATCTTAATGAATTAGAAATGATCTGCAAAGAGAAGTGTACCAAAATTCCTTCTGACATGCGCACAAACCTCATCATCAACTAAAAATACAGTCTGACTATTGTGCTTGCCAACAAGGGTTTTGCCACCAAGTATTAAGTTTTGTTTGCCAGAGGGATCAAATACTTATTTCTCTCTGAAAAATACAAATAAATTTATATAATTTATACAATATAATTTTCTAGATTTTATTTTGGATATTCTTTCACTGTTAAAATTAACCTACCCTTAATGTTATAGACTGTTCATGTCTTTGACTTTTACAAAATCAGCAAGAGATGAAATTATTATTTCCTTCACTGTATATTAAAACTAAAGTGGCAGATGTGATTAGACCACCACAAAAACAAGACAGCATTAAGGATTAAATACACTCTTCAACACTGGAATTACAACACCAAAAAGTAACAGTTGTGAAATCATGGCAATCACAGGATTGATTTGCAAATTATGAGGAAATGGAAACATTTTCAAAACCTCTTGATTTATCCTGTATCAAGTTTGAGTGCCACATGCAGAAATACATGCACTTATGTGACGCCGTGACAAAATCAGGTTGTCACAGGAGACTGCATCCATCCTCTAGATGCAGCACTCTCTCCTCCTTGCCTACCAACACAACCCACACACAGGTACACACACCAGCCAAAAAAGCCTAGTCACCCTCCCAAGGACAATAGGGACACACCAGTGGGTGGGGCCAGGCAGATGGTAATGCCCACCTAGGAGTTCTGAGGTGTCAGGGGAAGGAACGCAGGAGATTAGTTTGGACAGTGGAAGTGAAAGGAGTGAAGTGGTAGTCGTAGGTTGCAGCTCCCGGACTACCGGACTACCTGAGCTGACTAGGTGGCAAACGGCAGAGCAGGCCACAGGCGACGGAGATCCGGTCGCGGGAGACCTTAAGTGGACTGGAGCAGGGTTGTAGCCCGCCAGTGACGACAACGGGAATCCAGTCCGGAGGCCGTGCACAGTCGAGGTACCTGGACCCCAGGAGAGCTTCAAGCACCTTTCAGATTAACCAGCAGAGGACAAGATTCCACGTCTTGTCCCACGAGTAGCCCAGATAGAGCGAGACGGAAGCCCAACGTGGGGGATAGGGTGTCTGCAAGTGCCTGCAAAAATCCCAAGGGTCAGATCTCGAGGGCCACAGCTCCCACAGCAAAGACACAACTCAACACACGAGACACCAAAATAGAGTGCAGGAGGAAGGGCCCCTGTTCTGTTCACCGGTGTGCGGGACCCGAGCACACCCCTCCGGAGGCTACCGGTATCCGGCACTTGGTTTACTACTTGGACTTTGTGTGACTTATTTCCAAACTGTGAGTACACCGGTATCATCCGGTCCAGCCTGCAGACTGCGCCCCAGCATTCCACTCCACATGCACCTGGGCCCCGGGACAACACCTCCCCTACCCGTGGAGGGGATACCATCCTGCTGTCCGCCCCATCAGCCCCGGGCGCCCCATATCAAGGCAGCGGCGGTGCCACCAACCATCAGCGCAACCCACGGGTGGTGTCACTGACAATCTCTCCCCTGAAAATAACCCCTTTATACAGTTGTGGGCGGCGGGCTGCTGCACGAGCCCTGGATCCGGCTGCCACTCGAGCCACAGCCACGATCCCCGATCCGAGCGCCTCGGGTAGCCTCCCCTGCCGTGGTCTGTGCCCCCCGCCCAAGATAACTAAAAATTGGAGTCACAAACAGGATACTTACCCCATCTACTAACCTGGGTGAAGTGCGCCTTTTCTGGACTTTTAACCCGCCACCATCTTGCCCGCCATTTTTGGTGCCAAAAACAACAACCTCACCATTTTCATCCCCGAAAAGAGCGCGAGTCTGAAGCTCCGCCCACCTTCCTGTGAGCGCAGCCGGAGACTACTGTGGGAAAACCAAGGGGAAAGGTGAGGGAGTGGCATGTGACCAGAGCTGATAAAGTGCAGGGACGCCAGGACTCTGCAGAAATCCGTTCCTGGACACCGACGCGGCAAGATATCACAGCAACCTTGCAGGCAGCGCCCAGAGAGTCCCGTCCCCGGAACCACTGACTGGGTCGAGGAGCTGATGGAGAGGATGTGCCGGAGGATCCAGGCCCAAGCCCACTTCATGCTGGCGAAGTGGACATCGGAGATGAAGGGCCTGGCTGCAGCTGTCCGGGCACGCGAAGTGGAGATGGCCTCAGAGGAGCGGGAAAGCAGTGACCGACGCCCCTATGTTCCCCAGGAACCGGCCTGCCCGGCTGAGGGGTCCGGCATGCTCCCATTCGCCACACCACCTCCCTCGTCACCCATGTCCGCAGCCAACGCCCCGACCGACCCGTGTCCTCAGTCTGTGGCAGCGGAACCCGTACCATCTACGGGGAAGGACCCAGCCACTGGGTCCTCAGGCCTTACTGTTGCCATCGCTCCACCACCACTGATGACATCAGACTCGGCCTCGAGCCAGGCCACACCGCCTGTGACGTCCGTCTCGGCCCCGAGCCTGGCCGCACTGTTGATGACGTCGGCCCCGGCCATCCGACCGGCTGCTACGGAGACGGCACCCTTCTTTGTGTCTTCCCCAGCTGCAGCACCAACCGCTCCCAAGCACCCCGCCCCAGCTGAGGAGCAGCCAGAGTGTTCCTGCAGGGAAGCGGAGCAGGCCACCGATCAGTGGGGCCCACGGCAGTATGAGAGGCCGGTCGTAGCCGGCGCCAAGGGCATCTGAGTGGGCCTGGCTCCTGAGCAGGAGGAGGAGCACGGAAACTGTGCCCCGTACTGGGAACAGCAGCAGCGACGGCTCTGCAAAGAGATAGCTGCTCGGGAGAAGAAAAGGGCGTATGTGGTTGCCCGAACCTACCGGGAGAAGGACTGTCTCCGGCAAGCTACTTTCCGGGTCAGAGGCCCGACATACAGGGGAAAGGTCCGCCATTTTGACCCCCAGAAAGGGTGGGGGTTCATTTATCAGCTGGGACTGGAGGCTGAAATATATGTGTCCCGGAGGGATGTGTCCCCTCATCTACCATCTAACAGAAGGGCCCCTGTTCTGTTAATCAGGTGTGCGGGACCCGAGCACACCCCTCCGGAGGCTACCGGTATCTGGCACTTGGTTTACTACTTGGACTTTGTGTGACTTATTTCCAAACTGTGAGTACACCGGTATCATCTGGTCCAGCCTGCAGACTGCACCCCAGCATTCCACTCCACATGCACCTGGGCCCCGGGACAACACCTCCCCTACCCGTGGAGGGGATACCATCCTGCTGCCCGCTCCATCAGCCCCGGGCGCCCCATACCAAGGCAGAGGCGGTGCCACCAACCATCACCGCAACACACAGGTGGCGTCACTGACAAACTCTCCCCTGTAAATAATCCCCTTTTTATACAGTTGTGGGCGGCGGACTGCTGCACGAGCCCCGGATCCGGCTGCCACTCGAGCCACAGCCACGATCCCGGATCCGAGCGCCTCGGGTAGCCTCCCCTGCCATGGTCTGTGCCCCCCACCCGAGACACTAAGGGGTACTTTGCACGCTGTGACATCGCTAGCGATGCCAAGCGCGATAGTACCCGCCCCCGTCGCACATGCAATATCTTGTGATAGCTGCCGTAGCGAACATTATCGCTACGGCAGCTTCACGCACTTACCTGCCCTTCGACATCGCTCTGGCCGGTGACCCGCCTCCTGGTCGTGTGGCGTCACAGCGACGTCACACGGCAGGTGGCCAATAGAAGCGGAGGGGCGGAGATGAGCGGGACGTAAACATCCCGCCCACCTTCTCCCTTCCGCATTGCCGGTGGACGGCGGGCGCAGGTAAGGAGATGTTTGTCGGTCCTGTGGCTTCACACACAGCGATGTGTGGAGCTGCAGGAACGACGAACAACATTGTACCTGTGGACGCACCGCCATTATGAAAATGAACGATGTGACACAGATCAACGATTTTTGACTGTTTCACGCTCGTTCATCTTCTCTCCTAGGCTTTACACGTTGCGACGTCTTTACCGGCGCCGATGTGCGTCACTTTCGATTTGACCCCGACGATATCGCAGTAGCGATGTCGCAACGTGCAAAGTACCCCTTACACTCCCTGGTATGCTATTAATGAGATTAGTAATTGAATACACTTGCGCAAATCATCAAGATATGCTGCTGGCAGCTCTTTTTCCAACTGCTGATCAACGATGCTCCAGTTGTGTTTAATGGAACACAAGTCCAGAGATGCTACAGACCAAGGTAGGATATTTTGGCCAAGCAGGCTGCTTATAGTAGCACAAGTAGCATGCGTTAAAAACAGCTACTGGGACACTTTGGATAAATGTCCATAACATTGGTTCTATGAATAATTTATACTGTACTGCAACTGAAAATGGATGTCACATATCAAGCCTAAAGGTGGCTTTACACGCTACGAGATCGCTAAAGCGATCTTGGGGTCACGGAATTTGTGACGCACATCCGGCCGCTTTAGCGATGTCGTTGTGTGTGACACCTATGAGCGATTTTGAATTGTCGCAAAAACGTTTAAAATCACTCATTGGTGACATGCCCCCTCTTCCCAATTATCATTGCTGCTGCAGTGTGACGCCGCTGGAACGACAAACATCTCCTTACCTGCATCCACTGGAAAAGGAGGAAGGAAGGAGGTGGGCGGGATGTTCCTGCTGCTCATCTCCTCCCCTCCCCTCCTTTTCTATTGGGCGGCGGTTCAGTGATGCTACTGTGAACTCGCTGTGATGCTGAACAAACCGCCCCCTTAGAAAGGAGGCGGTTCGCCAGTCACAGCGACGTCGCTGCACAGGTATGTGCGTGTGACGCTGCTGTAGCGATAATGTTCGCTACTGCAGCGATCACCACATATCAGGCCACCGACGGGGGCGAGTGCTATTGCACGCGACATCGCTAGCCCATGCTAGCGATGTTGCAGCGTGTAAAGCGGCCTTAAGACATCAAACAGTGTCTATACAAATTATAAGGCCATGTGCCCAAGGGAGAAAGTAACTGCGGAATTTGCTGCGGAAAACCCATGGATTTTCTAGATTTTCCAGATACTTTCCATCCCCAGTACAGACACTCCCAATGTTATTCTATGGGATTTGGGGAGTGCTGTATCAATGCTGCGGTATGTGCGGCTTCAGAATATGCTGCGGATTTCCGGCAGCCGCACGTAACTGCATGTCCATTATTCATGCAGAATTATCTGCAGAATTCCTGCCTTTCCACTATGGAGATACAGGGCAGGAATTCTGCAGGAATTCCACACAAAATCCGCACTGCTTCCGCAGGTTTACCGCAAAAATTCCGTAGATATACTGCAGCAATGGATAGCTGTGGATTCCAGGAAGTTGCTGCGTGAACCTGCGGAAATATCTGCAGAAAAGTCCGCAGGTAGGATCTCCCGTGGGCACATGGCCTAAGTAGGCATTGCATTACATTGAGCAATGTGCCAGAAAAACAGCTATGGGTATGTGCCACCCCCGTGCCAGCAGCCGGGCTGCTTGGATCCAGATCCGCAGTGTGGCTCGAGGGATTCTAGCGGGGGTCGCGCGGACACTTCAAATAAAAGGGGACGTATTTGTACGGGATTTGCCGTAAACTGTCTGTGACGCCACCCACGGTGTGTGGTTAAGTGTGGCACCACCGCTGCTGTTGTGGGGCACCCGGGGGCGATGGGATGGCAGCTGGATATTAACCCCTCCGTGGGTAGGGATGGAAGCCCTGGGGCCCAGTGTTGCTATGCTGAGGATGGTGACTGCAGGGGCCGGCGCGCCCGGTCAGACCGGAGGATGTTAGTTTACTCATGATTAAATGAATCACACAAGTCCAATGGTAAACCAAGGTGCTGGTGGCCGGCCGCCGCAGTCGGGTGTATCTGGTCCCACACCACCCGAGCTGATGGTCTGTATCACTTTCCTCTGCACTCTGTGTTTTGTGTGGTGGACTTCCCGGTGTGAAACACGGGAGTCCTTTCCCGGTCATTTTGTTGGGAGCCGTGCCCGCTGACGCTGGCCCGTGGGATTTACCGGGCCCCGTTGCTTCCGGTCCTGGCTTCAGGGTCCAAGTTCCCCCTCAGTGCACGGTTTCCGGGTCGGTTCTCCGCTGTTGGTACCGGTGGGCTCCAACCCTGCCCCAGTCCACCTCGGATCTCCGGCAGCCGTCTTCCCGTCTCCTGTCAGACACAGACCACCGTCTGCCACCTAGCCAGTACGCCGAGGCTCCAACCCCGGTGTCTTTCCTTTCTGAACTTGAGCTTCACCTCCTCACTACTCCACTCCTCTCCTCCTGAACTTCAACTCTGCTCTTCACTGACTCTTTTCCCGTCCCGGGTTCTCCAGACCCCTAGGTGGGTGTTCTCCATCCGCCTGGTCCAGCCCACTGGTGTGCCTTTCCTACCCTGGGGGGGGTGACTAGGGTTTCAGGTCGGCTGTGTGTAATCCTGTGTGGGATAGTGTTATGCGGGGGCCTAATTGTGTGACTACCTGGTTTTGCCAGGGCGTCACATTCCCCTTTGGTTAAATACAGACCGTCCGCGGGCTGTCCAACCACACCAACATTTATTAAAACCGGAACTGCAAAAATAGAAAAGGGATAACAAGGATAATAACATAATAAAACATTTCTTCCCTTTACGGGAGGCACAATTTTTGAACGTTGCAAACGGAACGGGATGGAACGGACCACCTTCTCATTGCACCCACCCAAAACAATCTGTTTTCTGGTGCCACCGCTAAACACTGGTGCACACCCCTTTGCCCAAGTCCAGGAACGGGTCCGGGTGACGCCCACAAGGGCCGGGTAAAAAGTTCCTTACCCAGCAGTCCTTTTCACGAGCCTCAAGTCCGGGGACCCCTGGCCTGGAGGTTAGTCACCGGTTGCATTAGTGACTGAGCCTCGGCCTACTCTACTGCAGGCCCTTCCTCCAATCTGCCTCTCCAGAGACTCCTGTGAGCAACAGGAAGGTGGTTTAAAACATTTGAATACCGCTGCCGGGCGGCCTCCTCCTGCAGCGTTCCCACCAGACCACCGCTCTAGCAGCCCGGGCCCCAGTGCCACCTTCACTCGCGGTGCTTCACTGTCCAAAAACCCCTCCTTCCTGCTGCCGACGGTGCGGATACAGCTGCTCCTCTGGTCATGGCTCCATCCTCCACCAGGGGCTCCGACCCCTGATGGCATCTTCACTTCAACAAGCAGGGGGAAGATGTTCAACAAGAATGGAGCTCCAACTGTTAACTTTTTCAACTGCCCTGCCACCCTCCACCTACGGTGCAGATGGCCTCCTCCAGAACATGAGAACGTACAACAAGGGTAGCGGGTTTTTTAAACAGTTAACTTTTAACTTGTAATTTGTAAGGGTAGACTTATGGGTTCCGCTACCACTGCTGCATAGGGCCGTATGGCTCACTCAGTACTCTGGGAATGGCATCCCTGGACCAGCCGCAGTGCATTCCGGAACTCCGGGCTTCCATAAGGAACGGAGGTAGTATACCAGGCAATACTGTCTCGTCGGGGAGCCGGATCGGCTGGTGTTCCCCGGCCATATTGGGAACGGGCTCCGGCTCCGGGCAGGTCAGCGAGGCCGGGAGGGTCTGTGTTCCTCTCTCCCGACGCGGCACTGTATGGGTGGCTCGACTCTTGCAGGCCCACACCACTGCCACCATTCTCTGGACCTCCGCTTTCCAATCCAGCACTTGTTGCAGCGACTGAGCTCGCACCTGGACACAGAACCTCGCTAGTTCTCGCTCCAGCCAGGCAGCGGTCCCCAGTGGTAAGCGGTCCGATTCTTGCTCCTCTGCAGGAACCACCACTCCGCCTCTGCCACTTCTAAGTGCCACCACGCCAGCGAAAGGCACCGCTCCATCATTAATATTGGACGCGGACATCTTCCCGCTTCTCCCCCTTGGATTTTCAGGAGCAGTCTCCAGATGTGGCTCTCTAGTTTCGTTTTCGGCCTCAGGGTGTTACTTCCTTCAGGCCATGTTCCCAGGGGGCGGGGCTTCAACTTTGCGCCCTTTCTTGGGGAAGAAGACGCTGGGTTGTTCTTTTTCGCGCCAAAAAATGGCGGCAAAGATGGTGGCTTTTCAAAATTTTGCAGCGGAGCACCGCTGACAGTCCAGAACAAGCCGCACTTCCACCAGGTAGGTGGATGGGTTACAATCCTGTTCGTGACGCCAGGTTTTGAGGTGTGCCGCCCCAGTGCCAGCAGCCGGGCTGACCGGACCCGGGAGTCGCGCAGACACTTCAAATAAAAGGGGACGTATTTGTACGAGATTTGCCGTAAACTGTCTGTGATGCCACCCACGGTGTGTGGTGAAGTGTGGCACCACCGCTGCTGTTGTGGGGCACCCGGGGGCGATGGGATGGCATGGATGTTAACCCGGGGGCGATGGGATGGCTGGATGTTAACCCCTCCGTGGGTAGGGATGGAAGCCCCGGGGCCCAGTGTCGCTATGCTGAGGATGGTGACTGCAGGGGCGCGCCGGGTCAGACCGGAGGATGTTAGTTTACTCACGATTAAATGAATCACACAAGTCCAATGGTAAACCAAGGTGCTGGTGGCCGGCCGCCGCAGTCGGGTGTATCTGGTCCCACACCACCCGAGCTGATGGTCTGTGTCACTTTCCTCTGCACTCTGTGTTTTGTGTGGTGGACTTCCCGGTGTGAAACACGGGAGTTCACTCCCGGTCCTTTTGTTGGGAGCCGTGCTCGCTGACGCTGGCCCGTGGGATCTACCGGGCCCTGGCGGATGCCCTATCCCCGCGGTGGGCTGTTGTCTGCTTTTGGGACTTTGGTTGGGACAGGACCTATAACCCTGCCCTCAATTGGTTAATTGGCTAGGCCGTTGGTTCCGGTCCTGGCTTCAGGGTCCAAGTACTCCCTCAGTGCACAGTTTCCGGGTCGGTTCTCCGGTGTCGGTACCGGCGGGCTCCAACCCTGCCCTGGTCCACCTCAGATCTCCGGCAGCCGTCTTCCCGTCTCCTGTCAGACACGGACCACCATCTGCCACCTAGCCAGTACACCGAGGCTCCAACCCCGATGCCTTTCCTTTCTGAACTTGAGCTTCACCCCCTCACTACTCCACTCCTCTCCTCCTGAACTTCAACTCTGCTGTTCACTGACTCTTTTCCCACCCCGGGTTCTCCAGACCCCTAGGTGGGCGTTCTCCATCCGCCTGGTCCTGCCCACTGGTGTGCCTTTCCTACCCTGGGGGGGGTGGGTGACTAGGGTTTCAGGTCGACTGTGTGTAACCCTGTGCGGGATGGTGTTATGCGGGAGCCTATTTGTGTGACTACCTGGTTTTGCCAGGGCGTCACAGGTACTCCATTGAACTCACACCGCCAATCTCAAACGCTAGCATTGTGCAGAGAAAGACAGCAATGGAGGCTGTAAAGGAGGCCATCTTCTTCAGCAATGTGTCTCGCTTTTTCTTGGATGCATTGACGCCTGGAGATTGGTCTGCAGACTATATGGGCAACACAAACAGGCCTTCATGATGAAAACATTGTACTTACTGGATTATAATGTGGGTTGGCATAATGTGTGGTAAGTAGACTCTTCTTAATGCCAAGATGTTTGTGTACCGGAATGGTCATGGAACCAGGGGTACGACCAAACTGCCCAAAAAGCCATTTTTTAATGGAAGAATGTTAGGCCAAATGTTGCTGGTGTAAAGGGTGCTTTACATGCTGCGAAAACGCTAACAATATATCGTCGGGGTCACGGTGTTTGTGACGCACATCCGGCATCTTTAGCGACATCGCAGCATGTAACACCTCTGAGCGACATAAAACGATCGCAAAAGAGGTAAAAATTGTTGGTATTGGAGAGGTCGCTCCAACACCAAAAATCGTTGACAGGTGACTAGCGAGATTGTTTGTCGTTCCTGCGGCAGCACACATTGCTATGTGTGACACCGCAGGAACGAGGAAACTCACTGTACCTGCGTCCCGCCGGCAATGAGGAAGGAAGGAGGTGGGCGGGATGTTTGGCCCGCTCATCTCCGTCGCTCCTCTGCTATTGGGCGGCCACTTAGTGACGTCGCTATGATGCCGAACGAACCGCCCCCTTAGAAAGGAGGCGGTCCACCGGTCACAGCGACATTGCTAGGCAGGTAAGTATGTGTAATGGGTGTAAGCGATGTTGCGCGCCAAGGTCAGCGATTTGCCCGTGTCGCACAACCGACGGGGGCGGGTACGCTCGCTAACGATATCGGTACCGATATCGCAGCGTGTAAAGTACCCTTTACTGTGAGCAGACTGAGATGTCTGCAGCATCTTTGGTCTTGTCTCCTACCAAGCACATCTTTGATATAATTGGTCGGCAATAGCTAAAGGAACTTCAAGGAGTAGATCTTGATTTTTGTGAACAAGCACATTCAGCATGGCAGAACATTCCTCAGACAATCATTATTAATTTCACTGATGGTATGCCAAGGCTTGCAAATGCATGTAGCTGTGCGCATGGCGCTCATATTTGATATCGGATAAACCAAGATGGTTTGAAATTTTCATTCCATTTTTTGATCATTTACATATTGTAAACATGCATATCAATCCTTTAATCTCCATAGTTTCATGAATTTTTCATCTCAGTGTTACAATTTCAATGTTGAGGAAAGAATAGATAATTAGCTATATATGGCAACATGTAGTATAGCAGCAGAGAAACCACAATTGCTCTAAACTTGGTTGCTGGAAAGTGGAGAGAAGGGTGCTCTCTCACTCTATCCAAATAGTCCTGAGTTATCTAATTGAATGTATTAATTGGACTCTGTCAGTAAGCGCAATGCCCTCCTTAGGGTACCATCTTACTAAATGACGTACCAGCGATTCCAACCACGATACGGCCTAGTCAGGATCGCTGGTGCATCGCTACATGGTCGCTGGTGAGCTGTCAATCAGGCAGATCTCACCAGCGACCAGCCACCAGCGACTGTGCGCTTGGTAACTAGGGTAAATATCGGGTAACTAAGCAGAGCGCTTTGCTTGGTTACCCGATATTTACCCTGGTTACCAGCGTACACCGCTTAGCGCTGGCTCCCTGCACACGTAGCCAGGGTACACATCGGGTTAGTAAGCAAAGCGCTTTGCTTGGTTAACCGATATTTACCCTTGTTACCAGCGTACGCTGCTTACACAGAGTTGGTGCTCGTTGGTCTCCCTCCGTCAAACACGCCGATGTGTGCTGCACATCGGGAGACCAACGAGCAAAAAATGAACCAGAACAGTGTGTAACGATCAGCGATTTCACAGCAGGGGCCAGGTCACTGCTTAGTGTCACACACAGCGAGATTGCTGATGAGGTCACTAGTACGTCACAAAACCTGTGACTCAGCAGCGATCTCGCTATTTGAGAAGTACCCCTTAGACTGCATATTTGGGCAGACAGGTGTTTGAAATGTAAATCCATCAATACTTTTATATCTTCTATCTATTACTGCATTTCCAAGAAATTAGTGACTGATTTATATGCAACTTAGTCGTTAAATGCTTTGCACCTGACACAGCACTCAGTGTTCACAGGTTGTTTTTTTTACACATCCAGCAACAGCCTCGTTAGCTTGATTGAAAGCTCACTGATTTCTTTGCCTGATTTTTGACATCACAGTGAACTATCAATCAATCTAAAGAGGCTGGTACTGGGCAAGAAAACAAGCTCAAAGCAGAGGCGTGGGAAAGGGTCTGCCACATTTGATACACGATTTGCATTTTCAATGAAAATGGTATTTTCTGTGGAATGCCGCAACAGATAGAAGATATAAAGATGTCAATTGATTTACATTTTGAAAAAATGCATACACATACTGTATGTGTGGTTTGGTAGTGATAATTTTACTGACTGTTTCCCTTTAAGAACCAGCTGAGAGAGCAATTAACATTTGATAATCAGCCTGGGGAAGACAGGCTTTGACATCTTTCTATATACTATAATATGTGTATATAATATATATTATACAGTATAATATGTACAATTATTTTTTTTAATACTTAAGTCTTGTTGATTTCCAAGAAATGTTATTTTTATGATTTCCAACAACGCACCACAGTCTCCGAGTTAACAGCTATGTTATCACACACACTAGGCTTTGGAAGACGGCCAGCTCAGTTAATATTAGCAGCAGAGCTGTGAATGTGCTGATCTGCAGCAGCCAGCAGGGAGCTGGCTCCTATCAATATCTCCGCATTTGCACACTGGTCTATTGGCTTTGATTACAACATGCCCTACTAAATGGAAAGAAGCATAATTCTGATTGAACAGTATAGATCATTAGATAAAATGCACACGTGGGCTATGTAGAGTAAAAGCAGGGTGTAACTTACCATACATTCCTGTTTGGGTGGTAGCAGGTAGCTTTACCAGAAGATCCAAACACTGCTAAGATGTCTGGGCTGTGCTCTCTGTCTTCTTGAACAATGCAGATTGATTCTTTTACTTTACTTGGAATAATAATAATGGCCAGGTTACCCGAAGGATAGCTGCAAGATAAGGCCAATAACCAGTAATCTCATGACACATATTGTTACTATATGATTCATCCATTTTCCATAGAGAACCTCTGGGATGGAGGGAGAGAATTTCCTGCTGTGCTTCCCAGCCTACAGCATGTGTCACAGCAATTATACACAGCAATTACACAGAATTTTAATGTAAAAAAAACCATATTTTTTGCCAGATTTCTTTGGCAAAAATACTGCCACCAGATCTTAGGCTAAGTTCACATTTCCGCTAAAATCTATCAGTCACAATCCGCTGCTCTTGTAAACAGCGGAATCCGTTTAGCGGATTCCGCTGCTCCCATAGACTTGTATGAGCAGCGGATTGTGACTGATGATGCTGCGTTGCACCCTCCGCCCGACTGATCAGTCGTGGAACGACTGACCGCCGGGCGGGAGGAACGCAGCATGTAACGTTTTTTGAGCAGCGAGATCCGTCGGATTTCGCTGCGCATGCTCTCTGGCTCCCTGCACACGTCACCAGCTTTGGTTGGTTACCCGATATTTACCCTGGTTACGGTGCAAGGAGCCAGCGCTAAGCGGTGTAGGCCCGTAACCAAGGTAAATATCGGGTAACCAAGGTAAACATCGGGTGCTTTGCTGTTACCCGATATTTAGGCTGGTTACGTGTGCAGGGAGGCCGACACTTCCCCGCTCGGCCCCGCCCCCTCCCGCACTCCGCACATGTATGTACACACACACACACACACACACACACACCTGTCCCCAGCCATGCAGACAAGCACTGACACCCTCGTCTGGCCCCGCCCCCTGCTCGGCTCCGCCCCCTCCCGCACTTTGCATGTGCACACACACACATACATACATACATACATACATGCACATACACACACTCACTCACTCACAGATACACTCACCTGTCCCCAGCCATGCAGACCGCAGCACTTCCACTGACATCCTCAGCGCCTGGCCCCGCCCCCCGCTCGGCTCTGCACCCGAACTCCCCCCCCCCGCACACAACGGAATCCGACAAAGAATTCTGTTCTTTGTCATCCGTTGTACAGCGTTGAACAGCGCATCAGTCACATGCGTCAAGCGACGCATGTGACTGATACAAATCAACGGAAATGTGAACTTAGCCTTACCTGCACGTAGTCAAACACTACAAACAATGACCTTTTGTGTGCCGCCCCACCCCCATTTTTGGTGCACATTTTGACATAGTTATCAACAGGCTATTAATATAATTTAGGGACGTTAAAGAATCCCCCCCCCTCCGAAAGTCAGATAAAATGGCGTCCCTGGTATAATTCAATTTGTGATCCGTCGTAGTCACATGACAGTATAGGCTGCAGACTGAAGAAATACAACTCCTGTGTTTCAACTCACAAGATGTATGACATACCTCAGTCTGTTACTGATTCTGGTGTGTGAAGAAGAAGAAATATTTTAATTCATGTTGTGCTTGCCCAGGAGATCTCCAGCTTCACGCCCCTTATCTGTCAGTCTGATAACTTTATAGCAGTACATGGAGACTGACTGTGCCGATCTGGAAAACAAACATTGAGGAGAATGAACCTGGAGATTCCGAAGAAAACTCAATTATGTTCAGGAAGAGATACACATCGGGTGAAATAAGTATTGTAGACGTCACCAATTTTTTAAGTAAATATATTTATAAAGGTGCTATTGACATGAATATCTCACCAGATGTCAATAACAACCCATTCAGCCCACACAGGCAAATAAATCAAACCATTGATGTCCATTAATTAATTAACTTATGTGTAATAATGAGAAATGACAACGGGAAACGGTATTCAGCACCTGAAGAACGAGAGCTGGAAAAAGCCAAGGAAAGTCATGACAACAGCTGGAGTCTAGCAGTATTTAGAAGACAATTCTGCCACTTGGTTGAAAATAGTATCAGCTTGTTCAACTGATTGTCTATAAAAAGGTGACTCATTACCATGGTACCACACAAGAAACATCTCATGATACATAAAACCAGTGAGCTATCTCATGACCATCACAACCTTAGGCTTCTCTCACATCAGCGGTATTCTGCCGCACTGCCGGTGTTTGGCTACTGTTCATATGCTAATTAAGTTTGTTGAAAGGCTGCATCGCAGCTACATCTTTATTGCATGTCGACATTACCTGTCTGCTGCTGTGAGGCAATTGACCCCATTTTGCTTCCTCATGAAGCCCCCTAGCCCTTACTATGACTATTTTACAGCCATTTTACAGGACACAGGTTCGAGTCTCCATTGACTTACATGAGGCTGCGGGCTCAAGTTCGGGTCAAGTACAGGCCCCACCCAAAACTTGTAACTAAATCTGAACCCGGCGAACACGAACTTCCAGGGGTCTGCTCATCCTTACTCACCACGCAAGAAACCGTTGCAAAACAAAAAGCATGTCCAAAATGTCCAAAAGCATTTATAGTTTGCTCAACAACATTTAGACAAGCCTATAAGATACTGGAAGAATATAATCTGGTTAGATGAGGCCAAAATTGAGCTCTTTAGATGCAATAATACACATTATGTTTGCAGACCAAAAGGCACTACATATCACCCCAAAAACACCATGCCAACAGTAAAGTTGGGAGCTGGGAACGTCATGGTGTGTGCCTGTTTTTCATCATATGGCACTGCAAGTTTCATTTAATTGATGGAAGGATGAATGGACAAATGCACAAAGACATTCATGATAAAAAAAATCTGCTGCCATTTGCAAGGATGATGAAGATAAAATGAGAGCTGACATTTCAGCAAGACAATGATCCCAAACACACAGCCAAAGAAACTCTCATTTGGTTTCAGAGAAAGAAAATTAAGCTGCTAGAAAGGCTGAGCCAATCACCTTACCTGAATCCAAAAGAAAATTTATGGAAGGAATTAAGGCTCAGATTTCATAGAAGGAGCCTACAATTTGAAGAGTGTTTGTGTGGAAGAATGGGCCAAAAGCACACCTGAACAATGCACGCAACTAGTTTGTCCATACAGGAGGCATCTTGAAGCTGTCATCACCAACAAAGGTTTTTGTAGGAAGTATTAAATACATTTTAGTAAGCGTTATCAATACTTTTTACTGTGTAATTTTTCATTATTCCTCACCACTAAATTAATGGACATCTATTGTTTAATTTCTTTACCTGTGTGGATCGGATGGGTTGTTACAAACATCTGGTAAGAAATTCATGTCAATAGCGTCATTAGAAATAGATGTAATTGGTGATGTGTTCAATACTTTTTTCACCTGCTGTATTTTTCCCACATATGACAGCCTGACTGAGATATGTGTGATGCAGCTCTTTCCAGTTGACACACAGGTCTAGGGAGATATATATCTTTAGTCTGCAGCCTGTACTGACACGAGACTAGGACAAGCTGCAATTTCAATTATACTAGGAACACAATTTTATCTCATTCTCAGAGAACCCCTATAACCCAAAACAAAGTCCAGCAAAGAAGTTCTCCTTTACCCCTTCTCAACATGGACTCCAACCTGTTGTCAAAGTTTGAATGAACCAAAACCATCTTCACCCCAAATAACCCAACTTTATATGAATTCCACCCCTATTGATTCAGGAAGATTTTGACTTTGCCAGGACTGCTTTTGAAAAATCATGGTGAGCCTTGACAAATCAAGGGGTTTCCTCAAAGTTCTCTATGAAAAAAAAAATAAAAAAACAAATCCATGTAAGATTAGTATGATAACAAAACTTGGCTTAATAAACACAGAAAATACAAACAAATCTTACCATTTAAAAAAAGAGCCCCAAAAAGTATGAACAAAGGAAACCTACAGAACTTAAAGGGAACATTTCCAGTTGCACCGATTTGTGAACAGCATTATATAAAGAAGAAACTGGGTAGAAAAATTTTTAATTATGTAAAATGAATAAGATGAGCGACAGAAGAATGTGTCGAATATCTCTCGTCCATTGTGCATAAAATCATTTATGTGAGAAAAAAACTTTTCCTTTTAAATTTTAAAAATTGTACAATGTAAATGGAGATTGTTCGCTTTGTCAACAATTAAGGGCACGTTACACGCTACGATATATCTTACGATATGTCGTCGGGGGTCACGTCATAAGTGACGCACATCCGGCATCGTTTGACATATCGCAGCGTGTGACAGCTACGAGCGAGTGTGATCGAGCAAAAATACTCACCTTATCGTTGCTCGTTGACACGTCGCTCATTTTCAAAAAATTGAACGTCCTTCTGTGTGCCGGTTGTTCATTGTTCCCGAGGCAGCACACATCACTCAATGTGACACCCCGGGAACGATGAACTGCAGCTTACCTGCGGTCGCCGGCAATGCGGAAGGAAGGAGGTGGGCGGGATGTTACATCCCGCTCATCTCCACCCCTCCGCTTATATTGGGCGGCCGCTGTGTGACTGCCCACATTGAGGTCGTTCGGAAGGTAAGTACGTGTGATGGGGGTTACCGACTTTGTGTGACACGGGCAAGAAATTGCCCGTGCCACAGAAACGATGGGGGCGGGTGCGATCGCAAATGCGAGAGATCGACGAGAGATCGACACGTGTAAAGCAGCCTTTAGACAAGCAAAAATGAAGACTGGAGTTTCACATCCTAAATAGTTATGGCTTTCTGTGATTGGCTGATCGTGTTCAAAGGCAATTGTTCAGTAGCAGTTGGAGCATTAGAATGAGAGCATATTCATGTCATATTTTTCATCGTTATTATTGCTGTTCATGTACAGCCATGAAATTGAAACAAACATTTTATCACTAATTCAATTAAATGTTCTTTATACAGCACATAAATGCTTGTACAATCTCGTACTTTATTAATTCATGTATTCAATATAATTAGTATCACTCATTAGGTTTAACCCCTTAATGACCCATGACATACTATGTCCATCATGAGTCACCTTCCTGACTTTGATGTGGTCTCGCACTCAGGTTGCTCATCTTTCCCTGCACATATTGGCTGATCTGATTAGCCGACATATGCCTCTAACATTTGGGGGTGGACCAGAGATCCACCAATGGCTGTTAACTAATTAAATCCAGCTGTCAATCTTTGACAGCAGGTTTTAACATGTGCCGGCGGTAGTGTATCTTCCCCTACTCCCATAAGCACACCCATGACGTGATCGCGGGACGCCAATGGGTTGTTATAACAGCTAGGGGTCTGCTGATGACTATTGTGTCTTTTGTGACCATCCTCCTGTGAATGCCGGCTGATAGCCGGCGTTCATAGACGTTTGTGTTTTCTGCTAAAGAGAGACATATATAAAAATAAAAAAGAAAAAAGGTTCAAATCACCTCCCTTTTGCCTCATTGAAAATTACACAATGAAAACGTAAATAAAAAATACACATATTTGGTATCGCTGCATTCAGAAATTTCCTATCAAAATCAAAAAATAATTTGATTGGTAAAAAGCAAAACGAGGAAAAAAATCAAAATGCCAGAATTGCAGTTTTTTAGCCTCTGCAACAACAGAAAAAAATGTAATAACAGGATCAAAATATTGTAACCCAAAATAATATCAATAAAAACATCAGCTCGTTGCCCAAAAAACAAGCTCTCACACACCCCAGATCCCAAAAATGTTCCATTATGGGTCTCGGAAACTTGTGACTAGGGATGAGGGAACCTGAACTGTAAAGGTCGGGGTTCGTACTGAACACTGGGTGTTCGAGCCTCAGACTAAGGGCTCTTTTCCACGTGCGATTTTTATGTGCGAGTGCAATCCAATAAAAATTCGGATTGCACTTGCACCAGTGTTAATCAATGAGGCAGTTTCCTCTTTCCTGTTATTTCTCGATACGAATCGTGCTCTCGGTGCAATCGCAGAATGTTTCGTTTTGCAGCGAGTCTCAGCTCACGCATCCCCATACAAGCCTATGGGAGCGTGTGAAACATCGCACTGCACTCGCATGTTATGCGACTGCAGTGCGGTGCACGCAGAGACAGAATAGAATAGATGGGTTCCCTCTATCTTCTCCACTCCTGTGATTGCGATTGCAAGATCGCATCACAGTCGCATGACCCTCGGCTGACGCATGCAGCAGAGGGTCATTAGCATATTGCTTCCGCGGAAGCGGTACGCTAGTAGAAAAGAACCCTAAAACATGGACTTTTAAAAAATGTCAGTGTCCGAAATCTGGTGCTGTTCGTATACTAACCACGCGATCGAGCATCAGGGTGCTCGGATACGCTTGGTGCTCAGCCCAGTGAGAGCCACTTGCAGTCTCTGAATGGCACTAACTGGGGTAAAATCAACCTCCATTACACTCGTTACTTGAGTTGAGCCCATTAGTTTAGGTCCTTTGAGGTCCGACAACAAGTTCAGGTCAAGTCTAGGTACCGAAACCTGGTGAACCAGAACATACACGAGTCCGCTCCTCTCTAGTCATGACACAAGCAAAAGTTTGTTTTGTTTCACAATTTCTTATTTTGTTTTCATGACTTTAATAAAACAAAAACTATGCATTTTTGGTATGTGCGTAATCGTACTGACCCGGAGAACCATACTGCCAGGTAAGTTTTATGATAAAATGAACATTGGAAATGAAAAACTCAAAAACCAAGTTCTATTTTGCCGCACTTTAACTTAAAAAAGCCCTCACACAGCTATATCGACAGAAAATAAAAGAGTTATGGCTCTTGGAATAAGGGGAGGAAAAACAAAAGCGCAAAAATGAAAAATCGCCCTGTCTATGGGGTAAATTTTTTAACACAAAACACTTCAGAATATCTGTCTGTATGAGCGCTGTGCACAATGTTCGATGCTATGATGTAAAAAGGGGGGTTGCCACGCTGCGATATCGCTAACGAAATATTGTTGGGGTCATGGTGTTTGTGACGCACATCCGGCATCGTTAGCGACATGACAGCTAGGAGCGACGATCAACGATCGCAAAAACGTCAAAAATCATCGATCCTTTTCATAATATCGTTGGTGGTGCATGCCGCTGGTTGTTCGTCGTTCCTGCGGCATCACATATCGCTATGTGTGACACCGCAGGAACGACGAACATCTCATTACCTGCGTCCTCCGGCAATGAGGATGTTCCGCCCGCTCATGTCCGCCCCTCCGCTTCTATTGGACGGCTGCGGTGTGACGTTGCTGTGACGCCGCACAAACCGCCCCTTAGAAAGGAGGCGGTTGGCCGGCCACAGCGACGTCGCAGGGAAGGTAAGTCCGTGTGACGGGTGTAAGTGATGTTGTGCGCCACAGGTAGTGATTTGCCCGTGATGCACAACCGACGGGGGCGGGTACGCTCGCTAGCAATATCGATAGCGATATCGCAGCGTGTAAAGTGCTCTTTAGGTTCACTATTAAACTATTACTAGTCTTGGAAAATGGTGACTTAAGGCCCCGTTACACGCAACGACATCGCTAACGAGATATCGCTGGGGTCACGGAATTCGTGACGCACAACCAGCGTCGTTAGCGATGTCGTTGCGTGTGACACCTACGAGCGACCGCTAACGATCCGAAAAAAGGCAAAAATCGTTGATTGTTGACACGTCGTTCCTTTCCCAAATATCATTGCTCGTTTTGGATGCAGGTTGTTAGTCGTTCCTGAGGCAGCACAGATCGCTATGTGTGAAACCCCGGGAACGACGAACAACAGCGTTCCTGCGTCCTCCGGCAACGAGGTGGGAGTGACGTTAATGCGGCTGCTCTCCGCTCCTCCACTTCTATTGGTGGCCTGCTGTGTGACGTCGCTGTGACGCTGCACGAACCTCCCCCTTAAAAAAGAGTTTGTTCGCCGGCCACAGCGACGTCGTTAGGAAGGTAAGTATGTGTGACATGTACTAGCAATATTGTTCGCCACGGGCAGCGATTTGCCCGTGATGCACACACGACGGGGGCGGGTGCGATCGCTAGCGTGTAAAGCAGCCTTTAAGCTATTTTTTTAAGAAGTTCCCACAAATTTATACCATTTAAATAATAATTAAAAAAAAAAATATGCAAATTTGTTTTTTGTCATAATCATACTGCTATGGGAAATCAAGTTTCTAGGTGATTCTTACTGCAAAATGAGCACCGTAAAGAAACTCCCCCCAAAAAACAATTGTGGAATTGCAGTTTTTTCGCAGTTTCACTTCCCAATACAACCAGTCCCGTAAAAAAAACAAGCTCTCACATGGCTTTGTCAGCAGTAAATACTGTAAAAAAATTACGGCTCTTGGAAGAAAGTGAGGGAAAAATGAAAGCTCAAAAACTAAAAATTGTTTGGTCCTTAAGGTGCAAATAAACTCTAACTGGCGAGGTAATATCAGAGCTTATTTATACTGATCTTAATTCTCTCATAACACTTATTTCTATTATAAATAGTGGAAAATCTGCAGAGGTAGAAAGGCAGAAAAATGCAACATGGTATCACGATGTGACTGTTGGATAACGAGGGGTAATGGCCCATAGGCTGTCCCTCATGCTAGGGGGCCCTATGCGATCCGTAACCTCAAGGATACTCCTAATGGTGGAGATGCCAATGTCACATTCCTGGCCCTGCTCCTGACCAGACCTAATTTTTTACCCCCTCCCACCAAAGAAGGACGGGACAGGAATGTGATGTTAACCCCAGATAACAACAGACAAGGGAAAGCCAATACTCTGACACACTGCGTACACACACACACACACACACACACACACACACGATTAGACAATAAGAGATTCAGGAGGAAAACAAGAGCAGGAAGGTAGCTACAAAAGACAACAGGGGTAAACTCCACAACTGCACAAAGCTATGAGCACAACTTCCAACAGATAGTCTGGAACAGCACACCTCACCAAGCCACCTGAGATAAACTATAGCTGGCATAGGAGGAAGGATTAAGCCAGCATAAATAGGAGTGTAGCAGTTCTGATTGGCTTCCCCACAACATGTGATCAAAGGAGACTAATAAGCAGACTAGAAGAGATTAACCCTTGCTAGCCTGCCTATAAATCAGCCCACATCAGGTCGAAGTCCAAGTCTGCCTGTGTTGATCCCAGACACCAGAGGATTTCTCAGGCAGAGTGTCAGACTCTGTAATCTGACCAGAACCTGACGCCGCAATGTCAGCAAAGTTTGTGAAAATCTATGTGTGACACATGGCTGGGCCACGATAGCTGCATTCTATTTTCTCGGTTGGCATTAAAACAAAAGATTGTACCTAAAAATAAGCAAAAGCTGAACCTTATACAAAATCTGTAATATTAATAATGCCACATGCCTTTATTCCTCACCTGGCATGCTTATGCTTATTATGAGAACAGAAGACTTATAAGGTCTGTACACACTGACAAGATATTTATCATAATAAAGAATGTAAAGTCTGAGTATAAAGGATACAAAATCTGTGCAGTTTCATCTGGAAAAACTGTGAGGAATTTCCTTCCTGTCCTGTAGTGTTTTTCGACAAATCTTCCAGGGACAATCTGAAAGAGAGCATGAAGCATTCTAAGAATACGTTGCCATGATCAGTTTTACTTACGTTCTTGTACACAAAGTGTCATTGTGACGCCCTGGACTAGTCAGGTCGTCCCAGGCAGTCCCATGCACACACACTCCCTCCCTAAAAAGGTGACAGCAGCCAAACTTCAAAACCCTTGTCACCTCCCTCCAGGTTTGATGTCCACACCGGGGAAAGGAGCCAGGTGGTTGGCTCCGCCCACCGAGGAGTTCACAAGCCTGGAGGCGGGAAAAACACTAGTTCTAAGTAGATTAGCTTTGACAGTGGAGTGGAGTAGTCAAGTTCAAGGGCAGACCTGTGACCAGGCCTGCCATAGTCTACTAGGTGTCCGGGTTGGAGCCCAGTCACCTCTGGCAAGGAGGCAGACGGTGGTGGCCGCCTGCAGGAGCCGGGATTACAGCCGGTGGAACCGTAGGGACCGGGGTCGGGCGGTGCCGGTACCGAACCGGGGAACCGATTGGAAACCGGAGCACCAGGAGGGGTACTCAGACCCAGTACAAGGCCCAGAAACAACTAGGCTAAGTCGAATCAACTGATTGAGGACGGGACTTTAGGACCTTTCCCACACAAGACCCGACTGAAGACAACAGCCCAACCATTAGGGTAAAGCCACCGCCAAGGCATAGAGACCCAAGAGGCCAGCGTCTGTGGGCAAACAGGGCTCTCCCGACACCCAGCAAGCCGGGGAGCGGACTACCGTTGCTTAGGCATAGGAGTCATAACGTCTACACTAAAGAGGTGCAGGAGAAAGGCGGAAACCACCAACCTGTTAAGGGGAAGCTGCAGCCGGCTGCGGGCCCCATTCATCATCCCGTTTGGTTTACCAGACACTCCAGTGTGTTGTATCATAGTGAGTACACCAGTGCCTTCGGGCTGCGCACCGCACTGCACTAGCACCCAGCACGCACCCGCTCCCCCGCCTCAGCCCCTTCCTCGGACCCCCGGGACCATCACTCCCCTACCCACGGAGGGGTCAACACCAAGCTGCGCAACACCGTCCCCGGGAGGCCTAGTCAACGGCAGCGGTGGTGTCCATCCATTCACCACAACCCGTGGGTGGCGTCACGAACTTAAATCCCCTACTCCCCACCGAAGTCCCTGCGTGTAGCGCCAACCCCCTTTCAGAGCGACGTGACCCCCGGGTCCGTGGAGAGCTCGAGCCACCCACCGACAAGCACGGATCTGAGCGGCTCGGCAGCCGGCCGAGCCCACAGGGCGATACACATCGACTCTTCTGGCGTCACGAACAGGATTGAACCCATCCACTTACCTGTGGAAGTGTGCCTTGAAGTTATCGTCAGCGCAGCCCCCATTGAAAAATTGCAGAATCCGCTATCTTATCGCCTTCCTGTGGCACGAAGTTTCCCGCCCAAGCCGTCTTCTCCAAGCAAAAAGGGCGCGAAAGAGAAGCCCCGCCCCCTGAGAGCAGAGCGGTGCAGAAAGCAAGTGAAGTGCCCCGAAAAGACCACGGGGGGAACAGATGGAAAGATGTCGGCGTTCCCGGATGGGAGCGGAGGGGCGCCCGCCGCTGGAGTGGCGGGGCTCGGAAGGAGCAGAGGCGGAGTAGCCTTTGAAGACTGTGGCCCGGGTGAGCTTCCCGCTGGAGTCGCTGCCTGGTTGGAGCGGGAGCTGGGTCGGTTCTCCATGAAGGTGAGGGCACAAAGTCTGCAGCAGGTGCTCGACTGGAAGGCGGAGGTCCGCAGGGTGGTTGCCGTGGCGTGGGCCCGTGAGCGGAGGGCCGCCGCAGCCGTGGAGCGCCGAGATCGAGCCACGGAGACCCCCATGTCATCCCTCATCAGCTGGGAGCTGAAGCCCGCCAGTACCGTAACCAGCGAGCCCAGGATACTGCAACTCATGGAGGAAGAGGTACCGTGTACGTTGCCCCCGCCGCCGTTCCCGCTGGAAGTTTACAGCCCAAGAAAATACTGCACCTGGATGGGGAGTGTCGAGGGCGGGGACCGGCTTCACCGTCGCGGGAGCTGCTCGGGGAGATTGCGCCCGGATCCGGTGCCTTCTCCTCGGTGGCCCGAGGGCTCGAGCAGCGCACCTCGCCTACGAGTGAAAAGGGAGGCGGCCTACCGGAGCCTACTCCGTTACCGTCGCAGGGTCGTCACCACCGGCGGGTCCTTCGGTGGGTGCCGCTGGGCTTGCTGGCATCACCGGGACTTCCACTCCTGCGACCGGAGTGGGAGCCGCCTGCTGACTAGCTGATTTACCTTCAGGCCCCGCCACTCCGTTGATGGGTGCCGCTCCGCTCACCTCCCTGGACGCTGACATTCTCCTTTTCTCTTCCCGCGGACATCAGCAGCAGCTGTTTCACCCGCCCCCCCTTGGTATTTCTACTGCACTTCACCTTTTCGGAGGCGGGGCTTCACTTTTCGCACCTTCACTGCTCGGGAAGACGACTCGAGCGGGAAATCTTCGCGCCCAAAATGGCAGATCTTCAGATTTTTCAGCGAGACGCCGCTGACGGGGATCACAAGGCGCACTTCCACCGGTAAGTAGACTGGTTCTATCCTGTTCGTGACGCCAAGTGGTCGAGGGCGGGGGCCGGCTTCCTTGTCGCGGGAGCTGTTCGGGGAGATTGCGCCCGAATCCGGTGCTTTCTCCTCGGTGGCTCGAGCGGGCCGGACCTGGGGCTCGAGCAGCGCTCCTCGCCCACGAGTGAAAAAGGAGGGGAATGGGATTGTTGGGATGGATAGAGTGTTCGTGACGCCACCCACGGGTTGTGGTGATGGTGGGCACCACCGCTGCTGGTGACGGGGTTCCCGGGAGCGATGGCGGGGAGCAGCTAGGTGTTAACTCCTCCGTGGGTAGGGGCTGGTGGTCCCGGGGCCCGATAGGAGGGAGGAGGATTCCGCAGGATGGGTTTTTGCAGTGTGCAGGGTTGTGGTGCAGCGCAGTGCAGTGCCTGATGGCACTGTTGTACTCACAATTAAACCACACAGAGTCACTGGTAAACTAGAAACTGCCGGAGTCCGCAGCCTTCGGTGCGGAGAGTGTTTGGGTCCCACACACAGTACAGCAGGATCCTGTTCTTGTTTTGCAGCCAGACGCTTCTTTCTCCTTCCTCAGTCGGGAACGGGGAGCCCACTCCCCTGCCGTGATCCGGGTCGTCCCTTGGTACCAGCGGGCCACTACCCTGCCTCGGTCACCTCGGGCCCCTTCCTCACACTTCCCTTCCTTACAGCAGCCAGGAGCTATCCTCCCCTGGTCTGCTCTCTTCACTCTCCTCACTCACTCTGCTCCAGCCCCTCCCCTGCTGCTCTGTTTAGCTCTTACACTGGGGGGAGGGGTGTGTCTGTCCTGCTGCACTGGTGTGGGATCAGGTTACCAAGGAGGAGAATGGCCTGCACTTTGCTGGATTTCTGCAGGCTCTGTGACACCCTGGTTTTGCCAGGGCGTCACAAGAGCCCGATTGATCGTCAGACCGTCGGCCAGTACGGTCCCCTATGGTGGTAACCACCCTGAAGTTGCAAGTTTTACAAGTTTTAAAATATTTTAAAGCCCCGCTGCTATGAAGACCCGTGTTCCTTTGTTGAACGTCCCCATGTTCCCGGGAGACGCCATCCGGTATGCCTGCCTGACTTGTTGAACGCTGCTGCGGTTGGAGTCCCAGTGGGCGCCATCAGGGGTTGGAGTCCCTGGTGGAGGACGGCAGGGAGTTGTGAGGAGTGAGGACAGTTCCCGTTACAGAGCCCGGTTCACCGTACCCGCACCGCAGGCAGTGGAGAACGGGGTCTTTGTGGACAGTGTCACTGTGAGTGAATGTGGCATTGGGGACCCGTGCTGCCCTGTGGTGGACTGTGGGAAAATGGCTGGAGGAGGCTGCGCCGGCAGCAAAGTCCCGCTTGTAAATAACCCCCTTTAACCGGCCTTCCCATTTCACAACCTCCGGAGAGTCAGACTGGAGAATGGGCCTGCGGGAAACAGATGGCCGAGGCCCGCCACCAATGCAACCGGTGGCGATCCTCTGCACCGGGGGTCCCCTGGACGTGGGGCCTCTGAGAGACAACCAGGTGTGAAACCCTGCACCCGTCCCATATAACAATGCCTGGGCCCGTTCCTGGACTGGGGAAAAGAGGTGCTGCCCATTTCTTAGGGGCAGCATCAAGACGAGGTTTGTTTGGGTGGGTGACTGAAGGACCCGGTCCCGTTCCCGCATTAATAAAGTTGTATGTTTGTAACGTTTAAGAGAATGCCTCCCGTAAGGGAAGATTTGAAAAAAAAAAATGCATACTGTTTTGAAATGTTTTTATCTTTTTTCAGTTACAAAATAAATCGATAGTGGACGGGCAGCCCGCGGACAGTCTGCATTAAACCAAGGGGGAATGTGACGCCTTGGACTAGTCAGGTCGTCCCCGGCAGTCCCATGCACACACACCCCCTCCCTAAAAAAGTGACAGCAGCCAAACTTCAAAACCCTGTTCACCTCCCTCCAGGTTTGATGTCCACACCAGGGGGGTGGAGCCAGGCAGTTGGCTCCGCCCACCGAGGAGTGCACAGGCCTGGAGGCGGGAAAAACACTGGTTCTAAGTAGATTAGCTTTGACAGTGGAGTGGAGTAGTCAAGTTCAAGGGCAGACCTGTGACCAGGCCTGCCATAGTCTACTAGGTGTATGGGTTGGAGCACAGTCACCTCTGGCAAGGAGGCAGACGGTGGTGGCCGCCTGCAAGAGCTGGGATTACAGCTCTCCCGACACCCAGCAAGCCGGGGAGCAGACTACCGTTGCTTAGGTATAGGAGTCATAACGTCTACACTAAAGAGGTGCAGGAGAAAGGTGGAAACCACCAACCTGTTAAGGGGAAGCTGCAGCCGGCTGCGGGCACCGTTCATCATCCCGTTTGCTTTACCAGAGACTCCAGTGTGTTGTATCATAGTGAGTACACCAGTGCCTTCAGGCCGCGCACCGCACTAGCACCCAGCACGTACCCGCTTCCCCGCCTCAGCACCTTCCTCGGGCCCCCGGGACCATCAGTCCCCTACCCACGGAGGGGTCAACACCAAGCTGCGCAACACCGTCCCCGGGAGGCCTAGTCAACGGCAGCGGTGGTGTCCATCCATTCACCACAACCCGTGGGTGGCGTCACGAACTTAAATCCCCTACTCCCCACCGAAGTCCCTGTGTGTAGCGCCAACCCCCTTTCAGAGCGACGTCACCCCCGGGTCCGTGGAGAGCTCGAGCCACCCACCGACGAGCACAGATCCAAGCGGCTCGGCAGCCGGCTGAGCCCGCGGGGCCTTACATCATCACTGCAGATTTTCCCCATAGACTTGTATTAGATGTGGAAAAGACGCATATAAAAGACGCATGTTTTTGGTAAATTTAAATAGCAGAAAGGTACCAAAAACGCACGTAATCTGCACCTAATGATGTCAATACCAGGAAGATTCAAAAGCACAATAGCTTTAAGGGTTTTCACTCAAAAAAAGTTCATTTTAAAGTTAACTTTAATCAATAGGTCTTGGAATAATAATACTTTCCACAACTGGATGTGTTTAAAAGAAATGTTCTTGCACTGAGATAATCTTATAAATGTGTCCCTCCTATGTACTGTGTAATGGCCGTGTCTGACCATACAGGGACGTGGTCTGATCATACCATAGCTCCTGGGCAGTGGAGGATGCAAAAGAGTATACAGACAGGGCAGCATGGGATCACAGATGATTCTTTCTGTGGGGTAAAGCATTTCCTTACCTGTTTTTAAAAAAATGTTTTACCCCAAAGAAAAAAATATTTGTGATCCCATGCTGTACTGTTTCTATATATATTTTTTTTTTACTTCCTTCCCAGCCCAGGAGATAGGTATGATCAGACCATGTCCCTGTACGGTCAGACACAGCCATTACACAGTACATTGCAGGAACACATTTATGAGATTTATCTCAGCACAGGAACATATTTTTTTAAACACATTTAGTTGTGGAAATTATTATAGGCCATATTGCTGCCTATGCACCTCATATTGGGAGGTTTCTTTCTTGAAACTACTTCAATCAGCCATTATAGACTGCAGTGATTTTAGATACATGTACCTCCATATCTTTTTGAGTAATGATGGAGATCTCACACTATTAAGTCATAATCAAAAGCGCTTTTATTTTATGAAATACATACTTTGACCAAAGTAGAGGGCTATGCTTTTGCTTTGAACCATGAAAACTGGCAAATTTTTGGTTTACATCTTATACTTTAAAAATTGTGTTTATAATTAAAGATATGTAAAAATGAGTTTTTATATGGACTATATTCTTCTTTATGTCAGATAAACCATTTTTAAAACTTGGATTTGATTCCTGATCCATATAGGTAACTAAATATTATACAGGTATGTATAATCCAATGCTCCCACTTAAAAGCATCCCGGTCATAATACATAATACATATACTGTAGTAAGCTATCTACTCTTCATTCTTCACCTCAGACTCCAGAGCATAAAAAATATTGTATTCACTGTTTAAAATTTGACATAAAGAGTGAACTATGTCAAGAGGATTATTACAATCCCAGCCTTTAAGATGATTAAGTTGCAAGGCAATAAAATATTTCCAACAGCTCGGGATACTAAATCCTCCTCCAGAGCTTTCTGTTTGTACAATTTTAGGACATGCTTGAAATTGACCATTCAGTGGCTGCAACAAAACAAAGTGAAGATTCTGTAGGTTTTGCAGTGGCCATCATTGGTCTACTGTCATCAAGATAATTGAACCACTTTTAAGGAGAACTCAAACTTGCGGTTAGCTCGGTACAACCAGAAAATGTTCAGGATTTGGGAGCTTTTTGCACCTAAGAAAATAAAAGGCTTCATCTATCAGAAAAGTCCTTAAGCTTCTATATATCCAAAATGAGGGAATACACAATAGTACGAACCATGTGAGAAGGTCACCGGAAAAGTCCTTTAATGGAGATATTTATCATCGAGGTTGATAGCCTCGGTGACACTAACCCGGAAGAAGGCTCCAGCATGGTTAATGCTGAGAGTGTTAATAGGGTGTGTCAGGGCTGGGTTTACGAGTAGTCAAAGAGACGGGTGGGAACGATTGCTCACATATCCTCACCCTCGAGCATGGTACAAGAGGTAAAATGGAGCTCATTAGTTGTATTCAGGTGTCTGTGTGTGGAGGTGTGCAGACCTCCAGTGGTGTTGCTCTTGCTAAGAGCTGGACATTATCTTGACCCCATAGCTATATGCGGGCTTGTTATTTTCAGTTTGTATCCTTGTGCCGGAAGGAGGCTCTTTTGAATTTGTTTTACTGCATGGTTTATGAAGACTGAACAAACCAGCTGGACACACTTCCTGTGTCTACCTCCAACACGTACCCAATCGAGTCAGAACATTACAGTCCCCCATACACATTAAACGCAATATGGGCGTATTAGCCGATATTTAGTCCAATGTGTTCAGGGTAGATGAAGTCGGGGAGAGAAGGATCTGGCCTATTTTATTTCCAACGGTGAATATTTTTATTATCTGAGAGATAAGAAAGGCCCTCTCACACAGAGCACAGTGCAGGAGAGCTAGGCCAAGACCAGCTTTCCTTTGTATGTTGAAATTGTGATGCCCTGGACTAGCCAGGTAGCCACAGACAAAACACAAACACACACCCCACCCCCCAGACAGTTACATTAGTCAGACAAAAACCCTTGTTGCCTCCCTCCAGGGTCTGATGTCCACACCAGGTGAGGCGGAGCCAGGCGGTTGGCCCCACCCACCAAGGAGTTCACAGGCCTGGAGGTGGGAAAAAAGACGGAGATCAGTTTAGGAGGTGAAAGTGAGAGGAGTGAAAGGTCTGCGTGGGCCTGGGTAGGAGCCCAGGCACTGACCGCAAGGTTGGCAGACGGTGGTGGCCGTCTGCAGGAGTTGGTGGAACTCTGCAAAGCCGTAAGGACCGGGGCTGGGCGGTGGCCCACCGGTACCGAACCGGGGAGCGGAGTGAAGCTAAGCACACACAGGCAGGGCCATCGGACCCCGACCAGGCTTGGAGCCGCCGTCAATACTCAAATCCAAGTGTGACAGGAACTCCAGGGGTTTCTCAACAACCAAGTCCCGACAGAAGGCAAAAGCTCACACCGAGAGGATATACAGCCACCGCCACAGGCTAGAGATCCAAGGGCCAGCGCCTGCGGGAAAACAGGCTCCTACGGCACCTATACACCGGGGAGCGGGCTACCGGTGGGCAACCACAGGAGTCAGAACATTCTAAAAGGTGCAGGGAAAAACAGCCACCATCAGCCGTCCGGGGAGAGCACAACAACAACACTGCAGCCGGCTGCGGGACCCGTCCATCCAGCCGTTTTGGTTTACCAGAGACTCTGTCAGTGATTGTCTGAGTGAGTACACCGGTGCCGTCCGGCACCGCGCCGCGCTGTCCCTGCAACCCTGCACCCCAGCCATCCAGCCTCCCCGTTACACCACCGGGCCCCGGGATCACCAACCCCCCTACCCACGGAGGGGACAACATCCTAGCTGCTCCCTGCCATCTCTCCCGGGATCCCTGTCACCAGCAGCGGTGGTGCCATCATCACCACCATGTCCCGTGGGTGGCGTCACGAACAATCTCCCTAACCAAACCACCCCTTTTCACTCACGGGTGAGGAGCGCTGCTTGAGTCCCCGGGTCCGGCCCACCGCTTGAGCCACCGAGCAGCAGCAGCAGAAGCCCCGGAACCGAGCGTAGCGAGCGCGCCCCCTCTGCCCGCGACAAAATCAGATACAACAACAGCTAAAATCCTGCTCAAGACAAGACTGCCATTTCATTGAGGTATCAGAATATAGCTGGCTATTGAAGTCTATGAAGAGGGAAATGTTGGGGAGCAGCAGAACAAGAGGAAAACACATACAGAGGCCCTACTGCTGGACAGGAAGAAAACACATACAGAGGCCCTATAGGAGGAGGAAAACACATACAGAGGTCCTATAGGAGGAGGAAAACACATACGGAGACCCTACACATTGCTGGAATCTGTCACTACATTCCTCATATACATACTTATAACAGTTTATTCTGAAATTGCATGTATGAGTTAACACACAACAACAGTTATCATTAAATCGCTGTCCGGTCTCTTAAGCTACAAGTCTGCGGTCACTCTATGTATCTCTCTATGTGTCTGCAGACATCTGTATCCAGGGCCGGATTATAGGCGGGGCAGGCGGGGCTCCAGCCCAGGGGCCCCCACCAAAAGAGCTTCTAAGGGGGCCCCCACCACCAGGGCCATACTTGTCAGCATTTTTTTTCTTCACACCCTCTCCCCCTCCGTAAAGACAGTCTAATAAATCAGCCGTGTTTTCGGAGGGATGGGGGGCGGTGCACCGGCATTTATTTGTATCTGCGTCTTTAAGACGCAACAACAAACTGCGGGCACAGGACGCTGAATGACCCCGGAAGTACCAGCGCTTGCACTTCCGGGGTCAGAGGTGTTCCAATGTGCTTCCTGCTATGTGCTGCGGCCGTCATGGGCGTACCCAGCGAGGGGCAGGGGGGCACCTCCCCCCCGGGCCCCTAGAAGCAGGGGCACGGTGTAATGGGCCGCTGTATGTGCAGCCACGCTCCTCCGCAGTGTGTGTATGCAGGCCCGACACACTAGCTGCAGCAGGAGCAGGAGGCAGCGCTGTGCTGTGCCGGCTCTGCTGTGTGCTGTGTGCCCGGCATGCACACAATGCAGAGGAGCCCAGCGGAGCCGGTGACCGCAGCTTCCTCCTTCTTCCTTTCAAATGTATTTGCGTCTTTCAGACGTAAATACATTTGAACAGCGCGCTGGGACTGGGCCCCGCCCCCGACGTGCAGCAACGTGATGAGATAAGCACCTTGCTGACGTCATCACAGTGCTGCGGGCGCCGGCACACGGGACATCAGATGGTAAGTGCTCCATGAAGGAGCCGAAGAGACAGGTTTAATTAATGATGATGAGTGGGGAGGGGCTGAGGACACAGAACGGGGAACATCTGTGAAGGAAGTGAAACACAGCTTTGTGGCAGGCAGAGGGGGAGTACTGTATTCCGAGGGAGGGGGGAGGCAGGAGTGTGTAGTGATGGGGCAGTGTGATTTGTGTGTGTAGGGGGTGATGAGGGTTGCATTGTATTGTGTGTGGGGGGAGGGGTAATGGGGGGGTGCATTGTGTGTGTGTGTGTAGAGGTGATGGGGGGGTGCATTGTGTGTGTGTGTGTAGGGGGTGATGGGGGGATGCATTTTGTGTGTGTAGGGGGTGATGGGTGGGTGCATTGTGTGTGTGTGTGTGTGTAAGGGGTGATGGGTGGGTGCATTGTGTGTGTGTGTGTGTGTGTGTAGGGGGTGATGGGTGGGTGCATTGTATATGTGTTTTGCGTGGGGGGAGTTATGGGGGGTGCATTGTATTTGTGTGTGTAGGGAGGAATGGTGGGTGCATTGTATTTGAGTGTGTGTGTGTGTGTAGGGGGTGATGGGGGGTGCATTGTGTGTGTGTGTGTGTGTGTGTGTGTGTGTGTGTGTAGAGGTAAAGGGGGTGCATTGTGTGTGTGTAGGGGGTGATGGGGGTGCATTTTGTGTGTGTGTAGGGGTAAAGGGGGGTGCATTGTGTATGTGTAGGGGGTGATGGGGGGTGCATTGTGTGTGTGTGTGTGTGTAGGCGGTAAAGGGGGGTGCATTGTGTGTGTGTGTGTGTGTGTGTGTAGGGGGTGATGGGTGGGTGCATTGTGTGTGTCAGAGCTGTGTGTGTCAGAGCTGTGTGTGTCAGAGCTGTGTGTGTCAGAGCTGTGTGTGTGTGTCAGAGCTGTGTGTGTGTCAGAGCTGTGTGTGTGTGTCAGAGCTGTGTGTGTGTGTCAGAGCTGTGTGTGTGTGTCAGAGCTGTGTGTGTGTGTCAGAGATGTGTGTGTGTGTCAGAGATGTGTGTGTGTGTCAGAGATGAGTGTGTGTGTGTCAGAGATGTGTGTGTGTCAGAGATGTGTGTGTGTCAGAGATGTGTGTGTGTGTGTCAGAGCTGTGTGTGTGTGTCAGAGCTGTGTGTGTGTGTCAGAGCTGTGTGTGTGTTAGAGATGTGTGTGTGTGTCAGAGATGTGTGTGTGTGTGTCAGAGATGAGTGTGTGTGTGTCAGAGATGTGTGTGTGTGTCAGAGATGTGTGTGTGTGTGTGTGTGTGTGTCAGAGATGTGTGTGTGTGTGTCAGAGATGTGTGTGTGTGTGTGTGTCAGAGATGTGTGTGTGTCAGAGATGTGTGTGTGTGTCAGAGATGTGTGTGTGTGTCAGAGCTGTGTGTGTGTCAGAGCTGTGTGTGTCAGAGATGTGTGTGTGTGTCAGAGCTGTGTGTGTGTGTCAGAGCTGTGTGTGTGTCAGAGCTGTGTGTGTGTCAGAGCTATGTGTGTGTGTCAGAGCTGTGTGTGTGTCAGAGCTGTGTGTGTGTGTCAGAGCTGTGTGTGTGTGTGTGTCAGAGCTGTGTGTGTCAGAGCCGTGTGTGTGTGTGTCAGAGCTGTGTGTGTGTGTGTGTCTGAGCTGTGTGTGTCAGAGCTGTGTGTGTGTCAGAGCTGTGTGTGTGTCAGAGCTGTGTGTGTGTCAGAGCTGTGTGTGTCAGAGCTGTGTGTGTGTGTCAGATGTGTGTGTGAGAGATGTGTGTGTGTCAGAGATGTGTGTGTGTGTGTCAGAGATGTGTGTGTGTGTGTGTCAGAGATGTGTGCGTCAGAGATGTGTGTGTGTGTCAGAGATGTGTGTGTGTGTCAGAGATGTGTGTGTCAGAGATGTGTGTGTCAGAGATGTGTGTGTGTCAGAGATGTGTGTGTCAGAGATGTGTGTGTCAGAGCTGTGTGTGTCAGAGCTGTGTGTGTCAGAGCTGTGTGTGTGTCAGAGATGTGTGTGTGTCAGAGATGTGTGTGTGTGTCAGAGATGTGTGTGTGTCAGAGCTGTGTGTGTGTGTCAGAGCTGTGTGTGTGTCAGAGCTGTGTGTGTGTCAGAGATGTGTGTGTGTGTGTCAGAGATGTGTGTGTGTGTGTCAGAGATGTGTGTGTCAGAGATGTGTGTGTGTGTGTGTCAGAGCTGTGTGTGTCAGAGCTGTGTGTGTCAGAGCTGTGTGTGTCAGAGCTGTGTGTGTGTGTCAGAGATGTGTGTGTGTGTCAGAGATGTGTGTGTGTGTCAGAGATGTGTGTGTGTCAGAGATGTGTGTGTGTGTCAGAGCTGTGTGTGTGTGTCAGAGATGTGTGTGTGTGTCAGAGATGTGTGTGTGTGTGTCAGAGATGTGTGTGTCAGAGCTGTGTGTGTGTCAGAGCTGTGTGTGTCAGAGATGTGTGTGTCAGAGATGTGTGTGTGTGTGTGTGTCAGAGCTGTGTGTGTCAGAGCTGTGTGTGTGTGTCAGAGCTGTGTGTGTGTGTGTGTGTGTCAGAGATGTGTGTGTCAGAGCTGTGTGTGTGTGTGTGTGTGTCAGAGATGTGTGTGTGTGTGTCAGAGCTGTGTGTGTGTGTCAGAGATGTGTGTGTGTCAGAGCTGTGTGTTTGTGTCAGAGCTGTGTGTGTCAGAGCTGTGTGTGTGTGTCAGAGCTGTGTGTGTGTCAGAGCTGTGTGTGTGTCAGAGCTGTGTGTGTCAGAGCTGTGTGTGTGTGTCAGATGTGTGTGTCAGAGATGTGTGTGTGTCAGAGATGTGTGTGTGTGTGTGTGTCAGAGATGTGTGTGTGTGTCAGAGATGTGTGCGTCAGAGATGTGTGTGTGTGTCAGAGATGTGTGTGTGTCAGAGCTGTGTGTGTCAGAGCTGTGTGTGTGTCAGAGCTGTGTGTGTGTCAGAGATGTGTGTGTGTCAGAGATGTGTGTGTGTCAGAGATGTGTGTGTAAGAAGCAGTCTATGCAGCCCCCCAGAACTATATGGGTCCCCCAGAGCACTATGTCACCCATCCCAGTAATGAGTACCCCACCAGAGCTGTTTGCCACTCCAGTAACGTCTATGCCCCCTGCCCCTCCTGTAATGTATATATTGTAGCCCCCAGCCCCTCCTGTGATGTATATACAGCAGTGCTGTCAGTGTGCAGTCATGTCTGTTAGTGACAGCCATCGTGAAACACAGCCACATGTCCTAAAGGAGCTGGATGGAAACAAGCGGGAGAGGTGAGTGAGGCTGCTGGCGATTTCCCCATATTAATACCTGTAAGGGCTCATGCGCACGTAACTGCTGAATATTCTGCAGCAATTTGACAGCACATGTGCGCGTCAAATCGCTGCAGAAACACTGCGTAATGGATGCAGTTTTTCTTTACAAAAAATGGCGATTTCATGTGCTCTGGCTGCTGGCCCCACCATAGACAGAGCGGGAGCTGCATCCATAGCGCACGGAATAATTGACATGCTCATTTTATGAACACACAGATTTGGGTCAACATTTTAGCACCCAAATCACTGCGTTCATAAAAGCAACGTGTGCACGTATCATGCACAGTCTACATAGATCGTGCTGGGGACGCAGGACGCATGCATTTATGCTGCAGTGCTATACGCAGCGTAAATGCATGGAATTACGCAACGTGCGCACGAGCCCTAATGCGTCTGTGTCTGCATGTATGTCAGTGTATATGACTGTGCATATATTTGTCTGTTTATTTGTATTTTTCTGAATTTGTCTTCAAATATGTATATATACGTATGCCTGTATGTGTGTGTGCGTGTCTGTGTGTGGATGGGGTCCACTGAGACTCTTTCACCCGGAGGCCACAGAAACCTGGAGCCGGCCCTGGCTGCCTTAACATTGGGATCAATAAAAAATATGTGAGTAAGGTTCTGTACGCATGTTGCGTATTTGCATGCAGTTACGCTGCGATCTGCACCGCAGCGTAACTGCATGCGTCCTGCGTCCCCAGCACAATCTATGAAGATTATGCAGGAGCCGTGCGCACGTGGCGTATTAGAGCGCAGCGATTCGGCTGCTGCCTGAAGCGCTGCGTTCTAAGAAGTGACATGTCACTTCTTTCATGTGCTTTGGATGCAGCCCCTGCTCTGTCTATGGGAGGGGCTGCACTCAGAGCGCATGAAATTGGCTTTTCATTACGGACTCTTTCTGTAGCGATTTGAAGCGCACGTGTGCTGTTCAAATTGCTGCAGAAATTTCTGCAGAGACAAACGCAACGTGCGCACATAGCCTAACTCTACTTTCTGTGTATAAGTAACGGATGTGAGTTATCCTGGACTGTATCTGTATTGTACTGTGTGTATAAGTGACGGCTGTGAGTGATCCTGGACTGTGTCTGTATTGTACTGTTTGCATAAGTGACTGCTGTGAGTGATCCTGGACTGTGTCTGTATTGTACTGTGTATAAGTGACTGCTGTGAGTGATCCTGGACTGTGTCTGTATTGTACTGTGTGTATAAGTGACTGCTGTGAGTGATCCTGGACTGTATCTGTATTGTACTGTTTGCATAAGTGACGGCTGTGAGTGATCCTGGACTGTATCTGTATTGTACTGTGTGCATAAGTGACGGCTGTGAGTGATCCTGGACTGTGTCTGTATTGTAGTCCTGTAAATCTGAATGTGGCAGAACAGGATAAGATAAATGTTCATTGGATTTATATCTAAATGCTACAGTTCGCGCTCTACTGTTATGGCTAAAAATGTTAACGTTATGGGGCCCCCACCAGATTTTCTGCCCGGGGCCCCCACCAACCTTAATCCGGCCCTGTCTGTATCCTCACATTGCAAGCAGTGCATGCTGTGAGGATTCTCTAGTGCTGGGAGTGGGCGGCCATGTGACTGCAAGTGTGCAATATACATATTCCGGGCCATATTTAGACTATATGGGAGCAGCATTGCTCATTGCAAGTGTATGCAAGTGTCAGCGCCCTGTTTGATCCTTTTTGATCAAAATAGTGTCAACTGAGTACCCTATGGTATATACATGTACTATTACTGTTCACTTATTTACTTACTGTAGGATATGTGCCCATTTTATTGTTATCCTAGGTTATCCTTGTTAATGGCCACGATGTGAATGTGCATCTTACAAATTGCACTTATACTAACAAGAGTTCCAGCTAATTTCTTGGTTTTGGTTTCTTTTTTTGTACTTTCTACATATAGGGGCGAGGATCCCCCTTTTTGGGCTGTGCATATAGTCTATATAGCTTTTCCATGGACAGGTGTTTCAAATGGTGGGCCTGGGTCCTGCTCTGCCCCCATCTATTGAGGCTTGCTGGCACTTATTGATGCTTAATACTAGAGATATGACCATCCTGATTAGGTACACCTTGCAGCAGTGGTATTGCGTTTATGCTTTTTTGATCAAAATAGCGTCAACTAAGAAACCAATGTTGTTATTTATATGTACTATTACTATTTACTTACTACAGGGTAATTACTCATTTTGTTTTTATACTAGGTTACCATTATTTAATATGTATAGTATATTGATAATATTACAAGTAATGGGGAACTTTTATAGACATAGAAGGACATAGTTGCAGACAGTAAGCATTACCGTATCACTAGTGAAGTCATATAGGGTTGCCTCTTGATCCAAAGATTCCTCACCAGAAGTTGCTTCTTCATTATCTATAGGAACTGTCCAGCTGTCGACTGCAGGAGGAGCATTGGATAGTTGGTAGGAAATGGTTTTCATGGGCCTTCCATCTGCCATTAAAAAGGTACACCATCAAACACTGTGTACCATATATACATATATACCTGTATTAATAACTGCTAAGAACTTTTCTTGAGGTTCTGTAAGCTATGGCCCTCTATTTGCTCTTGTAAGGATACTGACAAAGTAAACTTTTCTTTTTTTTGTCCTATCTAAAGACAGGCAGTGTATGGGAATGTATAGAGCACCAGCATATGCAGTCTTATACTAACTGATATATGATAATAAAAATATACTGTATATATAAATGTTTTCTAGGCTCACAAAGTAGTGATTGACAACTTTCCCTTAAAATCACATATGCAACTTTTCACAGTAAAGCCTGCTTTACACGTTGCAATTTCGTATATGATATCGTATGCGATTTGCAAGGCCCCCATCGTATGTGTGGCATGTTCAATTTGTTGAACGTGCCGCACAAACGATTAACCCCCGTCATACGTACTGACCTCGATGCGGGCGGCGAACGTCCACTTCCTGGAGTGGGAGGGACGTTTGGTGTCACATCGACGTCACGCGGCAGCCGGCCAATAGAAGCGGGGGGACGGAGATGAGCGGGACGTAAACACCATGCCCACCCCTTCCTTCTGCATTGTCGGCGGGAGCCGCGGACGGAGTAAGCTGTCGTTCAATGTTCCCGGGGTGTCACACACTGCGATGTGTGCTGCCTCGGGAACATTGCACAACCGCACGTTCAATCTTTGAGGAATGAACGACGTGCATGCGATGAACGGATTTTCGTTCAATCGTAATTGCACGGAGGTTTTACACGCTACAATCATACTTACGATGCCAGATGTGCGTCACTTACGACGTGACCCCGCCGACACATCGTAAGATTTATTGTAGCGTGTAAAGCGGCTTTAAGTCTAAGCTCAGTGGCACCTTCTCTTCCCTATGCTGTCCTCCGATGTATAGTTAAAATCAAAATCCTCAATCCTGAAATCAAATTCAGTTTATTAACAAAGTGACAAACTTTTTTGTTGTTTGCAATAAGTCAAACAAGAACAATTTAGTGGGAATCTGTCACCAGGTTTTTGCCACCTAATCCGAGAGCAGCATAATGTAGGGGCGGAGACCCTGATTCCAGCAATGTGTCACTTACTGGGCTGCTTAGTGTAGTTTTGATAAAATCACTGTTTAATCAGCAGTAGATTATCATTAGATGACTACTTGGCCTCCTGCCAGGTAGTCCAGCATATTCATGAATTTGACATAACCCCTCCCCAAGCACTGATTGGCAGCTTTCTATGTACAATTTACATTGACCAAAAGGTGCCAATCATTGTTGTAGGCGAGGATCCACATTCAATAACTGCCAAATCTGCAGCAAAGAAAACAGTAATTTTATCAAAATTACAGCAAACAGCTCAGTAAGTGACACATCATTGGAATCAGTGTCTCTGTCTCTACATTATGCTGTTCTCAAATGGGGTAACACAAACCTGATGACAGATTCCCTTTAAATAGCTCAACACAAATGTTTACTTCAAATTTAGCAAAAAATGCCAGTTGTAGTCTCATAATTATTTAACCACTTTATGACAAAAGTCTTTAGTATTAAGTAAATAAACCTTTGTATGTTATGACCTGCTGCAAACAAGATGCCTAGCCGGACACAAGCTTTTGCCAGAATATTTGTGGAACCTTATCGCATTTCTCCTGGGCAATGGCCTCCAGTTCAGTAATTTTCTTGGGTCGCATGCTCCAACATCCTTCTTCAAGCACACTGAAGATTTTCTGTTCACCAACTGAGGGTTACTTCAAAACCTTTCAAGATGTGTTCTGAAATCAAGCCTTGGTGGACTTTGGGGTATGCTTGGGATCATTGTTTGGCTGGATGGTCCAATGATGCTTCAGCTTTTTCACGGAAGGCATGATGCTTTCTCCCAGGATTTTTTGATACTTGGTTGAATCTAGCTTGCCCTCCACACATTGCAGATTTCCAGTGCTACAGGATACAAAAGCAGCTCCAGAACATCATCGAGCCACCACCATTCTTCGCTGTAGACAGATTGTTCTTTTCAGCCTGTGCTGCATTCATCCTCCTCCAGACATACTGTTGATCCACAGGCCTGAAAAGTTCCAGTTATGTTACATCGCTTCATAGAACAGAAGGCCAAAACGTCTGTGGCTTATTTATATGGCTTTAACCATATTGGAGAAGACTTTTCTTATGCTTTTGGGTCAATAGAGATACTGTATTTGTCTTGGAGTCCGGACATGGAGACATTCAGAATTTAGTATGTAACTTACTATGTACACTAAAACCTTAAGGCTATGTGCCCACGCTGCGGATTTACCGCGGATTTTGCCGCGGATTTGCCGCGGATTTACCGCGGATTTTCCGATAATCTGCAGCAGTGGCACTTCCAAGCCATTTCAATGGCATTTTGGAAATGCTGTGTCCATGCTGCGGATTTTTCCGCGGCAGATTTGCCGCGGATTTTTATCCGGAAAAATCTGCAGCATGTCAATTATTGTTGCGGATTTTGGTGCGGATTTTGGGTATAGAATGGGGAAAAAAAAAAAATCCGCATCAAAATCCGCGGCAAATTCGCGGTAATCCGCGGTAAATCCGCGGCAAAAATAAGGTGCGGATTTGCCGCGAAAGTCGCGGATTTTCATGCAGAAAAATCCACAGGTACATTCTACCGTGGACACATAGCCTAAGGCCTGCTGCAACCAAATCTTGTTGCCTATGTTTTGCAGTAAGTTGAGGGTCTTTGAGATGATGCCTCCTCAGGACTTTGGTGACCATGTCCTCTTTCTGCCACGTCCACATAGTGTAGCCAGTCTTCCTATAGTTTTGATTGTGTGAAAGCTTCCAGTTGTATATGTAGAAAACTTCAATGTCTCTGCTATCTTTTTGCATCCTTTCCTTTGTTTGGCAATGATTTTTTTCTCTTAACTTTTTGGACCGTTCTATTGACAATCCATAAGTATTAGTGGACTTTTGAGAGGAATGTGTTAAGAAGATTCCTCAGAAATGCTGCCAGAAGCTGGTGTCTGGCCATGTAACATGTTTGCAGCAGGTTATTACAGCCCATGTGTGCTCTACTAAGCATTAAAGATGCTCGTTATGCGGAGTTGAATAATTAAGTCGTTAAAAGGGACATTTTGTATTGAGTTTGGAGAAATCACTCTGTTTGAACTATTTAAATTGCTTTTCTTTGATTGGTTTATTGTGAAAATGTTGCTAATAAACCTAATTTACAATTGTGTTGAATAATTTTCATTGCAACTGTATACAAAAAGTCATATTGCACCAATACATGCAGGATGCCTTGCACATATAGTATAGACTATTTAGTTGGTCACTATATTTTGCGATATATATCAGATGCTAGTCTGCGAACACAATGAGATGACCTCTCTTCGAAGTCCATTGACAGACTACTGGCTTCCATCTAATATGCGTCCATTGTGCTGATAGAATTAGAAAGTTCCAGCAGCCCTGAAATGTTACTATCAGATTGACTATGGAACACATTCTAGTTATAACATCATGTTACATTATGGCTGATAATGCAATTATTTAATATAATATTCACATTGGCTCCAGGGTAAATCTTCATCGTTTCTTATTATCCATTAAAACCAACAATGTTAAAGGGGGTTTCACCTACATTAATATTGATGTCCTATCCTTACAAGTTAGGTGCTAGTACAAACCTGACACTCCCACTAATCAGCTGTTTCCAGCTCTACAATGGCTGGATGTAAGCAGTATATGAAGCGGGCACCACAGCGCAATACACTGTTGAGAGGCCATTCCCAGGTACTGCAGATCAGCTGCTAGACATCTGAATATCTTCGAAGGTGGTAACAGTTCCAAAAACATTGACAAATCTCCCGGGCCAGATGGCATTCATCCATGGATACTGAGGGAATTGAGCTCAGTAATCGACAGACTGCTGTATCTCATCTTCTTAGACTATCTTGTAACAGAGATAGTACCTCAGGATTGGAGGATTGCTGATGTGGTACCGATATTTAAGAAAGATAAGAGGGTGGATCCAGGCAACTACCGTCCAGTAAGCCTGACATAAGTGGTGTGTCAGGTTTCTGAGGGCATTTTAAGAGATGACATGCAACAATATGTTGGAGAGAATAATATAATAACTGATAACCAGCATGGATTCATGAAAGATAAGTCGTGTCTAAACAACCTGTTGGGGTTCTATGAGGAGGTAAGTGCAAATCTGGATATTGGTAATGCAGCTGATGTGATTTATTTGACTTGGCAAAGGCAATTGATACTGTACCACATAATAGGCTTATACTAAAGCTAAAGAAGCAAGCACTAGAGGAAACTATACGCAGATGGATAAGGAATTGGATAAAAGATAGAAAACAAAAAGTTGTCCTACATGGTACATTTTCTAAATGGGCTATAGTCAGCAGTGGGGTGCCGCAGGGATCTGTGCTAGGACAGATTCTTTTTACTCTCTTTATTAATGACCTTGTGGATGGGATTGATAGTAAAGTGTCAGTCTTTGCTGATGACACCAAACTATTTAGGATATTAAAAACTGACCTTAATAGTATAATATTACAAAACGATCTGGACAAAATGTCAGAATGGGCAGATACTTGGCAAATGAGATTTAATGTTGATAAATGTAAAGTAATGCACCTAGGACGGAGTAATCCTATAGCTGCGTATACATTAAATGGAAGAAAACCTGGGACTACAGAACAGGAGAAGGACTTGGGTATTCTCATTACAAATAAGCTGAGCAGCAATACGCAATGTCAAGCATCAACTGCAAAAGCAAACAAGATTTTAGGGTGTATAAAAAGAGAGATTAGATCCTGTGATCCCAACGTATTGTTACCCCTCTATAAATCACTTGTAATGCCACATCTGGAATATGGGATTCAGTTTTGGGCTCCACATTTTTAAAAAGATATTAAGAAGTTAGAGTCAGTTCAAAGGCAATTAACTAGATTATTGCAAGGAATGGAAGGTATGATATATGTGATGAGAGGTTGAAAAAGTTAGATTTGTTTAGCTTAGAAAAAAGACATCTCAGAGGAGATCTCATTTATATGTATAAATACATGTGTGGTCAATATAAAGGACTGGCACATCACTTATTCCTTCCAAAGACAATAATACTAAGGACTAGGAAGCACTCACTGCGAGAGGAAGAAAGGTGATTCCTGAATATAAATAGGAAAGGGTTCTTTAAAGTTAGAGCAGTCAGACTGTGGAATGCCCTACCACAAAACCATAACATTTAAAAAAGGGCTGGATGATTTCCTCAGTACACACAACATTGTAGGTTATAAATGATTTAGTGATGAAATATATAATTGGTGGAGGAAGGTTCAACTAGATAGACCTAGGTTTGTTTTCAACCTATGGAATTACGTAACTATGTAACAGTGATCGGTAAGAGTAAGGGGTACTTTGCACGCTGCGACATCGTTAGCCGATGATAGCGATCCAAGCGCAATAGTATCCGTCCCCGTCGCACATCCGATATCTTGTGATAGCTGCCGTAGCGAACATTATCGCTACGGCAGCTTCACAGGCACTTACCTGGTCGGCGACGCCGCTGTGACTGCCGAAGAATCCCTCCTTCAAGGAGGCGGTGCGTTCGGCGTCACAGCGACGTCACCGCGACGTCACTAAACGGCCGGCCAATAGAAGCGGAGGGGCGGAGATGAGCAGGATGTAAACATCTCGTCCACCTTCTCCCTTCCGCATTGCCGGTGGACGTCGGGCGCAGGTAAGGAGATGTTTGTCGCTCCTGCGGCTTCACACACAGCGATGTGTGGTGCTGCAGGAACGACATACAACATCGTACCTGTGGACGCACCGACATTATCAAAATGAACGACGTGACACAGATCACAGATTTTTGACTGTTTCACACTCGTTCCTCTTCTCTCCTAGGCTTTACACGTTGCGACGTCGTTACCGGCGCCGAATGTACGTCACTTTTGATTTGACCCCGATGATATCGCAGTAGCGATGTCGCAACGTGCAAAGTACCCCTAACGGGTGTCAATCCCCTACCTATATCATATTGATGAACTTTCCGAGAATAAAGTCATCAATATAATTGTAGTGGGCAACCCCTTTAATTTTGATAAATATTTCTAAAAATTTTTTACACAAATGGTATTTCATTCTCAAAGCTGTCCTTATCCGGATACTTGTAGATTGTTCTGTCTTCTGAATGGGCATTGTACAATGCATTCCCAATGAACAAGTGATGATGCCTGGAACTAAAGAGTTAAGCTTAGCATGTTGCTGTTGAACAGTATTCACATTTCTAAAGGCCCACTCACACTAAAGAACTTGCCAGCGATCCCAACAACGATCCAACCTGATAGGGATCGCTGGTAAGTTGCTAGGAGGTTGCTGGTGAGATGTCACACTGCGACGCTCCAGCGATCCCACCAGCAACCTGCCCTGGCAGTGATCGCTGGAGCGTGGCTACACGAGTTGCTGGTGAGCTGTCACACAAGCAGATCTCACCAGCAACCAGTGACCAGCCCCCAGCCAGCAGCGCCGCGTGGAAGCGATGCTGCGCTTGGTAACTAAGGTAAATATCGGGTAACCAACCCAATATTTACCTTGGTTACCAGCGCACACCGCTTAGCGCTGGCTCCCTGCTCTCCTAGATACAGTATACATGGGGTTAATTACCCGATGTGTACTGCAGCTACATGTGCAGAGAGCAGGGAGCCGCGCACACTGCTTAGCGCTGGCTCCCTGCTCTCCTAGGTACAGTACACATGGGGTTAATTACCCGATGTGTACTGCAGATACATGTGCACAGAGCAGGAGCCGGCACTGGCAGCGTGAGAGCGGCGGACGCTGGTAACAAAGGTAAACATCGGGTAACCAAGGTAAGGGCTTCTTGGTTACGCGATATTTACATTGGTTACCAGCGTCCGCAGAAGCCGGCTCCTGCTGCCTGCACATTTAGTTGTTGCTCTGTCGCTGTCACACACAGCGATCTGTGCTTCACAGCGGGAGACCAACAACTAAAAAATGGCCCAGGACATTCAGCAACAACCAACGACCTCACAGCAGGGGCCGGGTTGTTGCTGGATGTCACACACAGCAACATCGCTAGCAACATCACAAAAGTTGTTCGTTAGCAGCGATGTTGTTAGCGATGTTGTTTAGTGTGACTGGGCCTTAAGGCTACGGTTTAGTACAATGGTGCATTTGTGAATTGTTTTTAGATTATATAGTGACAGTACGCCCTGAAGCACCATACATGTGAAATAGGAAACTAAATAAATGAGTACAATGTTATCAGTATTGACCAGAACTAGCAATTTCCATACATTACATGGGGGGATTCAGCGATCACAGGCTGATTACAGCATATTTATAGAAAAATGAGATGAGCTCAAAACTAAGGAGCGTATTGTACCAGGTACTTGCACAATAAAAGCAATCTACATCAAATGAGTGCATTCTGGCCCCAATAAAGCAATGACTCTTCCTCATTTACCTGAATCAGCAGTGCAATTTATCAGCCATCCAAACAAAATAAATATTGGCGTCTACTGTCCATTACACCCTCACCATTCTTGTAATAGTCGTGTAATCCTGAGGATAAAGCTTTTTTATAGTCTGAAATAGAGGCAGCGTGTAAATACAGCTCCAGCTGGGCACACACGGCTCCTGGACATGTCATGGCTTAAAACATATCTAATTAGAGAGATGTACTTGGAAACGTCACTGTATCAACAGTGTGTTATAAAGGAGTTCGGCTGTGCTGACCAGCTATGCTACTTTATAAAAGAAACTATAGATCAATATATGTCAGACAGGCATGAATAGATAAGAGAGAGTTATATACATAGGGAGGCACTGTGACTTTGCAATCCAGGGGTCTTGGGTTTAAATCTAGAGATGAGCAAACCTGAGGTTTGATATTCGAACCAAACACCAACTTAAAAATTCAAGGTTCAGGTTCTGGGTTCGGATGCTCTACATGCGAACTTCACTCGCACGAGCAATGCTGTGCTCCAGTACGCTTGGCGCTCAGCCCTGTGCGAACCGTTTGCAGTGTTTGAACGTTGCACACTGGGGGTATCATCAGCATGACTACATGTAGTGTGCAACCCAAACAATTGTTGAAAAAGCCCTCCTACCCTCGCCTGGAAGTGATCTGCTAAAGGCTGGCTGTTTGTGAGTGGAGACTAAAACTGCCAATCAGTTACTTGCTCCCAGGTTCAGGTCACGCTCGAGCCAGTGGAGGCTCGATTGCTGCCGGCGAACCGAACCTCGACAGAACCGCTCATCTCTATTCAAATCCCACCAAGGTTAACATCTGCAAGGAGTTTGTATGTTCTCGCTGTGTTTACATGGGCTTCCTCCAGGTTCTACGATTTCCTTCCAAACTTCAAAGACATGATAGAGAATATAGATTGTGTGCCCCGATTGGGACAGTGATGATTATAGCTGTAAAGCGCTGTGGAATGATGGTGCTATATAAATTAGTAACATAAATAAAATATAGCTAGACAGACAAACAGATAATCCAATGATATCATTATAAGATGTACACTATATATCCATATGTGTTTTATTGTGTTTCTTTTGCACTTACATTCATTAAAAGTTGTTGGCTCTGTCACAATTGATTCAAAAACTTTTGCCATATGTCTTTCTCGGAGCCTGAGGAAGAATAGCATTTAGTTTAGGCATTTATCTTTTATTTCTAAGCAGTGAAACCATATGAGGAATGTGAATTGATCCATTGCATCTTTTCTTTTAGCTCAAACTTTATTTTTTAAATATAACAGGAAAAGAATACTGAATATTGGTAACTGAGGCTTTCTTTTAGGAGTCCTGCTGCAGTTTTGACTTTGCAAACTGCTGACAGTACTTCATAGAAAACCTGCAACACAGTTTAAAATGCCTTTGTGCATGGCGTCATAATCATTGTCACGGTAAAAGAGGTTTCATACTGCACGTGCCATGAAGGCTTGGATGGTGGTCCCTAATGCTGAAGTGCTCCCTACAGTAAGTGCTTGTCAATCCTTCTCCTCTGATTGAGTGTCGGCTGTAGTCGGCTCCTACTTAACACTAGAAGTCCCAGAGAGGGGTCATTTAACATTTCTACCTTTGGAACCCAGAGACGGGTGGAATGGCCTAAAGGATTTTAGCTAACATCCTATAATCACCGTCTTTTGTTCTGTAATTAAGGCCATTACTGTCGCACCACAGGAGGTTGTTGTTTTCCATTGAGTTTAGCCATTTAGTTTCTAGTTAGTTCTATTCAGTTTATTGTATGTCATTTGACCCTCTTTCAGGACTTCAGGGGGGAGCTCGAAATTTCTGGGACTTCTAGTGTTAACACTATAAAGTCAGGTGCGGAGCAGAGCGGTGGTCTGGAGAGGCCTGGGCCAGAGATAGATTTAGAGGGAGTCTCCCAGTGACATGGCTAGCAAAACTGAGTGCAAGTTAAATGTGTTAAATGAGACATTTCTGGGCAACTGAGCCACAAGAAGGGCAACCACCGCCTTATGTATTCAGCCATATTGTTTTCTGTTGACCTATGCAAGTGCCATACAGTTGTAACCACCTGACTTACATGCCTTCTGACATGATCTCAATGTGGCCTCCATTTTTGTAGACCATTTCCTCCTGTGGGCAGTCAACGCTGGACCCCAGTTGTTTTTACTACACATCATAGTTTTGCCACTTTACAGGCAGCCCTTCTATCCTAGATGACAAAACGCTCTAAGTCATTAGTAGAAAGCTTCATTAACCAGCAGCTGCATTCACCTCTTCTATTTACCACGTTATGGCAGATTTGGGGGAAATGAGCCTACTTGACATCTACATAAAATTTACAGCTGCTGAAAAGTACAATGAAACTTTTTGCAATTAACATACATTACAGAGTTTCACATATTGACAAGTACTGCTCATGAGTTCTACATATAGAGTCTGTTAAATTCTAGCTGTGAAGTGTAGAGCCTTCTTAGAAGAGCGGAGACGAGGTGCCCAGACCGGGGAGGACATCTGTGTATATATCTGTGACTGCTTAGGTCATATGTTCGGGAATTTTGAGCCATCCTCATACCTTTGGATATGCAAAGTACTTCATGATTGAGAGTATTGGACAATAATCAACTAAATAGGATCCCAAAAATTTGGGCTGGCCTTATAGGACTGCCAACTGTGTGACTGCACAGGGCAATCCTAATCTAGTGATATATTAAAAAGAAGAGAAAACATAGGCTCGGCACTGTCACTGTCAAGGAAATAAATCCCTCACCCCTCCATGCTTGATCCAGTATGGCTCATATGAAGTACGGTGGTGCTCAGCTGTGTTATCCCAGGAGAAGGGAGATAGCCAGTCCAGACACGGAGAGACCAAAGAGGTAAAAACAAACCCTTTATTCAAATCTTCATAAAAACATTCTCATGTTCAAGATCACAGCTGGGGGAGAGGGAAAAACAAAGCAGGTGCAGACCCTGAAAAAGCACGGAATAGTGCAAAACGGCCGCCATCTGTGCTTCCCCTTCACCTGCTTTGTTTTACTCTCTCTCTCCCCAGTTGTGATCTTGGACATAAGACTGTTTTTATGAAGATTTGAATAAAGCGTTTGATTTTACTGAGTGCCGCTATTTCTCTGTGTCTATACTACTCTAGTGGAAGGTGCCTCTGCTCATGATAGCGTAGGTACCTGAACTTTCACTCAAACTCCCAGTTGTGTCCTGGGCTCAACCTACGGTAACTAGCGGTACTGGATTCAGCCCCATCCACTAGGTTATTTATTCGGCAGTTTTACTTAGACAACTGTTTGGTCATGTAATTTAGGCACCTTCCAGCATTGTTATTGGGGTATTAAATGATTGTACAAATTGGGCACTATACATTACATAAAGGATGGCACTAGTAGAAGGCATTGTACGATGAACGCCCAAGTCTGATAAAGGTAAATCTACAGAAGTCATAGATAACAGACAGTTCTAAAACTCTCTGTAATACATGCGGCAGCTAGTGTAAACTTTTGTCAATACTGAAATATTCCCGCATTAAATGACGTCTTTAAATGGAGTCCAGAAAGTAGGAGATAGGAGTAACAGCAGTCTAGCCCTGAGCACAGATATTTTCCAATTGTAATGGACTAAAAGGGTTAATGTGAATTTTGATCGGAAATGAATATTTTACAAATACAATGTCACTAGGAAATATTCCAGGTCATTTTATTTATATATCCACTAGACGCGAGTATTTTTTCTTGACATGTATTTCCATATAAACAACGCTTCATCATTAGTCTACCAGGATTCAGGAGCTCCTAGGATAAGATGCAGGAATGAGCGGTGCAGATGGGACGTTACCTCTGTGCAGTCTTTTCTTTCGCCTTTTGTCTCTCGGTATCACTTCCAAAAGGTCCATGGGGGGCCACCGAGATTAACTCGATTTCATCCCTTTGAAGCAGTCGCTTCTCCTCTTTCAGCAGATACTGGCACATGTTCCTAAACTGCCTACAGCAAAAAGTCTGAAAGGGTCTTGTGTTAGTTTAGTGGGTTTGAAACAGCTTGTGCCCCCCCATATTGTCAGAGAAGATATCTATAAATATAGCTTCTAATACACATTTGATCCTTTGAAATCCATTAAAATGTGTTTTTCCTGCTGATCTTCGTTCTCAGTGATAACATTACGCAGACTAAATTGGATTTCAGCTCTACAATATACAGCAATGATGGTTAGAGGAGACACCACATTTCCCCATCGCACTGCCAGCTTTCTTGGATGGCGTATGTATGGGCTATATGCCATGCTCATTATATCTTCTGATATATTAGTTTTCATCTGCGCTTTATGGTTACTCATATTCAGGGCTGGACTGGGACTGAAACTCATCCTATGCAGCCGCCCCTACACCATCTTCCCTAGATGGGGTCTTTATTACTAATATGATCCCCCAAGCATAAATAAAGCAGATGTTGTCTTTTTTATTGGCTGTGCATTATACTCTTTCCTTACATTTGGATCATCTATCCAAGCCTGGAACTGCCATACACCATATTTCCTACACAAGCCAATGAGTGGTGAGCTGAGTACATTTTTTCTCTTTCAATTATATTAAAGAAAACGCACAGGAGGGGTCTCCCTGAAAGCGACTTGCATTTACTGATTTACTGAGAGCTGCCAGATCTGGCTCATAGACGGGAATATGGTCAGGGTGGTCTTTATATAGAGCTGCTGTTTATACATAATTTGGGATCGTGAGAAGCATTTCTAAAAAAAAAGTGAAATCAGATCTCTGGCATTGCGCTGAGGAGGGGCACTACCATGAAACACGTGTCCGCAAGATTCTGGTTTCTATTTTATCCTGACATATGGCAAGGCTCGTTAAAGGGTTGATTTAGCCTCCTATATACATTATAAGTACAGACATAATCTCTTCTATACATCATGAGCCCCAAATAGCCTCCTTCATACATTATAAGCCCCACATAGCCTCTCATATACCTTATGAGCCCCACATAGCCTACTATATATATTATGAGTCCCACATAGCCTCCTGTAAACATTTTACACTCCACATAGACTACAAAATAAAACAAGAGCTCCACACCGCCTCCTATCTAGATTGAGTCCCACATAGTCTTCTATATACATTATGAGCCCCACATAGCCTCCTTAGTACAGCATCAGCCCCACATAGCCACCTAAATACATTATCTAGCAGGGCTCATAATCCCTGTCCACACCACTGATTGGTATCTGTGTACAATGTACTGTATATTGACAGAAATCTGCTAATCATGGGCAGACTTGAAGGCACAGGGCTGCTTGTCCTGTAGTGACAATCTCTGGCTGATAAAACACTGATTTTATTGCCCAGTAAAGGACATCTCTCTGGAATCAGGGTCTCTGTATGAACATCATGCTGCCCTCAGATTACATAGCAAAAACCTGGTGATAGATTCCCTTTAACAATGGTGTCTCTGTAGCCCACTGCATCAGCAGCTTTTTATTTGCAGCATGGCAGTGGGTTTCAATGTCAATACAATGTTCTTAGCCGTGCCTACATTTTGAGGTGGGATAACAATTGATTGGAAAACCCACTATGCACTGTTCTTCACTGCATAAAAATGTTCGCTCTAGGCCACCAAAATTAAGTGACTTAATTGAACATTTTTTACACAAATCATGCTTGCCAGACCACTAGCTTAGTGGAGTCCAAATTCCAGCACCCTCTACGATGAGCTGTTATCAGCACCAGTGATGTTCCAATGTGAACAGTGTACAGAGCAGGAACAGCAAAGCTCCATTTACTGTGAAGTGTCTGCTCCCAAATGGAAGTGAAGAGAAATAAAGCTGCAGACCAAGACCACGGCAACTCCACACTCCACTCATACACTGTTTATATCTGACCACCGCGGGAGCTACAAATGGATAATCAGTGGAGGTGCCGGGTGTTGACCACCACCAATCTGATATTAATGACATATCAATAAGAACAGGCCATCAATACCTACTATACAGTATGGACAGCCCCTTTAAGCACCCAGTTTATGGCTACGACACCTGAACGTACAGCATATTTGAAGTAAATGTCTATTGTTACAGAACGTGTAAGGAGGTTGAGGACATAAGAGAGATGCTGAGCATAGGCTGTATGCCTCTGTCGGATATTAACAATGTGATGGATTTACCTCATTAGAAATCGCTTTATCTATGGTGTATTCTAGATGAAATGGCTTCAATGGTTTTCCACAGAATTCACACAGCTCCTTTCCAGACTGTTCCCTCAGGATCTATATACATGGGAGAGAAAACGCAACAGTGTCACACTCCGTGAATAATGTGAAGTGGGAATAACACAGCCATCAGGAGATTGCAGACATGTCCTAATAGGATTTCCTATTACCTGGTACCACGGAGGTTTCTCCACAGTATTATCACACTTACAACCTCTTTATTAGTGTTGAGCAAGTATGCTTGTCACTACTCGGTACTCGCACGAGTATCACTGTACTCGGGCTACTCGGCGGGTACCGAGTAATCTCGCGATACTCGTGCTGTACTCGTGGTCTTCATTCCTGCATGTTGGCGCTCTTTTGAGAGCCAGCCCTCATGCAGGGATTGGCTGGCAGACCACTGCAATGCCACAGCCCTGTTAGTTGTGGAATTGCAGTGATTGGCCGGCCCTCACAGCATGACCGTGCCTTTAGCCCGACACTTCCCCGCTCGGCTAAGCCCCCTCCTGCACTTCACTCCGCATGTATATATATATATACACGCATACACACACACGCACGTTTTTTTATTTACTTTACAATTTTATGGTTTTTACATGCTGCCGGGGGTCATTTCAGAATAATACTCGGGTCTCCCATAGGATAACATTGGGCTCGGTGCTCAGGCTGAGTACACGAGTATCTTGGGATGCTCGGCCCGAGCCTCGAGCACCCGAGCTTTTTGGTACTCGCTCATCACTACTCTTTATGCAAATTGTACAAGAAGTATCTAATTACCGACCTTCATCATTGCCAGTAGCCGGTTGTTTTCTGAGGATTCTCTTTTGTATGCCAGGATAGTCGGAGGGCCAACACTGGGTAATGTCTCTAGGTGCTTCTCAAAATACGCCCTAAAATCATGAGAGAACTACAGGGAAATACCACATTTTATCAGATGGTTCACTTCATGTTTAAGTTAAACATGGATGAAATGTCATTCATTACCTCCATATCATAAAGACTGCTTAGCTCACTCAGGTCTTCTGATATTGAGGAGTACAAGTCTGCAAGTAATGCAAGATATGAAGGCCGATGGATATCAATGGAAAATAATACTTTTACAAATGTTAGTGTCAACCTTGAGTTAAACAGAATCTGTCCACAGGTTTTTGCTTCCCCATCTGAGAGCATCATAATGTAGATCCAAAGACCCCGATTCCAGCGATGTGTCCCTTACTGAGCTGATTGCTATCATTTTGATAAAATCAATGTTTTCTCTGCTGTAAATCTATCTGCCATATAAAGCTCATGAATACAGTGGGTACGGAAAGTATTCAGACACCTTTAAAATTTTCACTCTTTGTTTTTTTGCAGTCATTTGGTAAATTCAAAAAAGTTCTTTTTTTTTTCTCATTGATGTATACTCTGCACCCCATCGTGACAGAAAAAAACAGAAATGTAGAATTTTTTACAAATTTATTGAACAGGAAAAACTGAAATATCACATGGTCATAAGTATTCAGACCCTTTGCTCAGTCTTGAGTAGAAGCACCATTTTGAGGTAGTACAGCCATGAGTCTTCTTGGGAATGATACAAGTTTTTCACACCTGGATTTGGGGGTCCTCTGCCATTCTTCTTCGCAGATCCACTCCAGTTCCATCAAGTTGGATATGGAACGTTGGTGGACGGCCATTTTCAGGTCTCTCCTGGGATGCTCAATTGGGTTTAAGTCAGGGCTCTGGCTGGGCCAGTCAAGAATGTGCACAGAGTTGTTCTGAAGCCAGTCCTTTGTTATTTTAGCTGTGTGATTAGGGTCATTGTCTTGTTGGAAGTTGAACCTTCAGCCAAGTCTGAGGTCCAGAGCACTCTGAAAGAGGTTTTCTTCCAGGATATCTCTGTACTTAGCCACACTCATCTTTCCTTCAATTGCAACTAGTCGCCTGTCCCTGTAACTGAAAACCACCCTCATAGCATGATGCTGCCACCACCATGTTTCTCTGCTGGGATTGTATTGGGCAGGTGATGAGCAGTGTCTGGTTTTCTCCACACATACCTCTTACAATTTTCACCAAAAAGTTCTATCTTCATCTCATAAGACCAGAGAGTCTTATTTCTCATAGTCTGGGAGTCCTTCATGTGTTTTTTTGAAAACTCTATGCAGGCTTTCACATGTTTTGCACTGAGGAAAGGCTTCCGTCGAGCCACTCTGCCATAAAGGCCCGACTGGTGGAGGGCTGCAGTGATATTTGACTTTGCGGAACTTTCTCCCATCTTCTTACTTGTGACGCCCTGGACTAGTCAGGTCGTCCCAGGTAGTCCCATGCACACACACCTCCCTCCCTAAAAAGGTGACAGCAGCCAAACTTCAAAACCTTGTCACCACCCTCCAGGTTTGATGTCCACACCAGGGGGGTGGAGCCAGGCGGTTGGCTCCACCCACCGAGGAGTTCACAGGCCTGGAGGTGGGAAAAAGCAGTAGTTCTTGAGAGGAGTTCTTGAGAGTAGTTTGACAGTGGAGGAGAGAAGTCAAGTTCAAGGACAGACCTGTGACCAGGCCTGCCAATAGTTTACTCAGGTGTCTTGGTTGGAGCCCAGTCACCTCTGGCAAGGAGGCAGACGGTGGTGGCCGCCTGCAGGAGCTGGGATTACAGTCGGTGGAACCGTAGGGACCGGGGTCGGGCGGTGGCCCGCCAGTACCGAACCGGGGAACCGATTGGAAACCGGAGCACCAGGAGGGGTACTCAGACCCAGCACGAAGCTCAGAACCCACAGGGCTGAGTCAAATCAACTGATTGAGGACTGGACTTTAGGACCTTTCCCACACAAAACCCGACTGAAGACAACAGCCTAACCATTAGGGCAAAGCCACCGCCAAGGCATAGAGACCCAAGGGGCCAGCGTCTGTGGGCAAAGAGGGCTCTCCCGACACCCAGCAAGCCGGGGATCGGACTACCGTTGCTTAGGCATAGGAGTCAAAACATTCACATAAAGAGGTGCAGGAGAAAGGCGGAAACGACCAACCTGTTAAGGGAGAAGCTGCAGCCGGCTGCGGGCACTGTTCATCACCCCATTTGGTTTACCAGAGACTCCAGTGTGTTGTATCATAGTGAGTACAGCAGTGCCTTCGGGCCGCGCACCGCGCCGCACCGCACCAGCAAGCACCCATCCCCACGCCTCAGCACCTCCTTCGGGCCCCCGGGACCATCACTCCCCTACCCATGGAGGGGTCAACACCAAGCTGCGCAACACCATCCCCGGGAGGCCTAGTCAACGGCAGTGGTGGTGTCCATCCATTCACCACAACCCATGGGTGGCGTCACGAACTTATATCTCTTACAAACCACCGTGGCCCCGGCCGTGGAACTACCCACTGAAGTCAATGCGTGTAGCGCCAACCCCCTTGCAGAGCGACGTGACCCCCGGCTCTGTGAGGAGCTCGAGCCACTCAGCATACGAGCACGGATCTGAGCGGCTCGGTAGCCGGCTGAGCCCACGGGGCGGTACATACTGCATCTCTGGAGCTCAGCCACGGTGATCTTGGGTTTCTCCTTTACCGCTCTCAACAAAACTCTTCACCCACGAATGCCAGTTTGGCTGATTGGCCAGGTCTAGGAAGAGTTCTGGTCGTCCCAAACATCTTACATCTAAGGATTATGGAGGCCACTGTGCTCTTAGAAGCCTTGAGTAATGCAGACATTATTTTGTAACCTTGGCCAGATCTGTGCCTTGCCACAATTCTGTCTCTGAGTTCCTTGGGCAGTTCCTTTGACCTCATGATTCTCATTTGGTCTGACATACAGTGTGACCTGAGAGGTCTTATATAGACAGGTGTGTGCCTTTGCAAATCAAGTCCTATCAGTTTAATTAAACACAGCTGGACTCCAATGAAGGAGTAGAACCATCTCAAGAGGATCACAAGGAAATGGACAGCATGTGACTTAAATATGAGTGTCTGAGCAAAGGGTCTGAATACTTATGACCATGTGATATTTCAGTTTTTCTTGATTAATAAATTTTCAAAAATGTCTACATTTCTGTTTTTCTTCTGTCAAGATGGGGTGCAGAGTGTACATTAATGAGAAAAAAAGAACTTTTTAGAATTTACCAAATGGCTGCAATGAAATAAAGAGTGAAAAATTTAAAGGGGTCTGAATACTTTCCATATGCACTGTATACTGGACTACCTGGCTATTCTGTCTCTTCCTGGTAGCAATGAATCCAACCGCTCTAATTATCAGTCCCTTAGATAACTGTATGATTTTACTCACTCTACCGGCTTCCACAGATAGTGTTAACTCAGCCCAACGATGACTTGTAGGAAGACAAGGAGAAACGCTGTAGTTTTCTTCTAGAATCTTGTATTAAGTACAAAGTAAAGGCAGGTGAAAAGGAATAATCTGTACAGGGTTGCAGACATGTCTCTTCAGTAATGATTCCTCTAGACTAAACTGAAGGAGAAGGGAGGAGCTTTCTATACAGAAGCCAACTAAGGGAGGAACATAGGGACAAACTTCATACAGTCTAATCTACCTAGTAACAATAAAGGAATTTCCTGATAGGAGGAAAAATATGCAATGCAAGAATTATATACAACAGGTTGTTCCCATTCATGGGACACAACACTCCCCGTCTGAAATCATATGATTTCACAAGTCCTTCTACGACGTAAGGAGTCGATCCTGTCCCTCGATGTCACGAAACCTGTAACGAGAAAAGAGACAAACACAAAAAATGCAACCGTAATGCACTGAATTCAAGTCCATGCTTTGTTGATGACGCATTGTCCTTGCGTAAAAATGTAAAAGTAGAAAAATGTAAAAAATGAATCCAAGTTCAACAACCCATCTTCAGATTGGGGAAGCCGCAAACATGCCAACTCTTCCTCCAACCCAATAATCCAACAGTAACGTTTTAATCCAAAGGAAAAGTTCAAGGTTCAATTGGACACGGACAATTGTGTCTCAGTACAGCAGGGGTAAGGAAAGGTACGCTCCCCGCCGTGGCAGTGTCCAACGACAAAGTTAGTTCATGTAACGTCCTCCTTTGGTAAAAGTAGCACGAGTTCGGTGACTGGACGAATCACACACATGTGCCAGCCGTGGCACGTTGAAGACTTGTAGTTGGTGAAACAGTGAGCAATGTGAATAAGACAAGCTACCTCAGATGATCAACTTGAGAAGCGCTCGAAGCGATGAGGTCTCAATTTCTGTTCTGATGTCACTGAAGTGTAGCGAGCGGAGACGACCGGTCTAATTTCCTTGTCGGATTCTGGTTCCACCAGCTCGTACATGTTGCCGGCGTAGTTATCGCAAGTCTCCTCGTATAAGATACTTGGAGGTGTCAGACACATGTTGTCGCCGAGTTTGGATGCAGCAGTGAGTCTCGTTCCTCGGTCGGCTGGGTTTTGTTCGGTGAGAATGTGGTGCCACTGTTCAGCATGATCTCTGTTGAGGATATTTTGCATAATCTCGACAAAGCATTTCTCCATTTCTGGTTTTCTTTCCAAAGTGCGTTTTAGAGAGGAGGACCTTGCGGTTGCTTGCTGGGAGTTGTTTGGCAACCTTGGCCTTGGAGACCGAAAGGGTAATGGGGCTACCCAACTGTTATAGTCATTTTGAGAGAACTCTTTATCCATAATCTTTATGAATTCTTTGTCTTCTCTCATCGGAGCCAATTTGTTGTCTTCGTTTGTAGACTCGAACGCTGTTGACCCGAAGTCGTCATGCCAGAGATGATATGCGTCCGCGCAGTCGGGAGGCTGCTGTCGCCACCTGGTGTCACTCAGCCTCTCTTTCACCCCATAGTGATGCGGACATGGTTGAAAGTGAGTGCCGCGACCGTTTGGGAGGATGTGCATCTTGTAGGAGGAGATCGCGTCGGGACTCTTCATTTTGCCTACGCAGACGTTTCCTATGATCACCCAGCCTAAGTCGTAGCGCTGAGCGAATGGCGCATCGTGTGGCCCGTTGATGTGTTGGCGTACTTGGTGTAGCCGGAGGATGTCCCTTCCAATCAGAATCAGGATTTTTGCACTATGATCAAGAGGTGGGATCTTGCTGGCGATAGTTCTCAGGTGAGGGTGGTGAAGAGCTGCCTCTGGTGTTGGAATCTCTTCCCGGTTAGCCGGTATCTGGTTGCACTCGACGAGTGTCGGTAGAGGTATCTCTACGGTATTTTCAAGAGATGTTACCACGAGACCACTGGCTCTTCTTCCGCAAGCTTCTGAGATGCCGCTGCAAGTACCTAGTGTATAAGGGTAGGCATTTCCTTTTAAGTCGAACAAGTCGAAGAGTTCAGACCTGGCGAGTGACCTGTTACTCTGGTCATCCAGGATGCTGTACACCTTCACGGCCCTTTCTGGGTGACCTTTGGGATATACCCTTACTAGGCATATTTTCGCACAAGACTTGTCCCAGAGATCTTCTCCGCAGACTGCGGTGCACGAGGAGGATACTGTGAGGTGGTTTGCAGCTTGGCCTGTACTCTCCCCGCCATGACTTGTGGTAGGAGAAGGTGTAGGTGCAGGATCAGGCTGAGATGGGTGCAGCGCTTGTACGTGATCTGTGCTGTCACACTCCATGCACTTAATTGTAACCTTACAGTCCTTGGCAAGGTGTTCTGTAGAGGCACAACACCTGAAACATACCCCAAACCTTTTCAAGAGTTCCTTTCGTTCTTGAAGGGGTTTCTTCCTGAAGCCAATGCACTTCTTCAGGGGGTGTGGCAGTTTGTGAATAGGACACTGGCGGTTCGGATTTTCCGCCTTCCCGCCTTCAGTGCCATTGTCTGGTGCTGATGGTGTAGGTGGTAGAACATCGGTCTTTTTGACTGATACTGGGCCCCTACACTTCCTGTCATTTTGATGAGGGCTCTCATTTCTGGGAGCCGGTGAAGTGGAGCCGGTGGGTTCTCCACAGGTGAAGCTGGGGTCTGCCTTACGTTCCGCGATGCCATTGATGAACTCGCAGAAGTAGGAGAATGGAGGAAAGGAGACTCGGTGCTCTTTTTTTATAGTTTGTTCCTACCGTGGTCCACCTTTCCTGCAAGTTGTAAGGTAACTTGGCGACTATGGGTTTCACCCCACGAGTGGTGTCCAGGTAGCTGAGGCCAGGTAGGTGTGTGTCTGTTTTGGCCAGCTGGAGCTCGGACAGCAGGTCGCTGAGTTCCTGGTACTTTGAAGCATCCTTGCCAGATATTTTGGGAAGGTCGTATAGTTGTTTCAGCAATGCATCTTCAATTGCTTCAGGACTGCCGAAGCCTTTCTCTAGTCTGTCCCATGCGGTTGCGAGACCAGTTGTTGGGTCGCTGATGTAGACGGATCGGAGTCTCTTGATTCTTTCAGTAGACCGTGGCCCTAGCCACCTGATTAGCAAGTCCAGCTCTTCAGCAGCCGTAATGCCAAGGTCATGCGTTGCGGTTTTGAAGGCACACTTCCACCCTCTGTAGTTTTCAGGCTGGTCGTCATACTTTGTGAGACCGGTGTTGGTGAGTTCTTGGCGGATCATGTACCTCGCAAAGTCGGACATGTCTGATCTTTCCGACGTTGGGGGCACATTTGCTGACTGCGTGGTGCTGGTTGCGTGATTCGTAGCTTCGTGGTTCGGGAACATGGGAAAGTACGGAGTGGCGTGGGCGTTTAGACCAGTGATCGGTTTGGTGTGTACAATCTCTGTTGTATACGGGCTGGAACTACATAGTTGTTGGGAGTGTAGCGCCTTGCCGGCATGTTAGGTTGCATGTAGACATGGGCACACGGAGGTTGCTGATGCGCAGGGTGTGGCTGTGCATTGGAATATGAAGTTGGTTCAGGCTTGAAAGTCTGAGGTGCATTGGACTGGCCTGGAAGGCTGGAAGCGGTAGGTGGATCAGTGTCTTGAGGCTCTGGAGAAGTGTTAGCACTGACGGGAGTGTTGATGGTAGTTGGCAGTTCGTCGGCTTGGCTCAGCACGTAATCTCTTGTACGCTTAAGTGAGTCTTCTGTGTCGAGATCACACAAACTGGCGCTGCCTTCTTGGCTCCCACCCAGAGCTTGCTCAAAGACTTTTAGCCTTACCATGGCCGCCACATGTTCACATTCCTTCTGAAGGGCTTCAATTTCTGCTTCCTTGCGTGCAGATTCTGCTTTCATATCTGCTTCCTTGCGTGCAGATTCTGCTTTCATCTCTGCTTCCTTGCATGCAGATTCTGCTTTCATCTCTGCTTCCTTGCATGCAGATTCTGCTTTCATCTCTGCTTCCTTGCGTGCAGATTCTGCTTTCATCTCTGCTTCTCTCTGGGCGAAGATGGTGGGTACTTTTGTTGTTTCTGCTTCCGCGCGCGCCTTTATGAGCTGCTCGCTGAGGGTTGAGTACCTTGATGAGCCTGATTTGAGTGAGTGCCTTGAGCTCTTAATGGACCTGGATTTGTAAGATGCCGCTCCTGACATTTGCGCAATTTTTGCTTCAGTCTCGCTCACAATGTCGCGCATGGTGCGGTCTCGTTCAGCATTAAGCTGTTGAAAGTCCTGTAGTTCTTTTTGAGACTCGGACGTATTTGATCTCAGCAGGGTATAGGAATATTTTTTACAAATCTCTTTGTAAGACCGGTATGCTGAGTACAGTTGTTCAAGGGCTCCCTCTGATGGTAGCTCATGAGCACTGGGCGCAGATAAAACAGTCACTTGTTTTTGCACTCTTTGCCACGATAATGCTGTGTGGGTGTGCAGTTCACTTCTGGCTGTTTCTAGGTTCTCTATAACCTTCCATGTTGGTCTGATCGACCGCTTAGATCTTTCACTGTAATTTGAGTGTGACTCCATGTCTTTCTCTTGCTGCTTTAGAGCAGGTAGTGAAAGGGTTCTCTTTACATCCATCAGGAAGGGTGAATGCTGCTCTGCACTGGTTGTCAGGGAAACAATACAATGTTGCAATCTCTGCAGCCAGCAGTTTGTGATTGCAGAATGTATTTGCAGAGTCTCTGGCTGCAATTTACAATTAGCTTATGGGGGATTCTTGGTTTATAGCTGCACACAGTTCTGATAACAGGTTAATACTTTACAGAGCACTTTGTCTGAAGCTGCTATAAAGTTTTATGCTGTGGCTTGTTATCAGCCCCTTGGGGTAATCCTTTCTCTGGATTGTATGCAGTATAGCACTCCTGGAAACAGGTTCTTTACTGATATATGTATACTAATCCCGGTAACAGCTAGTCCTTTTCACTATTCTGTCTCTTCCTGGTAGCAATGAATCCAACCGCTCTAATTATCAGTCCCTTAGATAACTGTATGGTTTTACTCACTCTACCGGCTTCCACAGATAGTGTTAACTCAGCCCAACGATGACTTGTAGGAAGACAAGGAGAAACGCTGTAGTTTTCTTCTAGAATCTTGTATTAAGTACAAAGTAAAGGCAGGTGAAAAGGAATAATCTGTACAGGGTTGCAGACATGTCTCTTCAGTAATGATTCCTCTAGACTAAACTGAAGGAGAAGGGAGGAGCTTTCTATACAGAAGCCAACTAAGGGAGGAACATAGGGACAAACTTCATACAGTCTAATCTACCTAGTAACAATAAAGGAATTTCCTGATAGGAGGAAAAATATGCAATGCAAGAATTATATACAACAGGTTGTTCCCATTCATGGGACACAACACTGGCAGCAGGGGCATAATGATGGTGGTTTCAGAGATCACGACTGCGACTAGGCCTGGCAGGGCGGGTGCCCGGCAGAGAAGCAGCCGGCTACTCTCAGTGAGAGAGGAGCTGTGTTGTTCAGTGGCATACCACCAATGGCGGCAGACCACGCGGCTGTTCTGTGGCAAGTGAGTCAGGGGTGCCGGAGCGAGCGGAGGCACCAGGCTCCCCTCGCACTTTATCACACAAAGAAATGATGAGAGAGGGAGCAGAGGCCTCCGTTTCATCCTTGATCATTCTTCCCCTGTGTCTGCACTCAATATCTCAGCGCAGCGGAGCGCAGAGACGTCACTAGTACGTGCCGCTGTGCTGAGACATGCAGGATGTTCTGACCGGAGCAGCAGGGGAACAAGGAGAAGAAAGTACTTGTTTGTTTGTTTTTTTTTAATCAGTGAGTACACGATGACCAGAGGCCTATGGGGGTGCATTAAATGGTATGTGGGCTGCATAATACAATATGAAGGACTATGGGGGATACCTTATACATGGACTATAGGGGTGCATTATAATACATGGAGGACTATGGGGTACATTAAATGGTATGGGGCTGCATAATACAATATGAAAGACTATGGGGGCTGCATTACAATACATTGAAGACTATGAGAGCTACCTTATACATGGACTATGGGGGTGCATTATAATACATGCAGAGCTATGGTGGCTGAATTATATTATATGGAGGACTAGTTGGGTTACCTTATACATGGACTATGGGGTGCATTATAATATATGGAGGACTATGGGGTGTTCATTATAATACATGGAGACTTATGGGGTGCAGTATAATATATGGAGGACTATGGGGTGCAGTATACTATATGGAGGACTATAGGGCTGTATTACAATATATGGAGGACTACCTTATACGTGGACTACGGGGGTGCATTATAAAACATGGAGGACTAGGGGTGTGCATTACAATCCATGCAGGACTATGGGGGCTGCATTATAATATATGGAAGACTATGGGGTGCATTATAATATATGGAGGACTATGTGGTAAATTATAATACATGGAGGACTATGGGAGGTGCATTATAATAATTGGAGGACTATGTGGGTGCATTATAATATATGAAGGGTTATGTGGGAACCATTATTCTATATGGAATACCATTTGAGGAACTTTATAGTATTTGAAGAGCTATGAAGGAGCCTTTATACCTTATGGATAGCCATTATACTGTATGCAAGAAATTATACAGGTTTGTGTGGGGTTTATAATACTATGCAGAGGGCTGAGTGGGGGTCATTATACTATTTGGAGGGTTAAAAGGGGTTATTATACTGTATGTAGGTCAATTATAAGCATAATAATTATAATTATATATTATATATAATTATATATTATATATATAATTATATATATATAATTATAACAATTATAATTATAATGCATAATGCATAATGCATCCCCACATGGTTGTGTGGGGATAATACTGTGTTGGGGGGGTCACCATTCTTTGCTGGGGTAGTTGAAGGGGGGGTACGGCAAAGGGTACTGTTAAGAGGAATTCACTGTGGGGGAGCATATAGTGCTTGTGGGGCACTTTTGTTGTCATCATACTTTATGGCTGCGATGAAAGGGGAATCTAGGGGCTTCAATAGGAGGAAACTTACTTTGAAAGGGCTGAAAAGCTTACGTGACCAAACCAAATATTATTATTGTGATTATTATTATTACTTCTTTTTTTGTGGGAAGGGGCTCTTTCCCTCAACACACAGCTTTCCCATGCTCTGCTATATATCTTTCCCTCAGCACCCAGCTTTCTCATGCTCTGAAAGCTGGGAGCTGAGGGAAAGATGTATATCAGACCGTGGGAAAGCTGAAGGAAAGATGTATAGCAGAGCATGGGTAAGCTGGGTGCTGAGGACAAGATGGATATCATAACATAGGAAAGCTGGGTGCTGATAGAGAGAGGGATTTCAGGTCATGGGATACCTGGGTGCTGAGGGTAAGAGAAAAGTGTCAGTGTCACTATCCTGTACCCCGAATGTCCGTGTCATTATCCCATACCCCAAGTGTCGGCGTCATTATCACGTACCCCAAGTGTCGGTAAACAGTGGGGGGGCCCAGGTCCAAACTTTGCACCAGTTCCCATCAATCTCTAGTTACATCACTGCCTGGCTGCACACCAAGTAGGTCCATAATGATAATCTACTGCTGATTAAACTGTGATTTTATCAAAACTACACTAAGCAGCCCAGTAAGGGAAACACCGCTGGGAATCAGGATCTCTACCCTAATGTTATGCTGCGCTAAGATTAAGTGGCAAAAACCTGGTGATAGATTCCCTTTAAAGGAGCTGTCTCGAGGATCTTAAATGTGTCGAGTAAAAAGAAGCAACTCTGTAATTTACCATTTAGTAAAATTTCTCTCTTTTTCCAAAAACGGAGGGATTTGTAATTCTGTAGGTTACAGCCCATTGCTTAGGTTAATGGCCACCATGCACTGACAGAGTGGCCGGTTACCTAGGCAAGGAGCATGTGCCGTCAGCAGACTCCATGCCTTACTGGCTGCTACCAAGCGTTGCACTGAAGCCTTCAGGATTGCTGGATCTACCCAACCTCAGTGTTTATGAGCTTCAACCATGCTGCAGAGGAAAAGATACCCCCGCTAAGAGCCTTGATGAAAATTAGTGTGGGCTGACACAACCACCATGTCGCTGGTCTGAACTGTCAATCTTGATGAGCGCACCACCCCATGAAGCCTGGAGGCAGAGGAGCGGTGTGCTCCTAAACAAACAACATGAGAAACACATCCTTAAAATAAAATTTTTAAGGTTGCAATCTTCATTACTTAATTAATTTTTGACACAAACATGTAATTTGCAACCTTCTCTTAGTCCCACACCTTTCCTTTATGCTGAAAGACACTGATCCCTCTTTCCTGGAGCATCTTCTCTCTACACTCATATATAGCCTATGTGATTTCTCTCTCCTTACCCTGCAAGCTACCTAGTATATGCTTTACTATATATCTATAACCTGTGCAATCTGCAATCTAATGATCTGGATGCTAACCTCCCCTCTACACCCTGACCTGTGGCGTACAACCCCCCCCTCTCCTTGCTAAAATGTTTAAAGAAAATTTGTTGGCAGATTTTTGCTGCCTCATCTGAGAGTAGCATGATGTAAGCAAAATGATCCAGGATCCAACGATGTATCACTTAAGGCCCATTTACACACAACGATATTGCTAACGAGATATTGTCGGAGTCACGGTGTTGGTGACGCACATCCGGCCTCGTTAGCGATGTCGTTGTGTGTGACACCTTTGTGCGATCAGTAATGATCACAAAAAGGTGTCAACTCGTTCGTCATGTACTCATCGTTCATTTTTTAAAAAACGTTCCTCGTTTGGAACGCAGGTTGTTTGTCGTTCCTGCGGCAGCACACATCCCTATGTGTGACTCCGCAGGAATGAGGAACAACATCGTACCTGCGGCCGCCGGCAATGAGGAAGGAAGGAGGTGGGCGGGATGTTCCGGCCACTAATCTCCGTCCCTCTGCTTCTATTGGGCGGCCGCTTAGTGACGTCGCTGTGACGCCGAACGAACCTCCCCCTTAAAGGAGAGATTGTTCGGCAGCCACAGCGACGTCGGTGAACAGGTAATTGCGTGTGACGCTGCCGTAGAGATATTGTTCGCTACACCAGCGATCACCCCGTGACGCGCCACCGACGTGGGCGGGTGCTATTGCTCGTGACATCACTAGCGATGTCGCAGTGTGTAAAGCCAGCTTTAGATTAAAGGGAGCAGCGAATCTTACACTACCAGAAGTTTTAGATTTAGAAATGTAGCAGAGCTGAAAGAGCTGTCCCCACCACACCAGGCTCTCAACAGAGATTGAACATTGACAGTGAGGTGTCAATCACAGAAGGGGCGTGCTGGACTGCCGTGCACGTGACATTGTCATCCGAGCAATGATAAGTCCTGCTGCGTCCTGCTGCTTAAACAAACATAGCAAATAAACAACGGTTCGGACCTTGACAAGACAATTTTCTGTGTTAACCCCTGCAGCATGCTGTCTTCAGCTTACATAGCAAAAACCTGCTGACAAATTTCCATTAAAGGCCCCCCATATATATTAAACCACAGTTGTGTGAACCTGCTGATATCAGTGGGATCAGCCATCAGTTTAATGTGTACAGAAGCCTCCCAACTCTCCTGACAGATGATGTCAGGGGACATTAGGGTCAAAAAGTTTGAATTTGTAAACGATCTTTTTTGTTTTTTGACATATAAGATACTTCAAAAGCTGATTGGCAGCAGCTTTCTCTGCTCCTCCGTTAAAATGGGGCAGTCAGGGAAAACAGCTGGCGGTCAAGTTAGCGCTCACTTGTCAGTTATCTTATATGTATGAAAACCTTAATCATCAGAATAGGGAAAGGGAGGTAAGAGAAAACTGCTACAGGGGCACCATGCTGTCACATCTATGCAAAAGCACCAGAACAGCCAGCTATGTGAAAGATTTCCACAGACTTGACAGCAGCAAAGTGATAAAAAAAATGAAAAAATATGTTCTCGATTATCCTACCTTCATCCTGCTCAATCACAGCAGATTCCATTACTGTTTGAGTAGAATCAGCTTCTAAAAATGGAAAGAAAAAAAGGTTAAAGCTATATGTATGCTAGCATTAACTCTGGAGATGAGATTGATAAATAAATATGGCTTAAACAAGGACTCCGACTTTCCAACGCTATGATGCAGTTGTATGTTAGCAGTTGTATTTTTACATAGTTAGGTTTTACTTTTATAAAAGCTTTTTAATTGATATAATTAACCATTTATAGTTTATTTGTTTCGCATGCTACATTGTATCAGCAATCCTCTGTGTACAATGATTTTTACATGTAAGATACCTCTATGTTGCTGGCATGTGACCGGACAGATCATTTCTATGTAACTTTCACCTGACCTCCCACAATACACTGCACAAAACCATCTGAATTCTGAATTTAGCTTTAAGGCATGAGGATCAAACAGCAGATTTTTACACAGATTCCAGCATGCTTTTCCTCTTTTCTTTAAACTGACTTGTTAATTCTTGAAGCATTTTCTGCACAAAACCCATGCAGAAACCACGGAGGGTAAACATCTAGGTTAACAGCATTGTGGTAGCAAAAACTGCAAATACACAGCGGACGTCTGTCACGTTTGCATTTCTGCCACTAATTTTCTTACAAAAATCCCTACTAAGCCCCCCGTCACATGTCCGTGCAAAAAACTAACGTTTTGCACGATATGTGGTATAGGTCCGTCTGTGTGTGTGTGTTTTCCATGTGCTAGTTGTGTGGTATCGGGATAGCACACAGACAGTACGAACTTGTATACTCATCTGTCTCCGGCGCTGCTGTATCTGGCGCTGCTGTCACACTTGTTTCCAGGTCCACAGTCAGTGCAGTGAATATTCATGAGCATAATCAGCAAGCCCGGAAGTCACAGCAGCGCGGGAGACAGGTAAGTATAACAATACATTTATTTCTCAGTGACGTGTTTCCTCCGGTATGTGTCACATTGATGTCGTTCTGTATGACATATGTACTGCTGGCAGAAAACGGACATGTCACCGTCTGGAGCCAATGGACACACAGTCAGTGACAGAACACGGACATGTGAGAAAATCCATTGATTTTATTGGGTCTACGTGTGTACGGATTTCTGGAAAACGGATGTGAAAACGGATGTCACACGTACCGGAGACACGGATGTGTGAAGGAGTCCTAAGAAGGATCTTTATATGTCACAGAAGAATAGCCATGGAGATTGGATAATTGTCAAACATGTTTATCTAAAGTCAGATGCATGTAAGGCCGGAGTCACACGAGTGTATAAATCTAATGAGTGCTGTCTGATTTTTTTTTTATCGGATAGCACGGAAGCAATGTTATTATATGGGGCAGTGTTGATGACCGATTGTTTTCACTGAAAGAGTCTGTCAGTGAAAAAAAATCACAGCATAATGCAATTTCACTCTGAAGTCAAATGTCACTCACCCACTCAAGTCTATGGATGTGTGCCGCCCCGCGTCAGCAGTTGGGCTGCTCTGATCTGGATCCGCGGTGGCTCGAGGGGTCTCAGGACCCAGGGGTCGGGGTCATGCGGCCACTCAAACAAAAGGGGGCTGTTTGGTTAAAGTTCGTGACGCCACCCATGGTGTGTGGTAAGGTGAAGTACCACCGCTGCTGCTGGGAGTACCCGGTGGCGATGGTGTGGGGCAGCCCGGTGTGTAACCCCTCCACGGGTAGGGGGAATGCCCCAGGACTCGGTGATGGTGTCGGGGAGGTGCCATCGGGCCGGTAAGGGTTTAATTGCGTACTCACTCAGTCCAATAACGCTGACAACCATAGTAAACCAAAGTTCTTGATGCCACTGCAGCAGGGAGGGAGCACGCCTGGATCTCGTGCCCGTTGGTGTTGCTTGATAGCCTGTGACCTTGACCTTGGCACCTCTCTTCTGTAGTTGGTCCCTTTTAGCATACAACTAAACAGGTCCCGCTCACCAGTGTGGCTAACTGGGTGAGCTTGCTTTCAGGGTTCACGCTTGGATTTTCTGGACTATGCAGTGGGAAAGTCCTATCCCCCTCATTGCGCTAGTACCCCGATTTTGGAGCGGGTGGAGAACGGATCTTGAAGGCTCCGTCCTCGTCGGGTAAATTACCAGGACGCCTGAAGCTACTTCCTGGCCTAGGGTCCACATACCCCGTCGTGCCCTGGCCCCTGCCCGGTGATGGCACAAGGCCGCTGGCTGTCCTCCTCGACAGTCCGTGCCCCTTGTCAGGATCCCCTGCGATTGGGGTCCAGCTCCTACCAGACCCAGACCAACATCTGCCACCTAGTAGTAACAAGGAGCCCAGCTCCTAACCTCCTGTCACTTTCACCTCCAACACTACACTGACTGTCTCCTGACACTCCTGACCTCCCCTTAACCAACCCCCCAAGTGGCCAACCCTATTCCCTTCAGGCTGTCAACTGGTGTCTGGTGGGTGTGGTGCGGAGTGTTCCTAGGGTTTTGATTAGCTTGTTCTTAGCAACATCAAAGGTCAGGGACCCATAGCCAAGGAGGAGGTGGATATCATGCAGAAGGGCAGATTGCACAATACCCTGTGACGACCTGATTGGCCAGGGCGTCATAGGTGCGTGGAAATGGCCCTCGGATGATATAGTTTTGTGGTGTTTAAGATTGAAGGTAGACTTAGGTGCATCGAGTTCAACCCATGACCTAACTTAAACAACTGAGTGCAGTCCGATTTCTGCACACTGAAAGAATGGAGAATGTAGAGAAATGTTGTTCTCCATCTTCTCCTCACAGAGTGCTTTGATTCACCTCATCCCGGAGAATCAGATCTCACTAATCTGACACTGATCAAACTCTGATCATAGTTCCAATAGCATAATCGACCCAATTCTCTCTGACGAGAGAATCTATGGTTGTATGACCCTGGCCTGCGATGTCGGTGGGGTCAAATTGAAAATGACGTACTTCCGGCATCGCATGCGACATCGTAGTGTGTAAAGGCTCGATGATATGATTAACGAGCGCAAAAGCGTCGTAATCGTATCATAGGTGCAGTGTCGGCGTAATCCATGATTACGCTGACGCGACGGTCCGATGTTGTTCCTCGTTCCTGCGGCAGCACACATCGCTGTGTGTGAAGCCGCAGGAGCGAGAAACATCTCCTACCGGCGTCACTACGGCTTCCGTAGGATATGCGGAAGGAAGGAGGTGGGCGGGATGTTTACATCCCGCTCATCTCCACCCCTCCGCTCCTATTGGCCGCCTGCCGTGTGACGTCGCAGTGACGCCATACGACCCGCCCCCTTAAAAAGGAGGCGGGTCGCCGGCCAGAGCGACGGTCGCAAGACAGGTGAGTCTATGTGAGGCTGCCGTAGCGATAATATTCGCTACGGCAGCTATCACAAGGATATCGTAGTTGCGACGGGGGCAGGCACTATCGCGCTCGGCATCGCAGCATCGGCTTGCGATGTCGTAGTGTGCAAAGTGCCCCTTAGGCTTATGGGCCCAATACCAAATCTTTCAAGGGAATCTGTCAGCAGGTTTTTGTTATGTGATCTGAGAGCAGCATACTGTAGGGGCAGAGTGCCTGATTCCAGTGATGTGTGCCTTATTAGGCTGTGTGTTGGATTCAATACAATCAGCATTTTCTAAGCAGACTATCACTATATGACAAGGTGTCCTGTGCTTCCTAATCCATGTCTGCCCCCACCACTGATTTGCAATCTTCTGTCAATGCATAGTGTACACAGAAATATGGCAATCAGTGTGGGCAGAGTGATAAAGGGCTCAGCATTCTGAGTACTGCTACATCTGCAGTAGAAAAAACATTGATTGTATTACAACTGCTGCATCCAGTAAACTGATTGATACATCATTGGAATCAGAGTCTCTGCCCCTGCACTATGCTATTCTCAGATGAAGTGGCAAAAACCTGCTGACAGATTCCCTTTAATAATAATAATAATAATAATCTTTAAGAGTTTCCCCCCCAAGTACCGTGTGCGTATAATACTGGGGTGTTATTATAAGGCTGTAATGCTTCCCCAGGAAAGGAAGGTCAAATATTACTACTACCTCTGTAACCCTTATAGATACACCCCTGATTTAAACAGTGCGTAGTTAGTATGAAAAAAAAGGTAATTAGATGGGATTGATTCCTAGAACAAACAAGTGTGATGAAATCTCGCAGTGTAGCAGTCTAGCTCTGATTTCTTCTCATATCTCTGATCATCAATAGAATTTAATAACATGTCAGAACATAGAAGAAATGTCCTTTGCTTAGATTGCCTGACACAGAGCAGATTTCCTCCTTGGAAGAAGCTACTGTCAACATTTACTTCCATCTGAAGAGAAGCTCAGGTACAACAGTGCTTAAGAAGTCTGTGTTACTTCATCTTTTCAGTACCTTATATTTGGGGCTCTTGAAAAATATATTAAAAAACAGCATGAACATTAATTTCACTATCCTGTATTTTGCAGTCACAAGGATTATCCATAAAGAGATTTTAAAATTATATTATATCAGTTGCTTATGGGCTAAGATAACACATAAGCACATATTATTACGTACACCTTTCATATCCTCTGCTAGTCCAGCAGTGATCGTCTCAATATCCTCTGCTGTTTTTAGTTTCCACCATTTCAGGAATGACGCACTAAACTGACATCACCGCTGCAGGCAATCACTGCTCACAGCAGTGGTGTTAGTATGTACAGCACATGATGCCAGGTGAACCTTTGCACTAGACATTACAGCATGTCATCAATACAGCAAATTATATAAGTTGTCTACTACTTTAACATTTATGGTCTGTCCTTAGGATAGGTCATCAATGTCTGATCGGTGGGGGTCCGACACCTGGTACTCCTGCCGATCAGCTGCTCTCGGTGCCAGCGGCAGCAGCAAGTTGTACTACACGTCCGCTGGGTACTGCATGTCCGCATCCCATTCATATCAATAGAAGGCGGATATGCAGTACCTGGATGCTAACAAAAGATGGAGCAGCTCCGGAACTGAGCATTTCCAGATGCATGTTGCCGCCGCTGGCACCAAGAAAAATTGATCTCTGGAGGGTGTCGATGTGGTCAGACCTCGGCCGATCAGATATTGATGACCTATTATAAGAATAGGCCATCAATGTAAAAGTAGTGGACAACTTCTTTAAGGTGAACCGACTTAAGGAGGCTTTACATGCTACGACATCGCTAATGCGAAGTCGTTGGGGTCACAGAATTGGTGACGCACATCCGGCCGCATTAGCGATGCCGTTGCGTGTGACACCTATGAGCGATTTTGCATTGTCGCAAAAACGTGCAAAATCGCTCATCGGTGACATGGAGGTCCATTCTCAAATATCATTACTGCAGCAGTAACGAAGTTGTTCCTCATTCCTGCGGCAGCACACATCGCTCCGTGTGACACCACAGGAACGAGGAAGCTCACCTTACCTGCCTCCCGGCCACAATGCGGAAGGAAGAAGGTGGGCGGGATGTTACGTCCCGCTCATCTCCGCCCCTCCGCTTCTATTGGACGGCGGTTCAGTGATGCTGCTGTGACGTCGCTGTGACGCTGAACAAACCGCCCCCTTAGAAAGGAGGCGGTTCGCCGGTCACAGCGACGTCAACGGGCAGGTAAGTACATGTGACGGGTCTGGGCGATGTTGTGCGGCACGGGCAGCGATTTGCCCGTGTCGCACAACAGATAGGGGCGGGTACCCACGCTAGCGATATCGGTACCGATATCGCAGCGTGTAAAGCCCGCTTAAGCTGAAATCCAGTGTCTGGTGTGGTGGCAGCAGAGAGCAGTGAGATCAACCATAACTCTGACGCTGCACATTCATTAGCATTACATGCTAAGGGGGCTGACCAGCCAAGGGAACTAACTGCCTTGTGAGTAGTCGCTGGCCTCATTAGCATATCATATGGTATCTTTAGAAATACTTTTTCTAAAGATCCCTTTATCTATACTACTAGATTAGATACAGGGACAGTTAGGCAGGGATTAGCAATATGCACCCAGAACTGCTCCTAGTTCCTGACAGGTTCCCTTTAAGCACAGACTAGCAGGGAACCATTGGAGTGCACTTTTGTTAATTTAGACCGTAAATAACTGACACATTTTTATTTTTTTTTAAAGGTGGGAAACCACATTAGATGCATTAGGCAAATGACTTACCATTTTTGTCAGGACTGGACTCTTGTTTTTGGACTGTGTGACTTGTTTCAATGCTATGGAAAAATATACATATCCGAAGAATCAGCAAAAAGTTAAGGTATGTGCACGACAATAATTCAGGCGTATTCCACATGTCACTGTTCACATGTTAAGTCTGCCCTTACTTCTTTTAACCACTTCAGGGTATGGAAATCGTGAAGTGGTTAATAGAAGCAGCAAGATAACTCTCCTGGGGGGTTCTGCTATGAAGCCACTCACTAGTTATAGTATAGAAGACAAAAAAGGAAGCAAGTGGGAGAGTTGTTGCAAAATGATGGCAAAACCGCCAGCGAAGGCGCAAATACAGTTCTGATCTCAGCCTAAAGGATGCTTTACACACAGCGAGATCGATAGCGATGTCGTTGGAGAAAGCACCCACCCCAGTCGGTTGTGCGTCACGGGCAAATCGCTGCCCGTGGCGCACAACATCGCTAGGACCCGTCAGACGTACTTACCTGCTCTGTGACGTCGCTGTGGCTGGCGAAACGCCTCCTTTCTAAGGGGGAGGTTCGTTCAGCGTCACAGCGGCCTCACTAAGCGGCCGCCCAATAGAAGCGGAGGGGCGGAGATAAGCGGGACGAATATCCCGCCCACCTCCTTCCTTCCTCACTGTGGGCGGCCGCAGGTATGGTGATGTTCCTCGTTCCTGCGGTGTCACACATAGCGATGTGTGCGGCCGCAGGAACGACGAACAACCTGCGTCCTGCAACAGCAACGATATTTGGGATTAGAACGACGTGTCAACGATCAACGATTAGGTGAGTATTTTTGATCGTTAACGGTCGTTCCTGCGTTTCACATGCAAAGACGTCGCTAACGAGGCCGGATGTGCGTCACGAATTCCATGACCCCAACGACATCTCATTAGCGATGTCGTTGCGTGTAAAGCCCCCTTTAGAATAAAGACAATTTTGGTATTTTCTTTGTTCATTGCCTCGGTGCATTTTGGCTCAGATTCCATTTTTATCTTCACACGATGTTCAGTTTATGTAATAAGAATGCAACGGGAAATGCTCTCAGCACATACTGTACCTGTGCTAGGTCAAATGTTATTGGTCTTCAGGTAATATGAGTGACATATGCAACTGTATGGTATATAGTGGCTTATGTCTGGGTTTTGTTAAGTGCATATGTTAAAACACAAATTCAGCTTTTTTTTAATATTTCACCACTGAAGGGTGTCGATAATGTAAGATTCCTGTTCCTTACCAGCCACCAGCTTCTGTTCTTCCCAGCACCCCTCCAGTTTGGATTCACCATCGGCTTCAGTCACAAGCTCTCAATGTAAAGGTCCAGTCACACTAAACAACTTACCAGCGATCCCAACAACGATACAACCTGATAGGGATCGCTGGTAAGTTGCTAGGAGGTCGCTGGTGAGATGTCACACTAAGCGACGTTCCAGCGATCCCACCAGAAACCTGACCTGGCAGGGATCGCTGGAGCTTCGCTACACGTGGAAGCGATGCTGCGCTTGGTAACTAGGGTAAATATCGGGTAACCAACCCGATATTTACCTTGGTTACCAGTGCACACCGCTTAGCGTTGGCTCCCTGCACACCTAGCCACAGTACACATCGGGTTAATTACCTGATGTGTACTCTGCTACGTGTGCAGGCAGCAGGGAGCCAGCTTCTGCGGACGCTGGTAACCACGGTAAACACCGGGTAACCAAGAAGCCCTTACCTTGGTTACCCGATATTTTCCTTCGTTACTAGCGTCCGCCGCTCTCACGCTGCCTGTTCCCTGCACTCCTAGCCACAGTACACATCGGGTTAATTACCGATGTGTACTCCAGCTACGTGTACAGGGAGCAGGGAGCCGGCACTGGCAGTGTGAGAGCGGCGGATGCTGGTAACGAAGGTAAATATCGGGTAACCAAGGAAAGGGCTTCTTGGTTACCCGATATTTACATTGGTTACCAGCGTCCGCAGAAGCCGGCTCCCTGCTCACTGCACATTTAGTTGTTGCTCTGTCGCTGTCACACACAGCGATGTGTGCTTCACAGCGGGAGAGCAACAACTAAAAAATGGTCCAGGACAGTCAGCAACAACCAACGACCTCACAGCAGGGGCCAGGTTGTTGCTGGATGTCACACACAGCAACATTGCTAGCAAGCTGTGCCTCAGCAGCGATGTTGCTTAGTGTGACGGTACCTTAAGTCTATGGGAGCCTTGTTCTGGCCCTCATAGACTTACACTGACAAGTGACCTCTGGCTCACCCAGCAAACACTGGAGCGATCTGGCAGGTCATAAACAGCAGAAAACGGCCGAAGCGGTGCCAAGAACAGAATAAGAGAGCGGCAGGTAAGTATAATACTAGGGGCAGGGAACTTATATAAGTGACATCACTCCAAATAAAAAAAATGCTAGAGTGGTACTTTGAGATATTTTCAGTAGATTAACGGATCGGACAAAAATTAAAATTCGGCTGTTTGTGCGCCTGTTTTCCCTGTAAATTTGATTCACAGAGAAGTTATTCTCCAGAAATGTAATGTCCCTTATTATGCTACAGACCCCAGAGCAAAATAAGATGTAAAAAATAAAAAACACATACCTCAACTCTCACCTACAACCGCTCCGTTCCTCTTTGTCTCCCATCCGGTCCCCGCTGCATCTTTTCATCACTGCTATGAATGATGAAATTCCCACAAACACGCAAAAGGTCATAACATCATGATGTCACAACGTGCGTGAGGATTTCACCGCTCATGGTGGTGAGCAGAAGATGTGCCCAGGACCGTAGGGGTTGATGGTGAGAAGCTGAGGAGCCGGAGAGGTGAGTATAAGGATTTCTTAGGCTAAGTTCACACATCCTGTGTTTTGCATCAGTCACAATCCGTCGCCTTGGGGAATTACGGTATCCTGCAAAATATTTTGCAGGAATCCTGTATTTCCCCATAGACTTCTATTAGCGACGGATTGCGACTGATGACCCTGCGTTGCATCCGCTGCGTCGCGGTCCGTCGTTTTTGACTGACCGCCGAGCGGGGAGCAACGCAGAATGTAACGTTTTTCGGGCCGTCAAAATTAACGCGCCGCGCAGGAATCCGTCGCCATCCGCCACACTTGCAATGTATGTCTATGGTGCTGGATTCCGTCGTAATCCGTCTTACGACGGAATCCAGCGCTGGATTCCGCCATGCTCTACGGAGCATGCCCAGCATGTTTGGCACGCCCACTGGGCTGTCCCAAACACAAACGGATCATGACTGATCCGTCAAAAAACGGATGCACAGCGGATGTAACGGACGCAACTGATCAGTTTTTTCACAGGATTCCTGTGAAAGGAATCCTGTGAAAAACACATCAGTTGCATCAGTTGACATCTTGAAAATGACTGATCCGTTGCTGACGGACCTGACGGATTGAAAACACAGGATGTGTGAACTTAGCCTTAAATGTTTTTTGACCTTTGATGGATCTTTAGGATCTTTATGGTGCAAGAAAATGCATCCAGCGCCCACCATTCTGCTAAATCCAAAAAGGGAATTACAAAACTCAATTTTGGCGAATGCAGATTTTTGTAATATTCCACTCTAATATATTTGCTTATCTCTAATTTTCACTCTATCCATATATAAAGCCAAAATTTAATGTGAAAAGAAAAATCATCTAAACTAAATGTAAAGCCAAAATCAATGTGAACAGAGACGTAGTTAGCATTTCATTCTTATTTATATATTGTATATTGACATCATCAAGAGGATGTCACAATAAATAATCATAATTTTTAATGACAATTACTAAAAAGGACTGGTGGGAGTGCACATTGTAAAAAAAGGTTGAAAATAAACTTGAAAATATTGTGAGACTTTCACACGCAAATGGACAAAGTACAGACTTCCAAAATACCCTACTTAACCATCGCTGAGAAAAAGAGGGTGTGGATTGTCAACATATCAATACCTGGAGATAGCAGGGTCAAGGAAATGGAAAAGACCGAAAAATATCAAATCTGAAAATGAAAATCCAAAGATTACGGCACAAACCAGCAGTTGTGGTATCAGTGGTCATTGGCACTATGGGTGCTATTCCGTAAACCTCAGGAAAGCCTTACAACTAGGGATGCACGGACCCGTGGAAGTTTGCCAGATTCCACCAGACTTTAGTTAAAAGTTTGGTTCAGGACCCATAGCCACCTGTCTGTAAAATTGTCGCAATAAGAGCTAAGGGGCTGCAAAAGAAGCAAAATCAAGGCAATTGCCCTGCCAACGAATGTGGATAGGGAATAAAAACAATAAAAAATGACTTGGGCTCCCAAATATGTTTGATAGCAAGAGCAGGAAAAGTAGACAACTGCGGGCTGCAACCCTCAGCTGTTAGCTTTATCTCGGTTGGTTATCAAAAACAGAGGGGATCCAATTTTAAAATTAATTAAAAGTATTTTTTTATTCAATAAATTGGTGAATAAGGGTGTGTGGGGAAGTGTTTATTCAAATATTTTTTTCCCCCTGTGTGTGTTGTTGTTTTTTTAACTCTATACTTACCGGATTAGTAATAGAGGTGTTTGATAGACACCTCTCTATTACTAATCCCTAGGCTTGATGTCAGTTTTCAAGTAACTACTATCAACCCAAAAAATATTACCTCGATTACCACCACACCTGGCAATCGGGAAGAGCCGGGCAAAGCGCTATAATTGGAGCATCTAATGTGATGCGCCAGTATTGGCACGGATGTGGGCTGCTATTTTTAGACTGGGAAGGGCCAATTAACCATGGTCCTTTCCACCCTGATAATATCAGCCCCCAGTTGTCCTCTTTACCCAGGCTGGTTATCAAAACTAGGAGGGACCCCATGCCATTTTTTTAAATTATTTATTTAAAGCAATTAAGAAAAAATGAGTGTGGTCCCCTCTATTTTCTATAACAGGTCAAGGTAAAGCAGACAGCTGAGGGTTGCAGCTCCCAGCTCTCTGCTTTACCTTCACTGGTTATCAAAAATAGGGGGAGCCCATGTAATTTCTTTTTTGTATTGTTCACAGCAGTGTAAAAGTAACGTCTACATGCAATTACGCTTGTTGATTAGCTGCGCTGCAGCATTTCAACAAACTTTATTAACATACAAACATTACTCAAACTCCGATACAGACTTTTTTTGAAAGTCCGTGCTTGAATCCAAAAACGTGGACACCCAGTGTCCCTTACGAACCCCAAACTTTACCGTTTGGGTTTGCTCATCCCTACTTACAACTCAATATTGGCAATATCTTCATCAGTCAACTGCAGAAAACAGCTCTGCGCACATCCTAATATATACAGTTGAAACCAGAGGTTTACATACACTATCTAAAAAGTCATATATGCATGTTTTTCTCACTATCTAAGATGAACTCAGAATAAACCTTTCCCGTTTTAGGTCAATTAGGAACAAAAATTATTTATATTTGCCAAATGCCAGAATAATGAGAGACATAATGTTTAAAGGCATGTTTATTACTTTCTGCAAAGTCAAAAGTTTACATACCAAGTATATGGTACCATAGCCCTTAAACTGTATTGTGCCGCCCCCACGCCAGCAGCCGTGCTACTCGGATCCGGATCTGCAGTGCGGCTCGAGGGACTCTACCGGACCCGGGGGTCTTGCGGACACTTTGAATAAAAAGGGGACGTATTTGTACAGGTGTCGTTGAAAACTATCTGTGACGCCACCCACGGTGTGTGGTGAGATGTAGCACCACCGCTGCTGCTGTGGGACTCCTGGGGGTGATGGGCTGGCACCTGGATGATAACCCCTCCATGGTTAGGAATGGATGCCCCAGGGCCCAATGTCTCTGTGCAGGGGATGATAACGGCAGGGACCGGCGCACTCGGTCAGACCGGGGATGTTACACACAGTTGAATAAACCACAAAAATTCTTTGGTAAACCAAGGTAATGGTGGCTGGTTGTCGCAGATGGGTGTATCTGGTCCCACACCCGGGCCGGTGGTCAATGCCCCTTTTCTCTGCACTTTGTGTTTTCTGTGGTGGACTTCCCGGTGTGTAACGCAGGAGTCCGCTCCCGGTCCTTTTGTTGGGAGCCGTGCATGTCAGACGCTGACCTGTGGGATCTACGGGGCCCTGGTGGATGCCCTATCTCTCTCTGTGGGTGGTTGTCTACTTTTCGGGACTTAGCTTGGGACAGGACCTAAAATCCAGCCCTCAATTGGTTAATTAGCTAGGCCGTTGGTGCCGGTTCTGGCTTCAGGGTCCAAGTACCCCCTTTTGTGCACAGTTTCCGGTTCAGTTTTCCGGTGTCGGTACCGGCGGGCTACAGCCCTGCCCCGGTCCACCTCGGATCTCCGGCAGCCGTTTCTCCATCTCTTGCTGGCGCTGACCACTGTCTGCCACCTAGCCAATGTGTCAGGGCTCCGACCCTGGCACCTGTCAGCGTCACCTCCAAACTCTCTGACTTCCAAAACTTCACTCTCTGTTTTTCCCGCCCCGGGCTCTCCAGACCCCTGGGTGGGCGTTTTCCTTCCACCTGGTCCCGCCTACTGGTGTGTCTGTCCTTCCTTGAGGGGGTGACTAGGATTTTGTTGGCTGGTTTAACCTTGTGTGGGAGCGGTGTTATGTGTCACGCTCCCGGTGTCCCAGCAGCGCTCCTTACTTACTGAGCTGGTTTCACCATCCAGGCACCGCTCCGTACCCACTGATACGGTCGCACCTGCATTGCACCGCTCCATGCTCACTGATCCAGTCTGACCATCGCACCACCGCTCCTTGCTCACTGATCCAGTCTCGCCATTGCACCATCGCTCCTTGCTCACTGGTCCAGTCCATGCGTCCACCGGTCACGCCTGCTGCTCCCGCTCTTGCTCCCCTGAGTCCTGTTCCAGGTCTCAGGAGTCTGACTCTGACTGATGCCTCTGTATAGGACCGGGCCGAGCCCACTCACCAGGTCTTATAGGCCCAGCACTGCTGCAACAGGAAATGACCTGAGGCTGTGCTGGGTATATAAGACTGGCCTTTCCATGTAGGCAGGGCCTGATCATCGCTTGTGTTTCTTTGCTTTGTCTTGTGAGCTAGGTGCTCAGGTCCTTTTGTTCCTGTTTCCTGTATTTCTGCCTTAAAGTACGCTGTGACCCTAGTGACCTGGTCCTGTCTTTGCTTCCTGACACCTGCACCTGTTCCTGTACTGTCCTATGGGACTTCATGACCCTGGTGACCTGGTTCTTCCCGTTCCTGCCACGCTAGTGCTCCAGGTACCGTGTACCCTGCCAGGTGGGGTGCTCGGTCCAGTGGATCCACCTCCTGGGCCTACCAGTTCTCCCCGGCCCTCACATTACGCGGGGGCCTATTCTGTGTGACTACCTGGTTTTGCCAGGGCGTCACAGTATGACTTGTGTCAAACATTTTGGATATCCTTCCACAAGCTTCTCACAATTTTTGGTAGGAATTTGGGCCCATTGCTCCTGACAGAACTGGTGTAAAGTCATGTTTGTAGGTCGCATTGCTCGCACCTGCCTTTTCAGCTGTGCCAATAAATTTTTAATAGAATTGAGATCAGGGCTGTGTGCTGGCCACTCCAAAACATTGACTTTGTTATAGTTAAGTCACTTTGTAACTAGTTTGACAGTATGTTCGGGTCATTGTCCATTTGGAAGACCCATTTCCACCAAAGCTTTAAGTTCCTGGCTGATGTCTTGAGATGTTGCTTTAGTATTCTTTCCTCATGATGCCATCTATTTTGTGAATTGCACCATTTTCTCCTGCAGTAAAACAACCCCACAACATGATGCTGCCACCCCTGTGTTTCACAGTTGAGATGGTGTTCTTAGGCTTCAAAGCGTCTCCCTTTTTCTCCAAACGTAACGATGGTCATTATGGCCATACAGTTTAATTTTAGTTTTGTTAGACCACACGACATGTCTCCAAAAATTAAGGTCTTTGTTCCTGTGTGCATTTGCAAGGATTAATCTGGCTTTTTTATGTTTCTTTTGGAGTGATGGCTTCTTCCTGGCAGAGTGGTCTTTCAAGCCATGTTGATACAGTACTCGTTTTACTGTCCTATATTGTTTAAAGGCATAGTACTCTTAGTGTATGTAAACTTTTGACTTTGAAGAAAGTAATAAAAATGCCTTAAAACATTCTTTCTCTCATTATTCTGGCATTTGACAAATATAAATAAATTTGGTTCCTAATTGGCCAAAAATAGAAAAGGTATATTCTGATTTCATGTCAGATAGCTTTTTGGATAGAGTATATGTTACCGGCAATGTGTAAAAACAGGCATTCTATAGAATACCTAGGCAATGTATACAATGCTGGAAATGGGTTGTCAAAGTATGAAATACATCAGAGGTTCATACATTTCCTAGTTATGCTATAGAATACCTTAATGACAAACAGGCGGAGTGTAGAATACTAAAGGGGTGGTCTGTCCAAAAGTAGGTGGACAGAGCAGGCAGCAGCAGATCTGTGACACTGGCTCAGTTGTCCTTAGCATCCAAAAGTAGGTGGACAGAGCAGGCAGTAGCAGATCTGTGAAACTGGCTCAGTTGAACAATGCAGATATTTCATACCTTGCCTGAAAATGACAGGGATTGTATACATTGCCTAGGTATTCTATAGAATGCCGGGTTTTCATACATTGCCTGTAACATACTGTATATAAACTTCTGGTTTCAACTGTATATGTCAGGCTCTCAGCTGTCACTTTATGAAAGCAGACTATGGCAATTCCAATGTGGATGTTCATATGTCTGTGAAATTGCTTGATGAAATAATGACAAGCTGAACTAATCATTATCTAAAAAAAAAAGCATATTTAGCATTAAAACAGTGTGACGTGTAACGTTTGCACGGGTCACTAATTTATGCCATGCACGATACATAATTTAATTTTTTACTTATTTTTCCTTTGGTAACTATTTAGTTTTACTATTACATGAGCCTGTACAGGTAGGAGGCCAGATGGCGACATACAGTATGTTCCGCACATCAATTATGCTTGAAGCCCGGCTCTTATTAGGTGAAACTTGAAGTTTCCTGTTAGAAATTTCCTGGAAATCCAAGAGAAGGTCCTGAATGCAGCATAGAGAACGCTCAATATACCGATCCTAATGGTTTTGTTTATGTTCTGCCTTTGTTTTCAATCAGTCCTTATTACACAGGATCAGAGCACAGTGTAGGCAGCAGTAATTGCCATGCCGCTAGTTTATCTGTTCTCATCAATTGTTTGTCTGAGTCATGACCCTTGAGTGAAGTAGTGATCAGCGGGAAAGTAGTGGCCGATATTCAAAATGCAATGAACTACAATCAATGTCTGTGGCTGTCTCCCTTTCTTGGGCAATATTTACCTGTGAATTCTAGGGGGAAATAATTATTTGATCCCTTGCTGATTTTGTAAGTTTGTCCACTGACAAAGACATGAACAGTCTATAATTTTAAGGGTAAGTTAATTTTAACTGTGAGAGATAGAATATCCAAAATAAAATCCAGAAAATCATATTGAATAAGTTATATAAATTTATTTTCATTTTGCAGATAAAAATAAGTATTTGATCCCCTACCAACCATTAAGAGTTCTGGCTCCTACAGACCACTTGGACATTCCTAATCAACTCGTTACCTGCTGTCATGATTGACTCCTGGCTCAGCTGAGCTGAGCCTTTTTTTTAGTTTCACTTCTGATGCAAGTCACGTTAGGGGTTAATCCTTTCTGCCTCGTTCTGGAGGTCAGGCTGCTTTATTAGGGCACTGTTTCTCTTGGACTTCGCCAGTGATACTTCTGGCTCTGCTGTGTTCTGCTCTTGAGTGACCTGTTGTCTGCCCTGCCCCCTCCTGACCTCCGTGTTCACCTGACCTGTTAACCTCCTCTGTTGTCTGTTTCCATCAGTGTCTCTCCCACTGTCTCCCTGTTCGTTCCTTATCTGTTTACCTTTATTCTGTCTTGTCTTCCCATTCCCCCTCACTTCTAGGCTCTGATTTCCCGGCTACTGACTATTTGCTTCCCTCTGACTACGTTTAGACTTTGCCTTTGTGTACTTACAAGACCTCATGTTGTTACACGGCTTTCTGACGATTCTACTGCCATCTGGTGGGCTTGACTAGTATTACCTCTGCTAGGGAATTCCCTGCTCACACGTTTCCTCCACTTTTACGCCCCCTAGTGGTTTACCAGCTAACTACCTTCTCAGATAGTTTCAGGAATCCTCTCAGTCCCACATTACTGCGCTGTACTGCTATTGTACATCTTAGAGTACAGCGTGACACCTGCATTAAAGACACCTATTTAAAATTGTCACGTTTATAAAAGACTCCTGTCCACAGACTCAATTATCAGTCAGACTCTAACCTCTACAACATGGGCGAGACCAAAGAGCTTGCTAAGGATGTCAGGCACAAGATCATAGACCTGCACAAGGCTGGAATGGGCTACAAAACAATAAATAAGACGCTGGGTGAGAAGAAGACAACTGTTGGTGCAATGGTAAGAAAATGGAAGAGATACAAAATGAGTGTCAATCGACATCGATCTGGGGCTCTATTTAAAAAAAATCTCACCTCGTGGGTATCAAATATCATGAGCAGGGTGAGAGATCAGCCTAAAACTACAGGGGGAACTTGCTAATGATCTTAAGGCAGCTGGGACCACTGTCACCAAGAAAACCATTGGTAACACATTACGCCGTAATGGCTTAAAATCCTGCAGTGCCCGCAAAGTCCCATTCCTCAAGAAGGCACATGTGCAGATCCATCTGAAGTTTGCCAATGCACACCTGGATGATTCTGAGAGTGATTGGGAGAAGGTGCTGTGGCCAGATGAGACAAATTTGAGCTCTTTGGCCCTATCGCAACTCACCATGTTTGGAGGAAGAGAAATGCTGCCCATGAGCCAAAGATGTGACATGGTCCCCACTGTCAAGCATGGAGGTGGAAACATTATGCTTTGCGGGTGTTTCTCTGCTAAGGGCACAGGACTACTTCACTGCATTAATGGGACAATGGATAGAGCCATGTACCGTAAATTCCTGAGTGACAACCTACTTCCCTCCGCCAGGACATTAAAAATGGGTTGTGGCTGACTCTTCAAGCACGACAATGGCCCAAAAAATACAGCCAAGGCAACAAAGGAGTGGCTCAAAAAGAAGCACATTAAGGTCATGGAGTGGCTTAACCAATCTCCAGACCTTAATCCTATAGAAAACTTATGGAGGGAGCCGAATCTCCAAGTTGCCAAGCGACAGTCTCAAAATCTTAATGAATTAGAAATGATCTGCAAAGAGAAGTAGACCAAAATTCTTCCTGACAAGTGTGCAAACCTGATCATCAACCACAAAAACCATCTGATTGCTGTGCTTGCCAACAAGGGTTTTGCCACCAAGTATTAAGTCTTGTTTGCCAGAGGGATCAAATACTTCTTTCTCTCTGCAAAATCCAAATACATTTATATAATTTATACAATGTGATTTTCTGGATTTTAATTTGGATATTCTATCTCTCACTGTTAAAATTTACCTGCCCTTAAAATTATAGACTGTTCATGTCTTTGTCATTGTGAAAACTTATAAAATCAGCAATAAATCAAATAATTATTTCCCCCACTGTATAGCCCTCAGACAGGAATTAGACTGAGTCAGGTCAGATCTGCAAATTTTTTTCTCATGCTGATTCAGGGCTATTTTCTGGTATGTTCACACATGGCAGAAAGGTTGCAGAGACGTCTGTAAGGCTAGGGTTACACAACCACTTATTCTCTCATCTGAAAAATGGTAATAAATGGGTCCAATTATGCTGATTACACTGTGATAAGAGTTTGATCAGTGTGATCCAATTTTCTCCCATCTGGAGAATTAAAAAAAAAGTATCCATGTTCTCCATTCTGACAGTCTGTGAAAATCAGATTGCTAGATATCATCCGAGTGCAGTTCGATTTTTCTCATGGACCCACAGGCACGAATGGTCGAGTGCTATCCGATAGTTTGATGTAAATCATGGGTGTGCACAGACCCATAGATTAGCATAGGAATGAGGGTTTGCCATTAAAATGATGGATAGCACTTTTCCGATGTTTACGCTCATGTGACCCTAGCCTAACTGACATTGAGGTCCATACAGAAATCTCTGCAAGTCTCATACATTTCTGCAAGAATTTTGCTTCATGTAAGTATGTACCTAGGAAATCAGATAGGATGTATTATAGCATCACTTCTACAGATGGTGTCAATCCAATGTTGTGGGGTATTAACTGCTGCTCATATTTTCATCATTCCCCCAGGGCCGGTTAAGGTGTTTGATTAAATATATGACTCTTTAAGACCCCAATATCTGAGGTCAGTGTTTCCTCCATATATTTTATTCGACTAAGGGGCCAATCAGATGGCCGTATAATACAGACTGACCAGCGGCCATGTGTCTGCACTCTTACACATAGGATTTACACATAGGATTTACTAGCTCCACTTCCAGTTAAAGAATTGGAGTTAAGATGTCTTTCTTACTCAGTAGGCGGGGTCTTCATTTCCATAGACGGGTATTGTCCCTCTCTTCTTACTGTCATTATTGCTTTTGGCAAAGGTGATGCTCCTGAAAAATAAATGCATCAAATCCACCTGATTAGTAGGCGCGGTATGTACAGAGAAATGATGCACAATTATCTGGATGTGGCCCACTTTCCCGCACCTTACTAATTGTACCTGTGTCGCCGCTGAGGCTTCAGTTGCCACAGAGTATTGTTTAAGCTGCGGTATTCGCCTTGGGTAAGGCGGGGGTTAATCACCGATATTCCACATTCACACTTTACATAAAGCTTAGGAGCCTTCTCACTGGGGAGCTGTGCTAGGGTAGGCAGCGGCTTGGCCATCACGAAGCATGGCAATTTCCCGGTCACTTGGACAACCACCTGGGGGGAGGGGTTCCACTTGGGATAGAATAGGAGTAAACTCACACAATCACTAGTCAGTCTACCTGGGACATCAGTTCTGGAACACGACACCACCTCTTTCTTCTCTTCACAGGGCCTGGGGCTTGGAGCAGAGCCCTCAGCCCAGATGCCTCACAGCGGGAAGGACAACTTTAGAAAAGGACTTTCTTCTTCTTATTCAAACACCGGTGGCTTCTCCAAACTTATCTGGGGTCGTCGGTGCCCATTACAGCAAGTGACCGGTATTACCCGGGTCGAGCGGCACGAACTGTGAATAAAGACACCTGGAACCGCAGCAGCAGACTCAGACTCTTTATTACCAGCACCGCTGCTGTCGCGGGCGGGGAGGAGGGTGTCAGCACACCGCGCTCACCCCTTCTGCTCGGGTCCGGCAGTTGCTCCTGGTGGCTCGAGCTGCGGGCCGGATCCCGGGGTGTCTCGAGCGACACTCCTCGCCCGTGAGTGAAAGGGGGGGTGTTTGTTGGGATTATAGTTCGTGACGCCACCCACGGTTGTGGTGATGGCACCACCGCTGCTCAGTGTGGGGGTCCCGGGGATGGTGATGGGAGCAGCCAGGTGTTGTGTTGCCCCTCCGTGGGTAGGGGTTGGTGATCCCGGGACCCGGTGAAGAGATGTGAAGTGTAGGGCCTGGAGGGCGCATTGACGCGGGGGCAGCGCTATGCCTTGCGGCACTGTGGTACTCACTCAGCCTGAGACACGGACACAGTTTGTACGGTAAACCAACGGCTGGTAGGACGGTCCCACAGACGGTTGCACCTGCACTCCCGGTAGGTGACGGTGACGTCTCTCTTCCTTGCACCTGTTTGACTGATGGTAGCGGTGGATTCCCTCCGGTTACCCGCTCCCCGACTGCAATCTGGGCCGGAGGAGCTCTACACTTTGCCCGCAGGCGCTGGCCCTGGGGAAACTGGTGCCTTGGCGGTGGCGGTGTCTCCCCGGTAATGGTCGGGCTGTTGCCGTCAATCGGGACTTTGTTGCTGGGGGATCTGCGTCCCCTTCGCTGACGGATTCGGCAAATTGGGCGACTCCTAGCCTTGCCGGGGTCCGAGAGGCCCCTGCCCTGGTGCTGACTGTCCTTCGGAACACTGCTCCAGACCACCGGGCACACAGCCAACGGGGTCCTTCCAGGAACTTCCAAACGGTCCCTCTCCGGACAGTCACCGCCGTCGCTGACCTTGCTGTTCTAGCCCTACACACAGCTGGGCTCTCAGGCTTCTCCTTCTCTCTGCTCTGTCACCACTTCTTGCTTTCCTCCTTTTCCACTTTCCTTTCCTTCACTTTCACTTGTTGTTTGTTTCCTCTAGCCCCTGCCTGGGCTACTCTGCTGTTCACTCCTTCATGTCCCTGACAGTTCTGCCTGATAACTTCCTGCCTCCAGAGTTGTGAGCTCCTTGGTGGGCGGAGCCAACCGCCTGGCCCACCCCCTGGTGTGCATCACAGACTCCTGGAGGGAGGCAACAAGGATTTCTGGTTAGCAGGTGTGCCTACCTGGAGTGTGTGGTGTAGTGGTGTTGTTATCTGTGTCCCCTGGCTTGCCCAGGGCGACACACTGCCCCGTGCCTCGGGGCCAAACGCCATCACTACTGCTCTCATCATCCTCCATGGGGTCCGCTCCACCTGTGGGGAGCAATACCATCTCTGGCTGCTACCACCAACCGCCCCGGAAGACAGCGACAGCAGAGGCGGCTTATTCCCTGGCCGCATACCACAGGTGGCGTCACGACATTCATCCTACTACTACCCCCATCATCTACCCTCCTTATTGGTGTACATCACAGGGCACGAAGCCGGGCAGGCCACCGCGACATCCCAGATTATCACACCAGCCTGGTGACTAGTAACGCAGGTAAGTGAGACTACTGTGCCTGATGACCCCTGCCCCCTGCCCTCTGGGTGCTACATACTTATTTAACCCTTTCATTTCTGCTATCTAGATTGCCTGCATAATAATCCAAGGAATGTGCCCCTTTTTTGTGCTGTGATCTGTAAATAGAAGGGCACACAGAGTTTTTGTGAGGTGTTCAGAAACAATGAGTCATGTAGTGTAGAGTTTTCCTTTTTCTGAAGAGTTTAGTGCTGCGGCTTTGAAGAGGTTGGGTATGGGTACAGCGTCATTTAGACAGGAAGAGCTGGCGGTCTTTTAACTGTGAAGGCTTTGCGGCTGCCTTGCCATCCTTCTTATGGTGGCTCTGCTCCCAGCGGCTTTCACTCTATACTACTAAGATCATGGAGTCACCTGAAGACTGAGCTAGTCACCTTGTAATCGCTTCAGAGTTTCTGAGCCTTGAAGTGGCTAAAAGAAGGAACTTGTACACATTGATGTCACTGTGACATTGCTGTGCACCATGTTTGTTTTATGGGGGCAGAAAAAGATTTGATGGCCATTTTCTTTCCCCCCACCAGGTTATTTTCAAAACTTAAAGAGGAAATAAAAGTTCAAAAGACTGAACATATAAAAAGCAAGGTGGTTTTACAATGGAAATGAATAAGAAGAGTCTTTTAAAGGTTTTTGAAGAATTTTTTCAGGCATGTTTGAAGTCGCCCTGGTTTACTTTCCATTGACTTCTATTGTAAAGTATGGAGCAACTTTGGAGCAGAAGATGCCTGAAGGAAGGCCGCGTCGCCTGTTTTATCTGTTTGCCATTTTTGGAAGCCTGAAGTGGATAAAAGACACTCAAAAGCCTGAACATATGAGTGGCAAGTCTTATTACAATAGCCGTGAATAGGAAGAGCGTTTCCAGCATTGTCTGAGTGATTTTTCAGTTGTTTTTTTAAGCGGACCTGCTAAAAGAAACTCTGAGAAAAATGAACAGTGAACATACCATACCCTAAGGTTATATGCTCACGATCAGTGTTAGCAACATTTTGTACGCATCAATATTTCAGCTACGTCCAAAATGCTGCATTGTACAGTAGAAGCACAGTGGATGGAATTTCTAGAAGTCCTGTGCCCACTGTGCGTGTACGGCCCGCAGCAAACACTGACCTGCGGTGCGTCTTTCCTGAGTCGCAGCATGTGAATTCTTTGCTGCCGAGTTGCAAGCGTGGTCCACAGGGAGAATACAAGCGAGAGACTGTAGCGCACTGAACCCTGATCATGGGCACAGTCAGCTGCGGTCTCCTGCGGAGGAGACTTGAGGACCCACAGGTGTGTCCAGGATGCAGCGGGTCCTGATCGTGGACACATACCCTAAGGCGGGCTTTGCACACTACGACATCGCAGGTGCGATGTCGGTGGGGTCAAATTGAAAGTGACGCACATCCGGCATCGCATGCGACATCGTAGTGTGTAAAGCCTAGATGATATGATTAACGAGCGCAAAATCGTCGTAATCGTATCATCGGTGCAGCGTCGGCGTAATCCATAATTACACTGACGCGATGGTCCGATGTTGTTCCTCGCTTCTGCGGCAGCATACATCGCTGTGTGTGAAGCCGCAGGAGCGAGGAACATCTCCTACTGGCGTCACCGCGGCTTCCGTAGGATATGCGGAAGGAAGGAGGTGAGCGGGATGTTTACATCCTGCTCATCTCTTCCCCTCCGCCGCTATTGGCCGCCTGCCATGTGACGTCGCTGTGACGCCGCACGACCCGCCCCCTTAGGAAGGAGGCGGGTCGCCGGCCAGAGCGATGGTCGCAGGGCAGGTGAGTGCATGTGAAGCTGGCGTAGCGATAATGTTCGCTACGCCAGCTATCACACGATATCGTACCTGCGACGGGGGCGGGGACTATCGCGTGCGACATCGCAGCATCGGCTTGCGATGTCGCAACATGCAAAGCCGCCCTAAGACGTTTTACCAGATTGGCTGTTTGGCGTTCCCACGTTATTAACTTGTGTTAGAAAAAGCATCATGTCGTCGTGTGAATTCTGCATTTTTGCAGGTGACTTCATCACAGTTTTGTTGTCATTTTTGTAGCAGAAACATTGGGAAAAAACACACTAAAAAGACATAAAAAAACTGCATCGAAACAGCTTCAAAATGGCATGGTTTTATAAAACAGCTCAGGAAACCCAGAGCAAATTAGGGTTTTTTTTCAGCCATAAAACTCCATCATCAAAAACATATGTATGAATGCTCCTATATATGCACAAAAAAACTGTCGTGACGTGCCCCAGGGTCATTTTTTTTTTTTGAATGGATGAAAAACTTGTTACAGGCAGATCTGAAGCGTTTTAGGTGGATTTTGTGGTGTTAAAAACAAAACTGTGTGAACATACCCTTGAACGCCTTGTAGGTGTACCCCACAACAGTCTGACAGACTGTACATGTTCAGGTAAAAACAAAAATAATGAACATTACTGCAAAAAAAGCTAAATAATCGTAGAAAAACAACAACAAATAATTAAATAGTGATTTTGCTCATTAGAAAGCAGCTGTCAGCAGGATTTCTATCACTGATTCCCAGCGTACCAGGAAAGTGCTGAATCTGCGGAGAGGCAGCGGATACTGAGGAACGGATACTGAGGAGTGGATACTGAGGAGTGGATACTGAGGAGCGGATATTGAGAAACGGATACTGAGGAGCGGATACTGAGGAGCAGATACTGAGGAGCGGACACTGAGAAGCGAACACTGAGAAACGGATACTGAGGAGCGGACACTGAGAAGCGAACACTGAGAAACGGATACTGAGGAGCGGACACTGAGGAGCGGATACTGAGGAGCGGATACTGAGGAGCGGATACTGAGGAGCAGATACTGAGGAGCGGATACTGAGGAGCAGATACTGAGGAGCGGATACTGAGGAGCGGATACTGAGGAGCAGATACTGAGGAGCGGATACTGAGGAGCGGAAACTGAGAAACGGATACTGAGGAGCAGACACTGAGGAGCGGATACTGAGGAGCGGATACTGAGGAGCAGACACTGAGAAACGGATACTGAGGAGCAGACACTGAGGAGCGGATACTGAGGAGCGGATACTGAGGAGCGGACACTGAGAACCGGATACTGAGAAGCAGATACTGAGGAGTTGATACTGAGGAGTGGATACTGGGGAGTGGATACTAAGGAGTGGATACTGAGGAGCGGACACTGAGAAACGGATACTGAGGAGCGGACACTGAGAAACGGATACTGAGGATTGGATATTGAGGAGTGGATACTGAGGAGCGGACACTGAGAAGCGGATACTGAGGAGTTGATACTGAGGAGTGGATACTGAGAAGTGGATACTGACCAGCGGATACAGAGAAGCGGATACTGAGGAGTGGATAGTAAATGGATACTGAGGAGTGGATATTAAGCGGACACTGAGGAGTGGATACTGAGAAGCGGATACTGAGGTGCGCCTACTGAGGAGTGGATACTAAGGAGTGGATACTGAGAAGTGGATACTGACCAGCGGACACTGAGGAGCGGATACTGAGGAGCGGATACTAAGCAGATACTGAGGAGCAGAAACTGAAGAGTGGATACTAAGCAGATACTGAGGAGAAGATAGTGATGTGTTGAAACTGAGAAATGGATACTAAGTGGACACTGGGGAGTGAATATTTAGAAGCGGATACTCAGGAGCGGATACTCAGGAGCTATCCTGAGGAGGGTCATTCCATGGTAACTTACATTACATTCAGAAGCCAAAAACTGAGTTAATAATGGCTACAGACTGTTCTTTGAAGGCAATATAGGTAAGGATGGTTGACCTGAGGGAGATCAACATCCAGCACTGCGGAGCACCATCACGTGTTTTCTCAACGCAGTGATTGTAGAGCAATGCCCCCTGGGAAATATGAAAACAAGGAAGCCGCGGAGACACCATCACATGTTTCTCAGCGCTGGCAGGAAACTAGCCAGGTCTTTCACCGGGAAGGAACAACTATAGGAAGGGCAGTCTCCAGTCAAGGAAACCACCTATGCCAAAACATGGCATCCATCCACAGACAGCTGTTTCGGGGTATTTGCCCCTCATCAGTGTGGAGCAGGAAACTGGCTAGTGGGAGCAATGCCTAGTAGAAGACTATGTAGGTAAGGATGGTTGACCTTAGGGAGATCAACATCCAGCACTGCGGAGACACCATCACGTGTTTTCTCAACGCAGTGATTCTAGAGAAATGCCCCCTGGGAAATATGCAAAACAAGGAAGCCGCGGAGACACCATCACATGTTTCTCAACGCTGGCAGGAAACTAGCCAGGTCTTTCACCGGGAAGGAACAACCATGAGAAGGGCAGTCTCCAGTCACGGAAACCACCTATGCCAAAACATGGTATCCATCCACAGACAGCTGTTTCGGGGTATTTGCCCCTCATCAGTGTGGAGTAGGAAACTGGCTAGTGGGAGCAATGCCTAGTAGAAGACTATATACCCCGAAACAGCTGTCTGTGGATGGATACCATGTTTGGCATAGGTGGTTTCCGTGACTGGAGACTGCCCTTCCCATGGTTGTTCCTTCCCGGTGAAAGACCTGGCTAGTGTCCTGCCAGCGTTGAGAAACATGTGATGGTGTCTCCGCGGCATTCTTGTTTTGCATATTTTCCCAGGGGGCCTTGTTCTAGTGTCACTGCATTGAGAAACGTGATGGTGTCTCCGCGGCTTCCTTGTTTTGTATTTTGAAGGCAGGCACAAAAATGTGTGAATATATATTGTACATTGAACTATTCTCAATAGATTTCAACACAGTTTGATGTTTCAACAATAAAATTAAATACAAAATACAATGTTATTCCTTGGAGCTTACGTTTCTTTTTGTGTAGCATAAGTTATCAACTAATAACATTGTATTTTGTATTTAATTTGTATTGTTGAAACATCAAACTGTGTTGAAATCTATTGAGAATAGTTCAATGTACAATATATATTCACTCATTTTTGTGCTGCCTTCAGAGAACAGTCTGAAGCCATTATTAAAGGGAACCTGTCACCACTTTTTCAGCCTATAAGCTGCGGCCACCACCGGGCTCTTATATACAGCATTCTAACATGCTGTATATAAGAGCCCAAGCCGCTGTGAGAACATAAACACTTTATAATACTTACCTAACGGTGGCATGGTGGGCCTTAGGGGCGTCTCCGTTGTCCGGTCCCCGGTGCCGCCTCTTTTGGCCATCTTTGTTCTCCTCTAGCCGCGGTGCATGACGCGTCCGACGTTATACACACTCGCCGGCATTCAGGCCCTGAGCAGGGCAGATCAAAGTATTGTAGTGCGCCTGCGCAGGACCGGCGAGTGTGTATGACGTAGGACGCGTCATGCACAAAGGCTTCAGAAAGAGGACGAAGATGGCTGAAAGAGGAGGCGCCGACAGCGGAGAACGGAGACGCCCATAAGGCCCACAGCGCAACCGTTAGGTAAGTATTATAAAGTGTTTTTCATGTTATACCCCCGGCCTGGGCTCTTATATACAGTACTCTAACATACTGTATATAAGAGCCCGGTGGTGGTGGCCGCAGCTTATAGGGGAAAAAAGTGGTGACAGGTTCCCTATAAGTGTATAGTTATAATGCAGAAACGCCTTATTGGCTTCTGAGTGTAACGGTTAAGTTACCATGGAATGACCCAGGAGCAAATAGTGGGGAACGGATATAGAGGAGCGGATATTGAGGAGCGGATATAGAGGAGCGGATACTAAGTGGTCTCTAGAGCGGACACTTAGCAGCACACAACATGAACGGGTCCGTCCTGTACGCAGGCTCCGACTATACAATGTGATCTGCACAGCCATCCCCGGGCCGGGACACGGGGCTGACTGCACGGTGCAGCTAGAACTCACCCGGCTCCCGGGCCTCCTCCGTTCCCTCCATGCTGCGCTTTGTTGTCGCATGGTCTCCATGACAACCCTGTACAGCTCAGACGCCGCCGCGTTCTTGCTGGCAGCCCCATCCTGTCACCCGGAGCCAGCCCAGCAGTGTTGTCAGAGGAATTGTGCGCAGTGTTGGCGGCAGCGGGGCACAAACAAGCAGTATAACAGATGCCTGCATTGTGGCCGCACAGGATAATAATCCGCCAGCCAGAGCTCTGCACAGCAGTGTCCCCCACATGTGCCCCCATCAGAAATCCCTCCACAGCAGTGCACCGCACTGTCCAGAATGAGGGCAGGCTTATACTGTACCAGCAGAGGATGGGCATTTCCTGCAGATGTCCCCCAGAAGGACACTGTACAAGGAGAGATCTGCTGCAGCTCTGTGGCATCTGTGGGGCGCTGCTGCCGATTCATTGCACATTTTACTATAAATTTGGGGCATAACCTGTACAGGGATTTTTCCTCTGAATTTACAGCTCATGTGAATGCGCCCTTAACTCCTCCATCTCCATAATGTTTGTGGGGATTTGTGACTCCCTGGCCTATCAGGTCATCACAGGGTATTGTGCAATCTGCCCTTCTGTGCAATATCCACCTCCTCCTTGGTTACGGGTCCCCAACTACATGGTGTTGCCGACAACAGCTAATAAAATCCTAGGAACACTCTGCACCACACCCACCAGTGGACAGCCTGAGTGGAATAGGGTCGCCCACTTGGGGGGTTGGATAAAAGGGAGGTCAGGAGTAGGTCAGAAGGAGAGTAAAGTGTAGGAAGTGAAGGACAGAGGAGGTCAGGAGCAGGGCTCCTTGGAAGCAACTAGGTGGCCTGGTAGGAGCTGGACCCCCGGTCGCAGGGGATCATGGCAAGGGGCACAGAACTGTCGAGGAGGACAGCCGGCGGCCTTGCACCATCAGCGGGCTGGGACCACGGCATGACGGGGTACGTGTACCTTAGGTCAGGGAATAGCTTCAGGCAACCTGACAACTTACCCAACGAGAACAGAGCCTTCAAGATCCGCTCTCCACCCGCTCCAGAATCGGGATAATAGCGCAACAAGGGGGATAGGACTTTCCACTAAAACAGTCCAGGAAATCCCAAGCGTGAACCCTGAGAGCAAGCTCCCACAGTTAGTCATAGTGGGGAGCGGGACCCGACTAGTTCTATACTACCAGGACCAACTGACAAGTGAACTTAGTGCCAGGAGGAAGGTCACGGATCACCAGGCAGCACCATCGGGGACGGGACCCAAACTAGCTCCCCTCAGCGGCAGCGGTGTCCAGAACTTTGGTTTACCCAGTTGTCGGTGTCAGCTTTATGGATTGAGTGAGTACGCAAGTGACCCCTTCACTCCCCAAACACCATCACCGAGTCCCGGGGCATCCTCCCTACCCATGGAGGGTTCTAACACCTGGCTGCCCCATTCCATCACCCCCGGGTACTCCCAACTGCAGCGGTGGTATTCCCCATTACCACACACCACGGGTGGCGTCATGAACGATAAACACAATCCTCTGTAAATACCCCCCTTCATTTGAGTGGCCGCACGACCCCCGGGTCCGGATGCCCCTTGAGCCACCGCGGATCCGGATCCGAGCAGCCCCAGCTGCTGGCACAGGGCGGCACAGATTTATACACCGTGCTCGGGTACTGCTGCTGCGAAGTCAGCATCCGGCATCTGCTGAAAAAGGGGGTAAAATGTGAATCCCCCCTCGTCTTACCTGTTAATACTGAAGAAATAAAAAAACAAAACACTTTTGGTGTTGCCACATATGTAAGTCTGGACTATCGAAATTATCAAAAGATAAAATTACTGTATCGTAAATACTGCAACGAGAAAGAAAAATACATAAATACGACAGAATTGCACTTTTTGTCACCTCATCTCCCTAACATAATAAGCAAAACCAAAGAAATGAGGCGGAGCATATGCTGGTATAAGTGCAAAGTATTGGCGCACGTTCACACTGTGACCATTTAACAGACAAAACCAAAATCAGCAAACACCCTGTTGTGAGTAGATAAATAGTAATAGTAAATGTAAATAACATCGGGTTCTTAGTTAACACTATTTTGATAAAAAAAAGCTTAAAAGCTGTCCCACCACGACAAGGTGTACCCCAATCAGGATGGTCCTATCTCTAGTATTAAAGGGAACCAAACATCAGGATTTTCCTATATAAGGTAAAGCCAGTGCAGTACTGGCACTATCAGGCACAGTGTGTACATACCATTAGTGGGCAGCTCGGGTGTTTAGGCTGTGAAATTCAACTTTATAAAGTTTGAAAATTCATGCACTTTTTGATTGACGTGTGCACCTTGCTGCTAATTTCCGGGCGGGTTATGCACGTGTATCCCTGCCCCCCCACGCAGCCTGTTCCTCCCTCCCTCTGGATGTATGTAAACTTCTAATCTTCAGTCACACAGCATCGGAGTTAGCGCCTGCGCATAGCGCTCATCGCCGGCGCCGTGTTTCTGAAGCCCACAGTATTATTGTGCATGAGAGGGTGGCGCATGCGCCCTCGCTTCTTCAGATCTGTTGTGACCGCGGGAGCGTGCGCGGGCACAACAGGACTGGAGAACAGCTGATCTTACTGATTAGCTGCAGCAGACGATATCATAGGGGACGTCTGCTGCAGCTAATCAGGGTAATATCAGCTGTTCTCCAGTCCTGTTTTGTGACACCGCGCGTGCTCCCGCGGTCACAACAGATCTGAAGAAGCGAGGGCGCATGCGCCGCCCTCTCATGCGCCACCCTCTCATGCACCATAATACTGTGGGCTTCAGAAACATGGCGCCGGAGGTGAGCGCTATGCGCAGGCGCTAACTCCGGCGCCGTGTACTGCAGATTAGAAATTTACGTACGGCCAGTGAGAGGAAGGAACAGGCGGCGTGGGGGGGGGCGGGGATACACGTGCATAACTCGACTGGACATTAGCAGCGAGGTGCACACGTCAATCAAAAAGTGCATGAATTTTCAAACTTTATAAAGTTGGATTTCACTGCCTAAACACCCGAGCTGCCCACTAATGGTATGTACACACTGTGCCTGATAGTGCCAGTACTACACTGGCTTTACCTTATATAGGAAAATGCTGATGTTTGGTTCCCTTAAACCTCTCTATGTGTCAGCCGACCTCAGTATCGATGGGGGAGGGCAGGATCCAGGCTGACTGTTCAGACACATGAATCATGTGGAGCCCAAATTAGTGTCAGTAAAAGTATCAGCATACCAGGTAAAAACACAGCTGTAGTAGGGTAGATCAGGGATGGGATTCAGTGGGTTCGGGGGAACTGATTGTTACAATTGCATCCAGGTCCCCGAAGTGGCAAGAAACAGCATCCCAACCCAGCTCTGAGACCTCTCTAGCTTCAACTGCATGTGCGTGCTCGGATGCATATTCGGTTGACATATATCATCCTAAGTCATATGCAAAGGATTGTTAAAAATCCATTTTTGACTTTTAGGATCGCTACTTCCAATAGGTGGCACTGTGCTAGAGTTTGTCTCCTTTCCTGGAGAGACAATTTGGTCATGGTGCATGAACTCCTTCCTGCATCAAAATAGTTAAAATAGCTGCCGGCCTATCGGAGGCTGGCAGCTGACGTCAACGCACGTCACTGGCATCAGCGAGGGCCTATCAGAGGCCGACAGCTGACGTCAGTGTGCACATCGCTGATGAATGACATCACTAGAGATGAGCGAACCGGTCGCGGTTCGGCTCGAGGTCGGTTCGCCGAACGGAGGTCCCGTTCGAGTTCGGTTCGTCGAACGTTCGATGAACCGAACTCGAACCGCATAGGAAACAATGGCAGGCATTCACAAACACATAAAAACACCTAGAAAACACCCTCAAAGGTGTCCAAAAGGTGACAAACAACTCACAACACAACACAAACACATGGGAAAGTGAGAAGAACAAATTCTCATGCGAAAACAAAAGAGCGTAACAAGGAAAAAGAGGACGAGACACAGATATAGGCATGGCACGCCCTTCTAAAATCATGTAAAACACCGCAAGGTGACTCCAAGCGGAGTCTCCCTTTTTTCCAAAAATTGGGCCCCACACACACCCACCCATTCAGTGGCAGCACTTGTGACCTAGTTGTACACTTCACAGCTAGATTTGCATCAAGCACATTCAAAAATATGCCATACTTAACCGTCCCCAGGATGACTCCGGGGTAGGTAGCAAAGTCTTTGACCATGACTTGTTCATCTTGGCTCCTTTTAAAAAACACAGCAAGCAAGGGTTACTCCAAGCAGAGTCTCCCTTTTTTCCAAAAATTGTGCCCCACACACACCCACCCATTCAGTGGCAGCACTTGTGCTCTAGTTGTACACTTCACAGCTAGATTTGCATCAAGCACATTCAAAAATACGCCATAATTAACTGTCCCCAGGATGACACCGGGGTAGGTAGCAAAGTCTTTCCTGATCCCAGCTCTGTTCATCTTGGATCATTTTTAAAAAACACAGCAAGCAAGGGTTACTCCAAGCGGAGCCTCCCTTTTTTCCAAAAATTGGGCCCCACACAGACACCTTATCAGTGGCAGCACTTGTGCCCTAGTTGCAAACAGGATGTTTTGATTTGCATCAAGCACATTCCAAATCCACAAGCATTTACTCTCCCCAGGATGACACAGGGGTAGTAAATTCCTTCTGGATCCATGACTTGTTCATTTTGATGAACGTTAGTCTGTCCACATTGTCACTGGACAGACGCGTGCGCTTATCTGTCAGCACACACCCAGCAGCACTGAAGACACGTTCAGAGACAACGCTGGCAGCTGGACACGACAAAATCTCCAAGGTGTAACTGGAGAGCTCTGGCCCTTTTTCAAGATTTGAAGCCCAAAATGAGCAAGGCTCCATTTGCAAAGTCATGGCATCGATGTTCATTTGCAGATACTCCTGTATCATCCTCTCCAGCCGTTGACTATGTGTTAGACTTGTTGTCTCTGTTGGCCTTGCAAAGGAGGGTCTAAAAAAATTCTGAAAAGATTCCATAAAATTGCTGTTACCAGCACCAGATACGGTGCTACTGGTACGGGTAGACTGTTGAAGATGACGAGACCGTCCCATGTTTGTCAAGTTACAACTGGGAGATTCACTCCCTGCACCTGCACGGTTGTTTGGTGGAAAAGCCGAGCTAAGATCGAGTAACAGCTTCTGCTGATACTCCTGCATACGTGCGTCCCTTTCTATGGCTGGAATTATGTCACAAAATTTGGACTTGTACCGGGGATCTAATAGTGTGGCAAGCCAGTAGTCATCATCACTTCTAATTTTGACAATACGAGGGTCATGTTGGAGGTAGTGCAGCAAGAAAGCACTCATGTGTCTTGCGCAGCCATGCGGACCAAGTCCACGCTGTGTTTGTGGCATAGAGGTGCTAACCGTTCTTTCTTCCTCTGACATCTCCCCCCAACCTCTTTCAACTGAAATTTGAAAAAAGGTCTCCCTCATCCGCTGAGTCTTCCATGTCCATGGACAGTTCGTCCTCCATTTCTTCATGTTCTCCTGCACCTTCCTCAACATTTCGCCTGCTACCATGCGCCCTTGTTGATCCCTGTCCCCCATGGTCCCATGCCTGCCGCGTTGGTGATGATGAACGTCTGGACCTTGGAGATGTTGTTATGTCTTGCGCATATGAATCCTCCTGTAGTTCCTCCCCTTCCTGTTGTCCCACCCCCTGACTCCGAATAGTGTTTAGCGTGTGCTCCAGCATGTAAATGACTGGAATTGTCATGCTGATAATGGCATTGTCAGCGCTAAACATATTCGTCGCCATGTCGAAACTGTGCAGAAGGGTGCATAGGTCCTTGATCTGAGACCACTCCATCAGGGTGATCTGCCCCACCTCTGCATCTCGTTGGCCCAGGCTATACGTCATGACGTATTGCACCAGGGCTCGGCGGTGCTGCCACAGTCGCTGTAACATGTGGAGAGTCGAATTCCAGCATGTCGGCACATCGCATTTCAGGCGATGAACCGGCAGGCCGAAAGACTTCTGGAGCGATGCAAGTCGCTCAGCTGCGGCGCTTGAACGGCGGAAGTGAGCAGACAGTTTTCGTGCCCTGGTCAGAAGGCCATCTAGGCCGGGATAGTGTGTTAAAAATTGCTGGACAACAAGGTTCAACACGTGAGCCATACAAGGTACGTGTGTCACCTTGCCCAGGCGAAGGGCCGCACCCAGGTTTGCAGCATTGTCGCACATGGCCTTACCAGGCTGCAGGTTGAGTGGAGACAACCATTTATTAAACTCGGACCGCAGAGCTGACCACAACTCCTCAGCTGTGTGACTCTTATTCCCAAGACATGTCAAGCTAAAGACCGCCTGATGACGTTGCGCTCTGCTGCCAGCATAGTAATGAGGGGTGCGTGATTCCTTCTGCACAGTGAGAACGCTGGTGGCCTGACCAGGCAGGCTTGGGGCGGAGGTGGAGGACACAGATGAGGTGGAGGAGGCAGAAGCAGTGGCGGAACTTGGACAGACAGAGGATTGACACACAAGTCGTGGGGACGGCAAGACTTGTGCAGCAGACCCTTCACCATCTATCACCATAGTTACCCAGTGCCCAGTCAGCGACATGTAACGTCCCTGTCCATGCTTACTGGTCTAAGTATCGGTGGTAAAATGCACCCGTTCACACACAGAGTTTCTCAAGGAAGCGGTGATGTTGTGTGCGACATGCTGGTGTAGCGCGGGCATACCTTTCTTAGAGAAGTAGTGGCGACTGGGCATCTGGTACTGGGGCACAGCGACAGACATAAGGTCTCTAAAATCCTGTGTGTCCACCAGGCGGAAAGGCAGCATTTCGGTAGCCAAGAGCTTACAGAGGGATAAAGTCAACCTCTTAGCTTTGTCATGGGTCGCAGGAAATGGCCTTTTATTTGTCCACATCTGAGGGACAGAGATCTGGCTGCTGTGTGTAGACGGTGTTGAGTAGGGTGTCCCTGGAAAAATGCAGGTTTGTGAGGAAAGTGCAGTCGGAGACATGATGTTGCCTTCATCCAACGTTGGTGCTATCGATGTCTGAGAGAGCTGTACACACGCACTTGTTTCCCCTTCCAAACCAACTGACGACCTACCAAGCAAACTGCCTGTTGCGGTTACAGTGGTGGAAGTTGTGCGTGGAAAACCAGGTGTGACAGCTGTCCCCATAGTCCTAGAAGATGAAGAGCGCGCGGATGCACTGGAAGGGGCAGGCGGTGGATGGTTCGCTCCGCTAGGCCGCATTGCAGCACGGTGAGCTTCCCACTGGGACCTATGATATTTATTCATGTGACGATTCATGGAAGAAGTTGTCAAACTGCTGAGGTTTTGACCTCTACTAACAGAATCACGACAAATTTTACACATCACATAATTTGGGTGATCTTTTTCTATGTCAAAAAAGGACCAGGCTAGGCAAGGCTTAGAGGGCATGTGACCTGCTGAGCCCCCCCGACTAGTGCTCAGAGGCAGAGTGGTGGCTGATGATGCAGTTGTAGACATGCTACCAGTGCTCCGACTCTGTCCAGGAAGGCGCAAGGTAACTTCGTCGTCGGTTGCATCCTCCTCCACCGCCTCTGTTGACCTCCTCGAGTGCCTGACTGTGGGTTGACAGTAGGTGGGATCAAGAACTTCCTCATCAATTGTTGTGTTTGCACTCCCTTCACCCTCAGACCGAGCCTCTTCTTGCCCTGACCGAATATTTAAGTTGTCATCCCAATCTGGTATCTGCGTCTCATCGTCATCAGTATGTTCCTCATTGTCTATAACCACAGGTGTTACAGTTTGTGACAAAGGGTCAACATTATGCTCAGAAACTTGGTCCTCACGGCCTGAATCAGAGTCACAAAGGTTCTGGGCATCACTGCAGACCATTTCCTGTAGCTTGGGAGCAGACCTCTGATTCCCAGGCTATAGTGTGACTGAACAGCTCTGCAGACTCAGCCATCTCAGTTCCACCATACTGTGCAGGGCTGATGGAGACTTCAGAGCTGGGAGAAAGCAAGTTTGATTGGGATGACAACTCAGAGGACTTGTGTTTTTTGGATGCGGTAGTTGAGGTGGCTGAGAGGGCACTTGTTGGACCACTTGAGATCCATTCAAGCATTTTCCTTTTTTGGCCATCATCTACCTTTGTTCCTGTTGTTCGTGTCCGTAAAAAAGGGAGCACATCGGATTGTCCACGGTAAGTAGTAGACATCTTACCTTTGCTGGTAGATGGTCTATCTTCAGCCGATGTTAATGGAGCTTTGCCACCTTCCCCACGGACAAACCCTTTTTTCCCTTTTCCAACACGCCTCTTCCCCTTTCCACCAGCATCTGTCATTTTGCCACTCATGTTGATTGCGACAAGATTGTGCACTTAAAATGTGGTAGTAAAATTTGATAGGTGGTGTAGATTGCAGCGGTGGTCTAGCTTTATTAACAGCAGAATAATAAAGAATAATTATCCCTGACAATGCAACTACGGCCCTTAAACTGTCAGCATATATTGCTAGTATAATGGCTTAGTAACAATGAGTTTGAGTGTGCAATGCAGGCAGACGTGCTGCAAATATCTGTGCACTACTGGGACTATACAGAAGTCCAACAGCCACCGTTGCTTCTCTGGCTAAAAGTCCACTTAGCTGTGTGTGTCTGGGATTGGCTGACATGCTGGCCCGCCCCACTACACGCGCGCGCTTAGGGAAGGAAGACAAGGAAAAAAAAAAAAAAAATGGAGATCGCCATTATACATACAGCAGTGATCTGAAGGTGCTGTTCCCGCACACTATACACTGAAATGTCATAATAGTGTGAGTCACAGAGTGACTTACACTATTACAGCGGAAAGCCAGCTAGGAATTAGCTGTTTTTTTTTGCTGCTAGAACCGTTCTCGAACGTATCTAGAACTATCGAACTTTAGCAAAAAAGCTCGAGTTCTAGTTCGATCTAGAACAGCCCCAAAATCACTCGAGCCACGAACTGGAGAACCTCGAACCGCGAACCGCGCTCAACTCTAGGCATCACTGCAATGCTTCAGCCTGTCTGCTCCACCAGTCAAGCAAGAAGAGGATGCTGCGACTCTGTGGACAGGTAAGAAGAACCTATTTTTTTTTTTTGTAGTTTATTTCATTATTTTATTCATATGTGGACCAGGATAGATGAAATACACTCCCTGACAGAAGTTCTGTCGCTTATCCATGTTATGTAAATAGAAGCTTATAGCCTGACTTTAAATTCATCCATTGGTTTTATAAATTACTCTTTTGAAAACTGAAACCCTCCCAAATTTGGTTTAGGTTATGAAAATGAAGTTGCTGCAAAGCTGAATTATTGATCATATAATGAACACAGAAAGGTAGATTTTGGCAAAACAAAAGTTGTGTCGCCCATAGAAAGTAATGTGAAATTCAAAGAAATAATTAACTTCTAATACAAAGATATGTTGCATAAGTTGTGGTGCTATTAGAGCCATATTTAATATTTTGTGTGACTTCCATGAGCTTGAAGGACTGCGTCCATGCGGTTCAACAATGATTCATACAATTTATTGATGAAGTCATCAGGAATAGCAAATAATGCAGTCTTACATGCCTCCCAGAGTTCATCTAGATTCTTTGGTTTTATCTTCCAAGCTTCCTTTTTCATCCTACGTCAAGCATGCTCAATGATGTTCATGTCTGGTGACTGGGCTGGCCGGTCCTTGAGCACCTTGATCTTCTTTGCCAGGAGGAACTTTGTTGTAGAGATGGATGCAGGTCATCCTGCTGCAGAATTTGACCCCTTTTATGATTGGGAATGTAAGAGGTAGCTAATACTTCTTGATATTTTAGGCTATTGATATTGCCTTCCACCTTGCAAATGTTTTGCACACCCCCATACTGAATGTAACCCCAGACCATGATCTTTCCACCACCAAACTTAACTCTTTCCTGGGTGTATTTTGGATCCATACGGGCTCCAGTAGGTCTCCTGCAGTATTTACGGTGGCTGTGGTGTAATTCAACTGAAGATTCATCAGCGAAATCCACCTTCTGCCACTTTTCCAGCTTCAATCTGTTTAGCAGGTTGTGGACTTGGCAAATGCCACATGTTTTTTTAATTGCCTCTTGTTTAGTGCTGGCTTCTGGGCACTGATTCGACCATGGAGGCCATTTTGAGACCGAATTCTACAAACTGTTCTAGTTGACACAGGGACTTGAGGTGGCCAGGCCTGTTGGAGCTCTGCTGCAGTGGAAGAGGGGCTGGCTTTGGATTTTCTAACCAATAAACATTTCTCCTGAGCAGTTGTCTTGCGGGGTCTGCCGGACCTGGACTTGTCAAAAACATCGCTGAGACATTAAAGGTGCCCGCCACTTCTGCAGTGGATCTGATCTTCAGCCTTTTGATAATCAAGGCTTTGGTCGCAGGGTGGATTTTGGCATGTTGTCAGAGGTCAAGTAAGTTGCAGTTTAAGTGACGATCTGGGGTGCTGGATTTCCATTTTATACACATGCACTAATTAACCGATCATTTAGTGAGCACAAGTGAGGATGTAAACTAGGATTGGGTGCATTATATGACAAGATGACAAAACTTTTGTCTTGCCAAAATCTGATCTTTCTGTGTTCATTAAATGATCAATATTTGAGCTTTGCAGCAACTTTATTTTCATAATCTAAACCAAATTTGGGAGGGTTTCAGCTTTCAAAAGAGTAATTTATGAAACCAATGGATAAATTTAAAGTCAGGTTATAAGCTTTTATCTATATAATATGGATAAGCAACAGAACTTCTGTCAGGGAGTGTATGGAGACCAGGATGAAGGGTTATATGGGGACAACGATGGATGTTATATGGGCACCAAAATGGGGGATGATATAGAGATCAGGATGGATGACATAAGAGGACCACGATGGGGAATTATAAGGTGAACAGGATGGATGACATATGGGGACCAAGATAAAGGATTATATAGGGACCAGTATGGATGACATATGGGGACCAGGATGGGCGATTACATGGGGTCCAGAATGGAGGACATATTAGGACCAGGATGAAGGATATATGAGGACCAGTATAGTGTTTTATATGGAGGACATATGGGGACCAGGATGGGGATGGTTATTACATAAATGGGTCAGAATAGGGGACATTGCAGGAAGGGGGCCGAGGATGGAGGACATTATTACAGGAAAAGGGGCGAATGATTTAGGACATTATTACAGAAAGGGGCCAGAATGAAGGAAATTATTACAGGATGGGGTGACATTATTACAGAAGAGGGCCAGGATGTAGAAAATTATTACAGAAAGGGGCCAGTCTGGGTGACATAATTACTATATTGGTGCTAGAATGAGGAACATAGATTGCTTATGGTGGCAAGTAGGAGACATAATTAATATACAGTATTCTACCATGCTATTATATATAGTATTTTCATATTCTACCATGCACATTCAGCTGGTGTATTGCGAAGCAGAGACCTATCAGGTCCCTGCACCACAATCTACTCTGTTGGCCAATCAAAGGTTCGCAGCTGACATTAGAGTGCCTGGCATTGTCATTGCACAACAGTGGCATCATGCATTGTCATATCAGGTACACCGATGTCAGCTTCCCGCCTCTGTGTCTGCTACAGAAGACAATGCTGCGTGTAGTGGGAGTGGAAGACGGTAAGTAAAATGTCTTTTTGGGGGTTTTATGTGTTAGAGGCAGGAGAAGGACTTATATACCAAAAAGGGGCCTAGGATGGAGGGGATATAGACCAGGATATGATATTATATATATATTATATACCAGGAAGAGTCCCAGGATGGGGGACATATATTCCAGGATAGAGGGACATATATAAGAGGATGGGGGAAATATATACCATGAAGGGTCCCAGGATGGTGGACATATGTACCAGGAAGGGGTCCAGGATGGGGGGGCATATATACCATAAGAGGCCCAGGATGGAAGACACATCTACTAGGATGGAGAACATATATACCTGAAAGGGGCCCAGGATGGGGTGAAATATATTACTGGATGGGGGACCAGAATGGGGACATACATACCAGTATGGAGGACATTTCAACCTAACAAAGAGTGACAGGGGGAGCGAATGTCTGCATATGATCTAGAATGCTACAAGGGCCCATACATGATGCAGGGGGAGCCCAGGTCATAATTTCACCAGGGCCCATTGGACTATAGTTACGCCACTGCTCCTTGTAATTCTAACGTTTTTCAGTGTATTGCTGGTGGATTCATGAACATAGACACTAGCTAATTTGAGAGAGACCTTTAAGCCTGCTTTACATGTTGCAATTTCGCATACGATATCATATGCGATTTGCAACGCCCCCATCGTATGTGTGGCACATTCAATTTTGTTGAACGTGCCGCACAAACGATTAACCCCCGTCACACGTACTTACCCGTCCATACGACCTCGCTGTGGGCGGCGAACGTCCACTTCCTGGAGTGGGAGGGACGTTCAGCGTCAAATCGACGTCACGCGGCAGCCGGCCAATAGAAGCGGAGGGGCTGAGCGGGACATAAACATCCCGCCCACCTCCTTCCTTCCGCATTGTGGGTCGGGAGCAGCAGGACGTAGGTAAGATCTGTCCATCGCTCCCGGGGTGTCACACACTGCGATGTGTGCTACCCCAGGTACAATGAACAATCTGACGTGCAATTCTAGAGAAATGAACGATGTATATGCGATGAACGTTTTACCATTCAATCGCAATCGCAAGTACCTGTCACACCCTACAATGTACTTACAATGCCGGATGTGCGTCACTTATGACGTGACCCCGCCGACACATTGTAAGATACATTGCAGCGTGTAAAGCAGGCTTTAGTTGCTTCGAAGTTACCTTGGGTTTCTTTGTGACCTCGTGGACTATCATAAGCCTTGCTCTTGGAATGATTTTTGTTAACTTGTCCTAGGTAGGGTAATAGTGGGCTTCAATTTCCTCCATTTATACACAATCTGTCTGAATGTAGATTGGTGGAGTCCACAGTCTTTAGAGATGGCTTTGTAACATTTCCAGCCTGTGAAGTGTCAATAAGGCTACTTTCACACATCCGGCTTGAGCCCTGCGGCTCAATCCGGCTGTGAAGCCTATGCAACGGATGCGGTGAAAACACCGCATCCTTTGCATAAGTTTTTCCCATGCGGCCCGCCCGGTTTTTGCCGCTTGCGGCATGCTACTGAGCATGCGCAGTGGCAAAAACCGCATGCGGCGGCCGGATGCGGTATTTGCCGCATCGCGCCGCATCCGGCCACCATAGGCATGCATTGAGAGATGCGCCGCATCGGCCGAATGCGGCGCGATGCGGTTTTTTTTGCCGCACGAAAAAACGTGCCAGGCAACGTTCCATCCGGCCGCCGCATCGGCTAAATCTGCCGCATGCGGCAAAAACCGGATGGAACGCAAGGCCATGCGGCACAATGCGGCACTAATTAAAGTCTATGCAGGAAAATCGCAACCGGCAGCAAAAAAAACCGGTTGCGATTTTCCTGCAAAGTGCCGGATTGTGCCGCAGAAGAAAAACCGGAGGTGTGAAAGTACCTTTACTCTTCATATCTGATGGTCATCCCATTGATTCAAAACACAAGACTCTAATTTCATCTTCACATTTTCTCACAAGCTTATAGGCTCATATACTTTTGCCACTTACAGACATTTGATATTGGATCATTTTGGTCATTTACCACCACTCCAGCATTTTTTTTTAATCCCACCGCTGGAATGATGCTTTGAATCTAAGTCCCCTGCTCCCTGTCTTATACTCACACTCCAGTGCTTTCATCCTTTTTCGGCATTACTCCTTTCCCGAGGTGCCATCTTGTGCCCATAACGTCTGACTGGCCAGAAGGCAAAAGTTATGTCACAAGCTCTCAATACAAATCTATGAGAGCCAGAATGAGGCTCTCATAGACTTGTATTGAGTTGTGACCTCCAGCATGCTCCATGAAACACTGGAGCTGCTGGGAAGTCACAAATCACTAGAGAATGACCGGAGTGGTGATGGTAAAGGTGAAGCCACCAGTAGGTGAGTATGAGACAGGAGGTAGTTGACTTGGATTTAAAGCACCACTGCAACGGTAAAATAAAAAAACGTCTGGAGTGGTTCTTTAAAAAATGACAACATCTAATATTTATGAATCATTTGTTTGATTTGGTTCTCTTTATCTACTTTAAGCACTTATGTCAAAAAATCTGATGTTGAACTTTATTTTACCATTATATTCCTAATGGGATGTTGTTAGACAATGCAATGTTTGAGCAATATTTACTGTTTGTTTTGTTGAAGCGCTGTTACTATGTGCGGAGGAACATTATACAGCTCTCTAATATAATTTGTAAAATTACTCCAGTTAATCTATATATATAATTGCCTTATTCTGTCTGTCTGTCTGTCTTGCTCCAAAATTGTGTCCTTACGGTGACACAAAGCTGATTGGCCGCTGGGCTCGCCATGGCCCCGCCCCGCCCCCCCCGCACGGATTGGCCGCTCGCCCAGGCTGCGCCCCCCCCACAGATTGGCCTCTCGCCCCGGCACCCTGCAGGCATTGGCAACTCGGCCACGCCCCGCCCCCCCTCATGCAATGCACGCTAGCTCTGGCCCCGCCCCCCCACGCATTCCCGGAACCGACACGGTCTCGGACCCACGACTCCCAGGTGAGTACTGTACCCCCGGGAGCCCACATCAGCGTACGCCGCCAAACCAGCCAACACATACCCTCGCATTGCTGGGGCTGGCCGGCGTATGCTGGTGTGGGCTCCCGTGCGAGCGGGGGACGAGATACGCTGGTAACCATGATAGCATAGTTACCAGCGCATCAAGGTCCTGCAGCGGCGGAACATACACACACGCACACACATAACATACACACACACACACATCAGATCACAGTCACTCTCACACACACCTCACACACACATCACATCGCATCCACACACTCACAACATCCTGGGATATCGCTTGCTTCTCGGCGGCGATACTGTGCTGTGAGCTTCCAGGACCTGCCGGAGGATCACATGGCCAGAAGCATGTGGTATCTCCGGATGTTGTGAGTGTGAGCGCGTATGTGCAATATCGTCAATGTGTGTGTGCGTGAGTGTATGCGATCGGGTGTGTGTGAGTGTGTGTGAGTGTATGCGATCGGGTGTGTGTGAGTGTATGCGATCGGGTGTGTGTGAGTGTATGCGATCGGGTGTGTGTGAGTGTATGCGATCGGGTGTGTGTGTGTGTGTGTGTGAGTGTATGCGATCGGATCTTTGAGTGTCGGCAGAGGAGCACGGCGTGCTGGAGGAGGCTGGGAGGAGAGAGGCTGATCCTGGGGAAAGCTGGGATGGGGAGGCTGAGAGAAGAGAGGCTGATGCTGGGGGAGGCTGAGGCTGGGGTAGGCTAGGAGGAGAGAGGCTGATGCTGGGGACCGAAAAGGCTGATGCTGGGAGGAGAGAGGCTGATGCTGGGGGAGGCTGAGGCTGGGGCAGGCTGGGAGGAGAGAGGCTGATGCTGGGAGGAGAGAGGCTGATGCTGGGAGGAGAGAGGCTGATGCTGGAGGAGGCTGAGGCTGGGGTAGGCTGGGAGGAGAGAGGCTGATGCTGGGAGGAGAGAGGCTGATGCTAGGGACAGAAAAGGCTGATGCTGGGAGGAGAGAGGCTGATGCTGGGGACAGAAAAGGCTGATGCTGGGAGGAGAGAGGCTGATGCTGGGATGAGACAGGCTGATGCTGGGGACAGAGAGGCTGATGCTGGGGACAGAGAGGCTGATGCTGGGAGGAGAGAGGCTGATGCTGCGGGTAGAGAGGCTGATCCTGGGAGGAGAGAGGCTGATGCTGCGGGTAGAGAGGCTGATGCTGGTGCAGCATGGGGGATGGAGCACGATGGGGGGTGCGCAGCATGGGGGATGGAGCACGTTTGGGAGTGCGCAGCATGGCGGATGGAGCACGTTTGGGAGTGCGCAGCATGGCGGATGGAGCACGTTTGGGAGTGCACAGCATGGCGGATGGAGCACGTTTGGGAGTGCGCAGCATGGCAGATGGACCACGTTTGGGAGTGCGCAGCATGGCGGATGGAGCACGTTTGGGAGTGCGCAGCATGGCGGATGGAGCACGTTTGGGAGTGCGCAGCATGGCGGATGGACCACGTTTGGGAGTGCGCAGCATGGCGGATGGAGCACGTTTGGGAGTGCGCAGCATGGCGGATGGAGCACGTTTGGGAGTGCGCAGCATGGCGGTTGGAGCACGTTTGGGAGTGCGCAGCATGGGGGATGCAGCACAATGGGGAGTGCGGAGTATGGCGGATGGAGCACGTTTGGGAGTGCGCAGCATGGCGGATGGACCACGTTTGGGAGTGCGCAGCATGGCGGATGGAGCACGTTTGGGAGTGCGCAGCATGGGAGATGGAGCACGATGGGGGGTGCGCAGCATAGGGGATGGAGCACGATGAGGAGTGCGCTGCATGGGGGATGGAGCACGATGGGGGGTGCACAGCATGGGGGATGGAGGATGATGGGAAGTGCACACCTCCCCCCAACACACACATACACACACACACACACACGCACACTGCCCAACACACCACACACACACACTGGGAACCACAAACAACTGCCCTACACAGACACCCACACACACAGACAACGCTGCACACACACAACACCCAACACACAAACACCGCGGCACACACAAATATACGCACATACCGCACAACACACACACACAAACATACCTCCCCCCAAAACACACCACACACACACAAACCGCGCAATACACACACACACAATGCTACAGACACACAGCGCTCCACAAACAACGCAACACACATACAACACCGCTCTCACCCCCCGCCACACCCAGACAACACCCAGAACATGTACAGCGCTCTACACAAACACTTGGTAACTACACACAACAACATATATATATATATATATATATAAAACAAAAATCATACATGAAATACACAATACGTAAATTCTAGAATACCCGATGGGGGGGTGCGCAGCATGGGGGATGGAGCACGTTTGGGAGTGCGCAGCATGGGAGATGGAGCACGATGGGGGGTGCGCTGCATGGGGGATGGAGCACGATGGGGGGGTGCGCAGCATGGCAGATGGAGCATGTTTGGGAGTGCGCAGCATGGCGGATGGAGCACGTTTGGGAGTGCGCAGCATGGTGGATGGAGCACGTTTGGGAGTGCGCAGCATGGGAGATGGAGCACGATGGGGGGTGCGCAGCATAGGGGATGGCGCACGATGGGGAGTGCGCTGAATGGGGGATGGAGCACGATGGGGAGTGCGCTGCATAGGGGATGGAGCACGATGGGAAGTGCACACCTCCCCCCAACACACACACCACACACACACACACACTGGGAACCACAAACAACTGCCCTACACAGACACCCACACACACAGACAACGCTGCACACACACAACACCCAACACACAAACACCGCGGCACACACAAATATACGCACATACCGCACAATACACACATTGCACAAAACATACCTCCCCCCAAAACACACCACACACACACAAACCGCGCAACACACACACAACGCTACAGACACACAGCGCTCCACAAACAACGCAACATACGCAACACACATACAACACCGCTCTCACCCCCCGCCACACCCAGACAACACCCAGAACATGTACAGCGCCCTACACAAACACTTGGTAACTACACACAACAACATCTATATATATATATATATATATATATATATATATATATATATAACAAAAATCATACATGAACTACACAATACGTAAATTCTAGAATACCCGATGCGTAGAATCGGGCCACCTTCTAGTTAGTTTATAATTTTCTAGTCCTAATCAGTTTTGTAAAAACTGAAGCTCTATTATAGGTGCTGACAGTGGTAGGGGATATTGGTGGAAAGCTGCGCTTCTCGGCAGCAGGAAAACTATTATATTTTAGTAGCTCTGCATTATCCACTTCTCTTTGGTGTGGGAAATTACCCATAATGTGCTATCACTATGCAGGGGCAGTCTTCAGAATCTTCAAAGGTCAGGCTTAGGTCTAAACTCTTGGTTGAATCTGTACATTATTGTTTTCCTTTCTAATCCTGGAATGTTTCAGATTTATCTCCTTAATAAGACATTGAAGATGAAAAATAAAGTGTTTTTCCTTCGTCACAGTGCAAAAATAAATGTGAACTCACTATTAGGTGCAGATGTGCCGCCCCTGCAGTGGTCGAACCGCTCGGATACGGGGGTGATTGCTTATGGCTTGAGGGTCTCCGGACCCGGGGGCTAGGGGTCACACTCAAATGAAGAAGGTGGTATTTACAGGGGAGATATAGATAGTTTGTGACATCACCCATGGTGTGCGGTAATAGGGAGTACCGCCGCTGCCGTTGGGAGTACACGGGGTGATGGAGTGGGGCAGCTAGATGACGTTACCCTCCACGGGTAGGGAAGGTCCCGGGACCCCAGATGATGGGATGAGGGTGCAGGGGGAGCGTAGGCTAGGTTAATCAGGTAGTAACTCAGCAAGAAAGCAGACGCTGACAACGTAGTTAACCAAGTCTCTGGGTGCCACTGCTCTCTTAAATTACCACAAGATTAAAATATTTATTAATATTAGACCGTGGCCAACCAGCATTAGTTGTGTAACTATACCCTGCTTAACAAACATTGCGCTAATACTAAAATTAATAACAATAGTATAGAGCTGTGGAAAAAGAAGCGCAGATAGGGTAGTACCCCAATAATGTGGGGTGAAGGGGGGGGGAGTACTACTCACCAGATGAAGTTGTGCAAGTCACAACTCCTTTACTCGCATATAAAAATGTGATCACGGCTGCAGCCCCCCGAAAGCAGATAACAGAGAAAAGTAGAGAGGGGTGGTAGTGCTGCGCCAAAAATCACTAATGAAATTCAGATTAACGTGTCTTTATTATTGGCATAGGTCTACGCGTTTCAGGAGCTCTGCTCCCTTCCTCAGGACCGACAAGCATAAAAGAAACATCAAATATACAATTGTGACAACAGTCAGACATACATTAAATAGCCGCATTGATGTCACAAGGACCATCCCACTTAGAAAAAATTGGGCGGGAAACAACGAAGCAAGGCAGTACAATCATGACATCATGGATACATTTATAAGACTAGAAATAAAAATATAAAGACATATATATACAAAAAATCTCCTGAAATAAATGAAATTTGTTCAAAAAAGTGTATTTATTGTGATGCGTGTGAGCAAAAAAATTTCAAAGAATATGAATTATATATAAGATAGTATGTATGTGGGGACCAGAACCCACATGTGCTTGTAATTCATGTGGTACGTTAAAGATATGCAAGATAGAGAGGATCCAGTATAGCCACCAAGGCATGTGTTCTTCTTCCATAAGGAAGAAACACAACCGAGAAAAAACAGCTATGGATCAGGGGGTGGAGCGACCTATACTATAATGCAAAAGGATAGAGCATATATCTGTGAGTATATCTCACTATAAAGAAAAAGGAATGGGGATAGTGGGGTCAGACTGTGAAACCGCTACAGATCCTCGTCACTGGGGCATTTGGTGAACCGCTGTCAGTGACTAAGTGGGATGGTCCTTGTGACGTCAATGCGGCTATTTAATGTATGTCTGTTGTCACAATTGTAGATTTGATGTTTCTTTTATGGTTGTCGGTCCTGAAGAAGGGAGCAGAGCTCCTGAAACGCGTAGACCTACAGTTAGGTCCAGAAATATTTGGACAGTGACACAATTTTCGCGAGTTGGGCTCTGCATGCCACCACATTGGATTAGAAATGAAACCTCTACAACAGAATTCAAGTGCAGATTGTAACGTTTAATTTGAAGGTTTGAACAAAAATATCTGATAGAAATTGTAGGAATTGTACACATTTCTTTACAAACACTCCACATTTTAGGAGGTTAAAAGTAATTGGACAAATAAACCAAACCCAAAAAAAATTTTATTTTCAATATTTTGTCGCGAATCCTTTGGAGGCAATCACTGCCTTAAGTCTGGAACCCATGGACATCACCAAACACTGGGTTTCCTCCTTCTTAATGCTTTGCCAGGCCTTTACAGCCGCAGCCTTCAGGTCTTGCTTGTTTGTGGGTCTTTCCGTCTTTAGTCTGGATTTCAGCAAGTGAAATGCATGCTCAATTGGGTTAAGATCTGGTGATTGACTTGGCCATTGCAGAATGTTCCACTTTTTTGCACTCATGAACTCCTGGGTAGCTTTGGCTGTATGCTTGGGGTCATTGTCCATCTGTACTATGAAGCGCCGTCCGATCAACTTTGCGGCATTTGGCTGAATCTGGGCTGAAAGTATATCCTGGTACACTTCAGAATTCATCCGGCTACTCTTGTCTGCTGTTATGTCATGCCCATGCCATCACGTTGCCTCCACCATGTTTTACAGAGGATGTGGTGTGCCTTGGATCATGTGCCGTTCCCTTTCTTCTCCAAACTTTTTTCTTCCCATCATTCTGGTACAGGTTGATCTTTGTCTCATCTGTCCATAGAATACTTTTCCAGAACTGAGCTGGCTTCATGAGGTGTTTTTCAGCAAATTTAACTCTGGCCTGTCTATTTTTGGAATTGATGAATGGTTTGCATCTAGATGTGAACCCTTTGTATTTACTTTCATGGAGTCTTCTCTTTACTGTTGACTTAGAGACAGATACACCTACTTCACTGAGAGTGTTCTGGACTTCAGTTGATGTTGTGAACGGGTTCTTCTTCACCAAAGAAAGTATGCGGCGATCATCCACCACTGTTGTCATCCGTGGACGCCCAGGCCTTTTTGAGTTCCCAAGCTCACCAGTCAATTCCTTTTTTCTCAGAATGTACCCGACTGTTGATATTGCCACTCCAAGCTTGTCTGCTATCTCTCTGATGGATTTTTTTCTTTTTTTTCAGCCTCAGGATGTTCTGCTTCACCTCAATTGAGAGTTCCTTAGACCGCATGTTGTCTGGTCACAGCAACAGCTTCCAAATGCAAAACCACACACCTGTAATCAACCCCAGACCTTTTAACTACTTCATTGATTACAGGTTAACGAGGGAGACGCCTTCAGAGTTAATTGCAGCCCTTAGAGTCCCTTGTCCAATTACTTTTGGTCCCTTGAAAAAGAGGAGGCTATGCATTACAGAGCTATGATTCCTAAACCCTTTCTCCGATTTGGATGTGAAAACTCTCATATTGCAGCTGGGAGTGTGCACTTTCAGCCCATATTATATATATAATTGTATTTCTGAACATGTTTTTGTAAACAGCTAAAATAACAAAACTTGTGTCACTGTCCAAATATTTCTGGACCTAACTGTATGCCATAAATAAAGACACGTTAATCTGAATTTCATTAGTGATTTTTGGCGCAGCACTACCACCCCTCTCTACTTTTCTCTGTTAAAATTAATAACAATAAAAGAGGGAGGGTGGGATACTACTTCTTTACCATTTCACGTAATTTCCAGACTCAGTACAGAAGTGGTCCTTATATTTAAAAATCCTTCATTCCGCTAAACCACAGCAACCAATCAAATTAAAGAAACTCTTCCCACTCAAAGTGAAATAAAGGCTCTTGACTCATGAGGCAAGACATAGCTGATCCATCAACAGTAAGTACCACTAAAAGGGAAGAAGAAGGGCAGAAGAATTAACAGGGGATGGTAGGGGGAGAAAAAGGGCCATTCCAAAAATACTAACCAAGCTAAATTAACATTGTTATTTCACTCTGCTAAGGGAACGTGCAAACAGGTTCCCCCCCATCTATGACTCTCTGAGGTTCCCTGGCTTTATAATTCACTGTTGCAGTGCAAAAAGCCAATATACTGTTGTTATACAGGGACCCTCTACTGTCTGTGTCCACCTACCTAGGCTGCCATAGTTCTCCGCAGTGTGAGTTTTATTTACACAGGCCGATGCACCGCAGAGGACGATGATGTTTGGTGCTGCGCCAAAGGTCATTTTACCTGAAGAACGTCCATTTAGATAGTTTTTGAAAATGTAAGAAAATAATGTGACTTAAGAGGCTTCTGATCAGCTCATTGACATTACTTGAGTTAGTCGGAGGAGAACGCATCAGTAATTTATGGCCTACTTACCTCTTTGATTCACAGACTAAAAAACTCCTTAATTTTGTAAAATTTAATTTTATTAACAGAAGCAATCAAATAAAAAACACTTCCACAGTATGTAGCAAACAATCCATTCAGTGCCAAACACTCAATAGAGACATATATCCCTCTTCTGATTATATTCATATGTGTTTCCCCTATTTAGGAGCAAAAAACAAATGTCAATTAGGCATAGCACAAAAATATATCCCTAAACAGTCCAATAGTCAAGGGTCCTACAGTCAAGATCCCTAAAGCAACACTTTTACCCTAGATTAGTTGATTCTGCGTTGAGATATAGTTCTGAATATATTGCCAATTACTATATTTGTGAGGAGGTTGTGATATTATCAACCCTCAACCCCTAATTGACCCGACGCGTTTCCCCTCCCAACAGGAGGTTCTTCAGGGATCATTCAAAAGCAGAATAGAAAATGATAAATACTATACAAATTATCCTCCAATTATATAGTATAGACATGATTTTTGTAATCTCCTCGAATAGAAAGTGATATATACTTTACAAATTATCCTCAAGTTATATAGTAGGTGTAGACATAATTATTGTAATCTCCTCTGGTTATAACGCATTCCCAGAATCCAAAAGTTGCCAGGTGATGCAGAGTTTCATAAGGTATCGGTGTAGATGTTACAGGACAACTTACTTATTTCTCTTAATGTTATTTATCACCTCGCCTGGAACAAAGTTATAGATTCAGAGTGAATGACGATGTCACCTGAAAAATTGAAAGAATTTTATGTCCCATAAGGCTCATATTCTCAGGTGTAATTACAAAGAGAGATCACACAATAGTCAACCATGGCACTTAAAAAGAGAAGAGACTAACCTCCAGAGGGTACAAAAAAGAGAGTAACACAAAGAAGGCCATCACCTCAGAAAAGGAACACCTAAGTGCCCATATAGCTACTAGATATACCTATTTATGACATGTCCATTCATGATTCCCTTTCAAAAAGCATTTTTTCCTTTTTCTAATAATGCAATGAATAGACTAAGATCCTATGAAAGAAGCAATAAAATCAAAATGTGCTAATACAGCACCCCAGAGGGTTTTATATATAACATTTAGGTATAACATACCCCTCCAGGAGATAATTAATAAATATATCCGGTCCAAAAAGTTTGGAGACTCCGCATACTACTTACCTCTTAGCTTGACATCATGACGAAATTAAAACAAATCAGTCAAGACTTCAGAAAAAGAATTGCGGACCTCCATACGTCTGGTACATCCTTGGGACAACTTCCAAACTCCTGAAGGACCCATATTAATCTATTCAAACCATAATCTGCAAGTTTATACGTAAGGATGTGGACTGACGGTCTTTTTCCTGGCCCTGAAAACACCAATGGTGACAATGTCTTGTCATTTATTGTGCCTTGTGAATTGTAAGGTATTATGTGCCTAGATGTAGCAATGTTATGAAGAACGGAACATGCAGGTATAGGACTATTATGCAGTCTGTCAGCATGGAGTGCAGGGACAGAGATAGTTTAGTGTGGGATTAGCCCACAATGGGAGGAGACAACAAGCAACTGCTTCCGGAAGAGAGAGGTCAGTTAGGTTTGGAAAACATGTAGATAAAAGGTGGTTCTGGACAGTACAAAGTCTATATAGTGTTACCTGGGTGGAGAATCCTGAAATGTCTGGAGCTAAAGGCTCAAGCCCTGTTTGTGCAATGGTGAGCACCTTAACCCCTTCCTGTGAAAGGCAAATAGACATGGAGTCGTGGATGGGAGAAGGCACATATTTCAGATGTGCTGCGGTACTGGGCTGGCAATTCCTTGAACAGACAGGTCCAGAAAGAGCAGGAATAGTCCATGTGGAGCAAACAAAAGACTTGGAAGCGTACTGCACGTGTCAGGAGTGTGTCGCATTCGGCTGAGACATTTGCAGTATCTGGGATTAGAAGTTCACGTTGATTAGGTTCTCTTTAACATGAGTGATGGGATTTAACTTTTATTTGGTGTTAAAGGGGTTAACAGTTCCTTTTAGCTCTAATCTCAATCTAATGCTGCACCTTTATGCCACTCCCACTCCTCCACTCACTCCTGCCTCTCATATATGTCAGTGATAGTTATTCTATGCTGGCCTCTCAGGAGAAGTTGTCATTGTGGAAGCTATGGAATATATTTTTTGTTTTATTCCCATGTGTTTGTTTTTCTCCCTGTGTTGTCTTATTGTAGTAGTAAGACTAGTGTCTTGCTGCCCAGCTGACTAGCCCAGGACTAGCCCATGGTCAGCCAGGACTCAGTCACGTGATCGTGCACAGAGGGAAGGACCTATTTAGGGTCGATAGGAAGTGAGGGGTTCAGCTTCAGGTGAGTGTTTAGAGGTCACTCATACCTCCTCTCTCTATAGCCACGGCCCCATTGTATGTGTTTCCCTTCCCTTTGCGCCACATGCTGAGCATCATCCTACCCTGGCGTGATAGCACATTTGAGAAGTTGACCGTAAGGACATGTTCCCGTTCTTATGTATTGCAGTGTGATGGCTATGGACTGTTAGATAAACTTTTTTTGTTTGGAAACAAACTCGGTGTCCCTTGGTTCATGTGTGGCAGCTCCTGAAACTGAAGATTTGGAGTCGGCGGAGACTTGTGGTTCAACAGTGAGTACAATGTACTCCACACAGAACAGCATACATAATCAAGGACACGATTTCTATGAAAAGTGCCAAAAGGGCTATGCAGCAGCAGCTCACCCATGATTACCGCCATCTGGCACCCTACATATACACCAGGCGATCATGCAGCCATCATTCCGGTCAGGCAGGACGCATCCTATCCTCTATAGGCGATTGTACTCTGGTGCGCAGCTCCCCGAGGAAGGTCACGAAACGTGCGCGTCGGAGCACGCCACGTCGGGTAGTTAACACATATGGGTAAGTGTTTCACATTTATTACGGCTTTATAACTTTAAACTCAGCTGGTAATCTGCCTTGTTGCTGAACACATACTAAGCTGTTGAATGTGAAACTGGGCACATCGCTCATTATGTCTATTTACTGTTCAGCAGGTCTGCTCTGCATTCCTTATCTTTACTGTATAATTTAATTAGACCCACCCCCTGGGCTTACGGTTTTGGCGATCTGCCTTGTGGTATTACATCTATTAGCTATTGTTTGTGAAACTGAGCTTATCGCTCTTTTATGCTCACTAACAGCGGGTCTGCTATTTTGCATTCCTTTATTGTATAGCTAAACTGGATTCATCCTCCGGGCTCACAGCTTTGGTTTGGCTTCAGCCTTAAGCATGGCTGTTTTCCTGCAGGTGGATCTAGTTTAACTCTTCACTGTCTGACACAGATCACTCAGTATGTTTATTTACTATCGGCAGGTCTGCTTTGCATTCCTTATCTTTAACTAGATTCACTCCCTGGGCTCACGGCTTTGGCAATCTGCCCTGTGGTATTACATTTATCAGTTGTTGATAGTGAAACGGAGCTTATCGCTCATTTATGCTTACTAAAGCTATGTGCGCACGTTGCGTAAAAACATGCAGTTACGCTGCGCTTTGCAGCGCAGCGTAACTGCATGCGTCCTGCGGCCCCTGCACAGTCTATGGAGATTGTGCAGGGGCCGTGCGCACGTGGCGTTTAAGAGCGCAGCGCTTCGGCTACTGCCGAAGCGCTGCGCAAAAAGAAGTGACATGTCACTTCTTTCCTGCGCTTTGCCGGCAGCTCCTGCTCTGTCTATGGGAGGAGCTGCAGGCAGAGCGCATGGAATCGGCGCTCACTACGGACATTTCTGCAGCGATCTAAAGCGCACATGTGCTCTTCAGATCGCTGCAGAAATTTCTGCAGGGCTTGTACGCAACGTGCGCACATAGCCTAACAGTGGGTCTGCTATTTTGCATATCTTTTTTGTACAGCTAAACTAGGTTCATCCTCCGGGCTTACAGCTTTGTTTTTGCATTAGTCTTAAGCATCGCTGTTTTCCTGCAGGTGGATCTAGTTTAACTCCTCACTGTCTGACACACTCGGACATTGGGGTGTTTTTCTATGGTTATTATAACATCTCCTTATATACAGTTACCTTGCTGATACCCTTATTCAGTTTTTTTTTCCCAATGTGTACTACCCGATTTTTTATGGTTCCTGGTATTTTCCTGACATTAACCTGATTGTCTTTATATATACATTTTTATGAAACAAACTTTTTTCCTCTTATGCCTGTAATTGTATACTAATAAAATTTCATTGGATTATTTGCAAGAGGTTGTTATACTGTGCATTATTTTTGATTAATCGATATCCTCACTAGTAGAAACCCCTGCTCTCTCTTGTTTTCCTGTATTTCCAATATGGGGTCTAGTGTTTTTGGATATTAACTATGACAGGTCTAATTATCCCTACCCTTTTCATATATATCCTCTATAGGCGATTGTACTCTGGTGTGAATAATACAAATCAATCCAAAAACAACAGTAAAAGACCTTGTAAAGAAGTTGGTGAAACAGGTACAAGAGTATTGATATCAACAGTAAAATGTTTCCTGCAGCGTCATGACCTGAAACGTCGTTCACCAAGGAAGAAGCCACTTGTCCAGCAAAGCCAGGATACAGTTTGCAACAAAGATGTTACATTTTGGAGAAATGGTCTCTAGTAATCTTATGAAACTAAAATGGAGTTGTTTGGCAAATTGGCATAATTTCCATCGTTATGCATGGAGGAATAAGGGGGATACTTCCAAGCCAAAAAAGCATGTGGTTGGCGGCATCAGGTTGTAGAGGAGCCCTGCTGGTGCAATTCACAAAACAAATGGTGTTATGTTCAGGGAAAATGATGTTGAGTTATTGAAGAAATAACTAAAGACATCATTTAGGGAGTTAAAAAGGTTATGAACATAGAAAATGGCGTCATTAGCACATCTTATGAGTTCCTTCAGGGTCACAGATTTTACTGTCACGCTACCCGAAGGAGAGAATGAGCGTGAAATCTGGTGAGCTTCTTCTCTTCTGTGGGCCATACGCTCTGTGTGAGACAGGGCTGATTATATCAATCATCTGACTGGAAAAGCGCAGCCAAATCTGCAAGAGTTTGATACTGTTGCTCCATAAAGCACAATGGGATTTACCGATTTTTCTCCTGAATTCATACAAAAAGAGTCATCATCATGGTCAATGAATTCATCCCAATAGACAGTAAATGAGCAAACTGCAAATCAGATGAAAATTTACCTAAGCTGCAACCTGGAGTCTAAACTTTACCTGATACTGAACATTATTAGGTATCAGCCATGTAATAAGATGTCGCTGTGTATTATATAGCCCAGATAAAGGTGGGTGATGCACCAGGTTCTAAACAGTTAATCTGCAAAAGAAGAACGTGCATTATATAGACAAGCATACTGGGACACCTACACGTTACACCTACAGGAACGTTTATGGTGTTCCGGTCTAAAGTCATAGGCATGGATTTGGAGTTGGTTTCCCCTTTGCAACTATATCAGCTTCCACTCTTCTGGGAAGGTTTGTACAAGATCTTGGGGTGTGTTTGGGAATTTGTTGCCCAGAAGAGCATTTGTGAAGTCAGGCACTGATGGCTGGTCATCGCCGTTCTAGTTCATCCTAAAGATGTTGGAGGGGTTGAGGTCAGGGCTCTTTTCAGCCGGTCATGGTATTCCACATCAATTTCACCCAACCATGCCATTTTGGACCTTGCATTATGAACTTTGATACAGTCATTCTGGAACAGAAACAGGCTTTCCCCAAACTTTTCTTGGAAAGTTGGAAGCTATAATCGTGCAACATGACTTGGTATGCTGAATTAAGAGTTCACTTCATTGGAACTAAGGACCCCTGTCTGACTCTTGAAAAACAAGCTCATAGCCTTATCCTTTCTCCACCAAACTTACAGGGAACTTGACAGCTGATATTTGCTGCCTGATCAACAGGCATCATAAATCAGACAACAGCTGCATGATTCCAGCATTTCAGAAAAAGACATAGTTTAATAGCCCTCGGGGACCGAGTCACATGGGGAACTGGTTGGACAGGTTGGTTCTCCCCTATGTTTTTTCTCTGACACCACGCAGTGTTTCAGAATTAAATATACAGTATATGGCTAAAATAATGCACCCAGTATTTGATACATTCTACTTTTGGACTGGGCAGCATGTATCTGCAGTCAGGTTCTCTTTAACAGGTGACACGGTACAGTCAGGCAGGTAACATTCTGCTCCTGCCATTCTAAGACCATTCATAAGACCTGCCGCCAGATAACGAAGCATCATTCATCACTCCACAAAACACATTCCAACTGCTCCATAGTCCAGTGGCGGTGTGCTTTATGCCACTCCATCTGATGCTTGGTGACGTAAGGGTGCATGCAGTTTCTTGCTATGGAAGCCCATGTCATGAAGCGTATGTAGAGGGTTGGTGACTCCGCATTGTGACCCCACTCTGTAACTTTACGTGGTCCATCACTTTGTGGCTAAGTTGTTGTGTTGTTCCTAGACAAGTCCTTCCCCTGATGACCAGGGCACTCAACATTTCTACATATTGAGCTTTAGTATCACGATCAGTCTCTATGTATGTATGTATGTATGCTTAGTAACGCACTGACAGAGATGACAATAAGTGTATAAAAGTATTGAGAGGTCTGGCGCCAAAGAAGGATGCAATTATGGCTCGCCAAGGAAGAAGCAGACCTCAGAGACTTCACCAGCTCGCTGTTTTGCTAGTGGGCCCTCCATGTGAATGTGTCCGGGGCAGCTAACCCCTGACCCCCTGCCAGGTACGCCTATAGGCAGAAGATTGAATGTGTGTGTGAGCGAGGAGGCGTACAAACCTGACTCAGATATATCAATTCCATGAGGACAAATGGACAAAAATAGCTTCAACTTATTGTGAAAACCACGTGGAAATCTGCACGAAACACGTGAGCCATGTTACTTCATTTAAAGGCAATGCTACTAAATACTAACCACATGTATCCAAACATCTGAGCTTCTGGGAATATGATGAAAAAAATACAATCTGAGATAAAGGATTGTCGCTAACCCTGTGCTGACATTAGCTCCCTCCATCAGGGCGGCAGGAACCTCACATGACTGGGCTTTGAGGCTTCCTGTTTTCTCTCATTTACTGACATTGTCACACTGTTACGCTCGGCTCAACCACCATGATCACAAACCTGGACAGGCGACTGCGAAACCATCACACCGATCTGATGACACCTACAGAGACTTATTTGCATAGCATTTGTTTGCAGCAGAAGTAGAAAATAAACCGACTGGCTAAAACGCATATAAATGGAAACCCCAGAATATGGAAATATGGGCCTTGGTCCTGGGACATGCAGAATTGCAGGCATCTTTATTGAAAATACTTACAGAAGTATGTGTAACTGCAAATGAAGAAATGATTATGTACAGTTAATTGCTGCTTCATATTTCAGTATGGACCTTATGACAGACTTGGTTTCACACATCCATGAATCACAGACCATGATTGAAACTGAAGACCCAGGCCTGATCATCATGTGGCATGGGTAAGGTGCCCAAGAATGCAGAGACAAATCATATGCAAGGTTAGAGGTGGGAAAACGCAGGGAATAGAGGAGCACTGCCGCCGCTACCACTGCCACTATTGCCTGGGACCTTGTCCATTATACCGGTGGACATACGGTATTAAAGGCGCACTGCTCCTCTATTCTCTGCATTCTCCCCCCTCTAACCTCACATATGATTTGTCTCTGCATTCTCGAGCACCTTACCCATACCACAGATGCCATGAGCACCGTCTGATATTGCAGATTCCTTCCCCAAAAAAATCCTCAACTCTCTACACACAAAACCCTGATGAATGCTTCTTGAAGCCGAAACGTCATTTTGCATAAGTTGAGGTGCACCCCTTTTTGCAGAAAATCAAAAACTCTAAATTTAATTTGACCCTTTCTTGTCTCTTGAGTGCTGAAGTTACCTTTTATGATTACTTGTATTTCCCCCCAAAGCACCTACTCTATATTTGTTGAGCCGGACCCTATATTTTATAATGACTCAGGTCACCGATATCAGATTGTCTCTTGTGGGCATCACATTAACACTTTTATCAGTTCGTGATTAGTGATGGGCAAAAAGTAACTATTCGTGTTCAGAATATTTGTAACGAATCCCAATGTACGTTTCCGGTATTTGTCATTAATAACGAATCTGTAACGGCCATATTGCTTTGCCCGCACTGTTCTGCCCCTCTCCCCCGCCGGGGACGTCGGGTACCTCACCCGTCTGGCTCTCCTGCAGTGGGTCTCCGTTCCTGTCCCGTGCTGCTGTCTCCCAGAGGCAGTGTACTCACAGCAGGCTTCCTGGTTCTGCCTTAGGGACTTGTGCGTGGCTACGCCCCTTTCTTAAAGGGCCAGTATACCCTTAACCTGGAAGTGCCTCTCAGAACATCTATTTAAGGTACTTTCTCCCTTAAGAAAGTGCCTGGGTAAAGAGTCTAATACATTACTAGTTCTCAGGTCCCCTAGCAGTGTGCTGCTGCTGTTGTAATGTGCTAGTTCTGCTGCTGACATATGTTTATATTTCAGTGTCCTCCTGCTGCTATTCCAAATCTGCTGCTACAAATCGCCACACCGGCCGCCAAACACGATACCCGCTGCCACGGAGTATCATCACCAGCTGCTGCGGTCGTATCCATCCATCCATCCATATAGCCATCCCAGTAGGAACCTGAACACCTGCTGCTGCTGTCTATCCTGGAGACTGTCTCTCCTGGGCCAGCCATTGCAACAGTCTTCCTGAGTGGCACCACTTCTCCCACCTGCAGAGTAACACCCTCACCATGAGAAGTTCTGGTGAAAACCAGGTGTGGTTCCATAGTTAAGCCCCCCTGGGGTTTCTGGGTGCTGTGGCTCACCCGGCAAACATAATCTAATGTAAGTCAGTGGGGAACCTTAGCTTTTTTTTTTTTTTTTCTTGTCATGGCGAATACTGGACTAGACCTCGACAAAGCATTTACAAATGTGCATCCAGCTCACCTTTCTGCTTGGGAGACCATCATCTGACCGTGCAGGGATCTGTGTGGAGTCAGCCCGCTCCTTTGGTATCCACAATTCAAATTTTTCATTTGAATACTGGAATAGTACTCAGTATTCTGCAAACATTATTCGCCCATATCTATTCATTATAATAAGGTGACCTGGGAGAAGACCACAAACCGGCTGCATTTCTAGAAAGCAATTTGTAGCAGTAAATTGTTTACTCAGACAAAACATTTTGTGAATACGGTTTTTACACTTCTCCAATCTGTTGTCATTGTTTCATTATTTTTTTCTTTTCTTTCATAAATATGGTAGAACAGATTGTAGGAAAATCACAGCAGTCAGATAGTATGTGTATAGTATTGTATCCGTGGGAAGCTCAGCCGTGCATATGCTCGTCATGATCATTATCCCACATATGCCTCAATTGCAAATATTTAACATCGTCAAACAGCTAGATTAGAAATAATAAAAATGTATATGCAAGTGTGTGCTTATCAGACAGCTCAGAAAACAAGACGATAACCTGAAAAACGACGGTATGAGAGGTTTGCAGACACTGAAAAACTAAAAAGTGATATGGGTTCACCAAGACCAGAATCAGTAGGCGTCCGGTGCAGTGCGATTTTAGACACGTGAGCAGAGACTCGGTGCAAAATGCAGCATGCTGTGATTGCACCGAGAGCCCTATTCGTCTGGAGAAAAAAACGGGACAGAGGAAACTGCCTCATTGATTTACAGTGGTGCGAGTGCAATCAGATATTTTTTTTTATCGGATCACACTCGCACCAGGAAATCGCGAGTGGAAAAGAGCCCTTACAGTGAGTATATGATTGAACTTGCGTCTCACATTGCAGCACACCGCAAAGCCTGATCATGCTGGTCTTGATGAGATGTGTTGGAGTCAGATGCTCCCAATTCATGAGAGGAGGACGCCTCTTCATGACTCAGGATCATTGTTGTAAATATTGTTTGCAAAGTTTAAAAGAAAAAGAAAAAAAAAACAAACAAGGAAAAACAAACACAAATGACCTCGCCTGTGACATCTGTAGAATTATCACTTTGTCTTCTTCCACAGGAGTACAAATGTTTCAGATCTATTTTATGCAATCTGGGTTTTTTTTGAAGAAATTTTCCTACATGTGAACATACACTTAAAAGTTAGCCTTGTAGCCCCAAATTCCTACGGCCCTAATTGTATTCCAAAGCAGATAAGCAACTCTGCTGCCCAAGACTTGGTGTGCAGGGATGCTGCCCAAGACTTGGTGTGCAGGGATGCTGCTAGAGCAGTAAATGAGAGTCTCCATGGCTAACGAAGCCAGATAAATGCTAATTTTAGGAAGGGTGGAGACATAGCACCCAGATAATTAGTGATAATCCTTACCTATATGGCTCTACATCACTGGGCCTTATCAACATGATGTAGAGTGCTTTCATCAATGTGCAGTGTCTTATTGGCTTCTGTGTTTTTTTTTTTTGTTTTTTTTTAATTGGTCCAGAAGTCATTCATTTTTTTTCTTGTATGCAATAAGACTGAACAGTAAAAAAAAAAAAAACAGCCCATAGATACCATCCATGTAGCATCTATCAGGTTTTTTTTCAGTTGTCTTATTGACTCATATGACTGAATTTAATCTGCAACTGGGACCAAAGTAAGAGCCGTCTCCATTTTGTTGAATGCTGTACATAAGAGAGAATAAAAAAAACAAACAAAAAGACTCCCCAGAAAATGGAGTGACTGTACGCAGTGAAATATACATTATTCTAAAATTATTGATAAACATGGCAGGAAAAAAATTAACTGTCACATAAGACCAAATATTTATTTCACAGTCATAAGATTCCAATATGACAGACAGGGAATAAGGAGCATACAAAGAAAGGAACATGTTTTATTTTTAATAAAAAATAATTGAATGGTTTTTTTTATTTCTATTTTCACTGATTATTGCAGAACTGGCCTGACAACCTTATATTTGTATATCATTAGTGTATATGCTCTGATCAGATTTTAGCACTTTTCATTATAGAAGATTTAGATTTGATGTATAACTGTATACAAAATAATCACTATAAAGAACCAAGGCCCGAAAACCATGAAATAAAATACAGGCACCTATACAGTATAAATACAGTACCTGACTATTCATACTCGCTATACTCATAACGAGTACTGTCTAATACTCGTTGGAGACAGAATAAGGATGTGATATGCGAAACGCGTCCTCCTGCTCTATGGTTTTTGTACCTGACATGATGAAATTTTATCTACGATGAAATAAAGAATAACATTTTTTACTTTTAAGTTTTGGACCGGTTTGCTGGACAATCCTACAAATTTATCTTCTTATCTATTTGGAGTTAGCTTTCTCCTTCTGGTCCGTGCACAGTCAAAACAAAAAGTGCTGGTCTCCAATGAACTATAACAGGTGAGCTGGACTGCTCTTTGTATTTGCTCCTGTCTAATACTTGTGTATTCATTCCGAATAGCGTGTGCAATGCAAGTCAATGGGGAAAAAGTCGCAAAGTAACGAGTAGCCTGAATGCCGCGCTATCCGTGTGACTAGTTAAGGCTATGTGCGCACTGGGAAATGAAATTTCCTTGCGTAAATTCCGCAGGCTCTCAAAGATGTTATCACCTGCGGAAAAAATCCGCACCAAATTCCGCACCAAAATCCGCATGCGGATTGTCGCGTTTTGTTGCGGATTTGGTGCGGAATTGGTGCGGATTTGGTGCGGTTTTTCCGCAAGCTGTTCACTGCGTGATTTTTACATTAGATTAGGGAAAACCCGCAGCTACCTGCGGAAAAGAAGTGACATGCACTTGTTTTTGCTGCGGGATTTCCGCAGCAAAACATGCAGCTGTCAAATTCCGCCTAGTGCGCACAGGATTTTTTTCTCCATAGGATTTGCTGGTGATTCACTGCAGAGATGTTATGAACATTTTCTGCAGCGAAACAAGCAGCAAATCCGCGGAAAATCCGCGGCAAAATCCGGTAAGTGCGCACATAGCCTAACAGTGCGGAATTTGGGTTACTTGTTGCATTGCACATGATATTCAGAACGAATACGCAAGTATAAGGCCATGTGCCCACGAGAGAAAGAACCCGACACCGGAGTTTTCTGCAGGTTCACACAGCAACTCCCCGGAATCCGCAGCTATTCATTGATGCAGTATTTCTGCAGAAGTGTTGCGGTAAACCTGCGGAAGCATGCGGATTTCCCGTCCTGTATCTCCATAGTGGAAAGGCAGGAATTCCGCAGATAATTCTGCATGAATAATTGACTTACAGTTACGTGCGGCTGCAGGAAATCCGCAGCATTTTCTGCAGCCGCAAAAACCGCAGCATTGATACAGCACTCCCCAAATAACATAGGATAACATGGGGAGTGTCTGCACTTGTGCAAACCCATGGATTTATCTAGAAAATTCGTGGGTTATCCGCAGTTACTTTCTCCCGTGGGCACATGGCCTTAGACAGTACTTGTTAGGAGTATAGCGAGTACGAATAGTTAGGTACTCGCTCAACTCTACTTCTGACATTTTGATAAAGTCAATCTCCTACATTTTCTTAGCAAACCGCCATATGCCTCTGCTTGAAATCTTACAAGCCCCATGGATTTCTAGTAACCCTATTATAGCTCTGAACACAATAGAGCAGTTTTACAGCCTGGGGCATTTGCCCGAAACAGGAAAATGGCAAGCAACTAAGCAGCACCTGGACTGAGAGAGGTATATGCGTGTATGTATTATATAATATATTCCTTAAGCTATGTGTATGCAGTCATTTCAATGGACTGAGGATTCCAGAATAGATTATCTTTAATGATGAGCCAGTTTCGAAATACTCGAATTCGTGATACTCGTAACAAGTACTGTCTAATACTCCTGTATTCATTCCGATTAGCGTGTGCAATGCAAGTCAATTGGGGAATACTCACAATGTAACAAGTAACCCGAATGCTGTACTGTTTGCTACTCACACGAAATCTACGGCATTCGGGTTACTCTTTACATTGAGAGTATTCCCCATGGACTTGCATTACACGCATTATTCGGAACGAATATACAAGTATTAGACAGTACTCGTTAAGAGTATCACAAATCTGAGTATTTCGAAATGCGCTCATCATTAATTATCTTGCAAGTTAGAGAAAAATAAATCTTTGCACATAATAAAAGGTTTGGATGTGATGATTATAGGGAACAGCTGGCTCTGTAGAACAGTTTAGGATATATGAACAGAAAGGAAGATTATTTTTTTGCCCATGACCTGTTTGGGCGCCCTACCTGCAGGGAATAGAGATGACCAAGTACCGAAATATCAGAAATCACTACACTCGTAAAGAGTACTTTGCAATACTCGTGTAATCATTCCGAATAGTGAGTACAATGCAAATCAATGGGAAATGCAAGTAATTTTCTGCTGGACCCAACAAAGAAGTGTGGGCTCTTTGTTGGGTTCAACAGAAAATTACTGGCATTTCCCATTGACTTGTATTGTTCCCGCTATTCAGGACGAATACGCGAGTATTACAAAGTACTCATTACGAGAATACAAATATTCCGGCACTCGCTCATCTCTAGCAGGGAACACTTTGTAATGTTAGAAAGTATTATTCCCATCTTTTACATTTTTGGCATATCCAGTAATGGGACCCGCATTGATCATACATTCATGTCATCTCCTGAGGATAGATTATATATATATATATATATATATATATATAGTGGCAACTACGAAGACAGTGAGTGCCTGCTGCTTGCCCCACCAAACTCAACAACCCTATAACCAGGCTCCTCCTGTAAATGTCCTCATCGCGAACACGTGCAAACAAAAAAATATAAAATCCACTGTCCAGAGTTGCTGAAAATGGAATCAGACGTTGTGCGACTGCTAATAAAACTTCATTCTAAGGCTGGGTTCATACAACTGTACTTTCTCTGAGAAAAACTGATCAGAGTCTGGAATAATTGGACCATTTTTCTCAGATAGATAAAATGCAGACTTTGATCAGTGGCATCAGTTTTTCTCGGATGGAGAATACAGATAAAAAGTTCCGCCATGGTTTCCAGACTATTAGTCTGTGAAAATCGGACCGCACTCTGATGTCATCTGAGTGTGGTCTGATTATTTCTTACTTTTTAAACAAACCCATATAGAGTTAAATGGCCGAGTGCCATCCGATTCTCTGAGGCAAACGTGCCTGCTGCAATTTTTTCCAGATCCCTCAGTCTGAAGGAAAACATTGAACATCCGCACTGTCTCATTGAATAACATTGGTCACCGTGTAATCAGATTTTTTTTGACTGAAACCACATGGACCACGTATATAGTCCTCTGCGCGGCCCTAAGGGCGGCTTTGCACACTACGACATCGCAGGTGCGATGTCGGTGGGGTCAAATCGAAAAGTGATGCACATCCGGCGTCACTTGCGATGTCGTAGTGTGTAAAACCTTTTTGATACGATGAACAAGCGCAAAAGCGTCGTTATCGTATCATCGGTGTATTCTCCGACATTTCCATAATGCCGGTGCAGAGACAGGTACGATGCTGTTCCTCGTTCCTGCGGCAGCACACATCGCTGTGTGTAAAGCCGCAGGAGCGAGGAACATCTCCTACCTGCGTCCCAGCTGTAATGAGAAGGAAGGAGGAGGGCGGGATGTTTACATCCTGCTCATCTCCGCCCCTCCGCCGATATTGGCCTCCTGCCTTGTGACGTCGCTATGATGCCGCACGACCCACCCTCTGAGGAAGGAGGCGGGTCGCCGGCCAGAGCAACGGTCGCAGGGCAGGTGAGGGCATGTGAGGCTGGTATAGCGATAATGTTCCCTACGCCAGCTATCACAAAATATCGTACCTGCGACGGGGGCGGGGACTATCGTGCTCGGCATCGCAAGCATCGGCTTGCGATGTCGTAATGTGCAAAGCCCGCCTAAGACTAATTTAGACGAGCCGATAAACTGGAACGATAAATCGTTCACTTGGGCATTATCAGCCTGTGTAAACATGCAAAAGTCACCTGGCAAACCAGCAAAATGCTAAGTCATGGGGTGATTAGATCATTCATGCCGGCATTAAAATCTCTCGGCAGCACATCATCCGGTGTAAACAGTAGAAGTGCTGCCAATAAATAGGATATCCTGTGACCACAGAACAATTGTATTCTGTCTGCACAGAATTCTGATTCATCAGTCTAAACCGGCCATTAAACAGCCTCCGATGGTTTGTATGTAAGGACATGCGGTCAGTTTATCTATACGGCCCACCAGGCCTCATTCAGACGTCCAAGTCACAAACATGTGCACATTATAGTTTATGGGGCGTTTACATGTCCATTTTTTTGTAGACCAATTTTTCCCCTAAAGTCAAGGAAACATGTCCACATCTAATAAGAGTCAAGGCTCAACATTACCCATTCATATCTTATAGGTCAGTGGAAATCACGTCATCTCGGTGATTAATACTGTAATATACGGGACATTTGCAGTCCATCTTCATCAGTGGAAGATCATTGATGAAATACTGATGGTAAAAACAGACCCAACGCCAATGACTCTCGGATACAAAACACGGATGACCAGTGCGGGAAAAGTCACAGATGTCAATGACACTTGTGTTTTTGCTCAGTATTTTGCATCTGCTTTTGAATGTTGCAATGGATACTGTACATAGAAAAAACAAAGATGGACTTTTTTTCTCTTTATTTTCTCTTTATTTTGGATGCAAAATACTGCAACTACAAAAGTGTGAATTAGGCCTAAAAATGGCTGGTCAATCAATTCCAACCCCTTTTCTTCAAGAAATTGGCTAAGAACTGGAAATATAAATATATTTAACAAATCCATTAATTAGCTATTCAATCTCCCCACACCCACAGCTTGTGATCGCTGCTGGACCTCTTGTAAGGAGATTGTGGCCAGTGACCGCTGCAGCCAATCACTGGTTACAGTTGCTTGAGGCCAGTGATTAGCAGTCATGTAATAATAAATGTGACAGTCGTTGCAGGACCAGCGATGGATTAAATAGGTAGGTAATGGTTATTTTACTATGTCGCTAAATTTCTAATCCCAGGCAATCCTTTTAAAGGGAACCTGTCATCAGGTTTTTCCCTTATGAGCTGTGGCCACCACCAGTAAACCCCTATATATAGCATTCCAGATTACTGTATATAAGAGCCCAGGCCACTCTGTAGAACATAAAAAGCACCTTTATTATACTCACCTGGGGTGGTCCAATCCAATGGGTGTCACTGCTTTCAGTCCAGCGCCTCCTCTTTTCTTGCAATTACTGTCCTTCTACCCAGTCCCGTGTGCATGACGCGTCCTGCATCATCCACAGAGGCCTCCATTGCGGTCCTGCGCATGTGCACTTTGGGCAGAAGAAAGTACAGTGGACCCTCGGTTTACGAGTAACTTGGTGTGCGACTATTTCGCTATATGAGCAAAGCTTGCTGTAAATTTGTAACTCAGTTTATGAGCAAGCTTTGCTGTATGAGCAAAATACCACACACACTCCCGGTTCCGTACGCACAAACACACATATTATGCTCACATATCCTCCGTTCCCTCGCCAGCCTCATACCTGGTTCTTGTAGTTCGCCGGTATGTGGATTCAGTAACCATCGAGACCGATACAGAAGCTGTCGCTGTGCTTCCCAATGGCAGCGCGCTGACCAATCAGAGCCACTGACGTCAGAGCCCTGGCCAATCAGAGGCAAGCAGCTCATGCCTCCAATGTCAGCGTGCTGGCCAATCAGAGGCAAGCAGCTCATACCAATGACAACAGCCGCTGAAGGCCTGACAGCGGCAACCCTTGTATCGGCCGCCACGGTGACCTGTGGACTGCAAGAACCAGGCCGGCGAGGGAACAGAGGATAAGTGAGCATAATGTGCGTGTGTGTGCATGTGGAATGGCACAATAGTGGACCAAGATGGGACATGCTACAAGTTGTGGAACGAATTGTCTGCATTGCAATGATTTCCTATGGCAAATCTTGCTTTGTTAGACGAGTAAATTGGTTTACGAGCACACTCCCAGAACAGATTGTTCTCATAAACCCAGGTTCCACTGTACTGTAATGTACAGGTGTGAGAAAAGGCCAAAGATCACCCGTGCATGCACACTACAGTACTTTGCCCTCAGCCGGGCAAGATCAAAGTGCGAATGCGCAGGAGCGCTATGGAAGCCTCTCTGAATGACAGAAGAAGCGTTATGCACACGGGGCTGGGCAGGAGGACGGCGATCGCACAAGATGAAGTAGGCACTGGACCGAGAGCAGCGACACCCATTGGATCGGACCGGAGCGCCTCCTTGGTGAGCATTATAAATAGGTGCTTTTTACGTTCTAGAGCATACCTGGGCACTTATATACAGTATTCTGGAATACTGTATATAACAGCTCACTGGTGGAGGCTGCAGTTCAAAGGGGAAAAAACTGGTGACAGGTTGGCTATAAGTATATAGTTATAATGCAGAAACGCCCATCAAATCCTGAATGGCAACATTTCCAGAAAATCTGATCAGATTATTAATGTATTCATAGAAATAGGCTTCATTTTAGAACAGGTCACCGATACAACTAACCAAAACTAAAAGGCAAACTAGGCTGATGTTCCTGGATGAAACATTGCAAAATGTGTGCTTTAATATAAAGACAAGAAATAACAAACGAATCGAACTCTGGCACATAGAAAATTTGGTCTATACATCGCCCACAAAACATTACACAGCAATGTTCTGCTGAACGCGGTTCATTTGCACGTACAAAACAGGACCCTTATGACACGTAGACGACATGCAGCGAGGCTTGGATCTCTCCTACTGTCGTTTCCAAAAGATTTTGACAAATCTCTTCATCAATTAAAAAGAAAAAAGTCATTTTAGAATGGGAAATAATTTAAGGAAAAAAAAATATCTAAATTTATCTTTTTGGGTAATGATCCATAGACTTTGTCGTAAAATGCAACTACATCCAGTCTCTAGAAAAGTTTGGCAAAGATTATTGGAAAAAAGTGAGTTCACTTTAATAAAATATAAAATGTGGACAGCACTATTCCAAATGAGCCACATAAATATCTACCTTTACAAAGAACACAAAAACGAAGATCACGGACAACAAGTAGATATGGTCACGTTGATGCCCAGGTTCCCATTATCAGCAAAAAGATGTGCAATCGCTGTGTCAAAAACTAAACAATCACTGTTCATGATGGCTGCCGCGACACCATCATGGATGGACCTTGGTGTAGCTTCCCAGGTTAGACGCCTACGGTTTCCATTCAGTTCAAGTCTGTAGGCAAAGTTTTCAGCCTGTTTTCGTGTGCCTATCAAGAGGACAATGGCAAAAAACTGCTGGTGTCCCTCGTACTTCTCTTGTTTCTCCAGCACCAACATGAAGTGGTGGCTAAAACAGAACTGCATCATGACCCAGTCAACGGCGCCTGGCAAGTTAATGTCGGTAGCAAGGAAGACTATGTCTTCTCCTTGAAGTGTGGTAATGCTCTTGTGAGCATGTGTGAGGTGGGGCATAACCGCTTCCAGGGAACCTTGCCATTTGCATGAAGCTCCAGGGCAGGGGCATGAGTAGGGGCGATATTCACAGATGTCCTCGTGTTCAGGTTTTTCTGTGTGATGGAGAGACAGAGAACATCCGGTAGAGGCATACTGAAAAAAAAAGAAAAGTGCAAATCAATATGGTATTAAATAAAGCATCGAGTGTCACGTGAAAGTATCAATGTATGACTTGTGGGCTCACAGCTGTCCAAACAACAGGCACCATAAAACTCAATGATGTGAAAATGCAAATACTGGACCAAGCACGCAGCCGCCATTTACAGGAGATGGAAACAGTCAGTGAGAGGTTTTGTTTTTTTTTTGTTTTTTTTTTATAAGCCACACTTGTAAAGAAAATAAATATATTAATATAATTACTGTGTCCACCCACACTTCAGTCATATTGTTGCCATATGTACAAGCAGGTCCACATCTCAGGGTAATCCGTGACATTTACCCACAGAAATTTCTTATGGGAAACATTTCTACCTGGACAGATCCCCTTAATATAAGACTTATCTGAGCAGTTCTGGAAGCCACCAACACCGGGGTGATGGGTGCCACACAACCACGGATCAGACATTTATGGCGAAGAATAGGACATCAATGTTAAAGTAGTGGTTGTCCACGAAGTCCCATAGAGACAGCCATGTAGTCAATATTGGTCAGCAAAAATAAGTAAGGTGTTCAAATACCCCACAGGCCTAGGTCTTATTTTCTAAGACTGTGCTTTTATGTATAAACATTCAGAAGGGTGGCAATGCCGCGGGTTCAGACACCACTGTGTGTATGGAGAGAGGCATCTGTAACCGTGCCCACGACACTGACTGACAGCCACTCAGCATTAGAACCACCTGGAGAGAGGCATCTGTAACCGTGCCCACGACACTGACTGACAGCCACTCAGCATTAGAACCACCTGGAGAGAGGCATCTGTAACCGTGCCCACGACACTGACTGACAGCCACTCAGCATTAGAACCACCTGGAGAGAGGCATCTGTAACCGTGCCCACGACACTGACTGACAGCCACTCAGCATTAGAACCACCTGGAGAGAGGCATCTGTAACCGTGCCCACGACACTGACTGACAGCCACTCAGCATTAGAACCACTTGGAGAGAGGCATCTGTAACCGTACCCACGACACTGACTGACAGCCAGTCAGTCAGTGCCGGGGGCGGGGTTACAGCCCAACGCTAAAGTTAAAGGGGTATAACCACCGCCAGGATCCTATCCAAATATGTAGTAGGAATAATACATAATAATGATAATATATAATAGCAAATACCTCCAATTAGAGATCTAGTATAGTTGTTCTAACTCACCATGCCACTTACCTCATGTGCAGGGCATTGTAGTGAATCAGGAGAACTATACTACATTTCTAATTAGAGGTATTTGCTAATATTATTATTATACCTACTACATATTTGGATAGGATCCTGGACATGGGAATACCTCTTTAATTTCCTCTAGGCAGCAAGGTTCAATATGCAGAGACCGGAAGGTTCCACAAGCTATTAACCCCATATCTGGGGGTAAGATTTTTTTTTTTTCATATGACAGGTTCTCTTTAATGATGGCACAAAACAGCTGTAGATTGATGGTATTGTGGTAAAAAAAATGTAACAGTCAGGTAAACACATGACACATATATGTCTCATTGCATTTTCCTATTACCATGTATTCTAATCTAGTTACAGAATTACAATCTTGCTCATAGTAATGAAAGCCTCTTAACCGAACCTTGCCTTTTCCACTACCATCAATGTTACTTACGTAATTAACAAGGCCACAAAGTGTACATTCAACTAGCGACCATATACAAAAGTGTAGTCAAAATATCAGAGAACAGCCTGTTTTAGTTCTAAAAAGGACACAAAGGACACCATTGTACAGTAAAGCAATCTGCCTCCATAAGGAGATGCTCTACATACTTAAAATACCTTTTTCTAAGCAGACTTTTACTGGAGATTTCTCTAGACAGTTCTGAAGAATTAGACCAGTGTGGATCTCATGATTTACACTTTGGTTGAGGCACCATGGCGTAGGGATACCAGGTCACAATGCAAGTGAATGGAGTTGCAATGCGACAAGCAACTCACAAGAAGTCCAACAAAGTTGGCCGACCTTGAGCTCTGCGGCCCCACGGACTAGTATTGTTCTGTGATCGAGCAGCGACACGGGACAGGTGTTGCAGCCAAAGCCACTATATAGCTCCAGCCTTGAAGAGAACCTGTCAACAAGATTTAGTACTACAAAGTGAAGCCATGGGGCCATAATGGCGCCCTGATGCTAACTAAATTGATATCTGCAGTGAAAGAATCCGAACTTTGGTTGTTGAATAAACATCTTCTGAAGTTTTCATTTAATGATTTCTTCTGTGTGAGTGGGTACTTGGGGGGGTTTAGGGTAGAGTAGTCTTTTGCTTCTTCGCCTGCCACCTGTCTCTTTCACTCCTCCATTTGCTTTTGAAATTCCAGCGCATGCAAAGTGTGATTCTGCGGCCAGTCTATAGGTGTTCAAGAAAATGGCACTGGACGTGATGCATGCGCAAATCAAGATTTTAGCTTAATTACCGCTTAAGCCGAAATCTCCATCTGCACATGCGCCGCATCCATAGATCGAGATTTTAGCTCTATAACCTCTTCAGGCAGCAGAGATCTCGATCTGCGCATGTGGCGCCTCCGGCACAGTTTCGTGAAGTCTGGCTGCAGCATCACGCTGTGCCTCTACCTGGGCGCAGAATTTCAAAAAGGAAACAGAGAAGTGAACGTCCCACCACGATGCACACCAATGCACAGAAGACATCATTAAATGAAAACTTTAGAAGGTGACTACTCAGCAACCAATGATCAGATTCCTTCACTGCAGGTGTCCATTTAATCAGCATCACAGCGCCATTATGATGGCCATGTATTTACTTTAGAGTGCTAAATCCTGTGGACAAATTATTGTTAAAAGAGTCTGTCAGCAGGACTTCACACACCAAACTTGTGCATGTTGCTCTTTAAACATTGACTACCAATACCTTTACACTTTATAATACTTACCTAATGGTCGCGCGGTTGGCCATATGGGTGTCTCCATTCTCCGGTGCCGCCTCTTTTGGCCATCTTTGTTGTACTCCTCTAGCCACAGTGCATGACGCGTCCGACGCCATCCACGCTCGCCGGCATTGAGGTCCAGAGCAGATCAAAGTATTGTAGTGCGCCTGCGCAGCACCAGCGAGTGTGTATCACATAGACGCGTCATGCACACAGGCTTCAGAAAGAGGACGAAGATGGCCGAAAGAGGAGGCGCCGGCACCGGACAACGGAGACGCCCAACTGCGCCACCGTTTGGTAAGTATTATAAAGTGTTTTTTTTATGTTCTCACAGCGGCCTGGGCTCTTATATACAGCATGTTAGAATGCTATATATAAGAGCCCGGTGGTGGTGGCCGCAGCTTTTACACCAAAAAAGTGGTGACAGGTTCCCTTTAAGTCACACAACATATTAAGAATTCAGATCTACAATAGCTCTTCAGCCTCATTAGCATATCAACTCAATCGTCTCTGTAAAAGACTTTGCAAGTAATGGTAATACTGGACTTGTCTTTCTAAAGCTGGGTTTACACACTGCAACATCTCAAACGACATCGCTGTAACGTCACTGGTTTTGTGACGCAATAGCGATGTCGTTTGCGATGTTGCAGTGTGTGAAACACATCAGCGACCCGGCCCCTGCTGTGAAGTTGCTGATCCTTTGTTGCTGGTCCTTTGTTTCTTGCTGTGCAGCATGCATCGCTACAAAGTTTCAGTGTGTGAAAGACTTTGCTAACAAAGTCGGTGCAACTTCCCTTTCAAAAAGCTGCTTATCAACGTCCCCAACAACCAGCTAGGTCGCTCTGCAGGTCCGGATCGCTGATGCGTTGTTGGCCAGGTTTGCCTGTTTGACAGCTCACCAGCGACTCAACAGAGACTTAGGGAGGTCGCTGTTACGTCACAAAACCGGTGACGTTACAGCGATGTCCTTTGTGATGTTGCAGTGTGTAAACCCAGCTTTAGAGCTATATGCATTTATAAATAGTTTAGGGTGTGAAATCTTGCTGACAAATTCCTTGTAAAATCATACACTGAGTCAGCCAAAAGCTATTCCCCTTATACCAATGCATGCTTGCCCGAGGGAGCATGAGTTCTCAAAGGTGAGAAGAGTACAAGTCATTACAGCAGTGGCTTACCTCGAGTAAAAATATTGAGCACATTAAAGGGAACCTGTCAGGTCCAATATACACCCAGATCCACGAGCAGTTCTGGGTGCATATTGCTAATCCCTGCCTAACTGTCCCTGTATACACTAGCATAGATAAAGAGATCTTTAGAAAAAGTATTTCTAAAGATCTTTTATAGTATGCTAATGAGTGAGGGGACAAGTACCAAGGGTGTTACTTCCCTTGGCTAGTCATCCCACCTAGTATGTTAGCATAGCCCTGTGGGGGTGCTAACGAATGCGCAACAACGCCGCACATACCTCATCTTGATGGCAGCTGTGTATGCCGCACGCAACCGCATGTGACTGCATCTTGCTGTGCTTCCATTGTAAATGAATGTAACTTAATCGCATTTGTGCCGGATACGGCTTTCCGGCAAAATACCGCTGATGTGAGCGGAGCGTAAATCATTAAGAAGCACACACAACAACTAGGGTTCTCCTAGGCCAGAAAGGTTACTCCAGGCAGGGGGGGGGGGATTTCAATGAAATACCATAGTTAAGCTCTGTCCAAGGTCCACTTATTTTGGTAAAGCAACTAGAATAAAGAGGAGTTGCAAACTTTTTTATCACATTTGAAGATGATTTACATCAGCGAAATTACCTTCTTGAAAATTGTTAATGAAACCCAAACGCAAAAATTATTTTTGGGTAAAATGTACACATTTCAGACAAAAAACCTCCATCAAATTTGTAGTCTTAAGGGTGCTTTACACACTGCAACATCGCTAACGATATATCCAATTAAGACATAGAAGAAAAGGACCGCACAATCCAGACGCCAAGTGACATAAGTGCAGCATAAAAAGCAGGAAAGGAGCTGAGCGCATGCTCCCAATAAAGACGACGGCCGTTTCGCGTTGGTGTACGCTACGACTGGTCCACCACCTGGTGGACCAGTCGAAGCGTACACCAACGCGAAATGGCCGTCGTCCTTATTGGAAGCCTGCACTTAGCTCCTGTCCTGCACTTTTGGGAATAAAGAAACTTCACTTGGCGTCTGGATTGTGCGGTCCTTTTCTTCTGTGTCTTTATTGGACATTCCTTGGACTCCTGTCTATTTGTCTGGACAAGCACTCCTGAGCTGTGAACACATGGAGCCCAGGTCTTTTCCTACTTACCAGTGAGACCACCCTGCAAAGTAAAGCTGGTTGTGCAGGGCTATACTCATTTTTTTCATCGCTAACGATATATCATCGGGGTCACGGTGTTTGTGACGCACATCCGGCGTCGTTAGCGACATCACATCGTGTGACAGCTAGGAGCGACGATCAACGATCGCAAAAACGTCAAAAATCGTTGATCGTTGACACGTCGCTCCTTTTCTTAATATTGTTGGTGGTGCATGCCACTGGTTGTTCGTCGTTCCTGCGGCATCACACATCGCTATGTGTGACACCGCAGGAACGACGAACATCTCCTTACCTGCGTCCACTGGCAATGAGGAAGGAAGGAGGTGGGCGGGATATTCCGTTCACTCATGTCCGCCCCTCCGCTTCTATTGGACGGCTGCCGTGTGACGTCGCTGTCACGCCGCACGAACCGCCCCCTTAGAAAGGAGGCGGTTCGCCGGCAACAGCGACATCGCAAGGAAGGTAAGTCTGTGTGACGGGTGTAAGCGATGTTGTGCCCCACGGGCAGCGATTTGCCCGTGACGCACAACCGACGGGGGCAGGTATGCTCGCTAGCGATATCGCAGTGTGTAAAGTGCCCTTAAGGCTATGTGCACACTAGAAAGTGCCTTTTTCTTAAGGAAAAACCGGACGCTCTTAAAGAATCCCGCACCCGCGGTAAAAAAAACGCACTAAAACCGCATGGAATCAGCATGCTGTTTTACCGTTGTGTGCCGTGGTAAAAAAGGCAGGAGCAGAGTGGACAGCAGGGCCCCTCATGGACGACAGCCGTTTCGCGTGTACTCACGCTTCCTTGGGCCCTCTCATGGACCCGAGGAAGCGTGAGTACACGCGAAACGGTTGTTGTCCATGAGGGGGCCCTGCTGTCAACTCTGCTCCTGCCTTTTTACCTGCACCATGAATAAATAAAGTATTTTTTACTGGACGTTGGTGAGTGCTGCCCTATCTCTATTGTTGGACTCTACATAGGGCTCTGCGCACCACGCGCACAGGGCTCTGCGCACCACGCGCACAGGGCTCTGCGCACCACGCGCACAGGGCTCTGCGCACCACGCGCACAGGGCTCTGCGCACCACGCGCACAGGGCTCTGCGCACCACGCGCACAGGGCTCTGCCCACCACGCGCACAGGGCTCTGCCCACCACGCGCACAGGGCTCTGCCCACCACGCGCACAGGGCTCTGCCCACCACGCGCACCGGGCTCTGCCCACCACGCGCACCGGGCTCTGCCCACCACGCGCACCGGACTCTGCCCACCACGCGCACCGGACTCTGCCCACCACGCGCACCGGACTCTGCCCACCACGCGCACCGGACTCTGCCCACCACGCGCACCGGACTCTGCCCACCACGCGCACCGGACTCTGCCCACCACGCGCACCGGACTCTGCCCACCACGCGCACCGGACTCTGCCCACCACGCGCACCGGACTCTGCCCACCACGCGCACCGGACTCTGCCCACCACGCACACCGGACTCTGCCCACCACGCACACCGGACTCTGCCCACCACGCACACCGGACTCTGCCCACCACGCACACCGGACTCTGCCCACCACGCACACCGGACTCTGCCCACCACGCACACCGGACTCTGCCCACCACGCACACCGGACTCTGCCCACCACGCACACCGGACTCTGCCCACCACGCACACCGGACTCTGCCCACCACGCACACCGGACTCTGCCCACCACGCACACCGGACTCTGCCCACCACGCACACCGGACTCTGCCCACCACGCACACCGGACTCTGCCCACCACGCACACCGGACTCTGCCCACCACGCACACCGGACTCTGCCCACCACGCACACCGGACTCTGCCCACCACGCACACCGGACTCTGCCCACCACGCACACCGGACTCTGCCCACCACGCACACCGGACTCTGCCCACCACGCACACCGGACTCTGCCCACCACGCACACCGGACTCTGCCCACCACGCACACCGGACTCTGCCCACCACGCACACCGGACTCTGCCCACCACGCACACCGGACTCTGCCCACCACGCACACCGGACTCTGCCCACCACGCACACCGGACTCTGCCCACCACGCACACCGGACTCTGCCCACCACGCACACCGGACTCTGCCCACCACGCACACCGGACTCTGCCCACCACGCACACCGGACTCTGCCCACCACGCACACCGGACTCTGCCCACCACGCACACCGGACTCTGCCCACCACGCACACCGGACTCTGCCCACCACGCACACCGGACTCTGCCCACCACGCACACCGGACTCTGCCCACCACGCACACCGGACTCTGCCCACCACGCACACCGGACTCTGCCCACCACGCACACCGGACTCTGCCCACCACGCACACCGGACTCTGCCCACCACGCACACCGGACTCTGCCCACCACGCACACCGGACTCTGCCCACCACGCACACCGGACTCTGCCCACCACGCACACCGGACTCTGCCCACCACGCACACCGGACTCTGCCCACCACGCACACCGGACTCTGCCCACCACGCACACCGGACTCTGCCCACCACGCACACCGGACTCTGCCCACCACGCACACCGGACTCTGCCCACCACGCACACCGGACTCTGCCCACCACGCACACCGGACTCTGCCCACCACGCACACCGGACTCTGCCCACCACGCACACCGGACTCTGCCCACCACGCACACCGGACTCTGCACACCACGCACACCGGACTCTGCACACCACGCACACCGGACTCTGCACACCACGCACACCGGACTCTGCACACCACGCACACCGGACTCTGCACACCACGCACACCGGACTCTGCACACCACGCACACCGGACTCTGCACACCACGCACACCGGACTCTGCACACCACGCACACCGGACTCTGCACACCACGCACACCGGACTCTGCACACCACGCACACCGGACTCTGCACACCACGCACACCGGACTCTGCACACCACGCACACCGGACTCTGCACACCACGCACACCGGACTCTGCACACCACGCACACCGGACTCTGCACACCACGCACACCGGACTCTGCACACCACGCACACCGGACTCTGCACACCACGCACACCGGACTCTGCACACCACGCACACCGGACTCTGCACACCACGCACACCGGACTCTGCACACCACGCACACCGGACTCTGCACACCACGCACACCGGACTCTGCACACCACGCACACCGGACTCTGCACACCACGCACACCGGACTCTGCACACCACGCACACCGGACTCTGCACACCACGCACACCGGACTCTGCACACCACGCACACCGGACTCTGCACACCACGCACACCGGACTCTGCACACCACGCACACCGGACTCTGCACACCACGCACACCGGACTCTGCACACCACGCACACCGGACTCTGCACACCACGCACACCGGACTCTGCACACCACGCACACCGGACTCTGCACACCACGCACACCGGACTCTGCACACCACGCACACCGGACTCTGCACACCACGCACACCGGACTCTGCACACCACGCACACCGGACTCTGCACACCACGCACACCGGACTCTGCACACCACGCACACCAGACTCTGCACACCACGCACACCGGACTCTGCACACCACGCACACACGGCGCTCTGCACCGCATGCACACACGGCGCTCTACACCGATCCACCCTATCCCCATAGGGAACACATGTAGGGAATACATACTCACCCGTCCTCGGTCCCCGCCGCTCCTGCACGTTCGCGCGCTGTCTGTGCTCTGGACATATCAGCACAGTAGTGACGTCACCGCTGTGCTGAAGAGAGCACAAACAGCTGGACAGTGATATGAAGCGCAACGCTCCTTCTCATCAGTGCTTTCAAATGTACCGGCATCTGCGATCACAGCATCCAGGAGGCAGGGAGAGGGATCGCTTACCTCTCCCTGGTGATCGGGTCCCTGCAATGTAATCACAGGAATCCAATCGCTGTCATGGCAATGCTGAGTCGTCACCATGATGACCCCAGGTTACTGAGATACAGACCATGCTGTATGCATAGTGTATGAGGCAAAGTGCTGTGCTATAATCCACTGTAGTGATACAGCATTGCAGGAGATTATAGAAATGCAGAAAAAAAAACCAAAAAAAAAACCACACAAACAATTGACATGCTGATTCTTTTTTCAGCAACAAAATCTGCAAGGAAAAAAGAAGCAGCATGTGCAGAGCATGTCAGGATTCTCAGACTTTGCTGGGATGCTTTGTCCTTGTAGTATTGATTTAAATCTCCAAGGAAAAAAAAAAAAAAAAAAGCATAAAAAAAAAACAACGTGTGTACAAAGCCTAAACTTTGGAAAATAGGAGAAATTTTCAGAATTTGTGGAAAATTAGAGATTAGCTGTAAGCTTTGCATTGTTAACATGCTAAACACCTCCTGTCACTCTCAGAGACAGAACTAAAACTTGAGCCCTAAAGTCATTTGTGGTTTTGCCCTTTTATACTAAGACCACGTTCACGCATCTATGTCATGGTCTGGGAGTGGGGCCACAGTCTGGCCAGGTATCTCCCGCTCTGAACTCGGCACCCGCATAAGCATGAAGGTCAGGCTCGGGACAGAATACCGCAGCTGAGGCATCCAGCGCAGTCTGTACATAGGCCAGATTCATGAGTTAAGGGCGCTTTACACGCTGCGACATCTCTAGCGATCTCGTTAGCGATGTGACACACCAGATCGCAGATAAGATTTGACGAGATCACACATAGGTCATTTTTGTAGCGCCAGTCGCATGTGCGATCTCGGCAAATCGTATGTGCGATCTGGCGTGTTACATCGCTAATGAGATTGCTAGCGATGTCGCAGCGTGTAAAGCGGCCTTTAAAGTCGACACTTCTCAGCTTTAGCTCTGTCAGTCCACACCATACATATCTGCAGACGAAGATGGTCAGCGTTATAGTAGACCTGTAAGTAGCTGAGATTTCAACAAATCTTATCTACACTTTGGGGAAAATCTGAGGATGGTCAATCCTTAGTGCTGAATTCATTGAGGATTTAATCCCCACTAAAATGTACCAACCCTTAAAGTTCTACCTCACCATTTCCTAAAGCTGGTGATGGACACAGATTGCTAAAATCTCATGTCTAAAGCCCGCTTTACACGCTGTAAGGTATCTTACAATGTGTCGGCGGGGTCACGTCGTAAGTGACGCACATCCGGCATTGTAAGTACATTGTAGTGTGGAACAGCTACGTGCGATTGCGAATGAACGGTAAAACGTTCATCGCATATACATCGCTCATTCCTCATGAATTGCACGTCAGATTGTTCATCGTACCTGGGGTAGCACACATCGCAGTGTGTGACACCCCGGGAACGATGAACAGATCTTACCTGTGTCCTGCAGCTCCCGGCCGCTAATGCGGAAGGAAGGAGGTGGGCGGATGTTTATGTCCCGCTCAGCTCCGCCCCTCCGCTTCTATTGGCCGGCTGCCGCGTGACGTTGCTGTGACGCCGAACGTCCCTCCCACTCCAGGAAGTGGACGTTCGCCGCCCACATCGAGGTCGTATGGACGGGTATGTACGTGTGACGGGGGTTAATCGTTTGTGCGGCACATTCAACAAATTGAACGTGCCACACATACGATGGGGGCGGTTACGATCGCATACGATATCGTATGCGAAATTGCAACGTGTAAAGCGGGCTTAAGAGGAGAACCCAGGTGTTCAGGAAAATAGGAAGCAAATGGATTCTGCTCATAAAATGATGACATGATAATGTTATTTCCCCCATCTGTTAGTCATCAGTAATGTACCGTGTTTTTCCAAAAATAAGACACTGTCTTATATTTTTTTTGCCCCCCAAAAAAGCACTAGGGCTTATTTTTGGAGGAGGTCTTATTCTTAAAGAAACACGGTTGGGGGTAAATTCACCCCCCAAAAAAGCAGACCCCCCCACTTCCCAGGAGACTCATACTCACCAGACCAGGACGTCTGCATGGTTCCCAGGTCCTCCTGTGATCTCCGGTTGGTGCTGCACGCCGTCCTACCCTGCTGCTGGCAGGCACACACAGCAGATCACACACAGCCGATCGCAGACACACACACACAGCCGATCGCAGACACACACACACAGCCGATCGCAGACACACACACACAGCCGATCGCAGACACACACACACAGCCGATCGCAGACACACACACACAGCCGATCGCAGACACACACACACAGCCGATCGCAGACACACACACACAGCCGATCGCAGACACACACACACAGCCGATCGCAGACACACACACACAGCCGATCGCAGACACACACACACAGCCGATCGCAGACACACACACACAGCCGATCGCAGACACACACACACAGCCGATCGCAGACACACACACACAGCCGATCGCAGACACACACACACAGCCGATCGCAGACACACACACACAGCCGATCGCAGACACACACACACAGCCGATCGCAGACACACACACACAGCCGATCGCAGACACACACACACAGCCGATCGCAGACACACACACACAGCCGATCGCAGACACACACACACAGCCGATCGCAGACACACACACACAGCCGATCGCAGACACACACACACAGCCGATCGCAGACACACACACACAGCCGATCGCAGACACACACACACAGCCGATCGCAGACACACACACACACAGCCGATCGCAGACACACACACACACAGCCGATCGCAGACACACACACACAGCCGATCGCAGACACACACACACAGCCGATCGCAGACACACACACACAGCCGATCGCAGACACACACACACAGCCGATCGCAGACACACACACACAGCCGATCGCAGACACACACACACAGCCGATCGCAGACACACACACACAGCCGATCGCAGACACACACACAGCCGATCGCAGACACACACACAGCCGATCGCAGACACACACACAGCCGATCGCAGACACACACACAGCCGATCGCAGACACACACACAGCCGATCGCAGACACACACACAGCCGATCGCAGACACACACACAGCCGATCGCAGACACACACACAGCCGATCGCAGACACACACACAGCCGATCGCAGACACACACACAGCCGATTGCAGATACACACAGCAGATCACACACACACATCACATCCAGCACTTACGGCAGCAGGGAATGAGAGCAAGTCACATGTCCGGCCGCAGGTCCTGTTCGTCGTGCTGCACCGCACTGCCTCTCAGGATTCTCCCGGCGAGAAGCGATCGGTGTAACTGGATGAGGTGAGTGTGTGCGATCCGATGTTTGTGTGTGTGATTTGATGTTTGCGTGTGATCTGATGTTTGTGTGTGCGATCTGATTATATGTGCGATCTGACTGTGTGTGCGATCCGATGTTTGTGTGTGAGTGTGTGTGTGAGATCTGATTGTGTGTGTGTGTGTGTGTGCTGATGTGTGCGGGTGTGTGATCACTGCAGGTCCTGCCGCTCAGTGTCGGGTGAGTAATTGCCGGGTGCCGCTGTCTATAATGAAGTGTCCTGCAGTATCTGTAACTTTTTTAGCTGCACGGACACTTCATTATTGATCCGGGACTAGGGCTTATTTTCGGGGGAGGGCTTATATTTAAGCCTTTCTCCGAAAATGCTGAAAATCCCTGCTAGGGCTTATTTTTGGGGGAGGTCTTATATTTGGAAAAACACGGTATGTACAGTGTGGGCATTAAAATACTTAGCAATCGCTGTCTTCTGCTGTTTACAGCGCTGCTCTGGCCCTCTCCTGGATCATATGATCATAGATGTGACCAGCTGGCTCGCTGTAGCATCTTTCTGTGTGGACGTGAAGTTAGTTTCTCAATGTAAGTCTATGGGATGCAGAACAAGGCTCTCATAGACCTGCAGAGACTAAGGGGTACTTTGCACGTTGCGACATTGCTACTGCGATATCGTCGAGGTCAAATCGAAAGTGACGCACATCCGGCGTCGGTAACGACGTCGCAACGTGTAAAGCCTAGAAGCACCGATAATCGATCGCAAAAGTGTCGAAAATCGGTGATCTGTGTAGTGTCGGTCATTTCCATAATTTTGCTGCAGCGACAGGTATGATGTTGTTCCTCGTTCCTGCGGCAGCACACATCGCTGTGTATGAAGCCGCAGGAGCGAGGAACATCTCCTTACCTGCGTCCCGCCTGCAATGAGGAAGGAAGAAGGTGGGCAGGCTGTTTACGTCCCGCTCATCTCCGCCCCTCCGCTTCTATTGTCCGCCTGCTGGGTGACGTTGCTGTGACGCCGCACGACCCGCCCCCTTAGGAAGGAGGTGGGTTGCCGGCCAGAGCGACGTCGCAGGGCAGGTGAGTGCATGTGAAGCTGCCGTAGCAATAATGAAACTGCAAAAGACCACTACACAAAAACAAATGCTGAAATGGGACTTTAATTGCCCGTAGATAATTGGTACGGCATAGTATGGTAACATCTCTCTCCAGGGAGATAGGAAAGTCTACTATCTAGCCATCTTCAGGACCGTACACCGCCATAATCAGTACTGCAAGTGCTAAAACCTCCGCAGTACAGAGTCCTACATAAGGGGCGCGCTGACCTAATGGGGAGGCCAGTGCTAATTAGGTCTGTACCTTTCTAGCTGCTCCTCCAGATTTATTCCACCTCCCTGTGTCACAGGACAGCTCTCCGCACACAGCATACATTAGGTGTGGCCACGTATGACCTCAGCTGTTTATGGCTCAATCACAAGTAATATGTTCTGTTCCCAAATGCAGGGGACTGGAGGCAAAACCAGATAGCGGAGGTCTATGGGCTGACGTGCATAATGATCCTCATAGTAAGGACTCCCCTCTGTATCTTCTTTAGCACAGATTTATTTTTATTCTCCTATAAATAGGAAAGAATGTAGCAAGGCTATTTTCCCTGAGAAAAATCACACCATTTAGGGCAAGTGAAAGAAAACAGCCAATAATAACTTGGCAAGTCTAGATGAGTCTTAAAAGAGTATTTCCACATTAAACTAGTCTGCCATATAAATAGTACATCACCTACTGGTGGGAAATGCCTGTCATGTTACCATTTCTCCTTCATATCAATAATGCTGTATCACACATCCATGAGTCGCAGTCTGAGCACAGACCGACTTCGGGTATCCCAACCTGAACCCGACACCCTTATATGCTTATGAGGCTGTCAAGTTCGGGCCAGGAGACCTACAGCTGGTCTGTACTCAGACCATGACACATGGATGTGTGATACAGCATTGCATGAAGAAGCAAACAGCATACAAAACCTATTTTCATATATCCTCGGGATTCTCTTAAAGGGAACCAAACATCAGGATTTGGTATATAAGGTGCAGCCAGTGAAGTACTGCCACTATCGGGCACAGGCTGTACATACCATTAGTGGGCAGCTCGGATGTTTACGCTTTGAAATCCAAGTTTGTGAAGTTTAAAAGTTCATCATTTTTTTGACTGACGTGTACACTTCTGCTGATAATATCCGGGCGGGTTATGCACATGGGATTCCCGCCCCCCACCGCTTGTTCCTCCTTCTCTCTGGCTCTATGCAAATTTTACAAATCAGTAACGTGGCGTCGGAGTTGGCGCCTGCGCATAGCGCTTATCTCCGGCGCCATGTTTTTGAAGCCCGCATTACCCAGTTTTCTGTCTGAGAGGGTGGCGCATGCGCCCTCGCTTCTTCAGATGTCGTTGTGACCGCGGGAGTGCGCGAGGTCACAACAGGACTGGAGAACAGCTGATCTTACTGATTAGCTGCAGCAGACGTCCGCTATGATATCGTATACGCAGTGTCACAAGATAATCTCACTCCCCTCTCTGCTGCCATCGCCACCTGACACTGGATTTTGGCTCAGTGCGCAGATCCTGGACTTCCGGTCAAGCGCAGTACTTCAGTTTGAAACAAAAATGTGTACACCCGGCTTCATAGTGCGCATGACCAAAACCCCCGGGTCATGCACACTGAGCTCTGAAATCCAGCGTCGGGTGACGATGGCAGCGGAAAGGCGAGTGAGATCATTCTCTGATGCTGCGCATTCATTAGCATGTTAGTACGCTCACAGGGGTGTGCTAATATGCTAATGGGGCCGAATAGCCAGGGAAGCAATGCCCAGGGGACTAGTCCCCGTGCTCATTAGCATTACGATAAAAGATCTTCAGAAATACTCTAAAGATCTCTTTATCTATGCTAGTGTATACAGGGACGGTTAGGCAGGGATTAGCAATATGCACCCAGAACTGCTCATGGTTCTCAGTGCATATTCCACCGGACAGGTTCCCTTTAAGCTTCTGAGAACTCTAATCACACTATAAATTTTAAAAAGGTGCAAAACCACCCCTCAAAAAAATAAAATAAAAAATCAAGTGTGACATTCTTATAAAACATATCTAACGACATTGCACAATTCCAAAAAATGTCCGCTATTTTAGAAGAGTATTCCAGACTCAAAATTGGTACAAGTCCTCCTTTCACCCTACTGTCCTCAAAACCATGTCCAGGAGGCAATGAAACAAGCGGCAGGTGGGGCACCCATGTTTCATGTAAAGGGGTTGTACCAGGAATTAGGTACATTTTGAATTTTACATGTTGAAACGTAATGTAGGTGAAAGGGGTTGCATTTTTACCCACAAGGTATCGCAACCAGCAAGTCGCAGAAAGTCAGACCCAGCTGTTTACTACTAGCTAGTCGTGATACCTTTGAGGGTCATATGGTGACACAATTCACTTGCATTACACTGCTATTTAGCAACTGGCATGCGGCAATTTTTGACCATTTGACCTGTGTCACCACCAAAGTTGCCAAGTAGTAGCAGCCTTATCGTATCCTCTAATGTCAGTGCCCGGACAATCCGAATACTCATGATTCAAGATTACCTGACGTACAACCGGTCAGTGACTGCCGAGTCACCGACTACAGGGCAGGAACACTTCAAGGATTTAGACTCTGTAAATCCGGGCATACGCCTAACACTGGCCCAACACGACAGCAACTGTATAATGTGGTGCTCGACCTGGTAAATCTAGTTTACACGGCTATGAATACCAGTGCAGGGTGGCATGAGGCGGCACTGCTATGAATTCCAGTGCAGGGTGGCATGAGGCGGCACTGCTATGAATACCAGTGCAGGGTGGCATGAGGCGGCACTGCTATGAATACCAGTGCAGGGTGGCATGAGGCGGCATAGCTAAGAACACCAGTGCAGGGTGGCATGAGGCGGCACTGCTATGAATACCAGTGCAGGGTGTCATGAGGCGGCACTGCTATGAATACCAGTGCAGGGTGGCATGAGGCGGCACTGCTATGAATACCAGTGCAGGGTGGCATGAGGCGGCATAGCTATGAACACCAGTGCAGGGTGGCATGAGGCGGCACTGCTATGAATACCAGTGCAGGGTGTCATGAGGCGGCACTGCTATGAATACCAGTGCAGGGTGGCATGAGGCGGCACTGCTATGAATACCAGTGCAGGGTGGCATGAGGCGGCACTGCTATGAATACCAGTGCAAGGTGGCATGAGGCGGCACTGCTATGAATACCAGTGCAAGGTGGCATGAGGCGGCATAGCTATGAACACCAGTGCAGGGTGGCATGAGGCGGCATAGCCATGAACACCAGTGCAGGGTGGCATGAGGCGGCACTGCTATGAACACCAGTGCAGGGTGGCATGAGGCGGCATAGCTATGAACACCAGTGCAGGGTGGCATGAGGCGGCACTGCTATGAACACCAGTGCAGGGTGGCATGAGGCGGTCACAGAAGCAATGATTGAATTCTGAAAGACAAGTTGCCAGGAATATCTCCCCCAGACTTTGATGTTTGCCGGAGGACTCCATTCACCAGTGACAGAGAGTCTCCGTGGCTTCCAGTCACAGTTTACTTAGTAGGAAAACCCAACTGACCGCACTCTCTTAGGCTTCTGCCACACTCACGTGAAATTCACACACGTGCAGAGAGACACGTATTTCCCCTGCGTGTTGCGTGCAGGTAAGTACGTGTCTCTGGTACGTGCGGGCCACGTGTGTTCTACGTGTGCTATCCGAGATAGCACACGTAGATCCGGTAATTTACATACTCACCTGGTCCTTCCTGCTGCCGCGCTGCTGTCCGCGGTGCTAATCCTCGGTCTCCAGCCCTCCCGTCTCCCCGCTGCTGCTGCTGCCAGGCAGTGAAGTGAATATTAAATGAGAATAATGAGCAGCGGTCGGCAGCAAGAGGCAGCAGCGGCAGAGACAGGAGGGCTGGAGAAGGTGAGTTAATGTTTTGGGTTTTTTTCACTGACACGTGTGTTTTCTCCGGCGCGTGTCACACGGGACCGCATCCACACTACACCCGTGTGTACGGGTGCGGGCCGTGTGACACCCGTGCTGCCGGAGAAAACACTGACATGTCAGCACTTTGAAAAACGCACACACGTACAAACGCACACGGACACACGTTCCGTGTGGTTTTACGTGTGTGTGCCTGCTACAATAGGGTAGCATTGTTTAACGTGTCTCCGTGCCGCCGGTACGTGTAAAAAATGACAAACACGTGCCGGCGGCACGGATGTGTGTCGCAGGCCTTATGCAGTAATATCGCAATGTGGACTTTCCCTAACTGGTGTTTACATCCATACAGCCCTGATACCGGCCTCCATCACCACAGTGCAGGGCAGCATACATCACATATGTACTGAAAACCTCACAGCGCATTCGTTAGAGGGATTGTCCACTTTAAAGCACCACTATACTAGAATGTTTTATTTTTATTCACCGCTGTAGTGGGGCTCTAAATGTAAGGCCCATTACTCGGACAACCCCTTCTCACTCAGTGTTTGCCCTCCATAATACAACACAACCTCTCTTCCGGGGCCGGTGCTGTTCCAGCGGTGTCAGCACTGGCTCTCCCGGGGCTCACGTGAGGGTGTCACGTCCTGCGGGCCCTGCGCACAATCAGCGCCAGCTCCTCTGTCTACACCTTTGGACGTATTGAACATCAAGAGGAGGCGAGGGCTGCGGCTGACCACTCACTTTCTCTGAGGCAGGTAGAAATGCTATTTTAACGGGGGCAAAAATGCTCATTAAGAAGGGGCTTTCTGAGAAGTGGAACATTAAGTGTATGGGTGATGGAGACCACATTATTTTACAGGTATCCGTCACCCATAGACATTGTGGTACTCATCATAGGAGCATATGGATGTCTTGGACTACTAATGCCACTCTGAAAAACACAGACCATTACCATGGCGTATACTGGTATATACCCTCCAGATGGAGGGCAGCAGGGTGCTCTACGCTGTATGATTATAGGGTACATGGCTCACAGGCGCTCAGGGCACAGACATCGGTGACCCCACAGAGGGTGAGCAGGGCACAGACAGCGGTGACCCCACACAGGGCGAGCAGGGCACAGACAGCGGTGACCCCACACAGGGCGATCAGGGCACAGACAGCGGTGACCCCACACAGGGCGATCAGGGCACATATAGCGGTGCCCCCCACACAGGGCGATCAGGGCACATATAGCGGTGCCCCCCACACAGGGCGATCAGGGCACAGACAGCGGTGCCCCCCACACAGGGCGATCAGGGCACAGACAGCGGTGACCCCACACAGGGCGATCAGGGCACAGACAGCGGTGACCCCACACAGGGCGATCAGGGCACAGACAGCGGTGACCCCACACAGGGCGATCAGGGCACATATAGCGGTGCCCCCCACACAGGGCGATCAGGGCACAGACAGCGGTGCCCCCCACACAGGGCGATCAGGGCACAGACAGCGGTGACCCCACACAGGGCGATCAGGGCACATATAGCGGTGCCCCCCACACAGGGCGATCAGGGCACAGACAGCGGTGCCCCCCACACAGGGCGATCAGGGCACAGACAGCGGTGACCACACACAGGGCGATCAGGGCACAGACATCGGTGACCACACACACACAGGGTGATCAGGGCACAGACAGCGGTGACCCCACACAGGGCGATCAGGGCACATATAGCGGTGCCCCCCACACAGGGCGATCAGGGCACAGACAGCGGTGCCCCCCACACAGGGCGATCAGGGCACAGACAGCGGTGACCCCACACAGGGCGATCAGGGCACAGACAGCGGTGACCCCACACAGGGCGATCAGGGCACATATAGCGGTGCCCCCCACACAGGGCGATCAGGGCACAGACAGCGGTGCCCCCCACACAGGGCGATCAGGGCACAGACAGCGGTGACCCCACACAGGGCGATCAGGGCACATATAGCGGTGCCCCCCACACAGGGCGATCAGGGCACAGACAGCGGTGCCCCCCACACAGGGCGATCAGGGCACAGACAGCGGTGACCACACACAGGGCGATCAGGGCACAGACATCGGTGACCACACACACACAGGGTGATCAGGGCACAGACAGCGGTGACCGACACACACACACAGGGCGATCAGGGCACAGACATCGGTGACCACACACACACAGGGTGATCAGGGCACAGACATCGGTGACCCCCACACACACACACACACACACAGGGTGATCAGGGCACAGACAGCGGTGACCGACACACACACACAGGGTGATCAGGGCACAGACATTGGTAACCCCCACACACACACACACAGGGCGATCAGGGCACAGACATCTGTGACCACACACACACACACACACAGGGCGATCAGGGCACAGACATCTGTGACCACACACACACACAGGGCGATCAGGGCACAGACATCTGTGACCACACACACACACAGGGTGATCAGGGCACAGACATTGGTAACCCCCACACACACAGGGCGATCAGGGCACAGACATCGGTGACCACACACACAGGGCGATCAGGGCACAGACAGCGGTGACCCCCACACACACAGGCGATCAGGGCACAGACATTGGTGACCCCCACACACACAGGCGATCAGGGCACAGACAGCGGTGACCCCCACACACACAGGCGATCAGGGCACAGACAGCGGTGACCCCCACACACACAGGCGATCAGGGCACAGACATTGGTGACCCCCACACACACAGGCGATCAGGGCACAGACAGCGGTGACCCCCACACACACACACACAGGCGATCAGCAGGCAGCACCCACCTTGCACGGGAAGAGGACAGCGGAGGCCACCTTCTCCATCGCCAGGTTCCGGATGCTGGGGGTGAGGGACGCCCTACACGAGGGGCAGCAGCTCAGCTTCTGGCGGCATTGGTTACACACGAGGTGCCCGGCCTGGCACTGCAGGATGGGGGGCAGGACATAGTCAAAGCATACCGGGCACTCGAACAGCGACGTCAGCTCGTGGTGCTGCTGGGACGCGGGTCCCGGGATCGCCGCTGCCGCCGCCGGGGACGGTGGAGGGGCGGCAGGGCCGGAGGCAGCGGAGATCGTGGTGCTGGTGACCGCGGGGGATGGCGTGTGAGGCGGCGGCGGTGGCTTCTGTTTACCGCAGGGCTTGCTCGCACAGGGTCCGGCGGAGGACGGGCGGCTCATGTCTGGCCGAATCAACCATGGAACTTAGCGGAGCGCTCCGGGGAAGCAGAGAGGAAACTTCCCGGCCAGAGACAAGCAGATCGGCCCAGCACCGCTCCTACACAGCCCGCCCCTCCAGCGCTGTCAGCGGCCGCACGGCTCTGCCTACCTTCTGGAACATTGTCACACGTCATCGCCACTGACGTCACAGCCGCCATGTGAGAAAGGAGCGGAGGCGGTGCTGCCTGCAGTCACATGACTGGGCTGAGGATATGACGTCAGCTGTCAGTGTGGCAGAGTTGGCGGGAAAGTGTTCAGGGTACCTGGCGGTGACTGCGGGGTGTTTGGGCTGGCGCGAGTCACGTGACTTTATGTTGCATTTTCTCCTAGTTACGTTACAGTATTGTCTCTGAGGGACGGAGCTTGTGTGCTGCAGAGCTTGTGTGCTGCAGAGCTTGTGTGCTGCAGAGTGATCACTATCTGTCCTATCCCCTCCGCAAGGCCTGACGATGTGTCTTTTCTTTTTGCAGTTTTCTCCGTTTTTCCAGAAGCCATAATTGTTTTATGTTCCTGTTTACAAAGCAGAGTCAGTGGCGCTGTTCCGGAGGCTCAGTGGCGCTGTACCGGAGGCTCAGTGGCGCTGTACCGCAGGCTCAGTGGCGCGGTACCGCAGGCTCAGTGGCGGGGTACCGCAGGCTCAGTGGCGGGGTACCGCAGGCTCAGTGGCGCTGTACCGGAGGCTCAGTGGCGCTGTACCGGAGGCTCAGTGGCGCTGTACCGGAGGCTCAGTGGCGCGGTACCGGAGGCTCAGTGGCGCGGTACCGGAGGCTCAGTGGCGCGGTACCGGAGGCTCAGTGGCGCTGTACCGGAGGCTCAGTGGCGCTGTACCGCAGGCTCAGTGGCGGGGTACCGCAGGCTCAGTGGCGGGGTACCGCAGGCTCAGTGGCGGGGTACCGCAGGCTCAGTGGCGGGGTACCGCAGGCTCAGTAGTAGTGTTATGTAATGCACTGAACAATAGGAAAAATCCCAAGTGCAGTGGAAAGACGAAAAAACCTGTCCCCATTGTTTTTGGATCTCCGGTGTTCATGTTGCGGTAGCAGTGACCGGTGCTTCCGTCTCCCCGGGTCAAGGTAATGTGGCAGGATTACTAACTTCACTGAGTGTTTTGGGACATCTTATCAGATAATCCCAGACAATATATTTTAGAGACACAGTCCTCTGATTGTCTGCGGCCCATAGTGCTGTGCAGAAGACATCAGGTTCAGACGCTGTAAAATGATGAGAATTAAATACAATAATCTGAAGAAATTTCTTCATCTTAAAAAGAAAAATCACAGCCAGCTTAAACATATTACGGCAGTGCAAAAAAGCGTCCTCTTTATACGGCTGTCCTAGAGTTTCTGGGGGGCTGGCAACCCTGGATTGCATATCTTTAATAACCGTATGGGCTCATTCACATGACCGTTCCGTTTGTCCTGGTATGTTCCTGTTTTTTGCGGACCCACGGACAGGACCATCTTTTCAATGTCTTTTGTGTAGGATCGGATGCACATGAAAGAACTTCCGTATGCATCCGATCTTACAAAAAAAACACATCGGATGCCGTATGTCCGTTTCGTTATGGAACATATTCTATTCTGTAATAACAGACCGTGACTCAATACAAGTCAATGGGCCCGCATAATCCCTGGACGCCGCATGGAAGCACTTCCATGTGATCTCCATCGGGAGCCCGTGCAGTCTGTGTCCCGCTCCCCGCCAGCCCCGCAGCTGCCCGCACAGCAGGGTGTCAGTGTCTGGCCGTACTGCAATGTGTCAGCATATGCCCGTGTACCGCCCCGCGCTCGGCTGCAGCCGAGCCGCTCGCATACGGGCTCGGTGGGTGGCTCGAGCGCCTCTGGACCTGGGGTCACTTCGCTCTGAAAGGGTGCTGGCGCTACTTAGGGGGGTGGTAGGTAGGTGTACGGCCGGAGCCGTGTTTGAGTTCGTGACACCACCCACGGGATGTGGTGCAGGTGTAGACACTGTGGCGCCCCTGACCTGGTCAGGCACCACAGAGTATTGCACCCATGCGGGAGCAATGCTTCCAGGTAATATCCAAAGGCCAGGATGAGGCGCACACACAAACATATAGTGATCAGGCCTCCCACATCACCAGAGGGGACCCTTGGGTAGCCAGAAGGGGTTAACTTTCAATTCCCAGCTAGGGGTGTGTTCAGGGGCTAGTTGCTAGGAAGCAGGGCAGAGAGAGAGAGGGAAAGAGGAGAGTCGAGAGGAAGAAGTTGAAGTGTGTGGAAGGGAGCAGAGGAGCTCTCGTGTCAGACAGGTCCTGAGGAGTGCAGTAGCTGAAAGCGGGGGAGAAAGGAGTACCGTGGGTCGGCCTGAAAACCATCCAGAGAGAAGGGTGGCTGAGTACGGAGATCCCGGTATCCGAGCACACAAGGGGAACTAGATCCCCAGTACAGGCAGCAGATCATCCAGAGCTGCTTAACCTACAGGTGGGGGGGTACTTCATGCCCTCACCACGACTACACAGAGCTTGAGCCAAGCAGCAATCACCAGGCCCATAAGGGGACAGGGCCAGAAGCCATCCCACCAAGGCCACGCTGCCGGCAGACGAGCCAGAGAGAGGGGAGCAGGGTGGTAACAGCTTCCCTGGAGGGGTCCTACCACGCTTCAAGCAAAGGATCCTCCTAAAACAGAAAGAGTGCAAGGAAGGCGAGTGGACAGCTACCCTCAGAACGGCCTCCTGGAATTCCTGGTTCAACCTGGTTATCACAGTGTCGCCCGGGCATCTCACCGTGACCTCCAAACAGTGAGTAAACACGTTGAAAGACTTCTTGGACTGTGTTTGAGTCATTCTGCGACCTGTGGTCCCACACACATACACCGGGGCCTGGGGCTTGCCTCACTCTCAGGGGGCTAATATACTGACTGCACCCACCATCAGCCCCAGGCATCCCTTAATCTGCAGTGGCGGTCCCCGCTGACCGCAATACTGAGAGTGGCGTCACGACAATCAAAGAAAAGAAGGTTCCCTACCTGTGACCAGATCCAGCTGCGTGGAGTCCCTGAAGGTAATGCACCGACACAGCGTCTGCGGGGCTCCACAACACCACCGCTGCAGTTACGGGGCACCCGGGGAGATGGTTATGCAGCAAGATGTTAACCCCTCTGTGGGCAGGGATGATGGCCCCGGGATACGTTAGGGAGAAGTAGCTGGGCGGTGCGTGGCCATATGGCACTGTTGTACTCACTGTTATTGACACACACGAGTCTCTGGTAAATAAAGTTGATGGTGGTCAGTGCCCGCAGCCGGCTGCGTCTGGTCCCCCACCCGGTTCGGTGGTCTTTGCCTTTCTCCTGCACCATGTAGTGTATGTGTAGACTGCCTGCACTTCAGCGACGGGAGTCCGCTCCCCAGCTGTGTATATGTCGGGAGAGCCTGTTTGCCCGCAGACGCTGGCCCGTGGGATTTCTCTGCCTGTGCGGGGGCTTTCTATCCACCTCGGTGGGCTGTTGTCTTCAGTCGGGACTTGGGTGGGAAAGGACCTATAGTCCAGAGCGCAATCAGTGAATTAACTCAGTCCAGTTGATTCTGGACCTCGTTTCAGGGTCTGAGTACCCCCCTGTGTGCTCCGGTTTCCAGTCGGTTCCCCGGGTCGGTACTGGCGGGCCACTACCCTGTCCCGGTTCACCACGGTTCCACCGAGCCGTCTTCCCGGCTCCTGCAGGCTAGGCCACCGTATGCCTCCTAGCCAAGGTGTGCGGGCTACGACCCTCACACCTGTCAGTCTGATACAGGCCTGTACTACAGGCCTGACCTCCTCCACTCCTCTCACTAATCTGCTGAATTCAACTCACTCCACTAACTGACTTAATTGACTGTTTTACTGCCTCAGGCCCTCTGAACTCCTCGGTGGGTGTGCCAACCGCCTGGCTCCAACCCCCTGGTGTGTCCATTAAGCTCTGAGGGAGTTGACTAGGGTTTACGGTTTGGCTGGTGTTACCTTGTGTGGGACTGGTGTTGTGCGGGGCGCTATCTGTGACTACCTGGCTAGTCCAGGGCGTCGCACCTGCCCTGCAGTGTCAGCGTCTGCCCGCCCTGCAGTGCGGGCAGCTGCGGGGATGACTAGCGCTGCTGTCAGGAGGTTAGATGAGATCATTACCTGCTGTGACGATCTCCTGCTCTCCTGACGTCAGCGCTGTCGCTGCCTTCTGTGCCCGCCGCGTTCTCACATCACGTCTCGTGGGCGGCCCAAGACTGTCACTAGCGGTGACGTCACAGGCTCCCGCGACTCTTCGCTGTGAACGCGGTGGGCTTAGAAGTCAGTGACAGCGCTGACGTCAGGAGTGCAGGCGATCGTCACAGCAGGTAATGATCTCATCTAACCTCCTGACAGCAGCGCTCGTCATCCCCTGCAGTGAGCTGGGCTGACCTATTGATGTTAGCTCAGGTCACTGCATTACTCTCCCAGCCAATGGGGAACATTCTGTTCTTCATTGACTGGGACATTGACTATGGTATGGATCGTCGTAGGACGCCATTATTGGATTACGCCGGACCCGGATTTGATTGTTCTTTTTAATAAATTGGTGAAAGAGGAATTTTTTGGGGAGGTGTTTGTTCAAATAAAACTTTTTTTGTTAATTTTTTTTTTTATTACTGACTGGGTTGGTGATGTCAGGTATCTGATAGACGTGTGACATCACTAACCCCAGAGCTTGATGCCAGGTGACATTACACATCTGGCATCAACCCCATATATTACTCCATTTGCCACCGCACCAGGGCAACGGGATGAGTTGGGGCAAAGCACCAGGATTGGCACATCTAATGGATGTGCCACTTCTGGGGCAGCTGTGGCCTGCTATTTGTAGGCTGGGGAGTGTCCAATAATGGTGGACCTCCCTAGTCTGAGAATACCAGACTCCAGCTGTCTGCTTTACCTTGGCTGGTGAACCAATTTGTGGGGGCAGGGACACCACGTTTTTTGTTTTTAAATTATTTATTTAATTTACAATAACAGCGTGGGGTACCCTCTGTTTTGGATTACCAGCCAAGGTGAAGCTGCCAGCTGTGGTTTGCAGGCTGCAGCCATCTGCTTTACCCGAGCTGGCTACAAAAGGTAGTGGGGACCCCACTTCTTTTTTTTTTTTTTTTTTAATTATATATTTTTTGACTGAATAGAAGGCTAAGCACCCTTTAGTGCCACATGAAAGTCACAAAAGGGTGCAAGCTTAGAATATGTAGGGGGGTGGGACATTATATATGTCTTTCTCATCTGTCTAACTATCTATCCCTCCATTCATGCATTCATTCATTCATCCCTCTATCTCTCTGTCTCTATATCTATCCATCTCTATATCTACTCATCTAGTTATCTTTCTTGCTGCTTCCGTTTTTTGCGGTCCGCAAAAAAAACGGAAGACATACGGATGACACACGGACCATATACGGAACGGATGTCACACAGATGCCACACGGATGCATCTGTGAAAAAAACGGACCGTTTTTTGCGGCCCGCAAAAATGGAATGGTCGTGTGAATGTAGTCTAAATCAGACTCGGTGTTGTCTTTTTTTTTGCTTGTTTCCCCATTTTCTGGCACAATTTTTCTCCTGTTGATGGAGCTGAGGGAGGGCACGTCTGTGTGTGCTGGGACCTTTTTGGGGAATGTGCTACAACTCAAACCTTCCAATATCTTTCTTCCCAGCATTTGCTATATTAAACACACTAATAACAGTCCATGACGAGGGACATAGTGAAAAATTATTAACAAATATTTAAAATATGACAATTGAAAAAACACCCCTTACCAAGCCCCATGTGAAATGTCCATAGAACTGGGAGGGTGAGCGACTTCCTATATACTGACAATCGTGCGCTGATTTCTGTCTCCAAGTTATGGATTAGGCGTTGTCCACTATTCAGACAAGCTCCTTCTTAAATACTATATTTCCTGATGTAAAATAAACAGATCACCTCCTGCACCGGCCCCTTTCCAGTGGTTGGCACCAGGTGTCCCGAGTCTCATGTCAATATGCCACATGAGCGCAGCATCCAAGGAAGGTAGGTCAAGTCCATTACTGACCGCAGCATTATGCCACATGAGCGCTGCAGGCAATGTCATACGATCGCTGGGAGACAAAGTGCCAACATCACTGGAACAGAACTGGTGCAGAAGGTGCGTAGTAGACACCTCCTTTAATTTGTAAGGGAAATCTCTCCTCTCTCATGGAACTTTCATCTTTCCAGTGGTGATTTATTGTTATTTATTACTAAATAGATATTCACGTGGCAATATGGTTCTTTGTACCCTGTGATACATTAAAGTGCACCAATCACCAGTATTCTCCTATATAACCTAAAGCCAGTGCTATACTGGCACTATCAGGCTGATTTTATACATACCTTTAGTTGTCAACTAGAATGTATAACTGATACCAGGAAGCAACAGTATTTTTCTGTTGGCTGTGGCCTCACTCCTTCTGGTCACATGGGTATGACCTCAGAAGGGGCGGGGCCTTCGCCGACTTAGCTGATATCAGGAAGATACGTTATTCTTTATCGTGTATTTGGGTGTGATGCCCCAGGGCTGTGGGGTACTCGTTCCCGGGCGCGTGGTGCGCAGTGTGGGAGATCAGTCGTGGGCACGGCCGATACCCGGTTCCATGACCCTGGAGGTCGGTCCGGGTAAAAATAAAAGAAAAGGGAGAAATAAAAATAGTTTGTCGACAACGTCACTTGCGGTGTGCGGCCAGGTTATTCGAAACCACCGCTGCAAGGTCTTGCTGGGGCTGATGGAGTAGTGCAGCTTAGGTGTTTTGGGCCCTCTGCAAGCAGGGTTGGACCCCAGCAATGGATGATGGGTATTGTAGTGGGGAACAGTCAGTGTGAGTGTACCGAGGTGATAAGGAAACATTACACACCAGTATTGCAGTTTTAACTTGACTTGTTTTACTTGGTTTCAGTGCTTGGACCCGCTGGTGCCAGTTCCAGGTGTTCCTGCACCTCTTGTTCTCTGTGTCAGCTGTGACCTGGGTTGGTGTCTGTGCACACTTGTTGTTGATGGGCTCCCATGGCCTAGAGCTCCTTGGGAACCCCTCTGTTTCTGTCTTGGTCATATTGCAAGCAGCCTGGACTATTTAAGGGGTTCAATCCCCGGTCCCCTCTTTGCTGCTGATGCCTCAGACTCTTTGGTTGGCAATAAACTCTGGAGATCTTCTCACCTGGCAGATTTAACAGTTGACCATAAAGTGTCCCACTGTCCTAGGGTCTGCACCCCGCCTCGTGCTGAGTCCTCTGAGCCTAGGTTCCAGAATTCCACAGGCGCCCCGCGGTCCCTGGAGTATTACACTTCCACAGGTAACCCACGGTGCCTGGAGTCCTGGTTCCTTACTCCACAGTCCCTCACTCCTGTCACAGCACTCCGTTGTTACTTCAGGTCTTTTCCTTTCTTTCTGTACTTTCACTCTTTCACTCCTCCTACTACTACTCTCAACTCCTCCCTCCACTTCCTTTTCTGACTGACTACCACTTCCTTCCGCCAACTGGCCCCTCCCCTCGCAGGGTCTGTTCCTACAGATTGGGTGGCAACTATGCAATCAGTGCCCATCCCTTTTACCGGTTGCTAGGCAGTCTCCCAGTTTGGTGTTGGGCTTGTGTGTGTGGCCTGAAGGTGCTGGTGTGTTGACTGGCACGGATTTTCCGGGATTTGGGTTTCCACATTCACATTTGTGGCACCTGGTACCGCAGGGGTGCTACATGGGCATGGAGTTGATTATAATAGAAGTGGGGATCTGAGGGTAAGGCCTAAGCCACACAGCGAGAAAAACGGTGCGAGTGGAGTGCGATAAAATATCGCATTCCACTCGGACCAATTTTAGCCTGTGTGTCAGCACACATGAGTGATTTATTTTCTCAGCCCTAATCGGACTGAGAAAACAATCGCAGCATGCTGCGATTGTAATGCGAGACTTTTTCTCTCGCACCCCTTCAAGTTTATGGGGTGAGAGAAAAATCGCACTGTACTCGCGGTACACCAGTGTATTGCGAGTGCAGTGCGAGAATGGCAATAGCCGGCTACGGAGGAGAGAGGAAGAGAAATCCCTCCCTCCCCTCCGCAGCTCCTGCCCGCCCCTCCTCAGAGCCGGCCCTCCCCTCGCAGCTGAGGTCCGCTCGCACGGTCGGTCCTCAGTCGCAGGACACACACATGACACTCGTCTCTGCTGTGCTGCCAGCGCGAGCAGAGTGTCATGAGAGAGGATCGCAGTAGATCCCTGTGTGGCCCCAGCCTTAGACCCCCAAATGGGGATTCAAGGGGGGGTGCGAAGCCCCCCTTGCATCAGTATAGTGGACGGGGAAACATCGTCACGCCCACTAACTAAACTGGTCACGCCCACAGGTCATTCTGCAAACTGGGATTTAGCCACAACCTTAGTAAAAGGCTTCTATAATGGAATTAGTATAAATAACGGGGAGGAATAACACGCGGGGGGGTGGAAATCACTATGAAAACCCATCCCTGTTATTAGCTGATCGGCAACTGCTACAAATCAAAAAGCTGCTCATTTTACAAACTTTACTTGCTTGTGTTTCAATTCTATATATCAAGGGTGTTGCCAGGATGGCAATGGAGTAGGCAGCGCGAGTCCGAGCTCCTGGGCTTAACCATCTACAGCGACATAAAATTGATGTATAGTAAAATTTTCTGTCAAAACCTCTGTAGAGGGGTAGAGGCATTATTCTGGACTATTTTGAGACCAGACCCATCCCTATATGTTCTTGTTTCACAAATTTTTTAACAAATAATCTGTGGGGCATTAAACTGCCTCTATTTTTACTATGTACTACCTCAGTTTTGGCCCTTGACTACTAAAAAACGCCTTTATTAAGAAATCCGTTTGAAGGACCGGCTCCATTCCACTTTAGCAAGATAGTGGACATAATTCTGAAAATTTTGACACCAGAACTAGCCTGGTGGCACACCAAAGATATTGCCGTTTGAAGGCGGCGGGGATTACATTTTCCATCACCACTGTTATACTGTCGTTGCCATAGTGACTCCTCACTGACTGTAGCAGCGGTGAAAGTGGATTCCGGCTGCGAGGGTCCTAGTCAAATCTGATTATCCCCATATTAAAAAGCTTGTCCTGTGGGGCTGGCGATATGCCTAGGACCTGCTGAATATAATAACTCCCACTAGTCATAAATCGCTCTGTCTGAGTGTTCATCGAGTGATCAGGGCATGGGGGACCTGTGACAAGCCACTCTGGATACAGCGCTGTAAGTGGTTGTCCTGCTCCCCTGTGATTCCAGCTGTAGTGCTCCGTGCTGGGGGTAGTGTCTGAAGACACCCCTCTAACAGCTGATTGCTGCCAACTCTCCCATTGACACTGTCATTGGTGTCAGTGAACCTGGGCTGCGGCGGTGTGATCGCCAAGCTATACTACAATATACCGCTCAGCCCTCAAGATCGTGGTGTGGTCCTGTCACCACTTAGGCTATGTGCGCACAGTGCGTTTTTCGCGGCGTTTTTGCGCGTTTTTCGGGTGCGTTTTTGGCCTTAAAACTGCAGGACTTTGCTTCCCCAGCAAAGTCTGAGTTTTCATTTTTGCTGTCCGCACACATCTGTTTTTTTTACCTGCGTTTTTGAGTTAAAAAAAAAAAATGGACATGTCAGTTCTTTCCTGCGTTTTTCTGCGTTTTCCGCCCATGCAATGCATTTGAAAAACGCAGCAAAACGCAGAGATCAAAAACGCAGCAAAACGCACCAAATCGCGGCAAAAACGCATGCGTTTTTTGATGCGTTTTTTTGACGCAGGTGCGTTTTTAGCGGCCAAAAACGCACAAAAACGCAGCGTCAAAATGACGCAGTGTGCGAACCTAGCCTTACGGTCAGTGCAGAGATTCCCTGTTAGACCCGCCCTCCGGTCTCATCTGCTGTTCCCCAATCTGAACAGGGATATAGCGCTGTGGGGATTTCCTATTGAATCGGTCTCCTGTGTCCCCTGCTGACCACTACTAAGTGCTGGAACTACATATCTAATACAATAAAGAAATAGCTATCGCTCTGGGTCGGACACCTGAATTGTCCTAGGGAGTGGTGACTGTCTGCTCCTTCTTATAAGAATCAGGTGTGCTGAAGAAGTAGAGGTCCTGTCATTTAATATCTCACTGACTCACCTATAACACAGTGAATACTGGTACTCATTCATTGCCCCAACTCCTGCAGCTCCTACTGATATGATAAGGGCTGGAGGCAGTGAGTGATTTGACTGCTGATAGCTATACATTCAACAGAGATATATATTTGCTCATAATGCGCTACTGCCATTGATAAGGCGGTGGTGCATGGGGGACTTCATGAATTACTCTCTAGACGAATCAGAGCTCTGCATACTATACACCAGCCTGCATATCTGACAGTGACAGTACAGATCTGGTGTCACAGGTCTGCCACATGCACCATCTTGGAGGGACATATGCTGCTACATGTGCGGCTAAACATCTGAATGGCGATTGAGCCTTAATTTCGTCTTCTGATGATCCCCCAACTATGTGGGGGGAAACGCGTCGAGTGTTTGGACTCTTTGATTTCATTGGTCATACCCAGCCTTTCCATAGACACCATGCACAATGTGGAGAGGCTGCCATGAACATATCTAAGATAAGTGACTATTAATTTGAACTATTATTTGTATCTATCGATCTAATCTACCCGAATCTAATCTAGTGAGGGAGATTAGGGGCAACTTCCGAGTGATAGCCGTCGTGGAATGGGGACACCATTTGAACGTTAGGGTGCGTGTAACGTAAGTTATATCTCCATTGACAGGTAACAGACAAATTTGGTCTAGGGTGCATATAGATTATCTGCCCCGTTATAGACAGTCTCCATAAAAAATCCTTAAGTGATTCTTTGAAAAAAGAGTTTTTACACTGTGGCTTCATAGAGTCCGTTTTTGTTTTTTTTTGTGTGTATTTGCTCATGGTGTGGGATAGTTTTGTGATTTTAAGGTGTTTAGAATAAAGGAATTGTTGTAGAATTTAAATTAAGGTAGATTCTGTGCGAAAATATTGATACACTGCCTTGTTATAACCATTTCAAACTCAGTACTGTTACTCAAGCATTCTTTCAGCTTCCTCTAATCACAAACCAAAGTTACATATTTATAATAGTTTTGCGTCTTTATCTCCACACTGCTAAAGCAATGAAAGAAAATGCACACCCTAACCCAGAACCTACGCATGCTTCTAGTAGACTTTCTGTGACAGATGCTAATTCTAAACCCCAGAGGGTGAAAAACCATACTTGTTCTTCTCACTCTTCACTAAATAAAATTTACATAATTAATTCTAAAAGTCATCCACAATTTTCTTCTCACGAAGGGAAATCCAGGAAACCTTGTGAACAGGAGTCGCAAAGAGATACAAATAACACTAGTGATTCAAAAGTGGAGAACCAGTCGAACAACTCAGACATGGAAACTTTTATTGTAATCACTACAAACCATAAAAGAAAAGAGCCTGGAACATGGGGTACAGCTGGTAAAGCTTCCTCACCTGACCAAGAGTCTCTATCAGGAGAAACATCACCTTCTCTAAGCCCAGGCAAAACCTGTCCAAGATTGGATCGGGAAATATCTACAGACCCTGTAGTCAGATCTAAAGAATTTGTAAGACCAGGAAATTCTGAAAGTACTCGTAAATATGTCACAGAATCGGATATGAGGGAAATGATTGACTCTATTAACAAAAATATTACTGTGGCATTTGAAAAACAAACCCAAACCTTGCAAGCGACTATAGAACATCTTAGTCAAAGAATTGACACAGTGCCTTGTGAAAGTATTCGGCTCCCTTGAATTTTTTAACCTTTTCCCACATTTCGGGCTTCAAACATAAAGATAAAAAATGTAATGTTCTAGTGAAGAATCAACAAGTGGGACACAATTGTGAAGTTGAACGAAATTTATTGCTTTTGTCGCGGGCGGAGAGGACGTGCTCGCCACGCTCGGGTCTGGGGCTTCTGCTGCTGCTCGGTGGCTCGACTGGTGGGCCGGACCCGGGGACTCGAGCAGCGCTCCTCGTCCATGAGTGAAAAGGGGGGTGGTGTGTTTAGGGAGATAGTTCGTGACGCCACCCACGGGTCGTGATGATTATTAGCACCACCGCTGCTGGTGACGGGGATCCAGGGAAGGATGGTAGGGAGCAGCTAGGATGTTGTCCCCTCCGTGGGTAGGGGTTGGTGATCCCGGGGCCCGGTGGTGATACGGGGAGGCTGGATGGCTGGGGGTGCAGGGTTGCAGGGACAGCGCGGCGTGATGCCGGATGGCACTAGTGTACTCACTCAGACAGTCAATGACAGAGTCTCTGGTAAACCAAACGGCTGGATGAATGGGTCCCGCAGCCGGCTGCAGCGTTGTGCTCTCCCCGGACGGCTGATGGTGGCTGTCTTTCCCTGCACCTGTTAGAATGTTCTGACTCCTGTGGTTGCCCACCGGTAGTCCGCTCCCCAGCGTATAGGTGCCGTAGGAGCCCGTTTTGCCCGCAGGCGCTGGCCCTTGGATCTCTAGCCTATGGTGGTGGCTGTATATCCTCTCGGTGTGGACTGTTGCCTTCTGTCGGGTCTTGGTTGTTGGGAAACCCCTGGGGTTCCGGTCACACTCGGATTTGACCGTTATCGGCGGCTCCAAGCCTAGTCGGGGTCCGATGGCCCTGCCTGTGTGTTTAGCTTCACTCTGCTCCCCGGTTCGGTACCGGCGGACCAACGCCCGACCCCGGTCCTACGGCTCTGCAGAGATTCACTAACTCCTGCAGATGGCCACCACCGTCTGCCAACCTTGCTGTTTGTGTCTGGGCCCCTACCCAGACACCGACAGACTTTGTCCTCTCACTTTCACCTCCAAAACTAATCTGTCACTTTTCCCGCCTCCAGACCTGTGAACTCCTTGGTGGGTGGGGCCAACCGCCTGGCTCCGCCCCACCTGGTGTGGATATCAGACCCTGGAGGGAGGCAACAAGGGTTTTTGTTTGGTGTAACTGTCTAGGGAAGGGGGTGTGTATGGTGTTATGTCTGTGACTATTTGGCTAGTCCAGGGCATCACACTTATTTTAAACTTTTAAAAAAATAACTGAAAAGTGGGGCGTGCAATATTATTTGGCCCCTTTACTTTCAGTGCAGCAAACTCACTTAGAAGTTCATTGAGGATCTCTGAATGATCCAATGTTGTCCTAAATGACTGATGATAATAAATATAAGACACCTGTGTGTAATCAAGTCTCCGTATAAATGCACCTGCTCTGTGATAGTCTGTGTTTTGTTTAAAGCGCAGATAGCATCATGAAGACCAAAGAACGCAACAGGTAGGTCCATGATACTGTTGTGGAGAAGTTTAAAGCCGGATTTGGTTACAAAAAGATTTCCAAAACTTTAAACATCCCAAGGAGCACTGTGCAAGCAATAATATTGAAATGGAAGGAGTATCATACCACTGCAAATCTACCAAGACCCGTGACTGTCCATCCAAACTTTTATCTCAAACAAGGAGCAGACTGATCAGAGATGTAGCCAAGAGGACCATGGTCACTCTGGATGAACTGCTGAGATCTACAGCTGAGGTGGGATAGTTTGTCCATAGGACAACAATCAGTAGTGCACTGCACAAATCTGTCCTTTATGGAAAAGTGGCAAGGAGAAAGGACATTTCTCAAAGATATCCATAAAAAGTGTTGTTTAATGTTTGCCACAAGCCACCTGGGAGACACACCAAACATGTGGAAGTAGGTGCTCTGGTCAGATAAAACCAAAATCGAATTATTTGGGCACAATGCTAAATGATATATTTGGCATAAAAGCAACACAGCTCATCACCCTAAACACACCATCCCCTCTGTCAAACATGGTGGTGGCAGCATCATGGTTTGGGCTTGCTTTTCTTCAGCAGGGACAGGGAGAATGGTTAAAATTGATGGGAAGATGGATGGAGCCAAATACAGGACAATTCTTAAAGAAAACTTGTTGGAGTCAGCAAAAGACCTGAGACAGGGACGGAGATATTTCTTCCAACAAGATAATGATCCAAAACAAAAAGCAAAATCTAAAATGGAATGGTTCACAAATAAACCTGAATCCAATTGAGAATATATGGAAAAATCTGAAAACCGCTGTTCACAAATGCTCTCCATCCAACCTCAGTCAGCTCGAGCTATTTGCAAAGGAAGAATGGGCAAGAATTTCAGTCTCTCGATGTGCAAAAGTAATACAGATACCCCAAGCGACTTGCAGCTATAATCGCAGCAAAAGGTATTAACTTTAAGGGGACGAATAATATTGCACGCCCACTTTTCAGTTATTTATTTTATAAAAAAGTTTAAAATAAGCAATACATTTCGTTCAACTTCACAATTGTGTCCCACTTGTTGTTGATTCTTCACCATAACTTACAATTTTTTATCTTTATGTTTGAAGCCTGAAATGTGCGAAAAGGTTGAAAAATTCAAGGGAGCCGAATACTTTCGCAAGGCACTGTATAAATGAAAAAAAGGGTTGTAGTAGTAGAAGGGAAAACTGGATCTCTGGAAAAAGTTCAGCAAGATCTTCTGCAAGAAATTCGTTACCTTCGCACAAAATTAACGCACCTGGAAGATTGAAACAAAAGAAACAATATAAAATTGCAAGGAATAAACGAAAATGTTACCCAAAATAAGCTATCAGTCTTTGTGAAAATATTTTACAAAAGGTAATCCCATGTTCCACAGCATTGGATTTAACGATTGATCAAATCCACAGATTACCACGTCCGAAATCCATTCCTGTGGACTATCCGAGGAAACAACAGTCTGCAACTTCATTTGTTTTCAAACAAAAAAACAACTACTGGGCTATTTTAAGAGACAAAAAAGTCCTCCCTCAACCATATGAGCAAATCAAAGTGTTCACGCACCTGTTAAAGGATACAATACAACTAAGGAAATCCTTCATATTTATAACCAAGATCCTGCGTCAAAGGGGAATTTTATACAGATGGGGATTCCCCACCAAACTTATCACACAAAGGGAAAACCACTCTGATCCTTACTCCAGAAGAGGGACAGAGGATCATTTTCTAGGAAAAAAATAAAAAAAAAATCACCAGAAAAAAGCCACCAGCCAACTCAGGTCAAAATGGCAATAGCACTCGCAGGATGCAGCCGGCTCACCATGATAAAGGTATAGGTAACACAGGTGTGGAATACCGATGGAATAGCCATTCCCAACCTACCAAATCATGGAAGAGGTGGCTGCTGGTATTGAACAAGCACACTAATATTGTTTTACATTGGGCACCAGTCACACAGATATGTGCAATGCACAGTGCCCGGTTCACAGCCTATTGATCACGCCCTTCTATTAGATCAGGCGGGCTGCCCAGCACTATTTCATTTTCTGTGAAAGTAGTCCAGAGAAGTAAACGGACAGCACTCACCGGAATCCAGTTTAAACGTTTATTTAGTGCGGTGCATAAAAAGGCAGGAGTAGAGCAGAAGACGACCACCCTCACGGACGACGGCCGTTTTGATACGCTTCCTCGGGTCCATGTGGACAGGCATAGACCGGCGCCTTATGAGAGGGCTGTATCAGGTCTATGTCACTGCTATTAAAAACAGGTGAGGAGTGCAGTTTACAAATAGTGCAACAAAACTGACATACATACATATGTCATCCAATTGAATACAATATATTACAAATACAAATACAAACCATACATAAGGACATCTAGAGATGCTCAATATACTTTCATAGAAAAACTGAGAGGTCATTCCTGTCATTCAGACCAAGGCTCCCCTGGGCTTTATACTTCATAATGAGCTTAGCTTCAGTCTGTAGTAAGAGCATATGTAAATCACCCCCTTGTAGGGGGAGGGATACCCTCTCCAGCCCTGTAAATCCTAGACTATTAGAGTCACTGTTATGTACACTACAGACATGCTCGATAAGCCGAGGGGAACCCTTTCCGGATGTTACAGAGTTAAAATGTTCCTTGAACCTTACATACATCGGTCTGATGGTTTTTCCGATGTAGAAATGACCGCAACTGCAAAATACAACATTCACGGTTCACAGCCTATTGATCATGCCCTTCTATTAGATCAGGTGCGCTGCCCAGCACTATGTCATTTTCTGATGGATGAGTGAAGGAAATGAGGGACCGCACTCCGTACCGCTGTGCAGGAATCTTTAGTTTATTAGACGGTGCAGGGTAAAAAGCAGGAGACGAGCTGTGAGCTGGCTCCCAGGTAGAGGATGACAGCTGTTTCGCCTAACTAATTAGGCTTCCACAGGTCCATATGTGGAGCTACAACGGCACCCCCTATATAGGAGTGCTCACAGGTGCGTCGCATGCCACATAAAAACATACATAGGAGAATGTAATGTGCATATAAAACATGGAACACACCATGCCACAATACAAAACAATAAAAACAAGGTTATTACAAAACGATTATACCAAAAAAGAAGAAAGAAAGGACACCGAAGGAATGCATATGCAAAATATGTCAAAGCACACACATATGGAGGAACTACAGAAAAACTGACAGATCCACGCGATCATTTAACCCCAATGCCCCCTGAGCTCCATAATTAATGATTAGTTTGGCCTCAACTTGTAGTAAAAGTTTCTGAAGGTTGCCCCCCCTCGATGGGAGGACAACCTTCTGCAGGCCAGCAAAACGGAGGACATCAGGGTTACCATTATGATGCTCGCGGATGTGAGAAATCAGTCTAGGAAAACCTTTGCCTGACGTTACCGAATTGTAGTGCTCCCTGAACCTGACGTATAAACATCTGATTGTTTTGCCTATGTAAAATCTGCCACAAGGGCAGAAAATCACATGGACAACGAATTTAGTTTTACAAGAAATAAACTGGAGGACCGAATGTGAGTGCGAATCCACCTGTAGGGATCGGCCAGTGAGATGCAGGTTACAAAATCTGCAGTTGCCACACCGGTAGTTACCCGGCGGGCAGCATCTATCGAGCCACACAGAGGGGCTGGTAAGTCTATTTCTCACTAGTTTATCCCGTAGGTTAACGCAACGTCTGAACCAGACCAAAGGATTAGCCTTGGTCATTTCAACCAAAGTAGGATCTCTTTCCAGAATGTGCCAATGCCTGTACAAAGTTCTCCTAATGACATGCTCCAAGGGACCGAACCGAAAGCTAAACACAAATCTATTCAGATCATCAATCTGTCTGTCAGGGCGGCCCATGCGATTAGAACAATGGACACCAGATCTAGCCCTCTCAAAAGCAGAATCAATCAACTCCTCAGGGTAACCCCTTTGCTGAAGCCTTTCCTTTAATTCCATTGACTGCTGGAGAAAAGTCTCCTCAGAACTATTAGCCCTGCGTACCCGCAAAAATTGACTGTACGGTAAAGCCGTCTTAGTATGAAGGGGGTGTGCGCTCTGGAAATGTAAGAGTGAGTTGGATGCCGTCGGTTTCCTAAACAATTGAGTGTGAATATTACCATCCCTGATGGAAACCTCAACGTCCATAAAATTGAGGGTATCGCCACCAAAAGAGGAAGTGAAGGACATATTCATTGTATTCGAGTTGTTAAGATGTGACACAAAATCAGAGAATAAATCCTCCGTGCCATCCCATACAATGAATATGTCGTCCACATACCTCAAATAGTGGCGAATATACTTCAAAAAGGGGTTGGTATCGGAAAACACATACTTGCTCTCGAAAGATCCGAAAAATATATTGGCCATGGCACAAGAGACAGGGGTACCCATAGCGGTACCCCCGCACTGCAAGTACCAACGGTCCAAAAAAGTAAATGCGTTCCTAGAAAGAACAAAATCAAGGGACCCTCCACAAAATTGCAATAACGAGCATCCTTCCCACTCTGTGCCACCATTTCCTTCACAGCTTGAACCCCCAAACGCTGGGGAATGCGGGTATAAAGGCTCTCCACGTCAATTGATGTTAGTTGGAAGCCTTGCTGCCATGTTATACCTTTATGTAGTGCCAGAAAGTCACCAGTGTTCTGGACATAAGAGGGTATATGACTAAGAATGGGTCTTAGCAGCCAGTCCAAATAGTGTGATAAAGGCTCCGTTAAAGAGCCGATACCAGCCACTATAGGACGGCCTGGGGGATTGTCCCTACTCTTATGGACTTTGGGTATACAATACCAGCAAGGCTTCGTAGGGTAAGGAGGGATCAATTTGTCCGCCTGCGTCTGCGAGAGAACACCTAGACCAACGAACTTGTTCAAGAGCCGCACCAAAGACTTCTTAAATTCCTGAATAGGGTTGCTAGGCATCGGGGTATAGGTGGCTTTGTCAGATAACTGTCGGAGGCACTCTTGGACATACTGTTGCCGTGTCAGGAGGACAATGTTGCCCCCCTTATCCGCCTCGCGGAACACAGTGTCCTCCCAACCCCGCATAATGCGAATGGCAGTCAATTCGCCCTGACTCAGATTCTGAGTGGGGTTAGTATAGATCAATGCCTCAATGTCTTTAAGGATAGTATCCTGATACAAGTCCACCAAAGTATCCGGTACCGTGGGGGGATAAAAATCGGATTTAATCCCTTTAGTGAACCTATTCACTGGTAACGCAGAAGTAGCCACACCGGGGCTAGACCCATGATGGGGTTCATTCAGACTGAGGAGTACCTCAGCGTCCCGAACCACATCTGCGTCAAAAGCACCCGTGACATCGAAGTGGTTACTATCAACAGTGCACGGGATATGCCCCTCCGGAGTAGATCCCGGACTGCCCGGTGCAGACTTAAAATGTTTGTATAAATGGATCTTACGGATAGCTTTAAACAAATCCACCCTAAACTCAGCAAAATCAAAAGGTTCAGGAATACAAAATTTCAGACCCTTGGAAAGTACGGAAATCATGTCCCCAGAGGGGCCTGCGACCACCTCCTCGGAGCCACTGGACTCCGAGTCGGTGGTCCAGTATCCCCTGTTGGCACCAAAAGTACTCTTCTTCTTAATATGGGGTCTATGCCTATAATTTTTGGTGCTGTCTTTAGCCCAACAGAAAACCTGCTTCCTCTCATAGTCCCTCTTGTCCCTGAGAAATTTTTCTCCTTTTTTTTATTTTTAATTTCAGTCTGCACGTTCACCAACTTTTTATCAAGTTTTAAACAAAATGCATTCCAATCATCATTTGACATTCTTAATCGTGTATCTTGTTTTTAGAGCATCCAGTTCAGAGTTCAGAACAGCATAGTCCTCCTTGTTTTTATCCAATACAAGATGTAACAGTTTTTTAGAGCACTCCAATTGTATATTTTCCCATTGCTGGGTAAACGCAGTGTCCTCTTGGAAGTGTGAAAGGGTCTTGATATGTGGCATGCGACGCACCTGTGAGCACTACTATATAGGGGGTGCCGTTGTAGCTCCACATATGGACCTGTGGAAGCCTAATTAGTTAGGCGAAACAGCTGTCGTCCTCTCTCTGGGAGCCAGCTCACAGCTCGTCTCCTGATTTTTACCCTGCACCGTCTAATAAACTAAAGATTCCTGCACAGCGGTACGGAGTGCGGTCCCTCATTTCCTTCACTCATCCATCGGTACCTGGACTTTTCTTCTGGATGAGCACCCCCCGCTCAGGATACGGTAATTCCCAGCCCTCGACGAGCACACATGCGTTATCTCTAAGTGACATACAGTGGTGCAGCACCCTTCCTATCTTGCTGGATTACTGACTGTTTCTTTGGTTTGCTTGCACACTGCTTTGAATTTCGGATACAGACACTGGCAGAAAAGGAAGTGAGATTATTTTGGACTATACAGTCTTTGCAATCGTATGTTGAATGTGATCGGGTTATCAAAACCCTTTCACACTTCCAAGAGGACACTGCGTTTACCCAGCAATGGGAAAATATACAATTGGAGTGCTCTAAAAAACTGTTACATCTTGTATTGGATACAAACAAGGAGGACTATGCTGTTCTGAACTCTGAACTGGATGCTCTAAAACAAGATACACGATTAAGAATGTCAAATGATGATTGGAATGCATTTTGTTTAAAACTTGATAAAAGGTTGGTGAACGTGCAGACTGAAATTAAAAATAACAAAAGAGAAAAATTTCTCAGGGACAAGAGGGACTATGAGAGGAAGCAGGTTTTCTGTTGGGCTAAAGACAGCACCAAAAATTATAGGCATAGACCCCATATTAAGTACTTTTGGTGCCAACAGGGGATACTGGACCACCGACTCGGAGTCCAGTGGCTCCGAGGAGGTGGTCTCAGGCCCCTCTGGGGGTAACTCAGGTGCGTTTAGAGCTACTGCCCCTTTAGAAAACGCACTCGACGGGGGGGCAGGAAGAAACGCACGGGGCAGAGGGCGCAAGAGGAAATCTGTGTCCTGGCGGAATTGAATAGTCCCTCTGTCACTCAGTCTAGTATAAACACAATCATCAACCTTTCCTCTCATTCTCTATCTCCTGACAAGATTTCCGTACTTTCCAAGGGTCTGAAATTTTGTATTCCTGAACCTTTTGATGTTGCTGAGTTTAGGGTGGATTTGTTTAAAGCTATCCGTAAGATCCATTTATACAAACATTTTCAGTCTGCATCGGGCAGTCCGGGATCTACTCCGGAGGGGCATATCCCGTGCACTGTTGATAGTAACCACTTCGATGTCACGGGTGCTTTTGACGCAGATGTGGTTCGGGATGCTGAGGTACTCCTCAGTCTGAATGAACCCCATCATGGGTCTAGCCCCAGTGTGGCTACTTCTGCGTTACCAGTGAATAGGTTCACTGAAGGGATTAAATCTGATTTTTATCCCCCCACGGTACCGGGTAATTTGGTGGACTTGTATCAGGATACTGTCCTTAAAGACATTGAGGCATTGATCTATACTAACCCCACTCAGAATCTGAGTCAGGGCGAATTGACTGCTATTCGCATTATGCGGGGTTGGGAGGACACTGTGTTCCGCGAGGCGGATAAGGGGGGCAACATTGTCCTCCTGACACGGCAACAGTATGTCCAAGAGTGCCTCCGACAGTTATCTGACAAAGCCACCTATACCCCGTTGCCTAGCAACCCCATTCAGGAATTTAAGAAGTCTTTGGTGCGGCTCTTGAACAAGTTCGTTGGTCTAGGTGTTCTCTCGCAGACGCAGGCGGACAAATTGATCCCTCCTTACCCTACGAAGCCTTGCTGGTATTGTATACCCAAAGTCCATAAGAGTAGGGACAATCCCCCAGGCCATCCTATAGTGGCTGGTATCGGCTCTTTAACGGAGCCTTTATCACACTATTTGGACTGGCTGCTAAGACCCATTCTTAGTCATATCCCCTCTTATGTCCAGGACTGGTGACTTTCTGGCACTACATAAAGGTATAACATGGCAGCAAGGCTTCCAACTAACATCAATTGACGTGGAGAGCCTTTATACCCGCATTCCCCAGCGTTTGGGGGTTCAAGCTGTGAAGGAAATGGTGGCACAGAGTGGGAAGGATGCTCGTTATTGCAATTTTGTGGAAGAGTCCCTTGATTTTGTTCTTTCTAGGAACGCATTTACTTTTTTGGACCGTTGGTACTTGCAGTGCGGGGGTACCGCTATGGGTACCCCTGTCTCTTGTGCCATGGCCAATATATTTTTCGGATCTTTCGAGAGCAAGTATGTGTTTTCCGATACCAACCCCTTTTTGAGGTATATTCGCCACTATTTGAGGTATGTGGACGACATATTCATTGTATGGGATGGCACGGAGGATTTATTCTCTGATTTTGTGTCACATCTTAACAACTCGAATACAATGAATATGTCCTTCACTTCCTCTTTTGGTGGCGATACCCTCAATTTTTTGGACGTTGAGGTTTCCATCAGGGATGGTAATATTCACACTCAATTGTTTAGGAAACCGACGGCATCCAACTCACTCTTACATTTCCAGAGCACACACCCCCTTCATACTAAGACGGCTTTACCGTACAGTCAATTTTTGCGGGTACGCAGGGCTAATAGTTCTGAGGAGACTTTTCTCCAGCAGTCAATGGAATTAAAGGAAAGGCTTCAGCAAAGGGGTTACCCTGAGGAGTTGATTGATTCTGCTTTTGAGAGGGCTAGATCTGGTGTCCATTGTTCTAATCGCATGGGCCGCCCTGACAGAAAGATTGATGATCTGAATAGATTTGTGTTTAGCTTTCGGTTCGGTCCCTTGGAGCATGTCATTAGGAGAACTTTGTATAGGCATTGGCACATTCTGGAAAGAGATCCTACTTTGGTTGAAATGACCAAGGCTAATCCTTTGGTCTCGTTCAGACGTTGCGTTAACCTACGGGATAAACTAGTGAGAAATAGACTTACCAGCCCCTCTGTGTGGCTCGATAGATGCTGCCCGCCGGGTAATTACCGGTGTGGCAACTGCAGATTTTGTAACCTGCATCTCACTGGCCGATCCCTACAGGTGGATTCGCACTCACATTCGGTCCTCCAGTTTATTTCTTGTAAAACTAAATTCATTGTCTATGTGATTTTCTGCCCTTGTGGCAGATTTTACATAGGCAAAACAATCAGATGTTTATACGTCAGGTTCAGGGAGCACTACAATTCGGTAACGTCAGGCAAAGGTTCTCCTAGACTGATTTCTCACATCCGCGAGCATCATAATGGTAACCTTGCTGTCCTCCGTTTTGCTGGCCTGCAGAAGGTTGTCCTCCCATCGAGGGGGGGCAACCTTCAGAAACTTTTACTACAAGTTGAGGCCAAACTAATCATTAATTATGGAGCTCAGGGGGCATTGGGGTTAAATGATCGCGTGGATCTGTCAGTTTTTCTGTAGTTCCTCCATATGTGTGTGCTTTGACATATTTTGCATATGTATTCCTTCGGTGTCCTTTATTTCTTCTTTTTTGGTATAATCGTTTTGTAATAACCTTGTTTTTATTGTTTTGTATTGTGGCATGGTGTGTTCCATGTTTTATATGCACATTATATTCTCCTATGTATGTTTTTATGTGGCATGCGACGCACCTGTGAGCACTCCTATATAGGGGGTGCCGTTGTAGCTCCACATATGGACCTGTGGAAGCCTAATTAGTTAGGCGAAACAGCTGTCGTCCTCTACCTGGGAGCCAGCTCACAGCTCGTCTCCTGCTTTTTACCCTGCACCATCTAATAAACTAAAGATTCCTGCACAGCGGTACGGAGTGCGGTCCCTCATTTCCTTTACTCATCCATCGGTACCTGGACTTTTCTTCTGGACGAGCACCCCCGCTCAGGATACGGTAATTCCCAGCCCTCGACGAGCACACATGCATTATCGCTGAGTGACATTGGTGCAGCACCCTTCCTATCTTGCTGGACTATGTCATTTTCTACTTGGACGAAGATAAGTGCCGCCCACCGAACGCTCGATTTCCTTCTTGATGTGGCTTATCCGAAGTAAGACTGTGAATTTATGATTCATATGGAGACTTTATTTGTTGCCTTGGTTTTTTGGAATCTTTTTACCATAACTACTGTTGACTTTTGAACTTACAGGAGCAGGATATGTTTCAGATTAGAGTTTTAAAGAGAGACCTGGTTCTTGAACCTTTTTGGATTGAAAAGAAATTTATACTATGGTTCTTATGCTTCCTTTTTCTTCATAGTTTTTAGTTCCGTCTTGTTCTTATTTTACTCCTTCTACAGAGGTTTCAGTACACATTAGATTGGAATATTTTCATCCTATATTGTATGTCCATTTTAACAATAGCAATTGGTTGTTCCAATCTTCCTCGTTTTTTTTCTCTTTTTCTTTTTTCTTTTTGGAAAATGTTTTCACTTGAAGAAGATGGTTCTTTTGAGTTTTTGCCACGAACATTACCCCCATGAGAGGTGTGCCTACAATTGGTGGTGCCTCTAGGAGGACTTTGAGTTTGTTTTTTGTTTTTTTTTCCTCTTTTGTTTCTTTTTCACTTTTTCCATTTTTAGTTGTCAGGTGTAGTGCAAGTTTTGCGTACCTGTACAGTATTCTAACTTAAAAAGTTTTCTTTTAGGTATTAATTCCACTTGTATTTGCATTCAGTCAATAACAAGTCTCAATCAAAGGCATCTTTAAACAGCAACTTCTCCCCACATTAATTGAACCAGACACAAAGAAATGTTTATTAAAATTTTATCGTCTAATGGGAAAGGACCCAATAGCCCAAAAAATAGATATTTAGCGTGCAAGGAAATCAAAAATAGTAGGACATTATTTGTCTCCAGGAAACCAAATTTGCAAGAGCTAATCACCCTAAATTTGAAAATAAAAAATATTCCCATATCTCTAAAGATCCTGGAGTATAAAAGAAACAGCAGGAGTGGTGACAATCATTAATATTAACACCTCCTTTTAAATTGCTGCAGGAGTGTAAAGATGAGGAGGGTAGATATATTATTTTGGTATGTTTGGTAAATAACCAGTTGTGTACAGTCATGGCCAAAAGTTTTGAGAATGCTACAAATATTAATTTTAACAAAGTCTACTGCTTAAGTTTTTCTAATGGCAATTTGCATATACTCCAGAATGTCATAAAGAGTGATCAGCTTAACAGCAATTACTTGCAAAGTCAATATTGGCTAAGAAAATGAACTTCAACCCCCAAAACACATTTCAACATCATTGCATTCCTGCCTTAAAAGGAGCAGCTAACATTGTTTTAGTGATTGTTCCATTAACACATGTGTGGGTGTTGATGAGGACAGGGCTGGCGAACAATCAGTCATGATTAAGAAAGAATGACACCACTGGACACTTTAAAAGGAGGCTGGTGCTTGGTATCATTGTTTCTCTTCAGTTAACCATGGTTATCTCTAAAGAAACATGTGCAGCCATCATTGCTCTGCACAAAAATGGCCTAACAGGGAAGAGTATCGCAGCTACAAAGATTGAACCTCAGTCAACACTCTATTGCATCATCAAGAACTTCAAGGGGAGAGCTTCCATTGCTGCCAAAAAGGCTCCAGGGCGCCCAAGAAGGACCAGCAAACGCCAGGACCGTATCTTAAAACTATTTCAGCTGCGGGATCGGACTACCAGCAGTGCCGAGCTAGCTCAGCAATGGCAGCAGGCTGGTGTGAGTGCTTCTGCACGCACTGTGAGGCGGAGACTGCTTGAGCAAGGCCTGGTTTCAAGGAGGGCAGCAAAGAAGCCACTTCTATCCAGAAAAAACATCAGGGACCGACTGATATTCTGCAAAAGGTACAGGGAGTGGACTGCTGAGGACTGGGGTAAAGTCATTTTCTCAGATGAATCCCCTTTTCGATTGTTTGGAAAACAGCTTATTAGGAGAAGAAGAGGTGAGCGCTACCACCAGTCTTGTCTCATGCCAACTGTTAAGCATCCTGAAACGATTCATGTGTGGGGTTGCTTCTCAGCCAAGGGAATCGGCTCACTCACTGTCTTGCCTAAAAACACAGCCATGAATAAAGAATGGTACCAGAATGTCCAACAAGAGCAACTTCTCCCAACTGTCCAAGAGCAGTTTGGCGCCCAACAATGCCTTTTCCAGCATGATGGAGCACCTTGCCATAAAGCAAAGGTGATCACTAAATGGCTCATGGAACAAAACATAGCGATTTTGGGTCCATGGCCTGGAAACTCCCCAGATCTTAATCCCATTGAGAACTTGTGGGCAATCATCAAGAGACGGGTGGACAAACAAAAACCAACAAATTCTGGCAAAATGCAAGCATTGCTTATGCAAGAATGGACAGCTATCAGTCAGGATTTGATCCAGAAGTTGATTGAGAGCATGCCAGGGAGAATTGCAGAGGTCCTGAAGAAGAAGGGTCAACACTGCAAATATTGACTTGCTGCATTAACTCATTTTAACTGTCAATATAACCTTTTGGTACTCATAATATGATTGCAATTATATTTCTGTATGTGATGTAAACATCAGACAAACACAATTAAAAACCAGAGGGCAACAGATCATGTGAAAATATAATTTTGGTGTCATTCTCAAAACCTTTGGCCATGACTGTATGATCGTTAATATTTATGCTCCCAACAAAGCCCAAATTTGTTTCTTGAATAAACTTTATGAGACTATTAAAACAATTAAAAAAGGATATCTTTATCATCTTGAGTGATTTTAACTTGGTGCCTGACCGGGGGATGAATTCCACTGCTCCGTCTAAGCATCAACCTGATACGTTAAAGACCTGGCTGTGAAAACAAGAACTCTTGGATGCCATTCGGTGAATTAATACGTCCTCTCTAGAGTATACTTACTACACAGATGGACAGAAAACATTCTCACGTATAGACATAGTATTGACAGTTTCTATCTCTATTTCAAAAAATTAAAAAAGTGGTCATTAACCCATTGACATTTTCAGATCGCTTTTCAATATTAACTGAAGTTATGTTAGGCCCCTCATTACAAAATAACTTTCTATGGAAATGCAACTCATATTTGTTAAACTCCCCTAACTAAAAGAAACATTGAACAGGCAATTAAACTATATTTTATTGAAAATTCTACGGATATTATATGTCCCATAAATTTATGGAATGCACACAAGGCATAGGGGAGTTAGGGGAGTTTTGATTCAAATCTCATCAATTCACAAAAAGAAACAAAAAGAAAAAGTAAATCTTATCCAAGCCAAGTTGAGAGAAAAAAAGAACGTAATAAACAAGATCTTCCCGTTCCTTCCCCAGAAATTCATAACGAAATATTACAGTTGCGATCAGACTTGAAATTGCTTCTCTTTGGAGAATATGAAAAATTTGCTCATTCTATGAAAATTAATTACTATATCTCTGTGAATAGGCCTACTAAACTCATGGCTAAGAAACTGAAGCAGGCAAGAGTTAGAGAATCAATAAGATCAGAAAACAGGATGGCTCTACTGCTGTCCACCCAAAAGATATTGTTAATACTTTTGCAGGGTTTTACTCAAAAAAGTATAACCTAAAAGATGACCCCTATACCTTTCAAGCTCTTAGTGACTCTATTAATAACTTCATTTTGGAAATAAACGTCCCACAAATTTCTCTAATACAATTAGAGCAATTGAATTCTCCTTTCTCAGAAGTGGAAGTTATTAAAGCAATTAATGGTCTCAAACTTAGGAAATCTCCTCGACCCGGTGGCTTCACTAATGAGTATTTTAAATCATTTTCACAATATCTGGTGCCATACTCAACGAAAGTGTTTAACAAGGTATCCTCAGTAGGGGAATTCCCTGCTGAAATGCTACAAGCAACTATTCTAGTGATCCCCAAACTTAAAGGAGATAAAGAGTTTGTCAGCAATTATAGGCCAATTTCTTTGATTAACACTGACGTGAAGTTATTTGCCAAAATAATTGCAACAAGATTGAAAAGCATGCTTCCGAGGATCATTAATAATGATCATTTGGGCTTTGTTGAGGGTTGTCAGGCCTCAGACGGCACCAGAAGAACATTAAACTTTATCTATTATGGGAATCACAAAATCTCCCTCTCTATTGGCCTTAGATGCCGAAAAGGCGTTTGATAAGATAAATTGGTAGTATTTGGAATTAACCCTAATTAAATTTGGCTTTAATAAAACTATCATCAAGACAATTATGTCCCTCTGCACTAACCCTTCTGCAAAAATTTACGCGAATAACTATCTCTCCAAACTCATTGCTATTTTTAATGGAATTAGGCAAGATTGTCCTCTTTCTCCACTTCTGTTCGCAATGGCAATGGAACACTTAGCCAAACATATCAGAAGTAACGGCAGAATAAAGGGCATTCTAACAAACGCCAATATAAAATAGGATTATTTGCAGACGAGTTATTCTATCGCTTTCTGACCCTCTGAACTCAGAGAAACAAAAGCCATATTAGACAGATTTTCAAGAATTTCGTACTATAAATTAAATTGAGGAAAATCCAAAATATTACAGTTTAACTTAGAAGATGCCGATATTAGAAATATTAAGAACATTACCTCATTTACATGAGAAGAAGAGTCACTGAAGTATTTGGCAATCTCCCTTATTAAAACGTATACTCTTTAGTGGAATCTAACTTAGATTAACTTGGTTGGAACAGTTTGGAAAGATATTAACAACGTGATACGGAGGGAATTAACTTGGCTTGAAAGGATTATGTCTTTTAAGATGATCATTCTCCCGAAAATATTATATATTTTTAGAGCAATCCCTTTAACTATCCCGTCAAAATACCTTTACGAGATTTAGAAATTACTAAACGACTATATTTGGAACCATAAAAAACCTAGAGAAGCAAAAAATGTTTTATCAAAACATAAAAAAGGGGGCTATAGTCTTCCGAGCATAATGAGTTATTACCAAACAAACCTAATAAGACAAAGCCAAAATTGGGTAAATAATAATGAATCTCCTGCCTGGAATGATTTGGAAGCATGGCTCAATGGTTGTTCATCACTCCGCTCACTCATTCTCTTTCACATTATAAATCCCCTTTTGCCCCTACGCAAATTTCCTACTCTCTCAGCGACTGTTAATGCGTGGAAAGAGTTATCTAGACATAGACTTAGAATATTCACGTTTGATGAAATTAAAGAGTACCCTTTAATGTTCCTGGGGGTCTTAGCAAATGCAAAGATTCCATCCCCCTGGGCCAATTTGGTATTGAAAAGTATTAAAGATATTTATAATGGCAAGGACTATATTAATTTTTTAGTTATAAGACTTAGATTTGGAATCCCTGAAACAGATTTTAAACTGCTTCTCTCACTTAGAGGGGCTCTTATTGACTTACTCCTTAAGGCCTCCAACACACATCCATGCCGCCGGTACGTTTTTGCTCCTTTTTTGCACGTACCGGCGGCACGGAGACACGTACACCAATGTTACCCTATGGTAACAGGCACACACACGTAAAACCACACGGAACGTGTGTCCGTGTCGTTTGAACGTGTGTGCGTTTTTCCTCACTCATAACATGTCCGTGTTTCTCCGGCATCACGCAGGCACGGACCCAGTAAAGTCAATGGGTCCATGCCTGCACGTATGTGACACGTAGCATGTCCGTGTGCTACCTGTGCCGTCCGTGTGCATTTTTAATCGAAAAAACACCTACACGTTACCAATCCTGCAGTTCAATTAGGTCCAATTAGACACACCAGTATCTGATGATGATGATTTTTCTACGTCAATTTTAATGAAAAATGGTTCATTTCAAACGGACAGCACACGGACATTACACGTACGTATGTCACGCATACACGGATATTCCACACACACAGTGAGCATACGCCATCACACGGATGATACACATACCGGCAAAACGGACATGAAAAACGGAACACGCACCCGAAAAACGGAACGTGAGACACATACGTTATTTATACTGAGGTGTGGCAGAGGCCTAATAAGAATTCTTTGCCGAAACTTATTAGTGTCTTGCTCTGCAACTCTGCTAATGTGACAATTTGGAAGACAAGCAATATTTATGATTATATTAACAATGACCACTCATTCGATAAGAGACCTTATATGATCAAATGGGAGAAAGATCTGAATAAAACCTTTTCCTTGGAACAATGGCAGCATTGCCTTAAAACAACATATTCGTCTATTGCTTGTGTAACTCTGCATGAATCATACTACAAAACGATCAAACAATGTTATTATATTCCAGTGGTTTTAAATAGAGCAGCCTTGACTCCATTGCCACTTTGCTGGAGAGAATGCGCAAGGGAGGGAAATCTCCTTCATACCTTTTGGAGCTGCCCAAATTAAAGGGCCTTTGGTCAGGAATATCGGCACTGATAAATCTTATTACTCACATCTCTATTGATCTTATGCCGCAAATGGCTGTTTTATCCTTGGACATGGAGCACATCATCCCAATATTTAGACAAATTATAATTCACATATGTGTGGTTGCAAAAAAATGTAATTTCAACTTACTGGAGACAGGTTTTGACTCCAATAATCACCGAGGTGACTGACAAAATTACTCTACATAACGAATTTGAACAGTAACATGCAACTGATAATAACTTATTTGCTGCATACCATAAAAAAAAAGGAGCCCTTGGCTTTTTTATCAACAGAATACTCCATAGCCTCTGGTCTATGTGCTTAGTGTCTGATTTACATTTAATTGTTCTTGAAAAATGTAAACTTATATGACTGTAATTCGCCTTTTTTATATTCAACATCTTATGTTATTTAGCTATATAATCTTGAATTATTACAAAGTTCTCCGCTGTTTGTTATCCCTTCCCACGGTCTTCCCACCTTTCCCCCTTCTCCCCTTCCCTACCTATCTACCCTATCCCTTTATCCCTTTAGATATACGGTTTACTCACTTGCAATGTTAATGTCTAATTATATTTCTATGTACTGAGTATTGTGTTTAATGTTATTATTTGTTCTGTTCGGTTTTGTTTTGGATACTTGTTATGAAATTCTTTAATAAAAACTATTTAGCCCCTTTAAGACAGCCATACGGATTAAAACGGCGTCAGAATAGGGTACTTATACCAGATTGCCATTTTAAAACGGCAGTCAGAAAAAAAATGCATAGCGCCCCCCAGCTTCGGAAAATCTCCATGGTTTCAGCTACTTGGGGTAGCTGAGACCCTGGAGATCACGATTCGGGCTGTTTTTTCCATTCCCCGTAACTGCTTGTTACGAGTACTAGTAGAAACAAGGTAGATGAAAGAGCTGCAGGACGTTCAAGTGTTGGAAATCACTGTGAAATAGCAGGAGTTCTCAGACAAAGTCCACCAGAGAGACATACTGTAGATGCAAAGCAGAAAAAGTCGGCACTTCCTGGAATGAAAATGTAAAAAAAATTCTCTCTTTATTTGAACATGTGTTAAAACCAGTGGAGCCACAAGTTATCAAACATTCCTGACATGTTTCTGGCACAAAGGGTGCCCTTAAGTCATAGGATAATGCACAGAATTATGGGTAAGTATTTAAACAAGTAGGCAACCAATCAGAAAATGTGTTAAATATAAAGAAAAAAACAACATATAAGCTGTATTATTCAGAGTGGACTAAAATGTACAATTAATATCAATAAATATAATATAAATCGTTTCTAGAATTCAGGCTGTGCGGGTGCTTGGCTTTTAGGCTATGTGCGCACGTAGCGTTCTGTCCCTGCAGAAATTTCTGCAGTGATTTGAACAGCACACGTGCGCTTCAAATCGCTGCAGAAAGAGTCCGTAATGAAAAAAAAAAGCCGATTCCATGCGCTCTGAGTGCAGCCCCTCCCATAGACAGAGCGGGGGTGTTACGAACCGGCGCCGGCTGCCGTTCTTGGCCGTGCCTCGGGTCATCCAGTTGGCTGTTCCTTCCACCACGTCTAAGTGTGGAGAGGCGGCTAGTGCGCATGCGTGCGCCAATTTACCCCAGCCAGAGTTTAAGCCCGGTGTTTTGCCTAGTGAGCATGCTCAGCCTGTTTGTGTTATGTCTGAGACTAAGTCCTCAGTTAGGGCTACTGAGCATGCTCCCACAATTAACCCTAACAGCCTCTTTGCACAGGTACTTGGACTTCGTGCTGTGTCTAAGTTCTGGGATGTGCCTACTGAGCATGCTCAAACTGATAGTCTGCTTTCTAAGCCTGTGTCTCAGGCTACTGAGCATGCTCAGGCACTTAGTGCATCAGAGACTAGGTCCGGTAAGGACCTCACTGAGCATGTCCGTGAGGTGGCAGGCCCTGATAGGGCAGAGGGTGTCAGGTGTCCTGATGACGTGGCAACTCCGGACTGGCTCGCAGAGGCCCGCCCCTATGATCTGGCACCTCAGTATTGGTCGTCAGATGATGACTGGTGAAGTGTTTGGGGCGTGGCTGCCATGAGGTCATCAATGACGTGGCGGTTCCGGATAGGTCGCATGTGACGTCACTGATGACATGGCACTCTGCTATTGGACCTTGGTGGTTCCACCCTGGGTTTGGGGCAGACCCAGGTTTTAAAAGGGGCTGGAGACAACATGGAGGTGCGCAGTCTTCACATTTGCTCAGTCAGAGCACACCTCCATGTTAGAGCCTCATTGCGGCATAAGCCTATGTTGGGAAGCGGTAGGTAGGGTTAGGCGAACGGTGCCGGTCACGCCAAGATTCGTGGCTCGGCACATCAGGGTCAGGCGCCGTGCTTCCCTCCTGCCGTTCCAGTCTTGCTATAGCAGCCCAGTGGCGTTAACTGGGTTGCGGCTGCTGTGCTTCCTGTCCGATTGTGCCCCCTACGCACATGGACAACGCACCTGCTGCGCTACCTGTCCGATTGTGCCCCCTACGCACACGGACAACGCACCTGCTGCGCCACCTGTCCGATTGTGCCCCCTACGCACACGGACAATGCACCTGCTGCGCCACCTGTCCGGTTGTGCCCCCTACGCGCACGGACAGTGTACCCCAGGACCCCTGTGGAGTTAACAGGGTGTTCCTTATCCTCCTTGGCTTCCCGGTCAACGCTACTGGTGTACCCATCTGGCCTGACGTGTCCTACACACACGTGGCCAGTCGAGAGGTGGCCAGAAACGCTAATCGGAGGACCGCTCGGCCTGACGTGTCCTACACACGTGGCCGACAGGGCGCTTTCGTGGCGGTCTTCCGGTCAACGCTACCTGGTTACCACCCGGCCTGACGTGTTTCCTGCACACGTGGTTGGTGTAGCGCTAGGTGCACCAAAACGCTAATCGGGTTGTTGTCCGGTCTGACGTGTCCCAACACACGTGACCGGTTCCCAGAGTTCCTGGGTTATCTCAGAGCCATCCAGCTCTATAGTCTCCGCCTAACCCTCAGGTGCCAGCAGCTCCTTTGTCATCTGGAGCATGGTGGGCCCCGACTGGCGATTAGGATATATACCCCCTGGTCCTAATCTGCCGGTTCCCCCGTAACAGGGGGATGCATGCAGAGCGCACGGAATAAGTGACATGTCACTTCTTAGAACGTGCGCTTCGGGCAGCAGCCGAAGTGCTGCGTTCTAATACGCCACGTGCGCACGGCTCCTGCATAATCTTCATAAATTATGCTGGGGACACATGCAGTTACGCTGCGGTGCAGATCGCAGCGTAACTGCATGCAAATACGCAACGTGGGCACATAGCCTAAAGGTTAAAATCCAATATGCCCTTACGGCGAGGCATTTTTGCCAATTGCCACCTCTCTCAGGACAAGTCCGGTAACTTTTTACAAGGCAAAGGAAAAGAAACAAAGGCAAATTACACTTGTGAATGGTAACAAAATGTCTCAAAGCTCCGGAATATGAGGAATTACCAATATTAATGTTAGGGGTACTTTACACGCTGCGACATCGCTAACGATTTATCGTCGGGGTCTCGGTGTTTGTGACGCACATCCGGCGTCATTAGTGACATTGCAGTATGTGACACGTACGAGCGACTTCAACGATCGCAAAAGTGGTAAAAATCGTTGGTGTTGGAGAGGTCGTCCAAGCACCAGATATCGTTGTCTGGTGAGTAGCGATGTTGTTCGTCATTCCTGCGGCATCACACATTGCTATGTGTCACACCGCAGGAGCGACGAACATCTCCTTACCTCCGACCACCGGCAATGAGGAAGGAAGGAGGTGGGCGGCATGTTCCAGCCGCTCATCTCCGCCCCTCCTCTGCTATTGGACGACTGCCGTGTGACGTCGCTGTGGCGTCGCACTAATCGCCCCCTTAGAAAGGAGGCGATTCACAGGCAACAGCGACGTCGCTAGGCAGGTAAGTTCGTGTGACGGGTGTTAGCGATGTTGTGCGCCACGGGCAGCGATTTGCCCGTGACGCACAACCGACGGGGCTTGTAAAGTACCCCTTAGACCTATGCTCCGATATATGCTTGGTCACTTTGCGGGTTGTGTATCCCATGTAACTTGAGCTTCACCTACAGCATTCGATGCAATATGCTATATAGTTTGTCTTGCAATTTATAAAAGATTTTATTTTGTGACCAGTATTATTAGGTAAAAGGAGATGATTATTTTCATTCTGTGCAAAGTGACAGCGATTTCCCACACATTTGTAAAAAACAGTTATTGATAGCCAGCCCTGCCGGGGGGTTATTGCGATATAAGCTTGGTGACCGGGAATTGACCAGAAAATATCCGCATCTGGCAACACGCTTGCATCCTCCCCCTAACATCTTGCTTAGAATAAGATCCTCTTTTACTACAGGTGAATATCTTAACATTATTTCTTTTACCTGGTTAAATTGGGAGCTTTTTGGGGTCAATAAAGTAAGTCCAGGGAGTTGCTTTTGTATTCGCACTGCAGGCTTTGTTCAGTAAGCATGGTAGTGCTCGCTCATCACTAGTTGTTAGTCTCTTGAGTCCTGCAGTCAATAAAACGCCATTATGTGGCCACTTCACACTCCCTTCATACATAACTGACATCCAGAGGAAGTCAAAGAGCAGCAGCAGCAGCAGCAGCTCGTCCATAGGAAGGGAGAGATTCACTCTCCCTTCCTATGGACGAGCTGCTGCTGATGGGCTGCAGCGCTCACTTGATATTGTGACGCCCTGGCCTATAAGGTCGTCACAAGGTATTGTCCAAGCATGCTCCCTCCTTGCTTCAGCGATGCTCAGAATTCTGGTTTACAAGCTGTCGGTGTCAGTATTCTTGGACTGAGTGAGTATGCAGTAACCCTTTCTTCCCCAACGGCACCCCTTTGCTACCATCACCGGGCCCCGGGGCACAACCCCCTACCCAGGGAGGGGTTAAACACCTTGCTGCCATATCACCGCCACCGGGCGCCCCAACAGCAGCGGTGGTATTCCATCTTACCACGCACCGTGGGTGGCATCACGAACTTCCAAATCCCCTGTACATATCCCCATTTTCACTTCGAGTGTGCACGCAACTCCCCTCCTGGGTCTGGAGACCACTCGGGCCACTGCGGTTCCGGACCCAAGCGGCTCGGCCACTGACAAGGGGGCGGTACACCTTGAAAAACCTGGCAGGATACGAGCAGGACCCACTTACCTGGGTGACGTGCGCCTTGAAAACCGAAAACTGTGAGTCCTTTTCCCACCAATTCCACCATTTTCCGACATCTTTTCGCGCCAAAACACCGAAACACTGAAAATGCGTGCAAAGCCTTATCCCCGCCCTTCGTCTTGTGTGTGAGTCTGGAACCGGAAGTTCCCAGAGGGTCACAGCACGCGAAAGAGTGCTGAGAAAAGACCGAGGGGGCGTGCCGGAATGTAATCCCAGCGGAAGTGGAGCAGGGACGCCATAACATTCCTAGACGACGCAGTGGCAAGATGGCGGAGCGAAACTGGTCACTGGAGCGTGCTGTTCCCGGGACCGCGATATGGATCAAGGAGGAGACAGAGCAGCTGTGCAGGAGAATGCAGACACAGTTCCTGTTTATACTGAACCACTGGAGGGAAGAGATGCGGAGCCTGGCGATGGCGGTGCAAACCCGTGAGATTGAAATCCCACGTGAAGAGAGGGTAAGCGGTTACCCAGTCCCTACTGATTGCTCAAATCTGGCCACAGCGGCTGAGGGATCCGGACCGCCCCCGCTCGTGGTAAGCACTCCACCGTCACCCACCCGTCCTCGACGGATTACGAGCTGCCCACACCAATCCCGGCAGCAGAACCTGCAGTATTTAAGTGTGAAGTACCAGATACAGAGGCCCCGATCTCGACCATCATCCCTGTCATGACAGTGGTTGTCCGGAGCCCGGCCAGACCAGACCCGGTCGCATCACCAGGCCCGTCCTCAGAGGCGGAGCACCCGGACCCTTTAACCCGGCTGCAGAGCAGTTGGTTTTTCAGTTTCCAGCCACGGAAGTGGAGCCAAGAAGTCCACCTGTTCCGCTACCGCGCGGCATCCCGGTGGCTGTTGGGGCCGTCAGAGTCCAAATAAAGCCTGAGCCAGATAGGGAGCTGAGGCCGGACACTGATGCCCCCTACTGGGAACGACACCAGTACCAGCTACAAGCGGTGATTGCAGCCAGAGATCGGCGACCACGGGAGTTTGCCACCCGTAACAAAGCAGAAAAAGAGCAAGTGAAGAGCGCTGCTTCTCGAGTTAAAGGGCCACAGTGCCGTGGCCTTGTGGAGCGGTTTGACCCCGAGCTAGGGTGGGGGTTCATCCGCGAAGCAGGCCTCACAGCAGGGGTGTATGTGTCCCAACGGGACGTAGCGCAGCACCTCCCTTGGGGACACCCCGGGCGCAATCTTCAACCGGAGGAGATGGTTACCTATACCCGGCATTGCGGGAAGAGGGGCTGGTATGCCCTGGAGGTAACCAAACATGTGATGTTTGAAGAAGGGTTTGTGTCGGCGTCAGTAGCACGTAGTCGCAAGGAAGCGTGGCTACGGGACCTGACGATTTACTACTAGGAATGTTGAAAAATGTTACAATGCCAGTAGTTTTACAATGCCATAGAATTGCTTTCGTACAGTTTGTTATTTTTCATATAGATATCAGCCAATGAAAGTTAGAGTGAATAATTGAAATTGAACAAAGAAGTTACCTGATTAACAACCAAATTCCTTTTCAGTGTGTACAACCGGTACATGGACTCCGTTATATGTTATAGGTATATATAAGTAAACATGGACCATGGTCCTAGGACTGGCATGACCAACATGAACTTGTGTATTGTACATAGTTGCACCTCCTATGCCAACCAGAGTCGTCTAAAACAACACCCGGGACCTTAACCTGGTCATGGACCCGCGGATAGGTTTCCAGGGGGGTCAGGTTGTTTGGGTGGCGGGTTATTGGGTCCGGGACACTTGGACTGGACTGTCGCCGGAAGGGGCTGCAACGGAGTAGGTTGAGCCTCCGTTACCAATTAAACCGGTAGCGTCCCACTGTTGGACGGTGAACTCGTAAAAGTTAGTAACGTTTAAGTACAGTACCTCCCCTGTGTGGGATGAACCCGTTAATAAATACTGTGTAATGTTTAAATTTCCTTTTTCTTCTACAGTTAAAAACAAAAATAAACCTCTGGTGTCCTGTAGCTCGGGGAAGAGCTACGTTTAACCAAGGGGGAATGTGATGCCCTGCCTATCAGGTCGTCACAGGATATTGTGCAATCTACCCTTCTGCATAGTATCCGCATCCTCCTTGGTTACGGATCCCTGTTTTTTGGTGTTGCTTGGATCAGAGCCAGTCAAAATCCTAGGAACACTTTGCACCATATCCACCAGACACACCATTGGGGGGCCTGAAGGGAATAGGACCGCTCACTTGGAGGGTTGGTAAGGGAAAGTGAAAAGTGTAGAAGGAGAAGTGAAAAAGGAGTGGAAGGAGAAGGTGGGGAGTGGTGACTCTCAGAGGGAGAGGTCACCATGTTGGAGCAGCACTCCTTTAGACTACTAGGTGCCAGACGTTGGTCTGAGCCTGGTAGGAGCTGGAACCCCAGTCGCAGGGGATCGTGTCAAGGGGCACCGATCTGCAGAGGAGGGCAGCCGGCGGCCTTGGGCCATCTCCGGGCAGGGGCCAGGGCACGACAGGGTATGTGGACCCTAGGCCGGAAAGTAGCTTCAAGCGTCCTGGTAATTTACCAGACAGGGGTGAAGTCTTCAAGATTCATCCCTCACCCGCTCCAGAATCGGGGTATTAGCGCAACGAGGGGATAGGACTGTCCCAAAACACAGTCCATCAAATCTCAAGCGTGAACCCTGAGAGCAAGCTCACTCCGATAACCATACGGGTTAGCGGGACCCGACTAGTTCCACACTACAGAGTCCAAACAGTGAAGAAGGTGCCACGGAAAAGGTCACAGGCTAACAAGCAACACCAAGGACACGGATCCAAGCATGCTCCCTCCTTGCTGCAGCGGTGCTCAGAATTCTGGTTTACAAGCTGTCGGAGTCAGTATTCTTGGACTGAGTGAGTACACAGAAACCCTTTCTTTCCCAACGGCACCCCTTTGCTACCATCACCAGGCCCCGGGGCAGAACCCCTACCCACGGAGGGGTTAAACACCTTGCTACCATATCACTGCCACCGGGCGCCCCAACAGCAGCGGTGGTACTCCATCTTACCACGCACCGTGGGTGGCGTCATGAACTTCCAAATCCCCTGTACATATCCCCCTTTTCACTTCGAGTGTGAGACCCCTCGAGACACCGCGGTTCCGGACCCGAGCGGCTCGGCCACTGACACGGGGGAGGTACAATATGATGTCGCACAAGCCCTCTGTGGTGACATCACAGGTGAGCTCAGTGGGTTTGACATGGGAGAATATTGCATTTGGGAATGGGGTTCTCCAAATAGTACAAGGACTTGTTTTTAGCAACACAAATTTTAAATGACACCATTCAGGTTACCATATGATGTACTGGAAAACGGGGACGAAACCGCAAGACATGGAAAAATAAAGTCATTGTTTTTGAATTTTAACGCTGTTTATTGTGACCTGGCACATGATTCTCCTGGTCAGTACGACTATGGCAACACAAAACCTGTCCTGTTTCCAATTGTTTTAATGGGGAAAAATAATCTAAAATTTTTAAATAGAAAAAAAGTTTGTGTTGCTGTTTTCTGAGATCCAATAAATGTTTGTTTTGCTGTTGTGGCTTTGTGAGAGTTTGTTTTTTGTGTGCCCTCGGCATTGATTTTTATTAATGGCATTTTGGGATACATATATATACTGTGTATATATATGGATATATATACTGTGTGTTTGTGTATAGTGGTGTTCATAAGTCCTGCATAGGCATAAAGAAAAATATATATTTCATACTTCTGCATCTCTACAGTGAAACTGGTGGAACATATATGTTTTTGTAATCCATCATTGTATGCCATGCTCATTTTTGAATGTCCCAAGTGTATAAATTGTTATGGTATGTGCATTTTTGATTTTTTTTTTACAGGATAACCATACCTACACCAGTACAGTGTGTAGAATGGTGAACAGGTTTCTAAGTTACTTCCAATGCAAGTTCACACAGACTTAAATTTTACTTTTTAAGATTTATTATTTTTTATTTAATTCAGAGTCCTGAAAAGGGCCTTTTGAGTGCATCTTTAGCTTCTAATACTTTATTGGCAGCCTTTGCTCTTGAGCACCAACTTGCATCTCTGTGGCATTGAGTGAACAAGCTCCCGCAGATGTTCACGAGTGATGATGTGGTTCCAGGCCTGTATTAGAGCCTCAATCAACTCTCTCTTGGTCCTTGGCTGTTTTTTAGATATATCTATTGATACTGTGACGCCCTGGGCAAGCCAGGGGTCACAGGTCACAACACCACCACACCCTACACCCCAGTTAGGAACACCAAGGCTACCAAAATCCTTGTTGCCTTCCTCCAGGGGCTGATGTTCACACCAGGGGGTGGGCCAGGCGGTTGGCTCCGCCCACCGAGGAGTTCACAGCCCTGGAGGCGGGAAGAACCAGGCAGGAAGAAGAACAGAGATAGAGTTTGGAGGAGGAAGTGGAAGGAGTTGAGCTAAGGCAGAGCTTGAGAGAGAGAACAGAGTTCAGCTAGAGTAGTGGAGGAGTAAACAGTGAAGTGGTAGAGGAGCTGAGGAGTGAAGCTGAAGTCAAGTGAAAAGTGAGAGTAGTAACGCCTGAAGTGAGTCCGGGTGTGTGCCCCGGACAGTGACAGCAAGGTCAGCAGACGGCGGTGATAGTCTGCAGGGGGGCTGCTCGGAGGTTGCTGGAAGGACCGCGGACGGGTGGTGACCCGGTGGTCTGGAGCAGTATACGAAGAACAGTCAGCACCAGGGCAGGGGCCTTTCGGATCCCGGCAAGGCTAGGAGTCGCCATAATTTGCCAAATCCGTCAGTGAAGGGGACGTCTGTCTCCTAACAACCAAGTCCCGATTGAAGGCAACAGTCCGACCGTGAAGGGGAGACACCGCCACCGCCAGGGCACCAGTTTCCCTTTGCCAGCGCCTGCGGGCAAAGTAGGGCTCCTCCGGCCCATATCCAAGCCGGGGAGTGGGTTACCGGTGGGAACCCATCGCAACCATTATCATCTTAGGTGCAGGACAGAGGGACCGTCACCGTCACCTACTGGGGAAAGCAAGTGCAGCCGTCCGTGGGAACCGTCTTTCCAGCCGTGTGTTTTACCGAGAACTGTGTCATTGTCTCAGGCTGAGTGAGTACCACAGTGCCGCAAGGCACAGCGCTGCCCCCGCGTCCCTGCACCCACCAAGCCCTGCATCACCCACCTCACCACTGGGCCCCGGGAGCACCAACCCCTACCCACGGAGGGGCAACACAACAACTGGCTGCTCCATACCATCCTTCCCGGGATCCCCATACAGACCCGCGGTGGTGTCAACAAATCACCACCACCGTGGGTGGCGTCACGGACAATAAACAATCCCCACACCCAAAAACTCCCTTTCACTCACGGGCGAGGAGCGCCGCTCTAGTCCCCGGGATCCGGCCCGTCACTCGAGCCACCGAGCAGCAGCAGGCCGCAGCAGCCGCAGTGCCAGCCGGACCTGAGCAGTAGGGAGAGCGCGGCGTCCCCTCCTCCGCCCGCGACAATACCATGCGCCACAAATTTTCAATTGGATTGAGGACTGGGGACTGGGCTAGCCAGTCAATAGTAGCCACCTTGTTCTTTTTTTTCCATTCCGTTACTGTCTTAGCTCTGTGACAAGGAGCATTATCATCCTGGAAGATATAATCCCCTGAAAACAGGTGTTGAGCACAAGGCAGCATTTCTTATAAGGATGTCTATGTATTTTTTTGTATTAACCATACCCTCTACAATATGAAGCCTTCCAACACCATTGGCTGCCATACAGCCCCAAATCATTACTTTCATCAGATGTTTCACAGAGAAGCTCAAACACTCTGGCTTGTACTCTTCATGTGGAAACCTCACATAAGACTTGCCATCATTTCCTAAAATGCAAAAAGTGCTTTCATCAATAAATAGCACTTTTTCCCACTCCTCCTTCCTCCATTTTGAATATTTCAATGCCCACAGTTTTCGCCTTTGTCTTTGTATGGCTGTCATCAATGGCTTCTTTCGGGCCTTGCACCCTCTCAATCCTGCTTCCAAACATCTCTTCCTAACAGTTGATGTTGCTACCTCAATATTGCACTTTTCTTGCCATTCTCGCAGAAGCTGAGGAGAGGTGAGCTTTCGATTGGCAAGGGATATTCTTATCAGTACTCTATCCTCCCTTTTAGTTGACTTTCTGGGCCAACCAGATCTGGGCCTGTCCTAGGTAATTCCAAGCTGCTTATGTTTCTGCAAAATTCTTACATCTATATTCTGATTACAGCCGACCTTCCTTGCGATCTGGGGGCTTGTATAACCCTCTTCATGTAGCACCACAACTCGCACATGATCCTCCGCTGACAAAAATCTGAAGGCCCCCATCATAAAGCTCTACAGTATGATTCACTAGATAGACCTACAGATAAAACAAACAAACTAAGCAGCAGATGTGATGCAATGTAATGGAATGTGATTGGCTGCCATATCCAGGTTATGATTAGTCACAAGAACCTCATCTGTGATTGGCTAATTTTGGATCTGAAGCTGTACAATATTTAGTTGTGCTTTCAATTCCCATATTGTTGCAATAATTTCTGGCAAAACTGCTTCAAAAGCTAAAAATATTACAGGGAGAGAATGCAAAATTGTTTTCTGAACAAAACCATATATAATATGTCATATTAGCATCGAAGATATTCGACAGAAAACGTTTAAAACTTGAAAAATCAATTTATCCTATGCCTATGCAGGACTTACGAACACCACTATATATATACTAGAAGGTGGCCCGATTCTACGCATCGGGTATTCTAGAATTTACGTATTGTGTAGTTCATGTATGATTCTTGTTATATATATATATATATATAGATGTTGTTGTGTGTAGTTACCAAGTGTTTGTGTAGGGGCTGTACATGTTCTGGGTGTTGTCTGGGTGTGACGGGGGGTGAGAGCGGTGTTGTATGTGTGTTGCGTGTGTTGCGTTGTTTGTGGAGCGCTGTGTGTCTGTAGCGTTGTGTGTGTGTTGCGCGGTTTGTGTGTGTGTGGTGTGTTTTGGGGGGAGGTATGTTTTGTGCAATGTGTGTGTTGTGCGGTATGTGCGTATATTTGTGTGTGCCGCGGTATTTGTGTGTTGGGTGTTGTGTGTGTGCAGCGTTGTCTGTGTGTGTGGGTGTCTGTGTAGGGCAGTTGTTTGTGGTTCCCAGTGTGTGTGTGTGTGGTGTGTGGTGTGTTGTGCAGTGCGCGCGCGTGTGTGTGTGTGTGTGTGTGTGTTGGGGGGAGGTGCGCACTCCCAAACGTGCTCCATCCCCCATGCAGCGCACTCCCCATCGTGCTCCATCCCCCATGCAGCGCACTCCCCATCGTGCTCCATCCCCCATGCTGCGCACCCCCCATCGTGCTCCATCTCCCATGCTGCGCACTCCCAAACGTGCTCCATCCGCCATGCTGCGCACTCCCAAACGTGCTCCATCCGCCATGCTGCGCACTCCCAAACGTGCTCCATCCGCCATGCTGCGCACTCCCCATCGTGCTCCATCCGCCATACTCCGCACTCCCCATCGTGCTCCATCCCCGATGCTGCGCACCCCCCCATCGTGCTCCATCCCCCATGCTGCACCAGCATAAGCCTCTCTGCCCCCAGCATCAGCTTCTCTGCCCCCAGCATCAGCCTCTCTCCTCCCAGCATCAGCCTCTCTCCTCCCAGCATCAGCCTCTCTCATCCTAGCATCAGCCTCTCTCCTCCCAGCATCAGCCTCTCCTCTCTGTCCCCAGCATCAGCCTCTCTCCTCCCAGCCTTCCCCAGCATCAGCCTCTCTCCTCCCAGCCTCCCTCCTCCCACCCTCCCCCAGCATCAGCCTCCCTCTCCCAGCCTCCCCCAGCATCAGCCTCCCCCAGCATCAGCCTCTCTTCTCTCAGCCTACCTCTCCCAGCCTCCCTCCTCCCAGCCTCCCTCAGCATCAGCCTCCCTCTCCCAGCCTCCCCAAGCATCAGCCTCCACCAGCATCAGCCTCTCTCCTTCCAGCCTCCCCCAGCATCAGCCTCCGCTAGCATCAGCCTCTCTCCTTCCAGCCTCCTCCAGCATCAGCCTCCCTCTCCCAGCCTTCCCCAGGATCAGCCTCTCTCCTCCCAGCCTCCATCCTCCCAGCCTTCCCCAGCATCAGCTTTCCCCTCCCAGCCTCCCTCAGCATCAGCCTTCCCCAGCATCAGCCTCTCTCCTCCCAGCCTCAGCCTCTCTCCTTCCAGCCTCCCCCAGCATCAGCCTCTCTCCTTCCAGCCTCCCTCAGCATCAGCCTCCCCTTCCCAGCCTTCCCCAGGATCAGCCTCTCTCCTCCCAGCCTCCTTCCTCCCAGCCTCCCCCTCCCAGCCTCCCTCAGCATCAGCCTTCCGCTCCCAGTCTCCCCCAGCATCAGCCTCCCCAAGCATCAGCCTCCACCAGCATCAGCCTCTCTCCTTCCAGCCTCCCCCAGCATCAGCCTCTCTCCTTCCAGCCTCCCTCAGCATCAGCCTCCCGTTCCCAGCCTTCCCCAGGATCAGCCTCTCTCCTCCCAGCCTCCTTCCTCCCAGCCTCCCCCTCCCAGCCTCCCTCAGCATCAGCCTTCCCCTCCCAGTCTCCCCCAGCATCAGCCTCCCCAAGCATCAGCCTCCACCAGCATCAGCCTCTCTCCTTCCAGCCTTCCCCAGCATCAGCCTCCCCAAGCATCAGCCTCCACCAGCATCAGCCTCCCTCGTCCCAGCCTCCCCCAGCATCAGCCTCCCCCTCCCAGCCTCCCCCAGCATCAGCCTCTCTCCTCCCAGCATCAGCCTCTCTCATCCCAGCATCAGCCTCTCTCCTCCCAGCATCAGCCTCTCCTCTCTGTCCCCAGCATCAGCCTCTCTCCTCCCAGCCTTCCCCAGCATCAGCCTCTCTCCTCCCAGCCTCCCCAAGCATCAGCCTCCCCCAGCATCAGCCTCTCTTCTTCCAGCCTCCCCCAGCATCAGCCTCTCTCCTTCCAGCCTCCCCCAGCATCAGCCTCCCTCTCCCAGCCTTCCCCAGGATCAGCCTCTCTCCTCCCAGCCTCCATCCTCCCAGCCTTCCCCAGCATCAGCTTTCCCCTCCCAGCCTCCCTCAGCATCAGCCTTCCCCAGCATCAGCCTCTCTCCTCCCAGCCTCAGCCTCTCTCCTTTCAGCCTCCCCCAGCATCAGCCTCTCTCCTTCCAGCCTCCCTCAGCATCAGCCTCCCCTTCCCAGCCTTCCCCAGGATCAGCCTCTCTCCTCCCAGCCTCCTTCCTCCCAGCCTCCCCCTCCCAGCCTCCTTCAGCATCAGCCTTCCCCTCCCAGTCTCCCCCAGCATCAGCCTCCCCCTCCCAGCCTTCCCCATGATCAGCCTCTCTGCTCCCAGCCTCCTCCAGCACGCCGTGCTCCTCTGCCGACACTCACACACCCGATCGCATCCACTCACACACACCCGATCGCATCCACTCACACACACCCGATCGCATCCACTCACACACACCCGATCGCATACACTCACACACACAGACACTGACGATATCGCACATACGCGATCACACTCAAAACATCCGGAGATACCACATGCCTCTGGCCATGTGATCCTCCGTCAGGTCCTGGAAGGTCACAACAGCACAGTATCGAGGCCGAGAAGCAAGCGATATCGCCGGATGCTGTGAGTGTGTGGATGCGATGTGAGGTGTGTGTGAGAGTGAGTGTGATCTGATGTGTGTGTGTTTGTGTGTGTGCTGTTATGTGTGTGCGTGTGGATCTTCCGCCGCAGCAGGACCTTGATGCGCTTGTAACCATGCGAGCATGGTTACCAACGTATCCACACCACTCCCGTGCGAGCGAGGGCCGGGGGGGGGTGGGGGTGGGGGGGGAGTACAGTACTCACCTCCGTGACAGCCGTGTCAGTTCGGGGAATGCGCGGGGGGGGGGAGGGGGAGTACAGTACTCACCTCCGTGACAGCCGTGTCAGTTCGGGGAATGCGCGGGGGGAGGGAGGGGGCGGGGCCAGAGCTAGCGTGCATTGCGTGAGGGGGGCGGGGCGTGGCGTGGCCGAATTGCCAATGCCTGCAGGGTGCCGGGGCGAGAGGCCAATCTGTGGGGGGGGCGGAGCCTGGGCGAGCGGCTGGCCAATCCGTGTGGGGGCGCAGCCTGGGCGAGCGGCCAATCCGTGTGGGGGGGCGGGGCCATGGCGAGCCCAGCGGCCAATCAGCTTTGTGTCACCGTAAGGACACAATTTTGGAGAATGACAGACAGACAGATAGACAGATAGACAGACAGACAGACAGACAGAATAAGGCAATTATATATATATATATATATATATATATATATATATATATATATATAATATATACTATATATATATATATATATGTATGTATATATATATATATATAGATATACACGTGTTGTGTATATATATGTTTTCATTACCTTTTTTATTTTTGAAAGGGGGTTCATATAAAAGTTTACATTTTTTATTTTCAGATTTCTAAAAACTTTTTTTGTCCCCTTTAGTGGACTTGAACTTGTAATCACCCAATCGATTATACTTTATAACAAATTTAACACATAGTGAAACTGCGATTCTCCTATGAAGGTCAGCCAACTACCACGGTAACCCATGAGTTCAATAGAAGACGGCATGCACACCAGGAATGATGTCATTTATATGCTGTTGTTAGAGGTTGACAGCGGCATTTAAATGGTCAAACTGCAACGATCTGAGTTATTACTCTAGTCACCAGCAGATGCCAGCTGTGTTATACAGTGGGCGTCTGCCCGGTATGGAGTCTCTGCTCCTGAGCCAGTTTCATAGTTGCCTTAGCAACTAATGATGACCATGTACATTATAGGTCATTCATGTGTTAAAGAGATTCTGTCACCTCCAAAACACAAATTTAAACTAAGAACATAGTCATATATGAGACTTGTTTTGGTGTTTGCTTTTTGTTTGGTTATTGAGACAATTTTTTTTTCAACTGTTGTGATAATTGATCAGTAAATGGGCCTTCAATATGCTCTGGCTGCATGATATTCATTGCAGGGGGATGCCCACATGCAGCAGAAACATTAAAGAGTCATTCCCATCTCCAAGATCCAATGCCAATATGTAGTAGGTGTAATAATAATAATATTAGCAAATACCTTCAATTAGAAATGTATTATAGTTCTCCTGATAAAGCCATGTCTTTAACCTCATGTGCAGGGCATTATATGATCTTAGGTATCCATGGTGATGACCACGAGCAACTAACTCACAATATGCGCAGCTGTAACAATGGATACCTAAGATCCTGCAATGCCCTGCACATGAGGTAAGTAACATACGGAATCTGAAGAACTCTACTACATTTCTAATTGGAGGTGTTTGCTTATATTATTATTATTACACCTACTAAATCTTGGGATAGGATCTTGGAGATGGGTATACCCTTTTAAGTCTGTGCATACGTTGAGTATTTGGTTGCAAAAATTTCTGCACTTCTTGGCAGGAAAATTGCAGCTCAAAATGCAAAAATGCTCATTTTTGCATGTGTTTTGTTAATTGATCTTAATTGTGAAAAATGCTGAAAGTATTGACCGGCTGCAGAGTCTTTTCTGCACCAAATCTGCAAGGAGAAAAAACTCAATATGTGCACTACACTTAAAAACTAAAAAACAAATGAAAATGTGCGTTTTTATCACGTTTTCTGATACTTTTTTTGGTGCAGTTTTGTCACAAAACTTGCAAGAAAATCTTGATGCCAGCAAAGTCAATGAGAATCCTTAAGTGTAAAGCACACGTTGAGTTTTTTTTCTCTTTGCAGAGTTGGTGCAGAAAATAATCTGCAACATGTCAATTCTTCCAGCGTTTTTGCATGTTTGTTTCACCATTGAAAAAGAAAAAAATGCATCAAAAACATATTTTTTCCTGACAAGAGATGCAGAAATGGTGCAGAAAATTCTGCATCCAAATACTCAACATGTGCACACAACCTTATTCTGGGACTGCATGGGGACTTTTGTCACACTGCCAAATATTGCTACAGACATTACAGCATTATGCAGGCAAATGGAATCAAATTGCGACCCTAGGGCAGGGATCCTGTGACATATCTCCTTGCCATGACATACAGTAGGCTGACTAAAATAGTGTGTGCTGTAATGTTTTCATCACATACCGGCGGTCTTTGTGGAATTTGACTCTTGTGCACTATAACATTGGCTGCTGTGTCAGCATGGAGGGGTTGTTTGTTCAACTGAAACTATCCAAGGAGTGAAAATAGACAGGTTTAAATGAAGTATAAGAGTTTGTTCATTGTGGGCCTGATACATCTATGCTTTTACACCAATAGTCTGAAGTTAAGTTTCTTAATTTTGGCACAACTTGAGTCTGCGCTAAAAGTATGCAACTTATGCCGTTCTCACACTATTTTCACCCCGCTCCTACAAAGTGGGGTGTGGTGACCGCCGCTTGACAGTTTATTGACAAGTTGCGGCAATCGCTCTGCCACAACTCTTACTCCAGCATTGGCCAATACCCCATATCTGGTGGAAAACTACCGTCTGGGCTCACGGCAGGGCTCGAAAGGGAAGGAGCGCCATTTGACTTTTCAAATACAAAATTATCTGGAATCATGACCGGATGCCATGTCGCATTTGATGAGCCCCTGGTGTGCCTAAACAGTGGAAACACCTCACAAGTGACCCCATGTTGGAAACCAGATCCCCCAAGGAACTTATCTAGATGTTTGGTGAGCACCTTGAACTCCCAGGTGCTACACAGAATTTTAGACTGTTGAGCCGTGAATATGAAACAAATAGTTTTTTCCCACAAAAATGTTGCTTGAGCCTCAAAATATTTCATTTTCACAAGGGTAGCAAGAGAAAATGGACTCCCCCAAGATAATTTTCAAAGCCTAAAAATCTCTGAAACACTTTAAGTTTAGAAGGTTGCACCCAATCAAGGACGCCTGTGCCTTAACGGGATCCATCTGAAACCCCAATGTAAATATGACCTAAAATATATACATGTTGAACCTCAAATTGACATTTCACCAGTTTGGCAAATAAATGATTGTCACAAAGAATTTGAAGAACTTGTCATCCAAATAAATCCCTACAAATCTACCTACCAAGAGCAAATATTAAATTCATGAAGTTCTAAAAACCACCGGAACATTAGTCAACCCGAATGGCATCAGCAAATTTTCAAAGTGACCCTCAGGTGTACTTGGAAGCGGTTTTCCACTTGTCATCTTGTCGAACACGTATGAGGTTATATACCCCTCTCAGGTCAAGTTTAGAAAACCATTTAGCTCCAACCAACTGATTAAACAGATCAAGTATGAGGGGTAAAGGATAAGGACTATGGACTATGATCTATTTTTTATCTCACTAAAATCCAGACATGGACACAACCCTCCATCTTTTTTTCTTAACAAAGGCAACCGGAGAGGTGCATGGCTGTATATGCTCTGTGGCCAGACTCTTCTTAATAAAATTTTTCAAGACCTATTTTTCTGGAACAGAGAGCTTAAACAAACTAGACTTAAGCATTTTAGCATCTGGTTTAAATTCAATGGCGCAATGATATGCTCTATGCAAAGGAAGAACTTCACACTCAGTCTCAGAAAACATATTCTCAGAATCCTGAAACAACTCTAGAAGGTGAGATCTCACAGAAGCCAAGGGTCTGGACAAACAACTAGTAAAACACAAGTCCCCCCAATACTTAATCTCACGGGTCTCCCAATTGATGGTAGGATTGTGTTTAACTAACTAGGGCATGCCTAACACACGTTTAGCGGGTAAGGAAGGTAGAACAATGAATTAAATAGATTCTGTACATAACGCATGTACCTTTCATGAACATATTCCCAACCTTAGAAGTAACATGACTTTGAAAAAGGCTAGAATTATCAATCACTGACACTTGAATGGGATGACCGAGAGTTGAAACATTGTACCCTCATTCAATTGCATGATCACGTGCCCCTCCTGGCTGGTTGTGGCCGGTAGAGAGGTAACACGGAGCTGGATCTAGGATTTTGTGAATGCTTCTTTGAGGGAGGGGTCCTTTCCGGCTCCCTACAAGGAGGCAATTGTGCGTCCCCTCCTCAAGTGGCCTTCCCTGTACCCGCCAGATTTTAATCTCTTAACGACTTGGTGACATGGTACTTAACGACACATGACATACCCAGTACGTCATGTCGAAATCGCGACACCGCAGCCCCGGTGAGTGCAATCGGTTCACACAAACCTTAGATTCGGGAAGGAGGGGACCTCTGCCTGACCTCAGGAAGGGAGTGCCTCCTCCCCGGACCTACGGAGGCTGTGATTGGCTGACGAATGCCGCTCAGCCAATCACAGCCACTGTAATGTTTCAGCCATTGAAAATGGTTGAAACATTGAAATCCAGCCATGATCAGTGCAGCTATAGTACTGATCATTGGCTGGAGCTAGGTGATCGCTACTTCACCCGCCCCCAGCTCTGATTGGAGAGACCGGCCTTGTGACCGATCTCTCCAATCACTGTGTATATGGGGCCGGTGACCTGTAGGTGACCACCCCCTTAGCTTCACTCTGTCCATGGAAGCTGAGGAAAGCGATCTCTGCACGTGCCCTGGTAAGTCCCTGCCCCTGATCCCGCAATCGGCCGCCCATGCCCCCGATCCCCCGATCCGCCGCCCTCTATTTGCTGCCACCGCTCTCCCTCATTAGCCGCTGCTCCCCTCTGTGATCTGCTACCTGCTCTCTCCCATCCTATTCATCTGCTGCCTGCTTTCTCCCATCCTCTTCATCTGCTGCCCCCTCTCACCCTCCCCGATCTGCTGCCCCCGCCCCGATCTGCTGCCCCCTCCCTGATCTGCTGCCCCCTCCCTGATCTGCTGCCCCCTCCAACCTCTCACCCTCCCTGAACTGCTGACCCCTCCAACCTCTCTCACCCTCCCCGATCTGCTGCCCCCTCCACCACCTCTCACCCTGATCTGCTGCCCACCCTCTCCCATCCTCCGCCGCGCCCTCTCCCATCCTCCGCCATGCCCTCTCCCATCCTCTGCCGCGCCTCCATCCGCAGCGCACTTTCCCATCCTCCATCCATCTTTTTTTCCCTCCCACCTAGTCCCCCCCTTTTTGCAGCACATCCGTGCGTGCGCCCTGATTTTTTTTCTGTAAACTAAGAAAGAAATACAAATAAACTTAGTTGAGGGCCAGTAAAATTATACTGTAGTAATCGTCAACTACAGTATTTTTACTGAATATTGTAAGGGTCAGCCCAGTGCCACACGTGAGAGCGATGCACGAGTCTCACATCGCATCATCCGTCACGGTCGCGCTCTACCAGACAGAAGTGTGCGGCTGTGCCGGGTGATGCTATGTGAGATTCGTGCATCGCTCTAACGTTTGTCACTTGCCTTAGTGTCAGTTGCAGGCGCTCATATTATTATTTTTTTTTTTACTGACGTCCATATTTTTTATTTCACCAAACTAATATTTTTTGTATGGGGGGTCTAGTTTCCAAAATGGGGTCAGTTGTGGGGGAGCTCCATTGTTTAGGCACCTTAGGGAGTCTCCAAACGCAACATGGCATCCGCTAATAATTCCAACCAATTTTGCTGTGAAATGGCACTCCTTCTCGTGTGAGCCTGCCGTGCGCCCAAACAATTACTTTCCACCACATATGAGGTATCTGTGTATTCAGGAGAAATTGCACAATACGTTTTATGGTGCATTTTTTCCTGATACCCTTCTGAAAAAAAAGCTACCTGGTTGAAATAACAATTTAGTGGTAAAAAAAATATATATTTTCACAGCTGAACATTATAAGCTTTTGTGAAGCCTCCAGGGGTTCAAAGTGCTCACTAAACATCTAGATAAATTCCATGAGCTGTCTAGTTTTCAAAATGGGGTCACTTGTGTGGGAGCTCCATTGTTTAGGCACCTCAGAGGGTCTACCAACGCAACATCACATCCGCTAATGATTCCAGACAATTTTGCTTTCAAAAAATCAAATGATGCTCCTTCTCTTCCGAGCCTTGCCGTGCGCCCAAACAATTGATTTCCACCACATATGAGATATCAGTGTACTCAGGAGAAATTGCATTTTTTTCCTGATACTCTTGTAAAAAGGCTAAATTTTATGGCTAAAGTAACATTTTTGGGTAAAAAAAGTTAAATTTTCATTTTTTCCTTCTACATTGCTTTGGTTGCTGTGAAGCTCCTAAAGGGTTAATAAACTTGCATGTGGTTTTGAGCAGAGTGAGTGGTGCAGATTTTAGGATGGGGTCACTTTTGGGTATTTTCTGTCGTCTAGGTTTCTCAAATCACTCCAAATGTGATGTGGTACCTAAAAAATTTTTTTTGTAAATTTTGTTGGAAAAATTAGAAATTGCTGATGAAATTTGAACCCTTCTAACTTCCTAATGAAAAAAGAAATTGTTTTGAAAATTGTGCTGGTGAAAAGTAGATATGTGGGAAATGTTATTTAGTAAGTATTTTGTGTGACATATCTCTCAGATTTATGGGCATAAAATTTCAAATTTTGAAAATTGCAAAATTTTTAAAACTTTTTGCCAAATTTCTGAAATTTTCACAAATAAACCCAAAACATATTGGCCTAAATTTACCACTGACATGAAGAACAATATGTCACGAAAAAACATTGTCAGAATCGCCAGGATCCGTTGAAGCGTTCCAGAGTTATAACCTCATAAAGTGACACTGGTCAAAATTGCAAAAAATGTCCGGCTCTTTAAGTTGAAAACAGGCTGGGAGCTGAAGGCGTTAACAACTATCGTCAAGTCTCCAACCTTCCCTTTGTTGGGAAGGTTATAGAGAAGGTGGTGGCACTCAACCACAGCGGTCCTTGGATGAGATCGATTACCTAGGCTCTTTACAGTCCGGTTTAAGGCCTGGCTAATTCCACTGAAACTGCTTTGATCGCATTGATGAATGATCTCTGGCGGGCCCGGGATAGAGGTGAGTCCTCTATTCTGGTGCTTCTTGACCTCTCAGTGGCTTTCGATAGCATAGATCATGGTATCCTTCTGCGCCGATTGGAGGGATTGTGAGTGGGAGGCACTGTTTTACGGTTGTTCTCCTCCTATCTCTCTGGTCGCAGTCAGTATTAGTGGGGGGTCAGAGGTCGTCTCCTAGGTCTCTCCCTTGTGGGGTGCCTCAGGGGTCAGTCCTCTCACCCCTGCTATTTAACATCTATATGAAACCACTGGGTGAGATCATCCAACGACACGGGGTACGTTGCCATCAGTACCCGGATGATACACAACAACGAAGCAGCAGAGGTGATGTGTCGGTGTCTGGAGGCTTTGAGGGTCTGGATGGGTGATAATAGGCTTAGGCTGAATCCCGACAATACGGAGTGGCTGTGGGTATTGCCTCTTAGGGACAATTCAAACTGTCCCTCCATTAGCTTTGGGGGGGAGTTTATTACCCCCTCAGAGAAGGTTTGCAACTTGGGAGTCCTCCTCGATCAACGGGTAACATTAGACCACAATGTATCGGCTCTGGCGAGGAAACCGTTTGCCCAGGTTCGCCTAGTGCACCAGTTGCGCACTTATTTGGATCGTGAGGCTCTACGCACAGAGGCCCATGCCCTTATTACTACTGCAACACTCTCTATATGGGGCTACCCTTGAAGAGTATTCGGAGACTGCAGGTAGTCCAGAATGCAGCCACAAGAGCCATTGTGGGACTTCCTAGATGTTCCCACATTTTGCCAACACATCGCGAGATGCACTGGCTACCGATTAGTCTGCGAGAACAACTCAAAGTGTTGGTGATCATCTATAAAGCCCTACATGCTATAGGACAAGCATACCTTCAAGATCGTCAGATACAGCAAATAAAGTTGTGTCGGATAAGGCTAATAATTTATGACTGTGTTAAGATGGGTATGAATGGAGTATGTCTGTTAGGGGTTTTATAATTTTTAAAGTAAAAAAAAAAGATATATTTATTTTACGTTAATTGTTTTATTTGTTAAAGGCTTTGTAGTTTGCATTTATATGTTGTGAGCTGCTCTGAGTCTTTGGAGAAGGGCGGCATACAAATTTGACAAATAAATAAAATAAATAAAAATCACTGTCAATGAGATCTAAGGCAGAACCTGAATCTACAAATGCAGAAGTATCAATAAACCCAGATTTAGTTCCCAAAGACACTTGTAAGAAAAATACAGAAGTATGCATGAGAGATAATTTCAGACTCTTAGAACTTGCGTATTTCCATCTTAAACTTCCTTTTCTCTAGTCACCCTCCATGACAGTGTAACGGTGGGCAGGGGGTGCCTCAGCTGTAGTCGTGGTCCCGTGCCCGGAGGGCACCAAGCGCACCCCGGTGGCGGCCGTCACTGAAAACATGGGAGCACATGGAGCAAGCAGTAAGGGGAATATGGAGGGCTGGGGATCATCCCACAGGGAAATACCTGGTTTCTCCAGCACAGTGGTCCTTTCCTGATCACCAGCATCGTCCTTAGCAACAAGGAATTGTCCAAGATAACCAGGCAACTTAAACAGGTTTTCTTTATTAAAGTCCATCTTACAGCCGTACATTAGCTCCATCCTTCTGTCTGTCTCACCTCTGGTAGGTGCGTATTGTTATAGGCTTTGAGACCGGTCACCATGACCTCATACAGGTAGTTCAGGGCCGCCACTGAAATGAACTACTGGATACAGTGCCCTCGGACACTACTCCACACCACAGTCCCAAAGAGGTGCCCATGGGCTTATTCCTATTTGCCGCACTGATTCCCTGCAAGCCCACAATCTTTCCTCAGACTTTCTCAGGTCTCCAGCTGCAGGATCCTGTGCCAGCCGCAGGACTCAGTAGAGTGGTCCAAATGATGTCTCTCTTGGCAGCTCCCTCTCTCCTGTGTCTCCTTCTTTACTCCATCATCAGAGGTGTCCCACTTTCCTTCATTCTGATTTCTTTCTCGTCCCCTTGCTCCTGCTCTGTCTTGTGTCCCAAACTTAACTAACTTCAACCATCTCTATCTGCACACCACTGTAACTTTATCTCCACTTTCCTTGTTAAAAGTTCCACATAGCCAGTGACTTTGCTGCTCCACAGGCCTGAGGCCTGACTCCGACCCAGGCTGGGCCCTAACTGACGTTTCCACAGAAACAGTCTCTTTACCTATGCACCAGCTACTCCCTTATAGGCTAATTTCAAATTCCCAACTGTCTGTTACCAGGCAGATTTAGCCTTCAACTGCATACCTATGCCTGCTCCTAGTGCCAGTGTCCTGCTCTTGGGTGACATCAAGTGGTAGCCCCATAAAATTACACATTATTGTAACAATACATTAATAACCCCATACAACACATTCAATAAATGCTTCACAACTATGTGATGTCTTCAGGGAGGCATCTTCTCTCTCTCTGGGGTTGCGACCACCCTCTTACAACAGCACCACAGGAGTTAACTCCACGCCCTAATAGGGACAGGAAACACAGAGGTTAAATAACCCCTCCCCACCTCCCATCTTCAGTGTGGTTTCCTGTCCCTACTGGGGCACGAAGAGTACCTGTGGTGTTCTGTGGCCAGTGACTACAGTACTGTAGGAAAAAAACTATTTGTCTTATCACCGGGCTGCTGAGTTCGGAGCCTGCCGCTTCCGTCTTCCGTCGCTGCTCCCGTCTCCCCTGGATTCGGAACCTGCCTGCTCTCCCTGTGCCTCACATTAGGTAAAGCGGAGCTACTTTAGGTCAGTTATCCAGTTGTCCTCGATATCATCGATCTTGATTCTGGCTGGTTTGCTTCTGGCCAGTTGTTCAACATAGGACAATATTTTCTGTGGAAGCTTATGATCCGTGCTATGTGTGAAAGGCTGACATATATTATGTTATATTCTGTCACAACTGAAGCATAGACCCAGAAGGGCTTAACTACAGAATTGAGCACTCATCCCATCATGAACAGACATAGAAAATGCTGTCCTCTGCTCTGGAATGGGAGTAAACTTGTTAGAACCCTAGATGAGGCAGCTACCAGACAATGTGGGTGCATTGCCAAATTGGACTACATCAGTAAGGTATATAAGTTATTATTCTAACATTTTTATGTATATATTTGGCTGGAAATCCCTCAATATAATACATGATCCAGGTGTATTCTAGAATGAGATTTTTAATTTTAGGCAAGTTATCTTCGCCATGTACAGTTGTGCTCAAATATTTACATACCTTGACAGATTTTTTTGCTTTTTTTGGCCTTTTTTCAGAGAACATAAATGATAACAAAAACTTTTTTCCACTCATGGTTAATGGTTGGGTGAATCCATTTATTGTCAAACTACTATGTTTTCTATCTTCAAATCATAATGACAACCAAAAACATCCAAATGACCCTGATCAAAATTTCACATGCCCTGGTCATTTTGGCCTGATAACATGCACAGCAGTTGACACAAATGGGTTTGAATGGCTAATAAAGGTAATGTGATGCCCTGGTGCCGCCAGGTGGTCACACACAAAATAGGCCCCCGCATAAAACCTTCCCTCACAGGGTTACACCAAGCCGACAAAACCCTAGTCACCCCCCAGGGCAGGAAAGGCACACCAGTGGGCGGGACCAGGCGGAAGGAAAACGCCCACCTAGGGGTCTAGAGAACCCAGAGCGGGAAAATAAGTAGTCGAAAGAAGGAGTTCTAAGTGAGAGTTCAAAGGAGAGGAGAAGAGAAAGTCAAGTTTAAGTGAAGCCAGAGAGAAAAGGCGTCGGGGTTGGAGCCCCGGCGTGCTGGCTAGGTGGCAGATGGTGGTCTGTGTCTGTCAGGAGATGGGAAGACGGCTGCCAGAGATCCAAGGTGGACCGGGATAGGGTAGGAGCCCGCCGGTACCGATACCGGAGAACCGACCCAGAAACCGTGCACAGAGGGGGTACCTGGACCCTGAAGCAGAGTTCAGAACCACCGGCTTTGTTAATTAACCAGTTGAGGACAGGATTATAGGTCCTGTCCCACCAAAAGTCCGAAAAGCAGACCAGCAGCCCAACGCGGGGCATAGGGCATCCGCCAGGGTCACTTTAGATCCCACGGGTCAGCGTCTGCGGGCAAGGCTCCCACCCGTAGTTCTGGGAGCGGGCTCCCGTGTTCTATACCGAGGAGTCCAACGAAAACTAAAACCAGTGCAGAGGAAAGTAACACAGACCATCACCTCGGGTGAGGGACCAGAATACACACGGCCGCGGCGGCCGACCACCAACACCTTGGTTTACCGTTGATTCATTTGACTGTGAGTACACTGACATTCCCCGGTCTGACCGGGCGCGCCGGCCCCTGCAGCCACCATCCTCAGCACAGAGACACTGGGCCATGGGGCATCCATCCCTACCCACGGAGGGGTTGATATCCAGCTGCCATCCCATCGCCCCCAGGTGCTCCCCAACAGCAGCGGTGGTGCTACATCTCACCACATACCGTGGGTGGTGTCACGTAGTTCTTACAGCAATCCCCGTACATATACGTCCCCTTTTATTTGAAGTGTCCGCGTGACCCCCGGGTCCGGAAGAATCCCTCGAGCCACACTGCGGATCCGGATCCGAGCAGCACGGCTGCTGCTGACGTGGGGGCGGCACAGTAACATCTTCACTTGTGACCTGTTTGGGATGCAAAGAAAAACCCACAAATAACATCAGCTGAAATACAGGACTCACTGAAAACTAGTGGTGTGGCTGCTTCAGGATGCACAATAAGGAGGCACTTGAAGAAAAATGGGCTGCCTTGTCGAGTCTACAGAAGAAAGCCATTACTGCGCAAATGCCCCAAAGTATCTCGCTTACAATATGCCAAAAAAGCACAGAGACATGCATCCAAACTTCTGGAACAAGGTAATTTGGAGTGATGAGACAAAAATCGAATCTTTTGGCCACAACCATAAATGTTACATTTGGAGAGGTGTCAACAAGGCCTATGATGAAAGGAACACCATTCCTACTGTAAAGCACAGAGGTGGATCGCTGATGATGTGGGGATGTGTGAGCTACAAAGGCACAGGATATTAGGTCAAAGTTGAAGAAAAGATGAATGCAGCAAAAACTGGAGGCAAATTTGCACTCATCAGCCCGGAAGCTAGGACGTACTTGGATGTTTCAACAAGACAACGATCCAAAACAAAAGGCCAAGTCGACCCGTCATTGGCTACAGAAGAACAAAGGGAAGGTTCTGGCGTGTTCATGTCAGTGTCCTGACCTCAATATTATTGAGCCACTCTGGGGAGAACTCAAGTGCGCAGTTCATGCTAGAAAGCCCAGGAATTAACAGGAACTTGAGGCTTTTTGCCAAGAAGAATGGACAGCTTTACCATCTGAGAAGATAAAGCGCGTCATTTGGATGTTTTTGGTTGTCATTATGATTTAAAAAGAGAAAGCACAGTACTTTGACAATAAATGGCTTCACCCAACCACTATCCGTGAGTGGGAAAAAATGTTTTGTGTTATCATTCATATTCTCTGAAAAAAGGCCAAGAAAGCAAAAAAATCTGCCGGGGTATGTAAATTTTTAAGCACAGCTGTATGATGAAATTCTTGCTCTAACTGAGCTCCAACTCTGGAAAAAAAAATCACAACATATAAAACTAATTCAGATACGTAAGGGACCTCTAGGTCTTGTACAGGGATAACTAATAATATGTGTAATGTATGGTATATCGGCTCACTTGGCTGCTTCACGAGGTACACAGAGGTACACTTCTCATTTAAAATTCCAGCAGATTTATTAAAAGCTTCATAAACTGACACAAAATAAAGCAAAACGACAACAGCCCTACTGGCATAAAGAAACCAAAACAGTACTCAGTCTGTACATCTGGGGGATCCACCCTCTCAGAATCAGGATTCACTTTTTGCACAATTCCAGTCCTGGAATCTGCAACCTCCAAACACAGAACATTAATGATTCCAGACTCCTTGCTTTTCCCTGCTGGACCACACCCTTGGGTGGAGATATGTGAACAACCATTCCACCCATTTCTTTGACTGTTCACAAAGAGCCCAGCCCTTGTTATAGCCGATTAACCCTCTCAGCACTATAATGATGCCAGAGCTTACGTTCCGGGCTTCACATCACTAAAGCTAATAACCTCGGTGAAAAGTATCTCCTCTCCAGGATTTTACTATTGACCATATTACATATGTCACATTCTTAAATTTTGTATTATATGCTAGAACCAGGTGACTGGTCTTGTACATATGATTTTAGCTTGGAAAATAACCCCCTGCCTGTGCTCACCACCTAAACACAGTAAAGCACCTATATCCCTTTAAAGTATGTGACAATTTTCTTTGAAATTCCCTGCCTGCATAGTAAATAGCTTACAACATGAGCCGTTCTCAGTATTATATAGGGAGAAATATGTTGCCAGCAGTTGCTATAGAAATGGATAAATGACCTAGAATTTACTCTTGGCACAGAAAAAAGTTTAAAATTTCTATATAGCTTCAGTAGTATATGCATGTATATATATTTATACAGTGCCTTGAAAAAATATTCATACCATGTAAACTTTTAAACATTTTTTTCACATTACACCCACAAAATTGTATTTTATTGGGATTTTATATGATATACCAACACTATGAAGCAAGTATTTGTGAAGTGTAAAGAAAGTGATAAATGTTTTTCTAAATATTTTAAAAATATAAATCTGAAAATTGTAATGTGCATTTGTATTCAGCCCCCCAAAGTCAATACTTAGTAGGACCACCTTTCATTGCACTTACTGCTGCAAGTCTTTTGGGGATGTCTCTACCAGCCTTGAACATCTAGGAGGCTGAAACTTTTTGTTCATTGTTCTTCGTAAAATATCTCTAGCTCAGTGAGATTGGATGAAGACGTCTGTGATCCGCAATTTTCAAGTCTTGCCACAGATTCTCAAGGGGATTTAAGTCTGGACTTCGACTGGGCAATTCACACACATGAATATGCTTTGATCTATATACCATCCATTGTAGCTCTGGCAGTATGTTTAGGGTCATGTTCCTGCTGGAAGGTGAACTTATGCCTCAGTCTCAAGACTTTTGCTGCCTCTACCAAATTTTCCTTCATGATTTCCCTGTATTTAGCTCCATCCATCTTCCCAGTAACTTTAACCAGCTTCCTTGTCTCTGCTGAAGAAAAGCCTCCCCACAGCATGATGCTGCCCCACCATGTTTGATGGTGGGGATGGTGTTTTCAGGGTGATGTGCAGTGTCAGTTTTCCACCACACTTAGCGTTTTGCATTTAACTCAAAAAATTCAATTTTAGTTTCATATGGTTAGAGCATCTTTTTTCACATGCTAGCTGTGTCCTTACATGGCATGTGGAAGAAGGTGCTTTGGTCAGATGGGAATCCAATTGAGATTTTGTGGCAAGACTTCAAAATTGCTGTTCACAGACGCCTCCATCCAATCTCAGTAAGCTAGAGATGTTTAGCAATGAAGAATGGGTAAAAATTTCAGCCTCTAGATGTGCAAAGCTGGTAGAGAGATACCCCAAAAGACTTACAGCACTAAGTGCACTGAAAGGTAATACTAAAAGGTATTGACTCAGGGGGCTGAATGCAAATGTATGTCACATTTTTAAAAATTAGATTTTAAAAATATTTTAAAAATCATGAATAATTTCTCTTACACTTCATAAATACTTGCTACTTAGTGTTGGTATGTCACATAAAATCCAAATAAAATACAACTTTGCGAGTGCAATATAAAAAAGTGTAGAAAAGTTCACGGGGTATATATACTTTTTTAAGAAACTGTACAAAAGAGAATGTTGGAGGCAATGGTTAGCACTGGGTTAAAATCCCACCATAGACAACATCTGCAATAAGTTTGTATGTTCTTATGTTTGCATGCGTTTCCTCCCACTCTCCAAAGACGTGGTTATAGGGAAATTAGACCCAATGTGGACACTGGTGATAATGTCTGTAGAGCGCTGTGGAAAATAGTAGCACCACATAAGCAAGTAACAAACTGTGTATGGTCAATTTTTTATTGCTGCTACAATCATTTTTCAGGCACATTTTTTAAATTTAGATTTATAGGTAAATTATTGTTTTTCTGTTAATGTGACTGATCATATATGGGTACTGTTTTCCTTTGTTATGGTATTTACCTTAAATTTAAATAAATGCTATTTATATGATTGCACAAGTCTTTTTGAAAAATGACTTTACATTTATTTATACAGTCTTATTGATTTTATTGCTTTGGTCCAAGCCATGAAGGCTCGAGTATATTATGGAAAGCCATTAACTATTCATTGGCTGGTGGTCCAGTTAAATAAACAAAGTGTTCAATGCTGATTTTTTTCATTTAATTATGTTTGTTTGTTCCATTTAAAATCCATATACTGTATGTTTAGAAAAATGGCATAGTTCCATGCCAATTAATAGCAGCCCCTTCCCATTTGGTTCTAATAGTCATTTCCAGTGATGGAAATTTCTTTTCGTGATCCCCTTCATCTATTTTGTAGGTTTTCTCCCAGTGATGTGAGTGGGTATCTGAAAGAAAACCAAATAAGTAATTTATTAAATAAATTGCGTTATCCTTTGTTAATTTTAAATCCCCATACAGTATACAGCCAATTTCATACAGTCAGTAACCATCCTACAGGGTACAACCTACTATTCAATTTTTTTTCTCAACAATTGGACCAAAATTCATGTATAGTCCAACAATTTTATGGACATTTACCACACCCAGAATTAAAGAACACACCCCTAATAAGACCATAGCCCCTAAGAGGTCAAGAATAAGAGCAGATACTAAGAATTGTACTCAGTCCACAAAAAAGCAGAAAGAGGGGGCACACACCAGCAGTATAAAATGTTTTTCTTTATTTGTGCTCCATAAAACATATTGGCAGTGAGCAGGTATGCAGGAAGATGCAGAGAGTGACTGGACGATGGCCGTTTCACGCTTCCCAAAGCTTCTATAGGTTCTATCTGGAATTCCCAGCTGTTGGGACACATGGAGGCTTTGAACTCTGGTAAGAGTTCAAAGCCTTCAGATGCCCCAGCAACTGGGAACTCCAGGAATCTTAAAGATTAATTTAATTCTTCTGGGCCTCATAGCTGCTGGGAGACCTGGTGGCTGTGACCTCTGGTAACCAGGTGTTGCGGCAGCTGTCAACTCGGTAACATTAAAGGAGCCTTAAGGTCACTGAAGTTAACAGCCATTGGTACACCTGAAGGCTGGGAACTCTAGTAAGAGTTCAAAGCCTTCAGATCTCTCAGCAGCTGGGAACTCCAGGAACCTTCAAGTTTCCATTAAAGCCTCCTTTCAGGGAGCCTTTAAGGTTCCTAGAGTTTCCAGTTTTGGGATACCTGGAGGCTGTGAATTATGGTAAGAGTTCACAGCCTTCAGATCTCTAAGCAGCTGGGAACTCCAGTAACCTTAAAGGCACTGAGTGCACCTGAGGTCATATCTGGCAGCTCCCATGCTGCTCTCAGTGTGTCCCGGAGGCTGCGGTGAGTGGTCACGTGTTCTAAAATCACCGCTCACCATGGCCTTCAGATGTAGCAGAGCTGAGATGGGATGTCGTGGGATGTCATGTGGATTACGTCAGATCTGCAGAGGTGTTTTTGGGGTTTATAAATTGGTGAAAGAGGGTGTGAGTTTTTATTTAAAACAAATAATTTTTGTTTGTTTTTTTATTCTTTTCACTTACAGGGTTGGTAAGGGGGGGTCTCGGACACCTCTCCATTACCAACCCAGGGCTTGATGGCAGCCATGATTTTTGACAAATCACAGCCGACATCAGCACCATATATTTCCCCGATTGATAGTGCACCAGGGCAATCGGGATAAACCTTGTAAAGTGCCACAATTGGTGCATTTAATGGATGCTCCAATCATGGGGTGGCTGTGAGCTGCTATTTTTATGCTGTGGAGGGTCCAGTAACCATAGACGTTGCCAGTCTGAGAATACCAGTCCCCAGCTGTCTGCTTTATCTTTGCTGGTTATCAAGAACGTGCCTCTATTTTTGATAATTAGCCAAGATAAAACACTGGTTATCATAAATAGGCAGGGGACCACACTTCAAAGTGACATAATACTCTGACAACATTGTTCCCAGAAGTGACCTGTGCTTCAGAGTTGCATCCAGGCATCATCTCCTTGCTGTTCGTATTCAATTTTAGCACTTTTCCATCCATTTCAGCATTTTTACAGACCCGCCAGACATCCTGGGAGGGTCCGTCAGAACATTTTTTGAGTTTCCCATTAACTTGCATTGATTTGTTATGTGTGACAAATACACGAATAGTACAAAATATTTGAAATGAATAATCCAAACCCGAATATTTCAGCCTTTGTCTATCACTACTTATTTTGACTAGAAAACCTCCCAGTTACCTGGAGCTGTATTTCGGCACCTTTAGAAATTTATGTTGCCCTACTGTAGTTCTGTGTACATTCTTGCATGCTCTGTGGGCAGTGTCGGACTGGCTAACTGAGAAACCGCCAGTAATATTAGGCCTGGCTGCGGTTACCTGCATTGACCTCCGGAGCTCTCACCTGAGTTCCGGAGTGCAGCCTGGACTGAACTCAGGGTTTGCAGGACTGAACCGCGAGCACCGACTGATTCCCCAGTGATTGTGGTTCAGTTCATGACAGCTGCGGACAGGATTATGCTCATGAATATTCACTGGATCGCGGGCCCGGAAGCAGCAGTGCCAGGTACAGCAGCATCGGGGACAGGTGAGTATAGAGGTTCCTGCTGTCCGTGTGCTATCATGGAGAGCACACTATCAGCACACGCTGAACACACACGCATAACACGCACACATACGCACCCATACCACAGACCATGAAAAACTTGTGTTTTTATCACGGACGTGTGAAGGGGGCCTAACTTTGTTCAATGTTGTGTTGACCACATCTATGATAGCTGTATATTGTTTTTGGTAGCATAGAGTTCAAGTTTTATTTCATTGTAATATCAGCAATATTGATATCTGGAAGGCTGATAGAAGTCTTAAGGTCGCTTTACACGCAAAGACATCGCTAATGAGATATCGTTGGGGTCACGGAATTCGTGACGCACCTCCGGCCTCGTTAGCGTTGTCGTTGCGTGTGACACGTACGAGCGACCGTTAAAGATCAAAAATACTCACCATATCGTTGATCGTTGACACGTCGTTCATTTCCATAATATCGTTGCTTGTTCAGGACGCAGGTTGTTCGTCGTTCCTAAGGCAGCACACATCGCTACGTGTGACACCCCAGGAACGACGAACAAAAACGTACCTGCGTCCTCCGGCAACCAGGTGGGAGTGACGATCCAGCGCCTCCCCTCCGCTGCTATTGGTTTCCTGCATGGTGACGTCGCTGTGACGCCAAACGAACCGCCCCCTTAAAGAAGAGGTTGTTCGGCAGCCACAGCGACGTCGTTTGTAAGGTAAGTATGTGTGACGCGTCCTAGCGACATTGTGCGCCACGGGCAGTGATTTGCCCGTGACGTACAAACGACGGGGGCGGGTGCTTTCACGAGCGACATCACTAGCAATGTCGCTACTTGTAAAGCAGCCTTTAGTTGTTGAATTTTACTAAGGATATGTGCACAAGTTGCATATCGCAGAAAGTCTACTGCAAATCTGCTGTGTTGGCAGGAAAAACACAGCATAAAATACATGCGTCTTTATGCATTTTTGACACGTTTACATGTTTTTTTGCATTCATTTTTGATGATTTTTCCCAGTCATTAGTATGGGTGAAATCTGCAAAAATGCTGAAAGAATTGACATGCTGCAGATTTAAATCTGCTGCAAATCTGCAAGCAAAAAAAATAAGCAGTGTGTGCATGGAGACCTTAGGAATCTTATTCACTTTCCTTGTTCTAGGAAATCCTTCAGGTTTTGTGAAAAAAATGGGATAAAACCACGACAAAACTGCAACGTGTGCGCAGACCCAAAGCAAACATTGCATGAATGTGATGTAGACGTACCAATTGTCAGATGAGCGGTTTTCCTTTGGGTAGACTGCCCGCTGTAGAAATAAAGCTCAAAAGAGTGTTCCATTTTCCAGTCACATAATAGAGACATGTTTGTTCCAAACAGGACGCTGTAGGTGCCATTAATATTGCAAAGCCAAATAGGATACTTTGGTGTTTTTAGCATGCTGCCTACCTGTCGAGAATTAACATGATGTTAATGTCAAATTAATAAAACAAATAGCTATAGAAATTTATTGTATGCAAAACTGTTTACAAGCAATATCAGAGATGTATTTCCCATCAAATTAAAGTGCTTTAAAAGGAAACTGTCATGTCCCCAAACACTATTAACTTACAGATATAAGGTTAATCTGCAGGTAAAAATGTTAAAATGCTGTCCAGCTGCCTTATTGAAAGAGTGGTTATTGGGAGAAAATTAACTTTTAGCCCTCTGGCAGCTGCTGGCTTTCAGTCATAGAGGCCTACATGGATGAGCACAGTGTGGATACAGCTGTGGCGCAATATACTGTTAGCTGCGGCTGTAGGCACTACACTTCACTTTGACAGTTTGCTCTGCACAGATGTGGCTCAAAGCAGGCTGTCAAAGTGGTTACAGCTGCTGCCCATAGTATAGTGAGCCGTCACTGTACCCACACTGTGTTTGCCCTCGTAACTGAAAGCTGGGAGGAAATATGTTAGTTTTCTCCTGGCAGCCGCACTTTTAGTAAAGTGACCATGCAGCATTGTAGTGCTCTATTACTACAGTTTAACCCTATATCTGGAGGTAAATAGCATTTTTATACGTGATATTTACTATGATATTTCATTTGGAGGAAGTCTCAAACGGGATGTCACAGAAGGATGGCTCTGCAGTCACTTCCCCACAGCTTCTATCAGTCATCCTAGAACAAGACATCAGGCCCGGTCTGACAGTATGGCCTCACAATCCCAAGAAAGGTAGATTTGAAGAGCATCATGTACTTGGAGCTGTGGCTGATCATACGCACTGTGGCGCCATTCACATGTGCCTCTTGAAATAACAGCTTTAAGTGGTGGGGGGCATGTCAACGTAAACGTAAAATTTGCTGATCAGGGCTGAGTAGTGTTATAGTATGTGGGCTGGTGTGTTTTGTGTGCCAGGGCTGCTTTTTGTTCTCAGTCTTGCCCTGCAAGATATCATCAAGGGGCAGCACGGCTGTCAGTTACCACACCTTCTTTCACCACCGTCCCCTGATGACATCTGGAATCAATCACAGTGACAGAGGCAGGAAGAACTGACTGCAACTTCTGTCTGCTGCCCCTCATCTCCTGTCACTGCAATCATATTTCTCATATCCTTACCTTACCACAGCTCCTGTCACCCCTGCCATAATTCTTCTGTTCCCATTACCTGTTTCACTGAAATGAGACATCATTAGAAGCGGTAGAAGCAGATTGGAGTAGGGTGAGTAACAACAGCGTCGCCCCACAGAGTCTGGACTCTTTCACTGAGATTAATTGTCATCAGGGGATGTTGCTGCTGTCACTCACTCTACTTATATCAGGCACCCCGATGATGTCTCATTTCAGTAAGGGTACTGTCACACTTTAGCGACGCAGCAGCGATCCCACCAGCGATCTGACCTGGTCAGGATCGCTGCTGCATCGCTACATGGTCGCTGGTGAGCTGTCAAACAGGCAGATCTCACCAGCGACCAGTGACCAGCCCCCAGCCAGCAGCGACATGCAAGCGACGCTGCGCTTGCACGGAGCCGGCGCTGGAAGCTGCGGACACTGGTAACTAAGGTAAACATCGGGTATGGTTACCCGATGTTTACCTTAGTTACCAGCGCACACCGCTTAGCTTAGCGTGTGCAGGGAGCAGGAGCCAGCAGCACAGGCAGCGTGAGAGCTGCAGAGGCTGGTAACGAAGGTAAATATCGGGTAACCACCTTGGTTACCCGATATTTACCGTGGTTACAGCTTACCGCAGGCTGTCAGACGCCGGCTCCTGCTGCCTGCACATTCAGGATTGTTGCTCTCTCGCTGTCACACACAGCGATGTGAGCTTATCAGCGGGAGAGCAACAATAAAAAAACGAACCAGGGCTGTGTGTAACGAGCAGCGATCTCACAGCAGGGGCCAGATCGCTGCTCAGTGTCACACACAGCGAGATCGCTAATGAGGTCACTGCTGCGTCACAAAAACCGTGACTCAGCAGCGATCTCAGTAGAGATCTCGCTGTGTGTGAAGTACCCCTAAAGGAGGCAGCGACCAGCTATGACAAAAGATGTGTTTCTCCATTGATAGTATCTGTGGTGCTGCAGTCCTTTCTCTGTACTACTATCATGGCGATTGATTCTAGACAGGGGACATTGATAAAACAAACTGTAATAAGTAACTGCTGCTCCAACCCCCCCCCCTCCCCGTTGATGTTGTGTTCTTGGAACTGGAGAAAGATAGAAGCTGCAGGGTGGGGGTGATAGAAGCTGTGGGGTGATAGAATCTGCAGTGCTGTGCTTCTGTGATGTCCCATTTGAGATTCCACTCAAATGAAATGTCACACTAAACACTTGAGAAGGTGCTATTTACCTGCAGATATAGGGTTAAACTGAAGTTGTAGAGCACAACAATGCTATATACCTATTTAGCATATATAAATATAGTGATTTGCAAAATATGGAGAATAGTTTGGAATTTTATAATAAATAAAATTACGATAGTGGTAGTGGTTATGGCTTAACTTAGGGCATTATATGCATCAGACAACACCATTAATAGTTTATTTTTCTAAATGAGGAAAATTGCAAAGTTAATAAGCAAAAGAGAAATCTAAATCAGACTAATGTTTGGTGTGATAACCCTTTGCTTCAAGAGCGGCATACATTTTTCTATGTACACCTCTGTACAGTGTTTGAAGGAACTCGTCAAGGACGTTTTTCCAAACATCTTAGAGAACTAACTACATATCTTCTGTGGATGTAGGCTTCTGCAAATCCTTCTGTCTCTGTTGAGATCAGGGCTCTGTGGGGGCCATATCATCAGTTCCAGGACTCCCTATTCTTTACATTGAAGATATTTCTTAATGACTTTTGGGGTCATTGTCCTACTGCAGATAATTTGAATCCAATAAGGGGTACTTCTCACATAGCGAGATTGCTAGGAAGATCGCTGCTGAGTCACAGGTTTTGTGACGTACCAGTGACCTCATCAGCGATCTCGCTGTGTGTGACATTAAGGAGCGACCTGGCCCCTGCTGTAAAATCACTGATCATTACACACTGTTCTGATTCATTTTTCGGTCGTCGGGCTCCCGCAGGGCAACACGCATCGGTGTGTTTGACACCTTACCCAATGACCTCGTTCGCGACTCACGTAGGCGTGCATCTTCGTTGTTTTCCGCGCCCTCTCTGTTCCAATTGGTGATCGTTACTGCGTTCGGATTTGCCGCTTCCATCCTCTGTTCTGGCTTGTAGATCGCAGTACATTTCAGAGGGCTGAATTCACTTGTCCTGGACCGCGTGTAGCAGCAGATCGTAATACAGTCCATTCTGCATCGGGACTGTAGGATGGACAAGATGGAGAAGGATGGAAGCGCTATTATGTTGCCTTCTCTAAAGACAAGGCCGCCCAGTCACAACGCAGTTACGAGCACCAATCGGAGCCGGGGGGGGGCGCGGAAAAGGCAATGTAGATGCACGCCTATGTTACTAATCAAGATTTGAATCGTGCCATGTGACAGGGTCCCAGCGACCGCCGTATCATTGTAGCGTCGTTGGGAAGATCTGACTGTTTGACAGCTCACTAGCGACCCTGTCGCGACGTACCAGCGATCCTGACCAGGTCATATCGTGGTCGGAATCGCTGGTATGTCGTTTAGTGTGATGGTACCCTAAGACACTTCCCTGATGGTGCTGGATAATAGACTATCTTCCTGTATTTCTTAGCACAATGTTCACCAATTATCCTGACCAAATGTTTCCTTATCAAAGGTTTGGCAACAACTCGTTCATGAATATTGTTTTGAGGGAAGTAACCATGATGTGTCTTTCTTCTCATGCGCTAAGTTTCCTTGGCCTAACCACTGCACCAACTGTACTCAGTCTATTTCTTGATGTCCTCTATTCTGAGAAATACAGGCAACTTCTCCATCATGAAATACCATCTTTAAGAAATATTTTCATAGTAAAGAAGAGCAAAGAGTCCTGGAAGTGATGATATTGCCCTCACAATGCCTTATTCTCAACATCAGGGTTCGGTTTTACTTGTGGTTTTGCACTGACGAGTGCAATTCTGTAAAACATCGGATTGCTCTCACTCTAATGCAAACTGTGGGGCAGTGTCCATCTGCGATTGATTTCTCATGCGGAATGAATCGCAGCATGGTGCGTTTCACAGTGAGTCTCGGCTCACACACCACTATACAGCTCTAGGGGAGCGTGTGAAACATCGCACTGCACTCGCATGTAATCCGAGTACAGTGTGATATACGCAGAGCCAGGCAGCGGAGGAGATGGGGAGAAAGTGTTCCCCCCTCTTCTCTAATGCTGTGACTCGATCGCAAGATCTCATCACAGTCGCATGACTCTCGGCTGACACCTCTCGCATTGGAAGCTATACACAATTGGAACCATACCCTCATTGTGTCTATCTGTAATTACATGACAAAAGGATTTGTACACTCCTATATCCACAGAAGATCTGTGGATATATCTCCAACATGTTTAGAACAGCCTTCCTGCCAAGATCTTTCAAAAACTGCATGCAAATGTACCTAGAAGAACTAATGCATTCATGCTGCTTTGTAGGCAAAGAGTGGTCACGCCAAATATTGATTTGATAACATTTCTCTTTTGTTCATTCACTTTATTCATTGATAAAAATAAACTCCCAACACTTCTCGTAGTTTTGAAGGCATTCTTAAGGCCACGTCTCACTAAGCGACATCGCTGCTGAGTCACGTTTTTTGTGACGCAACAGCGATCTTGCTAGCGATGTCGCTGTGTGGGACATCCAGCAATGACCTGGCCCCTGCTGTGAGGTCGCCGGTCGTTGCTGAATGTCCTGGACCATTTTTTGGTCGTTGCTCTCCCGCTGTGAAGCACACATCGCTGTGTTTGACAGCGGGAGCCAACAATCTGAATGTGCAGGGAGCAGGGAGCCGGCTTCTGGCAGCCTGCGGTAAGCTGGTAACTAAGGTACATATCGGGTATCCAAGCAAGGCGCTTTGCTTAGTAACCCGATGTGTACCATGGTTATGTGTGCAGGGAGCCGGCTTCTGGCAGCTGCGGACGCTGGTAACCAAGGTACATATCGGGTATCCAAGCAAAGTGCTTTGCTTAGTAACCCGATGTGTACCATGGTTACGAAGCACAGCGTCGTTACACAGGTCACTGGTGGTTGATCTCTGATCGCTGTGGAGATCTGCCTGATTGACAGCTCACCAGCGACCATGTAGCGACGCACCAACGATCCCTGCCAGGTCAGATCGCTGGTGGGATCGCTGGTTGCGTTGCTTAGTATGACGGTACCCTTACTCTACAGCATTTTCCCACACCTCTCCAAAACTTTTGCGCAGTACTGTATGTATAGCTTTTTTATCCTTATTTTCCAGAAACAGCAAAATATCTGTCTGTAAGTTGTATCTGCTATTACAATTCCACCTTATTCAATTGAAAGAGTACTGAGCTTCCATACCAGACACAGACAAAGACTTATTCTTCTACTAAAATAAACAGACTTCTTTCAATTCTAAACATTAGGATAAATTGCGTTTCCTACAAGAGTTAAGTACTCTCCTACCTGAGGAAGTCTGTTATGCTCCATCTCCTCTCTACCCCAATGTAAGTACCCCACGTCACTGCGTGTAAGGACTCCATGGTACTTCTGCTCCACATTTTCATCATCCACAGCCCGGTCACCATTAAAGACATGTGGACTTGCTCTACCAGTTAACATAAGATTCAAAACTGCCTGCAAATAAAGTAGTCAATACATAGTGTTGTAACCAAATAATTGAAATATGTTATATTCCTATTCAGAATATACTGCTAATATTCTCTTTGCATTTAGATCTTAAAGGGGTTATCCACTACTTTCACATTGATGGCCTAGCTTAAGGATAGGACATCAATGTCTGATCAGCTAGGGTCTGACATCCCGCACCCCTGCCGATCATCTGTTCTCGATTCCGGCGGTGGCAGCAGGCAGCCGGAAATGCTCAGTTCTGGAGCTGCCCCGTCTTCTGATAGTGGCCGGGTACTGTATATTCGCCTCTTATTGATTAGAATGGGAGGCGGATGTGCAGGCAATCAATGTAAAAGTATTGGACATCCCCTTTAAACTTTTTTTTCCAGAAATTTTTAAATATAAGAAGTATTTATCAATTTATCAGTAGAACTAATAATATTGTTTTGGAGCTGTATTCTGACAATGTGAATGAGGCATTATAGTCACCAATGGCACAACTCATCATCTTAAGGCTAGACTCTCCTTGAGAATGGAGAGGATTTTTAAAAGATTTTTTTCTGAAGGGATAAAAATGTATTTCAATCTACATTCTGTCTAAACCTATAAGGGCTTATGCCCCCCTGCCTGTTCTTAGATATAGCCTCATGTGCTTTTATTACTTATCATTGTGACTTCACCTCACAGTTTTGATTCTTCCCATAATTGCAATCCTTGCTGTCTTAATTCAGAGGTCCAAGGGTATGACTAGTGTCCTGAGGCTCATTAGTGACCCCCCCTAGGCTGGGGACACGCAGGTTTTATTGCAAGTCAATCGCATAACACTAGGCTCCCGCTCTGCTGGAGTGTAAGCCAAGTGTTATGCAACTGTCAAGCCACTGTGATGCGATCCTGTGATCACAGTACAGTGCGGAGGAGGGGGCGGGCGCTGCAGAGGAGAGGGATTGAGTAATTTCCTCCATTGTCAGCTGATGCAATTCTCGCACTGCACTCGCATTACACCGGTGTAATGCGAATGCAGTGCGATGTTTCTCTTGCACCCATAGACTTAAATGGGTGCAAGAGAAAACTAATCGGATTCCACCCAGAGCATGCTGCGATTGTTTTCTCGGTCCGATTAGGGCTGAGAAAAAAAAATCGCTCATGAGAGCAGCCCATAGAGGAACATGGGTGCGGGTGGAATGCGATTTGTTTATTGCATTCCACTTGCTCCGTTTTTCCCGCCATGTGTGCTTACCCTTAGGCTATGTGTCCACGATAGAATGTACCTGCGGATTTTTCTGCATGAAAATCCGCGACTTTCGCGGCAAATCCGCACCTTTTTTTTGCCGCGGATTTACCGCGGAATTGCCGCGGATTTTGATGCGGATTTTTTTTTCTTCCCAATTCTATAGCCAAAATCCGCACCAAAATCCGCAACAATAATTGACATGCTGCAGATTTTTCCGGATCAAAATCCGCGGCAAATCCGCCGCGGAAAAATCCGCAGCATGGACACAGCATTTCCAAAATGCCATTGAAATGGCTTGGAAGTGCCGCTGCTGCAGATTTTCGGAAAATCCGCGGCTTTTCCGCGAGAAATCCGCGGCAAAATCCGCGCATTTTCCGCAGCAAGGACACATGGCCTTAAAGTAAGGCTATGTGCCCACGGGACAATGTACCCGCGGACTTTGCCGCAGAAAGCCTTCGGATTTATCTGGATTTTCCAGATAAACCTGCAGATTAACGCAAGTACAGACACTCTCCATGTTATCCTATGGGATTTGGGGAGTGCTGTATCAATGCTGCGGTATGTGCGGCTGCGGAATATGCTGCGGATGTCTTGCTGCCGCACGTAACTGCATGTTAATTATTCATTCTGAAGTATCTGCGGATGTCCAGCCTTTTCACTATGGATTTATAGGGCGGGACTTTCGCAGGTATTTCTGCTCTTATCCCGCAGGTTTACCACAACAAAAATGCTCGAATCCTGCATCAATGGATAGCTGCGGGTTACGGGGAGCAGCTGCGGGAAACCTGCGAACACAACTGTGGCAACGTCCGCAGGTACATTGTCCCGTGGGCACATAGCCTTAAGGGCACTTTACATGCAGCGATATTGCTATCGATATCGCTAGCGAGCGTACTCGCTCTCGTCGGTTGTGCGTCACGGGCAAATCGCTGCCCGTGGTGCACATCGCTTACACCTGTCGCACATACTTACCTGCCTAGCGACGCCGCTGTGGCCAGCGAATCGCCTCCTTTCTAAGGGGACGGTTCGTGTGGCATCACAGCGGCGTCACTAAGCGGCCGCCCAATAGAAGCAGAGGGGCGGAGATGAGTGGGCCGAACATCCCGCCCACCTCTTTCCTTCCTCATTGCGGGTGGCCGCAGGGACGGTGATGTTCCTCGTTCCTGCGGTGTCACACATAGCGGTGTGCTGCTACAGGAACGAAAGGGATTTGATGTATGCTTATGTCTGGTGGTCCTGAGGAAGGGAGCAGGGCTCCTGAAACGCGTAGACCGATGCAATAATAAAGCTTCATTGATCTGGTCCTTTGACTGGTGATCATTGGCGCGGCTTTGAAGAACCCGGTTTCTACCTCTCTCTGTTATCTGCCGCTTTGGGTTGCTGCTGCCTTGGTCAAATCTTACATGCGATTACAGTGGTTGTGACTCTCACAACCACATTTGGTGAGTAGTATTGCTCTCCCATCCTATACCCTTACATACGAGGGTAAGACTCTATTGCGCTTTGTTTTTTCCACAGCTTCTTCTGTTATCGTAACAAAAGAGGTAAATTGCAAACTTGTCTATTTTTCCAAGCATGTAGCAATTTTATACATTTAAGATGTTGAGACAACTTATTTAAATCTTATTCAACATCTGCATATTTTTAAGCTCTGCTTATTTTTAGACAAAGTGAGCACTTCAGATAGTCACCTGTCTAACTGTGTAGTTTCCAAAACAGAAATGTAAGAGATGAGATATTGTGTGATCCAGATCTTGTTGAATCCTAAAGAAACAAAAATATAATAATAAAAACGAAAGGAATATAATAGATAGAGAGCTAGATATAGTGCCTTGAAAAAGTATTCAGACCCTGTGACGTTTTCCCCATTTTTTCATGTTACACTCACAAGTTTAAATGTATTTTATTGGGATTTTTTGTAATATACCAACACTAAGTAGCAAGTATTTGTGAAGTGTAAAGGAAATGATCCATGGTTTAGTAAATATTTTAAAAATATAAATCTGAAAATTGTGAAGTGCATTTGTATTCAGTCTCCCTGAGTCAATACCTTTTAGGACCACCTTTCACTGCAGTTACTACTGCTAGTCTTTTGGGGTATACGGTACAGACCAAAAGTTTGGACACCTCATTCAAAGAGTTTTCTTTATTTTCATGACTCTGAAAATTGTAGATTCACATTGAAGGCATCAAAACTATGAATGAAAACATGTGGAATTAAATACTTAACAAAAAAGTGTGAAACAACTGATAATATGTCTTATATTCTAGGTTCTTCAAAGTAGCCACCTTTTGCTTTGTTTACTGCTTTGCACACTCTTGGCATTCTCTTGATGAGCTTCAAGAGGTAGTCACCGGATATGGTCTTCCAACAGTCTTGAAGGAGTTCCCAGAGATGCTTAGCACTTGTTGGCCCTTTTGCCTTAACTCTGCGGTCCAGCTCATCCCAAACCATCTTGATTGGGTTTAGGTCTGGTGACTGTCGAGGCCAGGTCATCTGGCGTAGCACCCCATCGCTCTTCTTCTTAGTCAAATAGCCCTTACACAGCCTGCAGGTGTGTTTGGGGTCATTGTCCTGTTGAAAAATAAATGATGGTCCAACTAAACGCAAACCGGATGGAATAGCATGCCGCTGCAAGGTGCTGTGGTAGCCATGCTGGTTCAGTATGCCTTCAATTTTTAATAAATCCCCAACAGTGTCACCAGCAAAGCACCCCCACACCATCACATCTTCTCCTCCATTCTTCACTGTGGGAACCAGGCATGTAGAGTCCATCCATTCACCTTTTCTGCGTCGCACAAAGACACAGTGGTTGAATCGAAATATCTCAAATTTAGACTCATCAGAACAAAGCACAGATTTCCACTGGTCTAATGTCCATTCCTTGTGTTCTTTAGCCCAAACAAATCTCTTCTGCTTGTTGCCTGTCCTTAGCAGTGGTTTCCTAGCAGCTATTTTACCATGAAGGCCTGCTCCACAAAGTCTCCTCTTAACAATTGTTCTAGAGATGTGTGTGCTGCTAGAACTCTGTGTGGCATTGACCTGGTCTCTATTCTGAGCTGCTGTTAACATGCGATTTCTGAAGCTGGTGACTCGGATAAACTTATCCTCCGCAGCAGAGGTGTCTCTTGGTCTTCCTTTTCCTGGGGCGGTCCTCATTTGAGCCAGTTTCTTTGTAGCATTTGATGTTTTTTGCCACTGCACTTGGGGACACTTTCAAAGTTTTCCCAATTTTTCAGACTGACTGACTTTCATTTCTTAAAGTAATGATGGCCACTCGTTTTTCTTTACTTAGCTGCTTTTTCTTGCCATAATACAAATTCTAACAGTCTATTCAGTAGGACTATCAGCTGCATATCCACCAGACTTCAGCACAACACAACTGATGGTCCCAACCCCATTTATAAGGCAAAAAATCCTACTTATTAAACCTGACAGGGCACACCTGTGAAGTGAGAGCCATTTTCGGTGAGTACCTCTTGAAGCTCATCAAGAGAATGCCAAGAGTGTGCAAAGCAGTAATCAAAGCAAAAGGTGGCTACTTTGAAGAACCTAGAATATAAGACATATTTTCAGTTGTTTCACACTTTTTTGTTAAGTATTTCATTCCACATGTGTTAATTCATAGTTTTGATGCCTTCAATGTGAATCTACAATTTTCAGAGTCATGAAAATAAAGAAAACTCTTTGAATGAGAAGGTGTGTCCAAACGTTTGGTCTGTACTGTATACTGTATCTACCAGCTTTATACATCTAAAGGGTAAAACTTTTGACCACTGTTCTTTGCAAAATATCTCTAGCTCAGTGAGATTGGATGGAGGCGTCTGTACAGCGATTTTCAAGTCTTGCCTCAGATTCGCAATGGGATTTAGATCTGGATTTTGAATGGGCTTTTCCAAATACATGAATACGCTTTTATCTACACCATTCCTTTGCTGCTTTGGCAGTATGTTTAGTGTTGTTGTCTCACTGGAAGGTGACCCAACCTGTCGGGTGATGTGCAGTTTTAGTTTTGCACCACACATAGTAATTTGTATTTGACCAAAAAGTTCTACTTTGATGTCATGTGACCCAAGAACATTCTTCCACATGCTAGCTGTGTGCCTTACATGGCCTTTTGCCAATTTTCAAATGGAACTTCTTAATGCTTTCAGAAATGGCTTTTATCTTGCCACTTTTACATAAAGGCCAGATTTGTGGAGTATACAACTCATGTCCTTTGGACAGATTCTCCCACCTGAGCTGAGGGTCTTTGCTGTTCCTCCAGAATGACCATGGGCATCTTGATTGCTTCTCTAATTAATGCTCTACTTGCTTGGGGTATCAGTTTAGGTGGATGACCATGTATAGGTAGCTTTTGCAGTTGTGACATACTCCTTACATTTTTTGACGATGGATTTCACTGTGCTTGATGAGAGTTTCAGAGCTTGGGGTATTTTTTTTTATATCAAAATCCTGCTTTACTCTTCTCCTTCTCCACAACCTAATCTCTGACCAGTTTGGTGTTTCTTCGTGTTCATGATGCTTTTGGATTCTTAGGCTATGTGCCCACGTTGCGTTCTGTCCCTGCAGAAATTTCTGCAGCGATTTGAACAGCACACGTGCGCTTCAAATCGCTACAGAAACAGTCCGTACTGAAAAGCCGATTTCATGCGCTCTGGATGCAGCCTCTCCCATAGACAGAGCGGGGTCTGCATGCAAAGCGCACAAAAGAAGTGACATGTCACTTCTTAGAACGCAGTGCTTCTGCAGTAGCCGAAGAGCTGCATTCTAATACGCCACGTGGGCATGGATTAGGCACAATCTTCATAGATTGTGCTGGGGACGCAGGACGCATGCAGTTACGCTGCAGTGCAGAACGCAGTGTAACTGCATGCAAATATGCTACGTGAGCACATAGCCTTAGTGTTCTCAAACAAACCTCTGAATCCTTCACAGAACAGCTGTAGTAATAAATTACACACAGGTCAATTCAATTTACTAATTAGGTGACGTCTGAAGGCAATTGGTCACTCAGAATTTTATTTAGGGGTATCAGACTACAGGGGCCTGAATACAAATGCACATCACAATTTTCAGATTTATGTTCTTAAAGGGAACCTGTCACCAGGTTTTTTCCATGTACAGCGAGAAGCAAAAGGGTAGCAATGTTTTAAATTTGTGATTTTCAGACTCCATATCTCACCATCCACTACAGCGTTGAGTTCGAGACTACTTTCATTTTATAGACAATCATCTTTCCTTTCTCAGACATAAATTTGACTTGCAACTATTTAACATGTGATTAGTTATGCAGATTCTTGTTGTGTCACTGGATTGTTACTGGTTTGCTCTTGATGAGATATGAATGGTGAGATATGGAATCTGAAATTCAAACGTTCAGAACATTGTTACCCTTTTGCTTTTCACTGTAAACTGCAGCCACCACCAGTAAGCCCTTTTATACAGCATTCTGGAATACTGTATGTAAGTCCTCCAGCCGATTTGTATAACATAAAAAAAATCTTTTATTATACTCACCTGTGGGGCTGTGCGGTCCGATGGGCTTCACTGATCTTTATCTGGCGCCTCCTCTTTGCTTGCGATCACCATCCCCCCTTTTGCTTCTTGTGGATGACACATCCTGCATCATCCACACAGTGTTTTCCACTGAGCTCCTGCGCATGCGCACTTCTCTCTACCCTGCTGAGGGCAGAGCAAAGTATTGTAGTGCGCATAAACCAGCATTTTTTGATCTTTCCCTGCACCTGTGCATTGCAGTGCTTTGCTCTGCCCTCAACAGGGAAGAGGGAAATACACGTGTGCAGGAGCGCAACGGAGGACACTGTGTTTGATGACGTAGGATACATCATCCACATGAAGCAAGAAAAGAGGACGGACCTCATAAGAAGAGATAAGGTCCTGGATCAAGACCAGTGATGGCCATTGGACTGGACTGCCCCACGTGTGAATATAATAAAAGGGTTTTTTTATGTTATAAAGATCAGCTTGTTGACTTTTAGACAGTATTCTAGAATGCTGTATATAAATAAAGGCTTACTGGTGGTGGCTGCAGTTAACCTGGTGACAGGTTCCCTTTAAACTATTTAGAAAACCATGTATAATTTTATTTACACTTCTGAAATACTTGCTACCTAGTCTTAAGGGTGCTTTACACGCTGCGACATTGCTACCGATATATTGTCGAGGTCACGTCGTTAGTGACGCACATCCGGCACCGGTAGCGACATCGCAGCATGTGACACCAAGAAGTGACGATCAATGATCGCAAAATCGTTCAAAAACGGTGATCGTTGACACGTCGCTCCTTTCCTTAATATCGCTGGTGCCACAGGAACGATGTTCGTCGTTCCTGCGGCATCACACATCGCTATGTGTGACACCGTAGGAGCGACAAACATCTCCTTACCTGCGTCCACTGGCAATGCGGAAGGAAGGAGGTGGGTGGGATGTTACGTCCCACTCATCTCCGCCCCTCCGCTTCTATTGGCCGGCCGCTTATTGACGCCACAGTGACGTCGCTGTGACGCCGAACGCATCTCCCCCTTGAGGGAGAGATTGTTCGGCGGTCACAGTGACATCACTGACAAGGTATGTTGGTGTGTTGCTGCCGTAGCGATAATGTTCGCTATGGCAGCGAGCACCAAATGTGCTATCGCTAGCAATGTCACAGCATGTAAAGCACCCTTTGGTATGTCAAATCAAATCCAATTAAGTTTGTGGCTGCAATGTTAAAAAATGTGGAAAAAGGTTACTGGGTATGAATACTTTTTCAAGGCACTGTAGATAGATAAATACAGTGCATTTAAAAAAGTATATACACCCCAGTTAAAACGCCTGGCTTTTGTCATGTAAACAAAATAATACCAAGAAGAATAATTTTGGAACTTTTTCCACCTTTAATATCATCCATAATCTGTACCAATACATTCAGCAAACCAAACAATTTTTTAAAATGAAAATAAAAATATCTAAACTAAAGTAATGTGTTTGCATAAGGGCTAACACCCTCTTATAATTGGGTTTGTGGTTGTGTTCATGTTAAACTGCCATCATGTTAGCTGCCAACACTGAAAGAGAGCCTGACAGGTGATGCATTCTGCCCGATCCACAGTCAGCCAGGTTTGCTTGACTCTGAAACGTTGTAGCGTTTCTGAGAAGAACATTCTTTAAAAACTGCCAGGAAAAGAGCCGCTCTGGAGACTAGATGGACATGTGGGTACCCGACGGCTTGTCCCTGCGCACCGACAGGTCTCTCTTTATACACGTATGCAGGGATCGACCTGTCAGTCCAGGGCAGCTGGCAGGGAGAAGCTGCTAGAGTCCCACGTATCAAACTAGATTCCAGAGCAGTTTGGTCCCAGACAGCTTTTTAAGTATGTTTTTATCTTAAAGAGTGCAGCATTTCAAAATCACGCATACCTGGCTTAGATCATATAGCCAGCATCTAACACATACTGCCTGTCGATTAAGCAGCATGTATGAGATGTCAGATTCTCTGTAGAGTGATTGTGATAAATCCCATATAACATCTTACTGTTCTAATAGGATTTTCCTGACATTTTCTTAGCAAAAGCAAAAGCTATAGTCTTTAAACAACTTACAACACAGCAAAGGGATCTCATTGTTGAAAGTTATCAGTCAGGAAAAGGGTAAAAAAAGTTTCCAAGGCATTATTTACACCATGGAACACTGTGAAGACAGTCATCAAGAAATGGCTCAAATTTGGAACAAAAGTGACCTTACCTAGAACAGATCATCAAAAATTGATGGAAAGACGAGAGGGAAATTGGTCCAGGAGTCTGCCAAGAGACCTACAGCAACATTAAAGGAGCTGCAGGAGTTCCTAGCAAGTGCTGGTTGTGTACATTCAAATGGTATTTCAACAAGATAATAGTTTGAGGGTGTGCATATTTACGCAACCACAATATTTTAGTTCTTTATTTTATTCCACCTGAAAAGATTTCATTTTTTTTTCAATTGACAGATAAGCGATCACCAGCCCTTGATGAAGTGATGCCGAAACACACATCGATCTCAGAGAGCAGTGGGATAGTGGTTTGGTAAATATCATCTTATCATGGTCTAACACATTATTCTCACTATGGATCAACCTTAGGCTAGCGCCACACATCCGTGCTGCCGGCACGTGTTTGTCATTTTTTACACGTACCGGCGGCACGGAGACACTTTAACCAATGCTACCCTATTGTAGCAGGCACACACACGTAAAACCACACGGAACGTGTGTCCGTGTGCGTTTGTACGTGTGTGCTTTTTTGAAAGCGCTGACATGTCAGTGTTTTCTCCCGCAGCACGGGTGTCACACGGCCCGCACCCGCACCACACGGGTGTAGTGTGGATGCGGTCCCGTGTGACACGCACCGGAGAAACCACACATGTCAGTGAAAAATAAAAAAACATTAACTCACCTTCTCCAGCCCTCCTGTCTCTGCCGCTGCTGCCTCTTGCTGCCGACCGCCGCTCATTATTCTCATTGAATATTCACTTCACTGCCTGGCAGCAGCAGCAGCGGGGAGACGGGAGGGCTGGAGACCGAGGATCAGCACCACGGACAGCAGCGCGGACAGCAGGAAGGACCAGGTGAGTATAATAATTACCGGTTCTACGTGTGCTATCGCGGATAGCACACGTAGAACACACGTGGCCCGCACGTACCAGAGACACGTACTTACCTGCACGCAACACGCAGGGAAAATACGTGTCTCTCGGCACGTGCGTGAATTTCACGTGAGTGTGGCAGAAGCCTTACACTGTCTTGTGACATGCACTTTATAATGGTGATATTATTTTCTGATATAACTATTAGTATATATATATATATATATTTGATGCACTAAACAATTATAGTATAAGGTCTCTTATTTATTAATAGGTGCTATACTAAATACTGTGTTCTAAATATTACACCTATCTTTTTCTTTGAACTTTTTATTGATTTTCAAATTCTGATTTTTAGTAATTTAGCATTAGGCACTTTATCTTACTGAAATACCACTTAATGATTTTTTTACATTACAAAAACCTGGCATTTTACAAGGTTGTGTAGACTTTTTATATCTACTTTACATAGACTGAATGTGCAAAAATCAAAAATAGTTTTTCTTGCTTCGTTCTGTGACTTTTTTCTACATGTTCTCCACTATGTATTGTGAAAAAGATTCCTATGATCATGATAATATTAAAACCAAAGCCAAATTTAATACAGAAAATGTCTCACCTTTCAATTGTTCTGGAGAAAAGCAAACTGTACAGAAACAGTATGACTCCATGGCTGCCCTCTTCTTTAAACTAATATAAAAAAAAAACATATTAACATATACAGTAGTTATGAATAGCAAAACATTTCCATTTTCAATTTTGGCCATCAGAGGGCAGCACTGCTCTTTAGGCTGCTTCATGTTCAATAGTTCAAGTCAATTCCCAACCTCCAAGGCTCGGTTCACAATAATTAAGAGCTCGCTGCCAAGCACTACAGTGCCTTGATAAGGTATTCAGACCCCATGAAGTTTTCCACATTTTTGTTCATGGTACACTATAAACTTAAATGTATTTTACTGGGATTTTATGTCACATACCAACACAAAGTAGTAAGTATTTGTGAAGTGTAAAGGAAATGATACCTGGTATTCTAGTGTAAACATTTAACTCCTTCAGCCCCCGGGCACTTTCCGTTTTTGCGTTTTTGTTTTTTGCTCCACTTCTTCCGAGAGGCGTAACTTTTTTATTTTTCCATCAATCTTGCCATATGAGGGCTTGTTTTTTGCGGGACGAGTTGTACTTTCAAATAAAACCATAAGTTTTACCATATAGTGTACTGGAAAACGGCAAAAATATTCCAAGTGCGGAAAAATTGCAAAAAAAAGTGTGATCGTACAATAGCTTTTGGGATATTTTATTCACTGTGTTCACTATATGGTAAAACTGAGATATCTATGTGATGCCTCAGGTCAGTGCGAGTTTTTAGACACCAAACATGTATAGGTTTACTTGTATCTAAGGGGTTAAAAAAATTCACAAGCTTGTCCAAAAAACGTGGCGCACGTTTTGCGCCATTTTCCAAAACCCGTAGCGTTCTCAGGATCTGAGGCTCAGTGATGGCTTATTTTTTGCGTCTCGACCTAAAGTTTTTAGCGGTACCATTTTTGCGCAGATGCTACGTTTTGATCGCCTGTTATTGCATTTGGCGCAAAATTTGCGGCGACCAAAAAATGTAATTTTGGCGTTTGGAATTTTTTGCTGCTACGCTGTTTACTGATCAGATTCATTGATTTTATATTTTGATAGATCGGGCATTTCTGAACGTGGCGATACCAAATATGTGTGTATTTTTTTAACCCTTTAATTTTCAATGGGGTGAAAGGGGGGTGATTTGAACTTTTAGGTTTTTTTTATTTTTTTAAATTTTTTAAAACTTTGTTTTTTAATTTTTTTTTTATTTTACTAGTCCCCCTAGGGGGCTATAGCAATCAGCAATCCGATCGCTCTGCACTATCTGCTGATCACAGCTACAGAGCTGAGAACTGTAGATTTGCTGCTTTACTTTCAATGCCGGCTGTATTCCGGCATTGAGAGGAAGTGAGTCATGTTAGCTACAGGCATCATCACATGACCCTGTGCTACCATGGCAACCACCGAAAGCCACGTGATCATGTCACGTGACTTCCAGTGGGGGCGGGGTAAGTGACTGTCATGGCGGCGCCCATATACATATCGCTGCCAGATTTTGGCAGCGAAATGTAAGGGGTTAATGGCCGCGGGTGGAAGCGATTCCACCCGCGGCTAGCAGGCACACATGTCAGCTGTTGATAACAGCTGATATGTGCGCGGATCGCGGCCGCCTGCCGGCGGCATGGGGCGGGGCTTACCGGCACACGATCCATGACGTACCCAGTACGTCATGGGTCATTAAGGGGTTAAAAAATAAAAATTGTGAAGTGCATTTGTATTCAGCCCCTTGAGTTACTACTTTTTAAAACCAACTATTTCTACCATTACTGTTGCATGTTTTTTGGGGTATGTCTCTACCAGCTTTCCATATCTAGAGGCTGACATTTTTGCCCATTCTTCTTCGCAAAATATCTCTAGCTCAGTGAGATTGGATGGAGGCGTCTGAGAACAACAATTTTCAAGTCTTGCCACAGATTTTCATTGGGTAAATTTAGGTCTGGACTGTGACTGGGCCATTCACACACATATATATATATAATATGTCAATATGCATTGATCGAAGGCTGCTTTCACACATCCAGTTTTCCTGTGCGGCACAATCCGGTGCTTTGCAGTAAAAACGCAACCGTTTTTTTTTGCCGCCGGTTGTGTTTTTTTTTGCATAGACTTACATTAGTGCCGTATTGTGCCGCATGGGCTTGCGTTCCATCCATTTTTTGCCGCATGTGGCAGATTTAGCTGATGCGGCGGCCGGATGGAACGTTGCCTGGCACGTTTTTTGTCCGGCAGGACGCAGCATGCATTGCAATGCATGCTGCGTCCTGCGGCAAAAAACGCATCCGGCCGGCGCATGCGTTTTTTTCCACTGCGCATGCTCAGTAGCCTGCCGCAAGCGGCAAAAACCGGACGGGCCGCATGTAAAAAACGTATGCAAAGGATGCGGTATTGTCGCCGCATCCGTTGCATAGGTTTTAGAGCCGGATTGGCCGGCTCTGCTAAAACCGGAGGTGTGAAAGCAGCCTAAACCATCCATTGTAGCTCGGCAGTATATTTAGGGTCGTCGTCTTGCTGGAAGGTGAACATCCACCCTAGTCTCAAGTCTTTTGTAGCTTCTGACCATTTTTCTTACAAGATATCCCTGTATTTAGCTCCATCCCATCTTTCCATCAACTCTGACTAGCATTCCTGTCCCTGCTGAAGAAAAGCCTTTCCACAGTATGATGCTGCCATCACCATGTTTGATGGTGGGGATGGTGTTTTCAGGGTACTGTGCAGTGTTAGTTTTCCACAACACATAGTGTTTTGGATTTGTGACGCCCTGGACTAGCCAGGTAGTCACAAACATACCAACATACACACCCCCACCCTAGGCAGTTACAGCAGCCAAACATAAAACCCTTGTTGCCTCCCTCCAGAGTCTGATGTCCACACCAGGTGGGGCGGAGCCAGGCGGTTGGCCCCACCCACCGAGGAGTTCACAGGCCTGGAGGCGGGAAAAGTGCAGTTCAGTCTTGGAGGTGAAAGTGAGAGGAGTGAACACTTGAGGTGTCTGGGTTGGAGACCAGACACTAACAGCAAGGTTGGCAGACAGTGGTGGCCATCTGCAGGAGTTAGTGGAACTCCGCAGAGCCGTAAGGACCGGGGTCGGGCGTCGGCCCGCCGGTACCGGACCGGGGAACGGAGTGAAGCTAAGCACACAGGCAGGGCCATCGGACCCCGACCAGGCTTGGAGCCGCCGTCAATAGTCAAATCCAAATGTTACAGGAACCCCAGGGGTTCCCTAACTACCAAGTCCCGATTGAAGGCAACTGTCCACCCAGAGAGGATATACAGCCACCGCCACAGGCTAGAGATCCAAGGGCCAGCGCCTGCGGGCAAAACGGGCTCCTACGGCACCTATACGCCAGGGAGCGGACTACCGGTGGGCAACCACAGGAGTCAGAACATTCTAAAAGGTGCAGGGAAAGACAGCCACCATCAGCCGTCCGGGGAGAGCACAACAACACTGCAGCCGGCTGCGGGACCCGTCCATCTGGCCGTTTTGGTTTACCAGAGACTCTGTCAGTGATTGTCTGAGTGAGTACACCAGTGCCGTCCGGCACCGTGCCACGCTGTCCCTGCAACCCTGCACCCCAGCCATCCAGCCTCCCCGTCACAACCACCGGGCCCTGGGAACGCCAAACCCCCCCTACCCACGGAGGGGACAACATCTCAGCTGTACCCTACCATCTCTCCCGGGATCCCCGTTACCAGCAGCGGTGGTGCCATTATCACCACGACCCATGGGTGGCGTCACGAACAATCTCCCTAACCAAACCACCCCCTTTTCACTCACGGGTGAGGAGCGCTGCTCGAGTCCCCGGGTCCGGTCCACCGCTCGAGCCACCGAGCAGCAGCAGCAGAAGCCCCGGACCCGAGTGTGGCGAGCGCATCCCCTCCGCCCGCGACAGATTCAGTTCAAAAAGGTCTCCATTGGTGTCATCTGACCACAGCACTTTCTTCTTTAGGGGACACAGCCTGTCTGTTGATAAAGTATCTCTAGTCAGATGAGACAAAAGTATTTGAGAATTTGTGACAAGACTTAAATTGCTGTTCCTAGACACTCTCAGTTCAATCTCACTGAGCTATTTTGCCAGGAAAAATGGACAAATATTTTAGCCTCTAGTTGTGTAAAGCTGACAGAGACTCTCCCAAAAGACTTACAACAGTAATTGCATAGACAGATGCTTCTACATATGGAGAAGTATTGACTCAGAGGGGCTAGATAAAAATGCCTATCATAATTTTTAGATTTTTATTCTTAAAATATTTAGAAAACCATGCATCATTTCCTTTACACTTCACACATACGTGTTACTTTGTGTTTCTATATCAAATAAAATTCATATGAAATACATTTATGTTTGTGGGTGTAATATGAAAAATATGGAAACTGTAATGGGGTATGGAATATTTTTCAAGGTACTGTATGTCGTGATTTCTGTTGGAACCCCCAAAAAACAGTATTTCAACATGTAACTCAGTTGAGCCATACACTTGAATGTAAGTGATTAACAAAAAAGCAGAGCAAAACACATAACGTAATAACCAATAACCAGGCGGATACAGTGACATGCAAAAGTTTGTGCACCCTTGATCAAAATTACTGTTATTGTTAAATGTTGAAGGGGAAATGATCTCTAGATGTCATAAAGTTAAAGATGACACATTTCCTTTGTAGTTTACATTTCCTTTGTAGTTTGAACACCCTTGGAGATTTTTGTGCTCCTTGACCAAGGTTTTAGACCTTGATTAGCCTGTTAGGGTTATGGCTTATTCACTATCCTCATTAGGAAAGGCCAGGTGATGCAAATTTCAAAGCTTTATAAAAACCCAGCTGCCTCTAAGCTTGTGCCAAAAAACAGCAGCCATGGGTTTTTCTAAGCAGCTGCCTAGCTCTCTGAAAATGCAAATGGTGGAGGCCCACAAAGTAGGAGAATACTATAAGAAGATAGCAAAGTATTTTCAAGTTGCCCTTTCCTTGACTCGAAATGTAATTATGAAATGGCAGTTAACAAGAACAGTAGAGGTCAAGATAAGTTCTGGAAGACCAAGCAAAATTTATGTGAGAGCTGCTCATAGGATTGCGAGAGGCAAATCAGAACCCTCACTGGACTGCAAAAGACCTTCAGGAAGATTTATCTGACTCTAGAGTTGTGGTACATTGTTCTACGGTTCAGAGACACATGCACAAATAGGACCTTCATGGAAGAGTCTTCAAAAGAAAACCTCTCCTGCGTTCTCACCATAAAATTCAGCAAAATAAGTATGCAAAATAACATCTAAACAAAGCTGATGCATTTTAGAATCAAGTCCTGTGCACCAATGAGGTTAAAATAGAACTCTTTGGCGACAATGATTAAAGGTATGCATGGAGAAGAAAGGCGACAGAAATTCAGGAAAAGAGTATCTCACCAACCATTACGCATGGGAGTGGATCAATCATGCTTTGTTGTGTTGCAGCCAATGACACAAGGAACATTTCACGGGTAGAGGGAAGATTTAATTCATTGAAATTTCAAGAAATTCTCAAATTCTTGATGCAAACATAACACCATTTGTAAAAAAGCTGAAGTTGAAAAGAGGATGGCTTCTACAAATGGATAATGATCCAAAACACACGTCAAAATCCACAGTAGACGACCTCAAAAGGTGCATCCTTACAATGGCCCTCAACGTCCCCTGATCTGAACATCATTGAAAATCTGAAACTAGACCTCAAAAGAGCAGTGCATGCAGGACGACCCAGGAATCTCACAGAACTGAAAGACTTTTCCAAGGAAGAATGGATGAAAATCCCTCAAACAAGAAATGAAAGACTCTTGGCTGGTTACAAAAAGCGTTTACAAGTTGTGATACTTACCCAAGGGGCTGCTACTAGGTACTAACCATGCAGGGTGCCCAAACTTTTGCATAGGCTCATTTTCCTTTTTTTGTTCATTTAAAAATGTAAAACAACATTATTTTTGCGTAAAGTAAAAATGAAATGTGTGATCTCTAAGGCTCTGTGCCCACGTTGCGTATTTGCATGCAGTTACGCTGCGTATTGCACTGCAGCGTAACTGCATGCATCCTGGGTCCCCAGCACTATCTATAAAGATTGTGCATAATCCATGCTCACGTTGCGTTTTTGAACGCAGCGATTTGCATGCTGCCAAATCGCTGCGTTCTAAAAAGCAACATGTCACTTATTTTGTGTGCTTTGTATGCAGCCCCTGCTCTGTCTATGGTGTGGGCTGCATCCAGAGCGCATGAAATCGGCTTTTTCACTGCATCAATTACGCAGTATTTCTGCAGCGATTTGAAGCGCACATGTCCTGTTCAAATCGCTGCAGAAATTTCTGCAGCCAAACTGTATGCCTTTTAGAGATCATTTCATCTTCAACTTGCTTAACTGTTCAGAATAACAGTAATTTTAACCAGGGGTGTCCAAACATTTGCATGTCACTGTATAGTGGTTGTATGGAGGGTCCTCAGCTTAGTGTGCTGTGAGGAGTCCCAACAGTTGTATATGCTTCAGTCACCATTATCTGTGATTTTTAGGGCTCATGCGCACATTGCGTAATTGCATGCATTTACGCTACGTATAGCACTGTAGTGTAAATGCATGCGTCCTGCATCCCCAGCACAATCTATGTAGATTGTGCATGAGACGTGCGCACATTGCTTTTATGAACGCAGCGATTTGGGTGCTAAAATTTTGACCCAAATCCGAGCGTTCAGAAAAGCAGCATGTCAATTAATTTGTGCGCTATGGATGCAGCTCCCGCTCTGTCTATGGTGGGGGCAGCAGCCATAGCGCATGAAATCAGCCTTTTTTCTACAAAAAACTGCATCCATTACGCAGTGTTTCTGCAGCGATTTCATGCGCACATGTGCTGTTAAATCGCTGCAGAATATTCAGCAGTTACGTGCACATGAGCCCTTAAAGCGCTAGGTGCCTCCAGTTCCGCTGTAGGAAGCTGCCAGTATGAATGGATTACAGTAGGCAGTTAAAATTGCCAAAAAACTCAGGCACTTGGGCTTTTTGGAGTTCCAATAAGGTTTATTAGTAGTATAAAATAAAGAGTTATTTGGATGCATTAATTTAACCCATTATTTTACATACTAATAAATGTCACTTATTGCATGCTTTTGCCCTGTTTTTTTTGTCAATTTTCTCTGCCTACTGTATTAACTTCTATGAGTCACTGTGGACAGTCTGGCCTCGGTCCTGGAAGGTATTTGTCTCTCAGACCTGCAGAAAAATGTGGTCAACCAGGTTTTCATGACAATTAGAAAAAGATGAATATTTCCAGGACGGAGGCCAGATAGCAACCACAGTGACTCCATCAGCTTCAGTCAAGTGAATGGCTTCTTTGGAGTTATGTCGGGGTTCCTCTTGAAATACAGTTTTTCATGGATTCTGAGGAAACTCTGATGTAGCGTTCAACAAAAAGCACTGAATTCTGTATAACTGTGAACCTACATAATGAGGTGAGGTAGGGACAAAACTACTGCCAGGAACAAAGTACTAGTGCATCTTTTTAATGATCTCAAAGAGTAATAGTAGTGGGCACTAGCTGTACCCACTAAACTGATAACTAATGGATGCCATCACCGTATGCAATAAATGAAAATTAAATTAATTGATTATTGATTGCTGGGTTCTGAATGCTGGGACCCCACAATAATGATGCTCTGCAAAGTCCCATCTGAATAAAGTGAAGGTTGAGCATCCACCTTTTCACTCCTTGCTATCACGGGGTTGACACGGTAACTAGAAATGGGGGCGCCTAGACTAGCCCTCAGACTAGGGACCCTCAGCTATCCCTTATTTCAGAGGTACGCCCGATGGTGGCGAGGTCTGCTTGTCAACATAGCCATGACTCCTGCTCAGACCCTGGTCTTATACCTCCAGGGAAGGCCGGGGCAGGAGGGATGAATCCCACAGAAACAAAGACAGGGGAAAACCAAAGAACAAACTTACTGCAAACGCACACACGAGTAAAGACAATACGTGCTCAGGGAGAAAGAAAGTACAGGGAAGAAATAAACAAACAATGAGAATATTTCCACAGCACACCAAATAGCACTCAGCAGTTCACCAAAAGCTGGAACACAATGCACAAAACTAGTATCACTAGAGCTATAGTTGGCATGGAGGAACAAGTTCCACCATGTTTTATAGGGCTGTGATAGGTCTTCAGAAACATGTGACCCTAGCAGCAATTCACAGATAGCATGGATTAAGGGGTACATTGCACGCTGCGACATCGCTTGCCGATGATAGCGATGCCGAGCACGATAGTCCCCGCCCCCGTCGCAGATGCGATATCTTGTGATAGCTGCCATAGCGAACATTATCGCTATGGCAGCTTCACACGCACTTACCTGTCCTGCGACGTCGCTCTGGCCTGCGACCCGCCTCCTTCCGAAGGGGGCGGGTCATGCAGCGTCACAGCGACGTCACACGGCAGGCGGTCAATAGAAGCGGAGGGGCGGAGATGAGCGGGACGTAAACATCCCGCCCCCCTGCTTCCTTCCTCATTGCAGTCGGGACGCAGGTAAGGAGATGTTCCTCGCTCCTGCGGCTTCATACACAGTGATGTGTGCTGCCGCAGGAATGAGGAACAACATCTTACCTGTCGCTGCAGCGAAATTATGGAAATGACCGACACTACACAGATCACTGATTTTCGACGCTTTTGCGATCATTTATCGGCTTCTAGGCTTTACACGTTGCGACGTCGTTACCGGCGCCGGATGTGCATCACTTTCGATTTGACCCCGACGAGATTGCAGTAGCGATGTCGCAACGTGGAAAGCCCCCCTAAGCCCTTAAGCTGGGTTTCTTCTCCAGGAATTTAACTAAAAAAATGAAAATCAATCCATATTCAGACTCACGCAGTGTATGTGGGCACAAACAAATTTTTCCAATTTGTCTTTTTCTACAAATTCAAATAATTGGAGCTGTCAATGGAAAGAAATGTCGTTAGAGCAATATGATAATAAGCATTGTATTATGTAATAATTATTAACTCATTAACTTTTTTCCGCCTTTCTGACAAAACACATTTTTGTGTTTTATTGTACATGCGCTTTTAACGGTTCTTTCATATATTCAAATAATTTTTGCCTAATTTTTTCTGCAACAAATAGGGCTTAATTTTAAATATAATTTTTATATCCCTTTTTCTGAAATACGTGTGTATACTGTATATCTGACATTTTTTTTATAAAAGCGTGGATAAAAACAGTGATCTAGGCTAAAAGGTTTTTTTTTTCTTTTTTTTTACTCTTTTGTTTTTGCTATTTGAATTTATTTACTTACTTTCTACCAGTGCTTTTTTTGCGGTGGTACGCGCCGGTACGGCGTACCGGAAAATCTGAAGAGCGCTGAGGATAAGCACCTCTGGCTGGCGCAGGGTGACCTCTGTGTCGTCCCCCCCTCCGATCTGATTGGAGCTAGCATCCATGTGACGCTATCCCTCCAATCAGATGTGGAGGGGCGGTGGGTGCCCGCCCTCTTCAAGATGTTCATGGACGCTGAAGATCGATGTAACGGCCGGTCACCCCGATCTGCTGCCATCCGGTAAGGTATTTGCTGCCCTCTGCTGTCTTCCCCTCCCCCCCCGACCTCTTTTGCCCCCCCGTCGTCCGATTCAACCTCCCCACCGACCTCCGCTCCCTCCCACCTGCCCTGTAATCACTGTTCTGCTCCTGCCGCCGGCGATCGGGTCCCCCAGTACTCACCCCCCCCGGCCCCCAGTGCTCAAACCTCACCCCCATGCTTCCCCCTGCTACCACCGGTGCCATGTCCGCTCCCAGCTGCTAAGCGGGAACACTAGAAAAAAAAATCTCACACTTACCGGTCTTCAGCCTCCTGGGACATGTCTGATCGGCTGCAGGACCTGCCGGTAATAAGCTGATGCAGTCACGCTATGGCATCAGCTGACAGTCTAAGTCCAGCAGTGGGGCTGGCTTTTTACAGCCCAACTGGTTTAAGCGATCAGGTGGTGCTGTCAGGTGACTGCAGCAGCTGATTACCGGCAGCTCCTGGAGCAATCAGTCGTGTCCCGGGATTTTGGAGACAGGTGAGTAGTTTTTTTTTTTTCACTGATGCATCAGCTGATTGTATAACCGGCTTTTATACAATCAGCTGATGTGTCATGTGATTCATGTCCTTTAACCTGACATCATCTGATCGCTTTGCCTTCCAGCATTGGACGGCGCGGGACCCTTGACCCAGGATTACTGCGGAGGGGGGTTCTTTATGTCAATAAAGATGGAGTCACTAATTGTGTTGTGTTTTATTTCTAATAAAAATATTTTCTCTATTTTGTGGTTTTTTTTATCTTTACAAGAAATTCATGGTGGCCATGTCTAATATTGGCGTGACACCATGAATTTCAGGCTTAGGGCCAGTTGATAATATACAGCTGGCCCTAACCCCTTATTAACCAGCGAGCCACCTGACACCGGGGCAGCTTGAAGAGTTGGATACAGCACCAGAATATGGCGCTTCAATGAAAGCGCCATTTTCTGGGGTGGCTGCAGACTGCAATTCGCAGCAGGGGTGCCCAGAAAGCTTGGGCACTCTGTACTGCGGATTCCAATCCCCAGCTGCCTAGTTGTACGTGGTTGGACACAAAATTTGTGCGAAGCCCACGTCATTTTTTTTTTTCTTAAATTATTTCATGAAATTCATGAAATAATTAAAAAATGGGCTTCCCTATATTTTTGGTTCTCAGCCGGGTACAAATAGGCAGCTGGGGGTTGGGGGCAGCCTGTACCTGCCTGCTGTACCTGGCTAGCATACAAAAATATGGCAAAGCCCCGTCTTTTTTTTTTTTTACATTTTACGTTTTTGGGCAAGAAACTCCTGCATACAGTCTTGGCTGAAGGATGCTGAGCCTTGTAGTCCGGCAGCTGCTGTCTGCTCTCCTGCATACACTATTGGATGGAGTATGCTGAGCCTTGTAGTTCTGCTCCCCCTGCCTCTCTCTCCAACATACAGTACCATATGTAGTATGTAGTAAACTGTGCACAGGATCTCCCGGCAGCACGACAGCAACGACAGCACTCCCTCCCACTCCTCAAACTCGGCCGCCGGCTGACAGATCCTCCCCACACCCCTCCTCAATCTTGGCCGCCAGCGCCTAACAGCACCCCCCCTCCCGCTCCTCGTCTCAGAGATGCGTACCAGCAAATATTTTTTTACAAAAAAAGCACTGCTTTCTACACTGTGTCCCCCATAAGGTCTTTAAAGACAGTTTGGGCATTTTCAAATATCAATATGTTATTTTTTTCTGCTGATTTCCATCTGTAGCTGGGGCTGGTATATTTTCCTCAGTTACAGGAAACTCCTGGTTGCATAGTAGGGCTTTGTGGATTTCCTAGGACTCATCAGCTCCTTCTTTCTTTTTATTCTGAGTGATCACATGATCACTGGGTCCAGAGATGGAAGAACTGACAGTCCTTCCTAATCTATATGCGCAGTGCTGGTTCAGTGCAGTGTATACTGAGCTAGAGAAGGTAAGCATGATAATAAACCATATCTATCTTCTCCATGGATGTGTGTGACAGCTGGATTCCCTACCACCACAGATTCAAGATCTTGTCAAAGCTACATAGACTGCATTGATGTTTTAGAATGTCACTGCAAAGTAAAGTGTGGACTGCCTGGATGATTAAGCCAGAAGTAGTTAAAGAGAACTAACCAGCAGGATTTTCATATACAAAGTAAAGCCAGTGCTATACTGGCGCTAGGATGCTGAATGTAAGCATGGCTTTTGTTCTCAGATTGGATGCTTTATTTAAGAAATATGTGCAAGTGAAGTTCTAGCAACGCACTGCTATTTGATTTATAGAATATCTAATATGTGGATCGGGTTTTGCTATTTATTCCCGCCCCTGTCAGCTGCCTGGCCTTGGTAGATCCTAGACTGTATGGGTTCCTTCCAGGTATGAGTCATTTCTGTCATGTGATGGGACGTGTTCAAAATGCATACAGTCTAAGGGTATGTGCGCACGTTGCTTTTTACCTGCTTTTTACCTGCTTTTTTGCTGCTTTTTCTTCTGCGCTGTTTAATGCCAAAATGGATGTGTTCTTCTATTCAAGCAAAGTCTATGGGAATTTGGGTTTCTTGTTCACACTATGTTGTTCAAAATGCTGCCTTTTTGAGGCAGAACTTTGGTCAAAAACTCAGCTTTTCAAAGAAGCAACATGTCAATTGTTTTTGCCATTTGGGTTTTGCACTGCAAAGCTGAGTTTTTGACCAAAGTTCGGCCTCAAAAAGGCAGCATTTTGAACAACATAGTGTGAACAAGAAACCCAAATTCCCATAGACTTTGCTTGAATAGAAGAACACATCCATTTTGGCATTAAACAGCGCAGAAGAAAAAGCAGCAAAAAAGCAGGTAAAAAGCAGGTAAAAAGCAACGTGCGCACATACCCTTACATCTACCAAAGCCAAGAAGCAGACAGGACGGGAATCGATAGCAAAATCCAACCCACCTATTAGATAATGGAGCTGCTATCAATCAAATAGCAGTGCATTGCTGTAACTTTACTTGTGCATATTTCTGAAATAAATCCTCCAATCTCTGAACAAAAGCTATGCTTACATTCAGCGTCCTAGTGCCAGTATAGCACTGGCCTTACTTTATACATGAAAATCCTGCTGGTTGGTTCCCGTTAAAGAAAAATATCAATGCTTCTAATTGAAAAAATATGTTTTTTGTGATCTTAAAGAGAAATGTAATAATTCAGTTTCAATTATTTTAAAGGTCACGTCATCAGAAAGTGACCTATTGTTTAAGGCTATGTGTGCATGCTGCGGATTTACCGCGGATTTGCTGCAGAAAATGTGCCTAACATTTCTGCAGTAATTCCCCAACAAAACCTATGGGTAAAAAAAAATGCTGTGCGCACACTGTGTTTTCTTATACCTGTGGATTTACCCACGGAATTTCTGCTGCGGAATTAATGTGCATGTTACTTCTTTTCTGCAGGTACCTGCGGTTTTCACCATATATAATGGTAAAAAAAACGCAGGAACCAACCCATGAAAAAACCGCGGCAAAAACGCTGCAAATCGCAGCAAAAACGAGGGTGCATTTAGTGCAGATTTATTACCCCTATCATCCTTTTAGACACAAATACTAAACCAATCAGGTCAAAAAAGTATCACAGTGGAGAACACAGGAATATATTTGGTGCACCTTCATGGATAATTTTGGCATTTTCTCTTTCTTATGCCTCCTCTCAGCTGCCATAACTTACAGAAATATTTTATACCAACTTACGAATTCTAAGCACATCTGGAGCATTTACAACATCTATTGGATTTCCTATTTTTTTAGACAAGTTTAATAAAAGTCTAGTGAGTTATGAGAAGTATCTTAAACGCACAAGACATTTTCTGTACTACATGTATGACAGCTTCCAGTGCAATCCAAGGGTATGTGCACGCGATAAGTATTTCTTGTGTTTATGTCTTGTTTATTCCGCACAGTTTTGTCACAAAAGCTGAAAAATTTTCTAGTACCAGCAAAGTGAATGAGATTCTAGACATCGATGCTTATGTTTTTTTCCTTGCAGATTTGAAGCAGATAATTCAGCGTTTTAACCCCATTATAATGACTGGGAAAAAATGCTTAAAAAACACATCAACACAGAATTTTATCTGCAAAGAGACGCGTTTTTGGTGCAGGATTATCTGCAACAAATACTTAATGTGTGCATATACCCTAAGACAGAATTCTGCCACATTTCAGAAATTTCTCCTTATGTGCGGCGGATGCTGAATACCATTAGAAGTGCCGCTCTTACATACTCTTTCTGTAAAATTATCTGTTTTGTAATCAGGGCTCTCTGTGAAATATGAATCACTGGTGATGAGGCAGGTGGTGGCTCTCTTCATTTCTCCTGTTGTCCAAAGTATATCCGCAATAGAAGTTGCCAGGGCCATTTCTTGCTGTTTTTGGCTTAATTCTGATAAACTAATTAAGAAAAACACATATTATAAAGTAACGTATCGTAAAATGTGCATTAATTACATAAATGTGAGAATATTTACATGCATGAAATAAAAGTTTAGAGTGAATCAGATTCCTTAAAGCAGCACTCCAGTGTTTTTGTCGTTGCACCGCTGGAGTGGTGCTTTAAATGTAAGACCCCTGCCACTGTCTTATGCTCACCTTCCAGCATGTTCATCTTTTTCCAGTCACTAGGAATGTCAGAGACGCAAAACCCGCGAATATGATGAGCGGTGATATTAGTGATGAGCGATGACATTCCTGACACACCGCTCTTAATCATGGCTGGGTTTCACAAGGCGCTGCTTTAGCCAGGAGTGGCTGCTGCTAGACCCCTAGAGTATGTCTGAAATGGTAACTTTGTTTTCTAATAATTTGGTGAATGAGGGATAGTGTCTTGTTTTTTATTTCTCTCTCTTTACGTCTTTCAGGTTTCCATTTGTGGATTACATCAGAATTCCTGGTCTATAGTGGATTGCCTCAATTTCGTTTTCATAAAAGTTGGTGAACGAAGAAGACGTTGGAAAGTGTTTTTTCAAACAAACTTTTTTTTTGTGTGTGTGTTTTTTTTTCTTACTTATTGGGTTAGTAATGGGGATGTCGGATAGACACTTCTCCATTACTAACACCAGACTTTGATGCCAGGTGACAATACACAGCTGACATCAACCCTAAAAACCATTACCCCGATTGCTACCGTGCACCTAGAAGAGCTGAAGTGAAGCACCAGAATTGGAGCATCTAATGTGATGTGTCACTTCTGGGGTGGCTGTAGGCTTATATTTTTGGGCTGGGAAGGGCTCAATAACTATGGACATTGCCAGCCTGGTAATATCAGCCCAAAACTTCTACTTTACCTTCGCTGGTTATCAAAAAAGGCAGGGGACCCCACATTATTTTTTCTTTCAATTATATACTTATTTATTTGGTTAAAAGCAAATCTATTTATCTATCTATTTATCTATCTATCTATTTATATATCTATCATCTTTGCATATCTTTAATACACGAAAAACATGAATTTCTTAAATATATTTAATTTTGGTATGTGTCACACGGATGGCATCAAATGTCTTTTTCCTAGCCCATAGATTTCTATTGACCCGTTTCATCCATGCTGATTGTAATAAATGAACATGTTTCCGTGTGGATCATATGGACACACATGTCATTCACACGGTCTGTGTGAAAACATGGAGGTGTAAAGATCAACAGAGATGAATTGATGAGTATATGTGTGAATGTGTCTCCAATACGAGTGAAAATGGACACCGCATTGGAAACACTGTCTTGTGAAGGAGGCCTAATATGTAGATAGTTAATCAGTGAACTAAATAGGGCTTATTTCACTTGAAATATCACAGTTGCCTTAAAAATATTGTACTCATGTGAGATATCAACTCATGGTAAAGTCTGTTTTAAAGGATACTGGGATTGTAGACAGCTGTTTTTACATTGGCGAATGTTCTGTAGCTAAGCCTCATGTCTTATGTATGTTGCTATTTATAATGATGTAGATACATGTTATATTCCCTTCCCATTGATTGTCTTACCTTTTTATTGAAGTGTATTCATGCTTGTTCCTTGTGAAAAGCAGGTACTTAATGATGTGAGCTTGCACCACCAGCTGAATGGCTCTTGTTCCACCCTTTAATATACACATTTGCATTGTTATCAATTAGATTACTGTTATGCCATTAAATGGAACCATATAAAATGATGTATAGGTTTTCATATATAATAGAAAATGCTTCAATCTACACTAATTTTTCTGATTGTTTACCTGCCAATTACTTTTCTAAATTCTAGTTTCTTCTAGAATTTATACATCACACCCGAACATTTAGGGTGCGACCGCACTTTGCTTTTTACCTGCTTTTTTGCTGCTTTTTCAACTGCAGCGTTTAATGCCAAAATGGATGTGTTCTGCTTTTCAAGCATAGTCTATGGGAATTTGGGTTTCTTGTCCGCACTTTGCAGTTCAAACTGCAGCCTTTTTGTGGCAGAACTTTGGTCAAAAACTCAGCTTTGCAGTGCAAAACCCAAATGGCAAAAACAATTGACATGTCACAATGGTGACGTGTTCAATACTTATTTCACCTGTTGTATGGCTTTATGACAGCAATTCTTCCATGAACACTTCTAGCCAGATTTCTCTGAACAATAGATGGGTGTAGTTGGGTTCCCACTGGTTGAAGATAGTTCTGAGCGGATCGCATGAATGAACATTCTCCAAGTTTGAAGGGAACTAAGCATGATGCATCTTTCAACTGCTGCACTAAGGGGTACTTTGCACGTTGCGACATCGCTACTGCGATATCGTCGGGGTCAAATCGAAAATGACGCACATCCGGCGCTGGTAATGACATCGCAACGTGTAAAGCCTAGATGCGCCGATAAACGATCGCAAAAGCGTCGTAAATCGGTGATCTGTGTAGCGTCGGACATTTCTATAATGTCGCACCAATAGGAGATATGATGTTGTTCCTCGTTCCTGCGGCAGCACACATCGCTGTGTGTGAAGCCGCAGGAGCGAGGAACATCTCCTTACCTGCCTCCACGAGCTATGTGGAAGGAAGGAGGTGGGCGGGATGTTTACGTCCCGCTCATCTCCGCCCCTCCGCTTCTATTGGCCGCCTGCCGTGTGACGTCGCTGTGATGCCGCACGACCCGCCCCCTTAGGAAGGAGGCGGGTCGCTGGCCAGAGCAACGTCACAGGGCAGGTAAGTGCGTGTGAAGCTGCAATAGCGATAATGTTCGCTACGGCAGCTATCACAAGATATCGCATGTGCGAAGGGGGCGGGTATTATCGCGCTCGGCATCGCTAGCATCGGCTAGCGATGTTGCAGTGTGCAAAGTACCCCTTAGTGTCCTTGGCCGACCAATGTGTCTTTGGTACTCAAAATTGACTATTTCTTGGAGCATCTTCATAAAAACTTGAACAGCACATTTTGAAATCCTAGTCTTTTTTTAAATCTTACTTCTTGTTGCTTTGTTCAGTCTTGCCATGATGCATGACCTATGAAATAAACCTGTCATCAATAACCTAACCTTCTTAGCAGGGATTGTCTGTTTCTCACCCAGTGTTAAGCCTCAAACACAGCTATTTCTGTTTGTTTATGATTGCATTTTAACCTACTATGGTAGATCGGCTCACTCAGCTGCTTTATGAAGTAGACAGAGGAATGTTTTCCATTTAAATCTTCAACTGGTTTATTAGCACTTCATAAACCAGAACAGAATAAAGCAAATAAAAGCAGCCTTTCATGCATAAATAAAACAAATGTCACTCATCTGACCATAAAACTGCAGGGCTCGGGATTCAGGAACAGGATTCAGCTCTCTGCAGTAGGAGCACATCACTGGAGGGCCACTCACCTCCAGTCACAAAGAACCCTGAGTAAATCCAGAGACCTTCATTTTACCAGCTGGACCAGTATCTTACAATAAATATGAAAATTATCATAATTGGTTACTCGGACACTTGATGATAATCCTAAAAATTCCTGACTTACATCAACAAACAATATGTGGTTTGTTTGCCAAGTTCTTTCAAAAACTAGTATACCAAAAGAATTAATGCTGTTTTTAAGGCAAAGGGCAGAAAAAATAAATATTGATTTGATTATCAGATTTTTCGGACTATAAGATGCACCGGCCCATGAGATACACTCCAAATTTAGAAGAGGAAAATAGGAAAAAAAAATTAATGTTAAGGTCCATCAAGTAGTCTTATGGTCTTATAGACCAAATGTAGCTTACTGGGACACGGGGCAGTGGAGTGAGGTCACAGGAGGCAGGGTCGCCTCTGCAGGAATCCAGCAGTGGCACGAGTGGAGCGATGATGCGCACCCTGGGCTGAGAGGAGGGAATATTACGGCAGCGGAGGCAGACACTATTAATCTCCCGGTAACAAATGCAATGGACTTCAAGAAAAAGTGCCAGAGGAGGTGCTTGCTCAGATTGAGATCTCAGAGAGCCGAGAACTCGTTCTGTGCATGCGCCACTTCCAAAGCAATAGACTTCAAGAAAATGCCATTTTCTTGAAGTACATCATGTCCATTGCTGTAAGATCAATGGTGCCTGCCTTGCGCTACTAGTACACTCCTTCTAACAGTCTGGGGCCCACAGCATTCCCCCATTCATGCCACCGTTGGCCTCCTTCAGCGGCGGCCCTGCCTCCTGTGACCCTTCACTGTCCCTGCATCCTCCCAGTAAGCTACATTCAAAGACGCACCCCCATTTTCTTCCCAATTTTTGGGGAAAAAAAGTGCGTCTAGTCCGATAAATACGGTAGTCATTGTTATCCTGCCTTTGCTGATAAGGAAAACTGCTATAAACTCTTCCTGAAAGGACAAGAAGCATAGGTCTAAACCTGCCCCTGGGGTAGTGTGTCAAGGTGAAAACTACAAGACTGCTAATTTTACTTTTGGATTGATTTGTTGACTATGGAGTTGAGATATCCAAGTCTTGACAATTTCAGATATTCACATATGTTTTATTTTCAATTACTGTTTATTATTTTTAATAGTAAAGTCTATTCTGAGTTGTCGTTTTTTTTAACATCACTTACCTTCTCTGCTTCAAAACCATAAGCTTGTTCAGAAAAGGCCTCTCGAAACTTGAAAAATGACTTTTTCCATTCATAGTTGAATGTTTGAAATGTGTTTCCAAACAGAATTTTCTTCAATGCCTTAAAAATATACATATAAAAAAAATGATTAAGTAGTTTGGTCCAACTGGACAGCTCTTTTTTAAAAATAAATTCTGCCTCTCTTCTGGTTAGTGGATAAATGCTACTACATCTGCTGTAATTTCTTAGATATGATGTCTATGTGCCTAATTGGAACTAATTACATATATATATATATATATATGTAGCATCAAACCCTTGACCACTGTCATACAGTTCATGGAATCAAGCAGATACCAGTCCTAAAATTGACGAGATTCAACTGTTTTCTTAAAGAGCACCCTTCATGGAGTAGTGGCTGTAGAACTGAATTATACTTAGGTCTTTCCATTTTCCATCTCCACTGAGGAGATATTAGCTTGTATAATTTAGATTCTAATTTTCTTTAATAATAAGTAAACAGTAATAGAGAATTGTCTTGAGGTTCTTGACTTTTTCTCCTGTATGACGTTGCCCAATTATAAGGTGGAGATGTCATGCAGGGGAAAAGAAAACATACTCCAGAGAATGACAGACCCAGTTTTCTCTGTGTTAGGCATGTAATGATGCACAGAATTGCTCTCCTCTCTGTTATCACTGATATCATCTACATTTATTACAAGCAGAGAAGGGGAGCAGAGCCAAGCTGTGTATTATTACAAACACTTCTTGAAGTTCGCATTTAGCAGTCATCAGTGTGGGGTTGAGAGGAGTAGAGAAGAGCTAACAGCTCTGTAAGTGTAGAGCTGCAAAATTGTCCCTACGCCCATAGATGAATTTTTAGAGGGAATTTGGGGCCAAAGCAACAGCCCAATGTTATACAATTCAATGAATCACCCGAGGGTTAAACTTGCTCACTAGACCCCTAAATGAATTATTTGAGAAGTGCAGTTTCCAGAATGGGTTTACTTGTTGGGGATTTCTGATTTCATATAAGGGGATCTTCAAATGTGACATAGCATCTGCAATCTATTTCAGTCAAAATAGCACTCTAAAATTCAAAAGCACCCCTTCCCTTCTGAGCCCTGCAGTGCACCTAAACAGTAGTTTTCCACCACATATGGAATATCTCTGTACTGAAATTGCACAACAAATTGTATATTCCACTTTCTCCGGAAAAATATATTTATATATAAATATTTTGTGGGAAAAAGTAAATTTTGTTTTTTCTTCAACTGCTTTAATTCCTGTTAAGCAGCAAAGGCTTAATAAACTCCTTGAATGTGGTTTTGAATTTTTTTTTTCATTGTCATGGCTTTTTAGACACATCAAAAGCTCTGCAAACATGACATGTCGCCTGCTATCTATTCTAACCAATTTTGTGCACCGAAATTTAAATAGTGCTCTTTCCCTTCCAAGCCTTGCCATGCGCCCAAACAGTAGTGTTCCACCACATATGGAGTATCTGTGTACTTAGGAGAAATTTCACAACAAATTGTATGGTCCACTTTCTCTTGTTATCATTGTGAAAATGAAAAAAATTGGGGTTAAAGCAACAATTTTGGGGTAAAAATGTATATTTTCATGGCTCAATATTATAAGATTCTGTGAAGCACCTGTGGGATCAAGGCGCTCACCAAACATCTAAGGGTGTAGTTTTCAAAATGGAGTTACTTGTGTTGGGTCTCTACTATGTAGACACATCAAGGGCTCTGTAAACGCGATATGTCGTTTGCTATCTATTCCAGCCAATTTTCCGCTACAAAATTCAAATAGGGCTCCTTCCCTTCCGAGCCCCGCCATGTGCCTAGAAGTACTTTTCCACCACATATGGAGTATCGCGTGTACTCAGGAAAAATTTCCCAACAAATTGTAGTTTCCATTTTCTCCACTTACCCTTATGAAAATGAAAAAATTAGGGCTAAAGCAGTATTTTTGTGGGAACAAGTAAAATTTTCATTTTTTTTTTCTTTAACATTGCTTCAATTCCTATGAAGCACCAAAAGGGTTGATATACTCTGTGAATGTGGTTTTGAGCACTTTGAGAGGTGCAGTTTTCAAAATGTTGTCATTTTTGGGTATTTTTTGTCACATAGGACCCTGACAGTCATTTCAAATGTCATGTGGTCCCTAAAAAAAATGTGTTGGAAACATGAGAAATTGCCGATAAACTTATAACCCTTCTAATTTCAAAAAAACTAAATATTTTTTAAAAATGGTGCTTATTCAAAGTATACATGTGCAGCCGTACACACGATTTGTTGTTGTCACTTGATATCCGCAACTTCCAAGGACAACGTCTGCAGCTGTGTGACCAAGGTGTTAATTGGATCCATGCTAACACCCCAGAACACACAATACAGGCTGGCTATAATGTTACGAACATTAATCACTAACACACACAGGTAATGGAAAAGGTGAAGGTGCAGCCGCACCCAACTCGCCCCTGAGCCAACCACGAAACCACAGGTCGCTGGATCGAATCAGAAACAGGTTGAAAAAGTTAGATATGTTTAGCTTAGAAAAAAGACGTCTCAGAGGAGAGCTCATTTATATGTATAAATACATGTGTGGTCAATATAAAGGACTGGCACATGACTTATTTCTTCCAAAGACAATACTAAGGACCAGGGGGCACTCACTGCGAGTGGAAGAAAAGCGATTCCGACAGCTAAATAATAAAGGGTTCTTTACAGTTAGAGCAGTCAGACTGTGGAATACACTACCACAAGAGGTAGTAATGGCAGATACTATAACAGCTTTTAAAAAAGGGCTGGATGATTTCCTCAGTACACAAAACATCGTTGGTTATAAATGACTTAGTGACTAAATGTAGAACTGGTGGAGGAAGGTTGAACTAGATGGACCTAGGTCTTTTTTCAACCTAAGTAACTATGTAACTATGTAACTATGAATCCCCAAACCGAGCCATAACAGGCAGCGTATGTGCACTAAATGATCAATTATAGATCTTTTAGTGTGCATCATTTACCAAGGTGTTCCTATAATGATGTCCTAGATGTGTTCGATGGGAGACTAGTCTGGAATACTTCATGCCATGGTAGCACATTTAGGCCATGCAGTTCGTTCATATTAGCAAGAGCAACATTAGGCATCACATTTTGTGTTGAAAAAGTGGCTACTGGGACACTTTAGAGAAATGGTCATACCATTAGTTCCATGACCAAATAAATGTAACAATGAGTAGTTAGTGTACCTGAAAAAAAAAAGACTAAAAGGGGACCAAATACCACACATTATGCCACCAAACACTATAATCCAGGTACTAGCACCGATGTGACATTCCCTCATGAAGGCCTCTTTATGAATTGCCCTCATGGTCTTATCAGATTTGAAGAATGCATCGTGAGCCATTTTTCACTGTAACATCAAATACCAAACCTAAAACTACGCAAACTATCAGAAGTCGTTTGCTTGACATTTTGCTGAGTCAGACATCCAGCCATAAGTATTCCATTGACATTACACCCCAGCTCACAAAGCTTATCATGGTGCCGAGCAACATGGCGATGGAGACTGGAATAGAGGTCTATTCTCCTCAGCGATGTGTGCTGTTTTGTCTTAAAGACAATAATAGCCAGAGATTGGTCTGGAGACCATGTAGACAACGCTATGAAGAGTATACCATGTGGGCAATGCTTTGAAGAGTATGCCACGAGGGAAGGTAAAAAAGTACCAGTAGCCAATTTTTTTTTAACAAGAAAATGCCAGACTGTTGCTCATCCTACCGTTACCATCCTGCGTTTCCTAAATGTATTACCATGGTCTGCAGCGTGTCCAGTCTAGTCGTTCATCAAGCATATCTGAGATGTCATTGGTCAGCAATTGGAAAGGAAGCTGCCAGCATTGAATCTTTATGGTTGCGTGCTCGAGGGCATTCAGCATGGCAGACCATTTCTCAGACCACCATCAATAACATCACGGAGAGCAGCCAAGGTGTATAAGTCCATGCATTTCTAATTTATTTGATACTGAGTAAATCAAGATGTTTTGAAAAATTTGTTGCCATTTCCATATCACTAACCCATCTATCTCGATCCCGTCATTTGCAGAACTCGATGACTTTTCTTACTTGATGCTGCAATTCCATTAGTGAGGAGTGTATTACTGATCTGTTATCTTCTTGTTCAAACCTTCTACTGACTTATCTACATTAATGACATTCTGCCTGTCCTTACAGTGTGACAGATAGTATTTCATGGGCCCTTTGTTGGTCTTGGTTTAGATTTCATCTCTTGCTTTACTGATAAGCTCTACTTACCATTGCCATTTCTATTGAGATGGGCTGACCACCGAGGTCGGATGCTATTATCAACTCTCTTGGGATGGAATAGAAAATACTGCCTGGAAAGGTCCCGTGCTTCTTGCTGTTTGTAGTCTCTGCCCTCTCCTCAATTTCTTCATCTGCTTTGTGGGGATCTTGGGTTGCCTTTGAACAACAACATATTAAGTTAATTAGTGGAGAACTAATCACCAGTAGTTGTGTGTGTGTGTATGTATGTGTATTGGTGTAGACGGCAGAGTAATTTATAACATTTGTAAAAGTAAAGTTATAGCTAAATTACTAATAAAACTTTCCTTATTGCTTTATTTTATTGTACATTAAAACTGCTGAAAGACATCCATTTTACTGTTCTCTTATAGATCTATTCCTATGTCAGATCAAATGGTACACCGTGCATTTCTGTACTTAATCTGCAGTGGGGTACCAGAAAAGTTAACCTTTATTCTGCCACCGGTCATCAACTAGACTTCCATCATCCATTTAAAAGTTGATGTGACCCTTTAAATGAATACCTAACTTTCTATGAAAATTTGGGTGGTAATACAATTTGGCCACTTTCACATGTTCAATTTTCAAGTACATCTTATATCGGCATTTTTCACTGATATGACAGGTATCCTTTATAGTCCATGGGGCTGTTCAGATGTCAGGGTTTTTTTACACACTAAGGCCCTGTATGCACAGTGCAGTTTTTGATGCATTTTTGTTGCAGTTTTGGGTGCATTTTGTTACCCTAAACTGCATACATTTCCTTCCTTAGCAAAGTCTATGAGAATTCAGAAAGGCTGCGCACATGTTGCTTCTTTTTGCCTGCAGTTTTGGATGCAGAAAAAAAGAAGCAGCATATCAGTTCATTTTGCATTTTTCCCTTCGTTTTTCCATTGAATAAAGGGAAAAAACGCATGGGCAAAAATGTATGGGCAAAAATGCACCCAAACTTGTCCAAAACGCATGTGTTTTTGATGATTTTTTTGGGCCAGAGGTGCGTTTTTCTGCCAGAGGAGCGTTTTTCTACTAGAGGGTGCGTTTTTCTGCAGTGAGCGCACATAGCCTGAGTGTTCGCAAAAAAAACAAATAAAAACACAGAAACCTGCCCAACTTTGATCCTAGCCATGGAACAAGATAACCCATGCAAATTTATCAGTCAATAAAATACTATTGGTATAACATAATGATGCCATCCTAGTTGCATTCTAGTACTGTTCATTTTTCACTGATTGTTTGCAAGGAGAGACTTGAGAAACCATCATTTTTCATACTAGAAAAACTGATGAAACTCTGTTGGTGACAACTGACATCCAGACCAAACACTGATAAAAATCCATCCATTTTTCACGTATGTAGAATAAAACTATGTGAAATCGGCCTAGAGTAAAATGGTCAAGGTTTGGACACCCATAACGATCATACAGCCTGATCCCTAACAAATAGGTGATTGGCACGAGGCTACGCTTTACGATGGGGTTGTGTTGATGAAATAAACTCCGTGTAACCACTTCTTTATCATTTGGATTGCTTTAATAAAATATGACAGAATTCTCAGCAGTTTGGGTTTTATTTCCCTGACACACTTTCTTGAGATTTGCTTATAGCAGCTGGACATCCCTTTGAGTCTCTTTCCTATTTACTGAAAAACCTAAGCAATGGAAGAAGGATGAAAGCCCACAGATAAATGATATATTTGGTTAGTTTAGGTTATTAAAACTGATCTGGCAAGCGATCACCACTAATACTGACAACATTTCATCACATTTTGTTTCCACATGTAGCTTTTTTAAGTTTACTTACCTGTGATTTCACTAGATCTACTGGTTAACACTAGAAGTCCCAGAGAGGGGTCATTTGACATTTTTACCATTGGAACCCTATGGCGCTCGAAATTTCTGGGACTTCTAGTGTTAAATGTTTGGATATACCTGTTCATGCAATCATTTTCCTAATTTTCTTGGAATGTGCACATTGTAGATTCAGACTAAAGGAAGCAAAACCATGAAGGAACCCATATGGAAGGAAGAAGTCAAAAAACACATATGAAACAAACCGGAATATATGTTAATCCTCTTTCACACTGTGTTCTTCTCCACATTCAATGATCCCATCGGGCTTATGTCTGAAACCCTCCCACCGCAAAACAGGATTCGAATGTATGTCATTGACTACAATGGAGCAGATGTAGTCACCATGTACTCTGTCGTACACCATTTTCAAATGTACACATCTACTGTAGACGGGCACCAGTTGAAGCAGACTACATCTGGGTGTCTGCCTACAGTAGGCTTATATACAAGAAAACGTTTCCAACAGAGGACACAGTGACTCAGTCTGCACCATTATAGTTAATGTTCTCATCAGCATCGGCACATACGTCCCAAATCCAATCGTGTTTTGCAGGGGTTCGGATATAAGTCCTGATTAGTCCACTAAATGTAGAACAATGTAGTGTAAAGGGCCCTTTAACCTTAGATTTCTCAATGTGTCCCATTTTACTTAAATGACCACTTTACACCTTGGCATTTTCTCAAGCAGCTTTATCAGGGATTCACCTAGAATGACTATCCAACAGTCTTGAAGGAGTTCTTTACTCCTTGTTTCCATATGTGTCTCCTCTTGAAGAAAACCGTTGCATGAACAGTGGTGTCCAGATTTTTGTCCAGTACTGAATTTGTCCTTTGAATTATTTTTTACATATGCAGTTATACAAAAATTATCCCAAAAATATAACTAATGTTAAAATGCTAATAATCACACAATGCATTATGTACAAAGGGGGTAATTTCATAGGAAGATAAAGGTAATATCGTTAGGAATTGATTGCGTTTTAGACCCATTTACACTATTTTGCGTTACATTACATTCAAAGTGGTAACTCTGTTTTACAAAATCTTAGGTTTGGAATTACAGAAGTATTAATACTGTATCTATACACGTATTTAAAGTTATTTGTTCTCCAAATATTAGGTTTTACTTAGACAAACTAATCTCACATATGACAATATGGTTTTGGAGCAAAATGTAATTAAAGCAAGTTATAAGCTAAAAAAACAATTTCTGAAATATTGCAAAATATTTTAGATGAAATCAACAGAAAATCAATTCATACGTGTACAAGGATCTCTAATGAACTAATACTATGGCATTTATTTATCTGGACGCTGCAGTACATAAACCTGCTCATAAAGTGAGGTGTCACTTACTATTGGTTTCTTCATGACGTCTTCCTGGAGTAATTCTATGTAACTTAACTTTGAAGCGTCTCCATTCATATGGACCTGTTCGCAAATATTCATAATAACAATGTAACAGAAGACGTCAGGTGGAGGCACTTGTGATGACTGACACTCTGGCTTCTCTACCAGCGCCTGCCAAGATTCTGCCTTCCTGACTCTTCTCAATTACCAGAAAATTCGACACTTTCAGCCTTGTTGAATGGATACGTTGAGCCATAGATGAAGGTGTATTTAACATCACAGACATGACTACAAAGCAGCATAGGAATGTTCAAAAATCGGCCAATGGCAGAACAGACCTAAAAGCTATATTATTGAAGACTGCATCTCAAAAATCTAATTTCTGAAAAAAGTATCTAAAGAAGTTAACGCTAATTTAATAAAAAAATTCCTTCTTTTTTCCCCAATTGTAAAATTTATCAGCTTTACATAAATCACAACAACACAAGTGAACAGTTAACCAGATGTAATGAAAGCAAAAATGGCGCTCGGAAATCCTGGGCCAAAAATCTGGTTGAAACAATGAGCAAAAATGGAAGGGATCTGGCAACCGCCAATTAAAGATTAAAGCATGACTTTTAATAAAAAACATTAAAAAAAGAAAAAGTCCATAATTACAGCATGACTAGACCAGGTGTCGGTCTATGCATTTCAGGCAGATCCCTTGCCCTTGGTCATGATTAAGGGCAGGGGATCTGCCTAAAATGCGTTGACGGACACCTGGTCTACTCATGCTGTAATTATGGACCTTTTCTAATTTTAATGTTTTTCTACTAAAAGTCATGTTTTAATCTTTAATTGGCGGTTGCTGGATCCCTTCCATTTTTGCTCGCAGCTTTACATAAATACCTAGTTGTTGGAACTTTTGCTGCCCACATATCTCTGGGCACCATAGGAGCAAATGCGGGACCCCTCGTTATGCAGTAACGACACATTTTGCATTCCTGATGTCCTGTAATAGTGCCGGAGTTACTACCAGCATGCCCTCTGTCTAATTTATTAAACAAGTACCAGATTGATGGGCCAGAGGCTGGATCAGTAAAGGGTAGAGAGCTCCACTCCGACTCAGACGCTAGTAGGGTGGAGGTGGGGTACAGGTATGGGTTGGTATCATCAAAGATGAACTTGTGGGACCTTTTCGGGTTGAAGATGGAGTGAAACTCAACTCCCAGACCTACTGCCAGTTTCTTGAAGATAACTTCTTCAAGCAGTGGTACAGGAAGAAGTCGGTATTGTTCAAGAAAAACATGATTTTCATGCAGGACAATGCTCCATCACATTCATCCAACTACTCCACAGCGTGGCTGGCCAGTAAAGGTCTAAAAGATGAAAAAATAATGACATGGCCCCCTTATTCACCTGATCTGAACCCCATAGAGAACCTGTCATCCATCATAAAATGTAAGATCTACAGGGAGGGAAAACAGTACACCTCTCGTAACAGTGTCTGGAAGGCTGTGGTGGCTGCTGCATGAAATGTTGATCATAAACAGATCAAGCAACTGACAGAATCTATGGATGATAGGCTGTTTAGTGTCATCATAAAGAAAGGTGGCTATATTGGTCCCTAATTTTTTGGGTTTTGTTTTTGCATGTTAGAAATGTTTATTTCTAAATTTTGTGCAGTTATATTGGTTTACCTGGTGATAATAAACAAGTGAGATGGGAATATATTTGGTTTTTATTAAGTTGCCTAATAATTCTGCACAGTAATAGTTACCTGCACAAACAGATATCCTCCTAAGGTAGCCAAATCTAAAAAAACACCACTCCAACTTGCAAAAATATTAACCCCTTCAGCCCCCGGGCACTTTACGCTTTTGCGTTTTTGTTTTTTGCTCCCCTTCTTCCGAGAGCCGTAACTTTTTTATTTTTCCATCAATCTTGCCATATGAGGGCTTGTTATTTGCGGGACGAGTTGTACTTTTAAATGAAACCATAAGTTTTACCATATAGTGTACTGGAAAACGGCAAAAAAATTCCAAGTGCAGAAAAATTGCAAAAAAAGTGTGATTGTACAATAGTTTTTGGGATATTTTATTCACTGTGTTCACTATATGGTAAAACTGATGTATCTATGTGATGCCTCAGGTCAGTGCAAGTTTGTAGACACCAAACATGTATAGGTTTACTTGTGTCTAAGGGGTTTAAAAAAATTCACAAGCTTGTCCAAAAAAAAGTGGCGCACGTTTTGCGCCATTTTCCAAAACCCGTAGCGTTCTCATTTTTCGGGATCTGAGGCTCAGTGATGGCTTATTTTTTGCGTTTTGACCTGACGTTTTTAATGATACCATTTTTACGCAGATGCTACGTTTTGATCGCCTGTTATTGCATTTTGTGCAAAATTTGCGGCGACCAAAAAATTTAATTTTGGCGTTTGGAATTTTTTTGCTGCTACGCCATTTACTGATCAGATTAATTGATTTTATATTTTAATAGATCGGGCATTTCTGAACGCGGCGATACCAAATATGTGTATATTTTTTATTTTTTTAACCCTTTAATTTTCAATGGGGTGAAAGGGGGGTGATTTGAACTTTTAGGTTTTTTTTATTTTTTTTTAGTATTTTAGAACTTTTTTTTTTTACTTTTTTTTTTATTTTACTAGTCCCCCTAGGGGGCTATAGCGATCAGCAATCCGATCGCTCTGCACTATCTGCAGATCTCAGCTACAGAGCTGAGAACTGCAGATTTGGTGCTTTACTTTCAATGCCGGCTGTATTCCGGCATTGAGAGGAAGTGAGTCATGTTAGCTACAGGCGTCATCACATGACCCTGTGCTACCATGGCAACCACCGAAAGTCAAGTGATCATGTCACGTGACTTCCGGTGGGGGCAGGGTAAGTGACTGTCATGGCGGCGCGCATATACATATCACTGCCTGATTTTGGGAGCGATATGTAAGGGGTTAATGGCCGCGGGTGGAAGCGATTTCACCCGCGGCTAGCAGGCACACGTCAGCTGTTGAAAACAGCTGATATGTGCGCGGATCGCCGCCGCCTGCCTGCGGCAGGGGGAGGGCATAAACGGCACACGATCCATGACATTCCCAGTATGTCATGGGTCGTTAAGGGGTTAAGCTTTGATATTTATGAGTCTTTTGGGTTGATTGAGAACATAGGTGTTGATAAATAATAAAAAAATCCTCTAAAATATAACTTGCCTAATAATTCTGCACACGGTGTAGAGACGCCGAGTTTGACGATAATACAAATGCAAATGCTGCAGCATGCAGGAAAGTGAGTGTTTCTTATTTATCTATGTATTTAAAATGAATTGAAGCACATGTGAATGATTAATAGTGCATTGCACTTTTACACAAATTTGAACACGATGTGTTTCAAAAAACAATATATTACTTTATATATATATGGAATTGTATACACTTTGAAAATGTAAGTGATACTTCCCAAATGTAATGTCACTATGAATATATTATTTTTTTTGCTTATATATGATGAGAGGAAATCAAAAGTACTAATTGGTAATGATATATATATATATATATATACATATATATATATATATATATATATATATGTATATATATATATATATATATATATATCCTGTGGATATACACTTCACTGCTTGAAAAAAGTTCACCTGGAGCTGAAATGTCACCACAGGCTCTTTAAAGCCTTTTCTCACTCAAAAGCTGGAGTGCTGCTTTTATTTTTCTATTTTTGAATATATAATACAAGTGGAAGGTTGTGGCAAAAAGGAGATAACCCCGGCACACTACCGCTCCCAAAAAGGCAATGATACAGTATTTTGTATGCAAAAAAATTTCTGGCATACTTATACCTGCACAAATGACAATGTTGTAGGACATACTAACACATGTTTTTTCCATTATAGATAAGGATTTTGAGAGACTTTCCATATGTTATTTTGCGGCCTAACTGCCATATATCTTCACTTGTATCTATAAGTATATGGTGAGTGTGCTATACATTTACCCCATATTACCTTCTGTGCTCCTGTTCTTATCATTCTTTATTTCTTTATTTCTATCCTGCTCTTCGTTTTCTCCCTGCTCTTTGTTTTCTCCCTGCTCTTTGTTTTCTCCCTTCTCTTTTTGTCTTCCTTCTTTTTCTCCAGTCCTCCATCTTTTTCTTGTGCCCTTCATCTCTCATTCATTCCTACCATTTTCTTGTTGCCAACTCTCTTATTTTCTTGATCCATGCCTGGTCGGTCCTCCATTTGCTTAGTCACTCGCACGTCCTCACTTCTAGTAGTAACTTTGCGTATAATTATTTTTCTAAAGAATACCTTTCTCTTTTGAAAGTACTAAATATTCTAATAAAATTGGATCTATATGACCTATACTGACAAATGATACCTTTGTGCCCTCATATGTTTCTCATAGTATCTCTGCCTTGTATTAACTATCCTCGTCTACTCTGATCAAAAGATATTGGATGTGATTGTACATAAGTTCTGAAATGTATATGTGTTATTGATTTGTTTTTTTGTCACTATTAGATAAAAAGTCCATACTGACGAAGGCCTCCAGCCGAAACGTCAATAATAATTTTTGGACCAAGTACATATGATGAAATATTGAAAAAAATTTGTCAATAAAACAATTTTTTTGCATACAAAATACTGTATCATTGCCTTTTTGGGAGCGGTAGTGTGCCGGGGTTATCTCCTTTTTGTATATGTTTTTTACCTCAGAGCACCTATCTTTTCAGTGACGCAGGGCTTCTCTTTGTATTGAAGGTTGTGGCAAGGCCTGGCACCCAGTCCCTGCAATAGTGGTGCTTTTCTATGGCTACATTTTTTTTAGATAGATAGATAGATCTCCATGTTACTGAAGGAAGAAGTCAGATTCTTTTGTTCCCATAAAACTACTATAAAAAAATGAGGAAAAAAATGACAAAAATAAAATTTATTTTTCAACACTCCCTTGGAATCAAGGCAGTAGCTTTCAAACACATAACTTCAGCCTTAGCTGTCCTAGCTGTGGAGCCACCAGCTTTGATGATGTCAGAGGAAGTATTTTATGCACATGTACATGAACCTACAATGCAACCTCTGATTACACAGGACATAGAAAAGATCCACTGAACAGAGCAGCATCCTTGTGTCCTTTATTCTAGAGGGTGAGGAAAAGATTGTTTCTTCTAATAAAATTACTAAAAATAATAAAAAAAATAGAATAATGTAATTTTTATTGCACTTTATTTTAAAAATAATAAACAACACAAATCAGCAAATAACATGGACATATTTAGTGTCCCTGTAATCGTAATGACCCAAACAACACAGCGATCAAATTATTTATGGGGATCGGTAAATGGTGAAAAACATGGCGCAATTGATTAACATTCTCTATTAAAACCCATAAAAAAATGTAATAAAAATGTAACACTGAGGCCGTGTTCACACGTAGTGTAAATGCTGACTTTTTTCTGCAGGTGTCCACACAACAAAATAATAATCCTCTCTGATTTTTGCGTGTTTGCTGCATTTTCTATGCATTTTCTCCTACATTTGATACATGTTTGGTGCAGATATGAATTTGGGTTTTTAATGTATTTTAATACTACAGAAAAGCTTTGATTCTGTATTTAATAATGTAACAGCACTTTTTTTTTGCATTTTCTTTCAGGCTCCACAAAAAAGTCTATAGAGAAAAAAAAACACCAAAACTGCATAGTTCAGTGGTGTCTTTAGACGCACCGAGGGCGGAGATTTCATGATGTCTCATCCACTCTACTTGGACATTTAGTCCGTATTTGCATATTGTGTAAATGCCAGGATTTTTTGCTGCTTTTTTGCATATAAATTCTGCTGTGTGTAATTGTGCAAGCAAAGTGGATGTGATTCCATGAAAGACACTGCTGAACTCTGCAGTTTTGGTGTTTTTTTTCCTCTAGAGGCATTTATGTGGTGCTTAAAAAAATGCATGGAGAAAACGGCAGTGACTTTTATAACTGCAGAAGCAAAGCTTTTCTGTACTATAAAAAACACAAAAACGTAGATTCACATCTGAACCAAAAATGCATGAAATAATGGGGAAAAGTCATAAGAAATGCAGCAAAGAGGCAAAATCAGTGAAGATTGTTATTGTATAATTTGGTGCAGACAGCGGCAGAAAACAAAAAACCACAGGATTTATGTAATGTGTGAACACGGCCTTATAGACACAAAAAGTAACATAAGAAGAGCAAAAATGCACAATCCAGTGGATGATAGTTGTGTATTCACAAAATTCTTTCTTCAGTTTAAAAAATAAATAATTCATCAATCAGATCTATGATATTTGAGGTTCAAGGTGAAGATGTTCACATGATAGGTGATCAACTTGTGATTTACAGTTGACCTAGTGCAAAACTGCAAAAATGATGAAGATCTGTGGTTTGTAGCAGTCTGTCAGTATCAGCAATAGATAGATACAGTCTGCTCTCATCTCTCATTGATTCTGCCTTAGGCTGCTTTCACACTATGTTTTTTTAACATGCGTCATGAACGTTTTTTTGCTGTAAAAGCTGTCACTGGATGTTTAGGGGCGGGCATTGGAGTCATGTGATCGGGAGTGAGGGGAACTAAACGTGCCAGACTGGGAGCCGGCTTCTTACAACTGCGGAGGTTCGTAACCAAGGTAAACATCGGGTAACTTGCTTGGATACCCGATATTTATCTTGGTTACGAGCGTCTATACACGTAAACATCGGGTAACTAAGACAAGTGGTTACCCGATATTTACCTTGGTTACGAGTGTCCGCAGCTCTCAGGTGGGAGAGAGAGACAGGAGAGGGAGGGGGAGAGACAGAGAGAGAGAGGGAGGAATGAGAGGGAGGAGAGAGAGGGACTGATCACCCGAGGCTGGTTTCTGTGCATGCTCAGTAGAGCAAGCAGGATTCTGTCTATCAGCATGCCAGCGTTCACATGCGTTTGCATGCTGTTTAGTCAGGATCCAGCAACTTGCAGTATTTGGACGCAGCTCAAAAACGCTACAAGTAGCGTTTTTGAAAAATGTTAAAAAACTGCAAGTCGCTGGATCCTCACTATAACGCACGCAAACGCAGGTGAACGCATGTTAACGCGAGTCCATTGCAAATGCATTGAAATGAAAACGCATTTGCACTGGATCCGCTTTTGCGTTAAAAAAACGTTCATGACGGATGTTAAAAAAACGTAGTGTGAAAGCAGCCTTACTCCTTCCACCAGCCCAAAACAGCCGCACATGCAGAACCAGCAGCAGTGTGATCCAGAGGAGCAATCACTACTATCTGTATGCACAAAAGTATCACTATATTATCTGTTGAGTTACACGGAACTGCAGGTCACATCTAATACATTATCATCTCAATTGGAGCCCACAAAAAGCAGGGTGCTGCTGGCAGACATAGTTGGTCCTCGAAGTCCAGAAGGCACAGCAGAAAAGTGAGACTGTCGCTTGTACCACCTTGTGTTCTTGCTGGGAATGTATGATATGTTTTGCAGTGGTGTAACTAGAGTCCAATGGGGCCCAGTGTGAAATTTGTACCTGCCTTCCCCCACACACATGTTTTTCAGATATATGGGCCCTTGTAGCGTTCTAAATGCTATAAAGACTTATGAATTGCCCCCTTTCCCTTCATTATGTCGTAATATTCCCCATCCTGGTATATATGCCCATCATCCTGGGGAATAGTCCGCATCCTGGTATATATGTCCCAATGTTGGTATATATGGTCCCCATCCTGGTATGTATGGTCCACATAGTCTCCATCCTGGTATACATGCTCCCTTCCTGGTATATATGTCTCCATCCTAGTTTACATTGTCCCCAATCCTAGTGTGTGTATCCCTGTTCTGCCCCTGATGCAAAATTAAAAACAAAAACATTCTACTCACTTTTCCTCTGCCCCGCATTGCCTGGTGTCTTCTGCAACCACCGCACAACCAGCACGGCAGTTGACATTGACATTGGAGTGTGTTCCACACTCCCTATGGCTGCACCTTAGCCTTCAGCTCACAGCCATTGTGCCAGTAGCATGTATTGCTTTGCAGGGACCCGACGGGTCTCTGCAACACGATGCATGTCATCTGGATCTGTGTCTTCAGTGAGGATGCAGATTCAGCAGAAGCAGGCATCAGAGTTGGCGGGTCCCTGTACCCCGGTGCCTGGTTGTGACCTTGATCCCTGTGACCACCGTCATTACAGGTGTTCCCCCCCCCATATTTATTAGTTTCTTTTCTATAAAAGTGTATTTTGAGTTTATCTAAAGTATTCTATTCCTTCTTTTAGTGCAAACAATGGAGTTTTCAAGAAGCCTGAGGAACAACAAAGTCATGATTTACTTGGGGTTTGAATATCTTTCATTTTGCACTATCATTGCAGTGGTGACTTGGAGATGCCGACTGCATCACTCTTTAAAGTGCCATTCAATTGTCAAAACAAAAGATGACAACATAGTTCAAGAACCAACAGAGCATTGTCATGACTCCTGCCCTCAAAAAGCAGAAGCAAACATTGCCAAAAGCAAAATGAGAGAAGACATGAGAGCAGTAAGTGCTACTCCTCGCAACGTGATGGGAAAGGTATTGTCTGTGTTGAGTAATGATGTATTGGCCCATATGACAAGAAAATCATCTCTTGCAAGAAGCCTGGTCTATCATAGAACAGATGGTAATTTGCCTAACCCAAAAACTATAAATTTTTGCATTCTCAAAAAGTATAGTCAACTGATACTTCATGATCGGATGATCGAAACAGGATTCTGGATTTAGGAGATAGAGATCTTATGCTTGACCTGAACATAGATACAATCTATGGAGATGGCACCTTTTATAAAGTCCCCAATGTTTTACCAACTATACACTTGGCATGCCAAAGTGGGTAACTCATATCCGCCACATTTTACTACAAAGAAAGGACATGAACACATATAAGGGTATGTGCGCACGTTTGCGTTCTGCCGTGTCAAATCTTCCGCATCGCTCGTGCGTTTCAGCACACAGCCAAAAAGCTGCATTCTGGATGCATTGTTGAATGCAGAATTCATGCAGAATTCATGCGTTCTGGATGCTTGCTCTGCCATAGACAGAGTGGGAAAAGCATCCGGAACGCACAAAAGAAGTGACATGTTGCTTTTTAGAACGCAGCGTTTTGGATCAAAATTTCAGCATCCGAAACACTGCGCTCCCAAACGCAACGTGTGGTTGGATTATGCACAATCTTCATAGATTGTGCTGGGGATGCAGGACGCATGCAGTTACGCTGCGGTTCAAAACGCAGTGTAAAAACATGCAACACGCAGACGTGCGCACACAGCCTAAATCGGGCTTTACACGCTGCGACATCACTAGCGATGTCGCGAGCGATAGCACCCGTCCACGTCGGTGGCGCATCATGGGGTGATCGCTGCCGTAGCGAACAATATCGCTACGGCAGCGTCACATGCAATTACCTCTTCACCAACGTCGCTGTGGCCGCCGAACAATCTCTCCTTTAAGGGGGAGGTTCGTTCGGCGTCAGTAAGCGGCCGCCAAATAGAAGCGGAAGGGCGGAGATGAGCGGGCGGAATATCCCGCCAACCTCCTTCCTTCCTCATTGCGGGCGGCCGCAGGTACAGTGAGGTTCCTCGTTCCTGCGGTGTCACAGATAGCGATGTGTGCTGCCACAGGAACGACAAACAACCTGCGTCCTGCAACAGCAACGATAATTGGGATTAGAACGACGCGTCAACGATCAACGATTAGGTGAGTAATTTTGATCGTTAACGGTCGTTCTTGCGTTTCACACGCAACGACGTCGCTAATGAGGCCGGATATGCGTCACGAATTCCATGACCCCAACGACTTCTCGTTAGCGATGTCGTTGCGTGTAAAGCCCACTTAAGAGTCTGAAATAATGAAGCTATTGATTCCAAATCTGGTACCTCAAAAGGTTTTAGTGGATTTTGAGACATTTTGTGTGACTACAGTAAAGGTTGCCTTTCCACATGCTGATGTTACAGGGTGTTATTTTCATCTTTGTCAGAGTCTCAGAAAAATAAAAAAATGTTGATTTGAAAACAGAATGTATGTATGTAATATCAACATAAAAATTACACTTAAATCTCTTGCTGCATTAGCCTTTGTGCCAATTGAAGATGTGAGATGAGTTTTTGACAAGCTTGCTGCCACATTCCCAGATGATATATAACAAAGTTCACCGCACTCTCCAATAGTTTTTCATGCAACAGTGAGATTTATTTAGAAATATAGACGGTGGACAGTAGAAGGCAAGCGGAAAAGCGACTACAATTGTAGTCGCTTTTCCCCTTGCCTTCTACTGTCCACCGTCTATATTTCTAAATAAATCTCACTGTTGCATGAAAAACTATTGGAGAGTGCGGTGAACTTTGTTATATACTACCTGGGAGGTTATATCCCATCTACCAGCACCTCTTAATTTAACCGGCTGTGTGCACACTAATTCCATCATCATTACATTCCCAGATGAGGAAAGCTATAATAAGGTGCTCACATACTTTTTTCTACATATATTGAGGGTGCAGCTGATAGAGATCCTACATTTCCTATAAGAATATGGAATCATCATGATGCAGCCCTGAAACAGTCACCAAAAACCACAAACTGTTGTGAGGGATTTCACTATGCACTTAATTCTATGTTCCATTGCAGTCATCCCAGCTTGTGGTTTCTCTTTGATGGATTGCAGAACTACCTGGCTTGCAACAAATTAACACTGGCTAATGCACAGGCAGGTCGCCTTGAGTTTAAAAAAAGAAGAGTAAGTATGAGGCGCTGTATAACACGGTTGCAACTTCTGTACAGGACAATCACCAGGTGGGCATTTTTCTGGTCACCCATTCCATTATGTAGGGCAAATATAACAGGGGATAGTCTAAGGGCGGCTTTGCACACTACGACATCGCAGGTGCGATGTCGGTGGGGGTCAAATCGAAAGTGACGCACATCCGGCGTCACTTGCGATGTCGTAGTGTGTAAATCCTAGATGATGCGATAAACGAGCGCAAAAGTGTCATCGTATCATCGTTGCAAGCTCCGACTTTTCCATAATTTTGCTGCAGCGATGGTACGATGCTGTTCCTCGTTCCTGCGGCAGCACACATCGCTGTGTGTTACGCCGCAGGAGCGAGGAACTTCACCTTACCTGCCGCCGGTGGCTCTACGGAAGGAAGGAGGTGGGCGGGATGTTTACATCCTGCTCATCTCTGCCGCTATTGGTCGCCTGCCGTGTGACGTCGCTATGACGCCGCATGACCTGCCCCCTTAGGAAGGAGGCGGTTCGCCGGCCAGAGCGACGGTCGCAGGGCAGGTGAGTGCATGTGTGTCGCCCTGGACAAGCCAGGGGACACAGATAACAACACACACACACCCCCACCCCCAGCAGTTCACAGCAGACATCCCCAAAGTGACCTGCTTTCTGCCTCGGGCTCAGACTGACACACCAGGTGGGCGGAGTGAGGAGATGGGACGCCCACCCAGGAGTGAGCTGGCCTGAGACAGGAAACAAGCCCAGTCTAGTCCTAGGAGAGGAAGAGTGAAGGTCTGCAGAGAGGCAGACAGAGCCAGGGGCCTAGGTTGGAGCCTAGGGCCTCGTACTGAGAGTCCGGCAGACGCTAAGTGCCGTCTGCAGGGAGCCGGGGAGACAGCTGGTGGAACCGAAGGTAGCCGGGGCTGGGCAGTGGCCCACCTGTATGGAACCGGGGAGCCAGCTGGAAGCCGGAGTGCAGGAGAAGAGTGCACGGAGGTGGAAGAAGGACTTACACCATCAAACTGGGTCAGGGGAGAAACAACAACTGCAGCCGTCTGGGGGTACCCGTCCATCCAGCCGAGTGTTTTACTAAAAACTGTGTCATCGTCTCAGGCTGAGTGAGTACCACCGTGCCGCAAGGCACAGCGCAGCCCCCGCGTCCCTGCGCCCACCAGGCCCTGCATCTCCCACCTCCTCACCGGGCCCCGGGATCACCAACCCCTACCCACGGAGGGGCAACCCAACATCTCGCTGCTACACACCATCATTCCCGGGCCTATAGAGCAGCGGTGGTGAAATCACCACAACCGTGGGTGGCGTCACGGACAATAAACAATATCCCAACACCCAATCCCCTTTCACTCACGGGCGAGGAGCGCCGCTCGAGAACCCCCGGGATCCGGCCCACAGCTCGAGCCACCACTGAGCAGCGGCAGCCGCCGGACCCGAGCAGAAGGGGCGAGCGTAGTGTGCTGACACCCTCCTCCCCGCCCGCGACACATGTGAAGCTGGCGTAGCGATAATTTTCGCTACGCCAGCTATCACACGATATCGTACCTGCGACGGGGGCGGGGACTATCGCGTGCGACATCGCAGCATCGGCTTGCGATGTCGCAACGTGCAAAGCCCGCCTTACTGTTTCAGTGTTTTAAACAGTGATTAATAAAGTATTTATTTTTTAAAGTGAAGAAACAATTTTGTGAATATACAACTATCATCAACTGGATTGTGCATTTTCACTCTTCTTTTGTTGGATTGAGTGTCTGGCTCCCATCGTTCTCTGTGAAGACAGATCCTAACAGACCTTATTCTACTACATCTACTATAAAAGTAAGCTGGCTATTTTTTTTATATTTTTGTAAAAAAGTAACATGTCATATAATGACGCTTATATAAATATGAGAAAGGTCTGGCTGCTATGAATGAATGAACAGTCATTGGCATCTGCTGAACATCCCTCACTGCCAAATGGGTGGGATTTGTGGTGTGGCTAGGGGCATAGCCAAAATTTGCATACTTTGTCCCTCTTTCTGTTCTTCAAAAGTTGGGAGGTATGCGCTGCTGTATATTATCCTGTCAGCCAAGTCTACTGTACTGGACGCTGCTGCATTGTCCAGTAACACAATATATGGACCAAGATGGGGACATTGCTACTATATGGGGACCAGGATGGGGACATTATTATTAGAAGGTGACCACGATGGGGACATTAGTACTATTTGAGGGCTAGGATGGGGACATTATTACCAGAAGGTAATCACGATGGGGACATTACTACTATATGGGGAATAGGATGGGGACATTACTACTGTATGGGGACTAGGATGGGGACATTGCTAATAAAAGCTGACCACGATGGGGGCACTACTACCATATGGGGACCAGGATGGGGGCATTATTACTAGAAGGTGACCATGATGGGGACATTACTACAAGATAGGGACCAGGATGGGGACATGACTACAAGACGAGTACCAGAATGGCAATATTACTACTAGATAGGGAGCAGGATTGGGACATTGCTAGAAGATGGGGGCATTACTACAAGTTGAGAACAAGGATGGACAAATTACTAGGTTAGGTAACTCTGTTATATACTGATGAAAAAGTTGGAGTACTTTCAAAAACTTATGACATCCTGGTCCATGTGTCCTGGTCCTTTCATATGAATTCTAAATCAGTGTGGAGAAACCACATTTCTTTATCCTCTCAGTCTAGATTTGGCTTTACAGTTCGTGGATTCTGCATCAGCTGTCATTTTCAAATCATTTCATCATTGTGTTTGCCTCAACCTCACAAGGTGATGTCCAGTTAAGACCCTATTGCGCTTTTTACTCCTTAGATCCTGATTTATTCTTACCCACTAGCATTAAGGAGCAGTGAGCACTGGCAAGTGAGAAGTAAGTACTGGCAGAACAGCGAGGACTTGTGAGTGAGGTCACAGGTCATGGTGACTGGACTTGTGAGTGAGGATGATTCGAGCTCAGTTCATAGCGCCTGGCTCCAAAAACAGGGAACCATAGTCCTCCTTCAGCTGTACACGACACATGCCAGAGAGCATACACAGTTCACATCTAATATGGCCTCAGAATACCAGGTAGGATTGGAGATCAACCTCTTTTGCCTTGTGTGTGCAGTATTTGATGTATTTGATGTGTATAACTGTTGTTCAGAGACATTTACACACTTGCGACCAGAAATGGCAGCCCCCAGTGACTGCATAAAACAACGAGTTTTGCACGAACTTCGCCGACTGTCATGGCGGCATCTGACTCTGTTCACATTGCAAAATCTGACACTTCTCCCGATGATTTCTCTGGTATCTGGGATCACCACTGGCGAACTCGGACATCAACCTAATGTGTGCTGATTCATAGGCAGGATAGCAAGAGTTAAGCTCTGCTAGTCTGCTTGCTAGGTTCCTTTGATCACATGTGGTGGGGAAACCAATTACATCTGCTCCCCGTCTATTTAAGTTGGATGAAATCTTCTACCTATCACGGTTGTCTCCCTGCTATATGAGACTTAGTGATTGATTTATAACTTGAGAGTCATTGCCATTCTTGACTCTCAATATTAAACGTGTTTTCCTTTTCTTTGGCAGTTGTAGGGTTAATATCAGTATTCCTTGCCAGCAAGCAGGCTACTTACCAGCTCAGGTGTTTCTGGTTTGGGACAACTCCCAGTCCCTTTATCTATCCTCTGCTACCAGCAAAGGGTGCTGGTTATTCTCTTTGCCATTTGGATGCTGGGCCTGGAGGTGGATGGAGCTGCTGAAACTCTCTGTTGACGTTACTGTGGTGGCTGCAGTCTTGGTGCTGACTGCAGCAGTCTATTGTAGTGTTTTTCCCCTGTCTGTCTTCCTTCACTGGTGTGTTGTCCTAGATCGGCAGTGGGGATAGTATCCCTTACCTGCCCCCTCCCTAGCCAGTGACTATTGTAGGCTCTCTCAGGGCTTCAGGTTCCTGCTCGGCGACAGGTGGGGAACCTGTATAGGGACTGGCCAGGAGTGCAGGGTACAGCAATAGGTAAGTGTAGGAGAAGTGCATCTTCCCTCTCACTAGTCCTAGGACCCACCGTTGTTAAAGTGTCCCCAGTGTACCCCTTGTTTGTCGTGGAGTAACCCCTATTGTTGTGTGTTTTGGCTCATGCCGGACCATTCCTAGTCCGCGTTGTGACACTACCCATGCCAGCAATAGTTTCCATGTTGGTCTGTGTGGTGTGGTGTCCCAGATACTTTTGTGAAAATTGTGCTATCAGCTTGTTGCGGTTGTGGAACTTTACCCCTGATGTTTTGTAGCAAAATTCGAACTCTTGTGTTTCCTACTATATCTCTTATTGTCTTTACCTATGTGTTTGACAGAGTTTTGGTTTTCCTTTGTCTGTCTATAGCTATGATTTTCATTACACTCCTGTCCTATCCTTCCTAGGGAGGAGGTGAATTGGATCAGGAATGGTCAGGTGACTCTGGCATCCCCACTATTAGAGGTATCCCTGAGAATAGGGATAGCATAGGGCCCCCTAGCTTGAGCGACAGCTTAGGGGCCCCCATTCTCCACTATCCCAGAGTCACCGTGACAATAATCCAGTTTTATATTGTACTCCTAAAATCCAATTACAAACTGATGGCTTTGTTCATAATTTTCAAGATCGTCTTTTATGTTCAAGATCATTAGGCTTCATTTAGTAATTGGTAAGGGAATGATGCTGAATATTGGCAGAGAACTGACGAAGATTAAAAGAAGATGTAATTACATTATGCAGCAATGGACTAAATTCTATATTTCAAGTTTGTATCTTCTACGGTATATGCAGTGTGTGGATAGATGGATTTATGGATCACAGATGGATAGATACGTAGATAATAGATAGATAAATAGATGATGGATAGATATAAATAGATAGATATTAGATAAGTAGACAATAGTTAGAAATAAATATTAGATGGATGTATAGATAAATAGATGAGAAATAAGAGCTATATAAATAGATAATAGAGTTTACAGAGTTATGTTGATGCTCCAGAATTCAATATTACTATATTTGAATAAATGTAGTTGTTTTTTTTTGTTTTTTTTTTTTGAATAATGTGGATTGTTGATCATGGAAAAAATAAGACATCCCCTGAAAATAAGCCCTAACCCATCTTTCAGAGCAAAAAATAATATAAGACCCTGTCTTATTTTTGGGGAAATACGGTATGTGACACATGTATTTTACTATAAGTGATTCTTCTCTGCACCATGTCCTGCTGTAAAAATGTTAGAAGCAGATTGCCAGTGTAAGATCTCAATGATGGGAATTCTCCTATCCTCACTTGCCATTGGTTACTCTTATGTAGCCCAGAACTAATAAAATACTATATAGATGTATCCCCTATGCCTGAGTGTAGGGATAATGATGTATAGAAGGAGGTAATATAATCTAGTTTATAAAATGAAGGAAAACAATTAGTACATTCTTTTATCCAGTATTCCTTGATAATAATGATTTCGACCAGGGGCGGGGAACCTGCGGGCCGTATGCGGCCCGTGACAACTTTTTATGCGGCCCCTGGGCACATTCCCGGGGACCGTAGTGCTCTGGCGGCAGCAGCGCTTTTCCCGACTGCCGACCCTTTAAATCCCACTGCCTGATGCCGTATGGGTAGATGCTAGAATGTACGGGCGCCATCCAGATCCTGACTTCAGCCCGTACATTCTAAACAGACTCACTATTAAACGCTAAAATGTACAGGCTCCTTCCAAGACCTGACGGCAGCCCATACATTCTAGGCTTAACCCCAGCCTGTGCTAGCATGCTCTGGTGGGCCGGGTAAGCAGCACTCTGCGATAAAGTCACAGAAGAGCTGCAGCAGATTTGTCGGCCTCCCGGACCTGTGCTGTGCTGTGCGTGTGACTCCTCCCCCCCACCCCAGTACTGTGAGTACTCAACCCATCGCTGCCCACCTGCTCAGTGCTGTGTGTACCCCCCTCATGCTGTGTGTACCCCCCAGTGCTGTGTGTACCCTCCAGTGCTGTGTGCCCCTCACTGCTGTGTACCCCTCACTGCTGTGTACCCCTCAGTGCTGTGTACCCCGTAGTACAATGTGTACCCCCCAATGCTGTGTGTACCCCTAGTACTGTGTAACCCCAGTGTTGTGTGTACACCGCAGTGCCGTGTAGCCTTAGTACTGTGTACCTCCAGTGCTGTGTACCCCCTAGTACAGTGTGTACCCCCTAATTCTGTGTGTACCCCTAGTCCTGTGTACCCCCTAGTGCTGCGTGTACCCCTAGTGCTGTGTACCCCCCAGTGCTGTGTACCCACTTGTACAGTGTGTACCCCCTAATGCTGTGTGTATCCCCCAGTGCTGTGTGTACCCTTAGTAATGTGTATTCCCCAGTTCTGTGTACCCCCTAGTACAACGTGTACCCCCTAATGCTGTGTTCACCCCTAGTACTGTGTAACCCCAGTGTTGTGTGTACACCGCAGTGCCGTGTACCCTTAGTACTGTGTACCCCCTAGTACAGTGTGTACCCCCTAATGCTGTGTGTATCCCTAGTCCTGTGTACCCCCTAGTGCTGTGTGTACCCCTAGTGCTGTGTACCCCCCAGTGCTGTGTACCCCCTTGTACAGTGTGTACCCCCTAATGCTGTGTGTACCCCCCAGTGCTGTGTGTACCCCTAGTAATGTGTATCCCCCAGTTCTGTGTACCCCCTAGTACAATGTGTACCCCTCTGGGTGATGTCTATGCTCCCGCAGTGGGAGGTTACACAGGTAACCTCCCACTGCTGTCCATGCACCCCAGTGCTGTCTGTACCCCTCTGGGTGATGTCTATGCTCCCCCAGTGCTGTCCGCACAACCTAATGCTGTCCATGCTGCCACCAGTGCTGTCCATGCTGCCATCAGTGCTGTCCATGCCATGATCAGTGCTGTCCATGCCCCCCTTATGCTCTCCTTATTCCCCAGTGCTGTGTGCCACCCCTCAGTACTGTGTACCCCCCAGTGCTCTGTACTCGCCACTGCTGTCTGTACCCTCCCACTGCTGTCTATGACCCCCAGTTTAGTCCGTACCTTCTTGGTGATGTCTATGCTCCCCCAGTCCTGTCTGTGCCTCCCTAGTGATGCCTCCTATTGCTGTCCGTGCTGCCACCCAGTGCTGTCCATGCCTTTGCCAGTGCTGTCCTTGTCCCCAGTCATGTCCATGCCCCCCTAGTGATTTATATGCCCCAGCATCTCCTGTGATGTGTACTCCCCCCACCCCCTCCTGTGATGCACATGCCCCAGCCCCTCCTGTGATGTACATGCCCCAGCCTCTCCTGTGATGTACATGCCCCAGCCCCTCCTGTGATGTACATGCCCCAGCCCCTCCTGTGATGTACATGCCCCAGCCACTCCTGTGATGTACATGCCCCAGCCCCTCCTGTTATGTATATGGCTCAGCCCCTCCTGTGATGTATATGGCCCAGTCCCTCCTGTGATGTATATGGCCCAGCCCCTCCTGTGATGTATATGCCCCAGCCCCTCCTGTGATGTATATGCCCCAGCCCCTCCTGTGATGTATATGCCCCAGCCCCTCCTGTGATGTATATTTCCCAGCACCTCCTGTGATGTATATGCCCCAGCCCCTCCTGTGATGTGTACTCCCAGTGTCTCCTGTAATTTATGCGCCCCAGCGTCTCCTGTGATGTGTATGCCCCCAGCATCTCCAGACTGAGACAAACCTAGAAAAGAAGTTGTGAGAAACAAGATGATCAATATCACCGAACATCACAGCCGCACCAAAGAGAAGCAGCTCCGGCCACCACAGTAGGGGTGAGTTAATTAATTGTTTGACCAAATATATCCGGGTAATTTTTAAGTTGATAATTTGGTGCGGCCCCCGATGGTTGGTAGAAAATTCCAAATGGCCCCCGGCAGTAAAAAGGTTCCCCACCCCTGATTTAGACAATCATTGCTAGAAAACATTATAGACAAGATGTGGGAGTGCTGTGGATAAAGGTCTGTCTGCCGCATCTTGGGGTAAATTTATCATCTCCTTCTTTGCACTTCTGCTGCTGTTTATGTATTTTATATTACTGTATTTTAGCCTCATTGAGCACTCCATTATAGACCTTAGTGTGTTATAGTGTCATAGTGCTTTTAGAGGGTATTAGCTTTGTAGGATGCAATGGAATCTACGACAAGATTAAAAAGTCACAACAAATAAAAGCGCCTGCATGAAAAATTGAAAACCTTTGGTGATACAGTATGGGCCAACAGATCTGCACTGCATGGGTTAGAAATATAGCTGTGTATGAGCCTATATACTGTATATTGTAGTTATAAAATGCTATGAAATGATGGAACAAAGGAAAAACCCATTATTATAACATTAAATGCATTGTAACAATTGTATACACACACACACACAGACACACACACACAGACACACACACACAGACACACACACACACACACAGACACACACATGTATATACCGTATGTCAGTCAGATCGTTGTTAATTTCTCGGAAAAAATATTTCTGTATTTATTGTGCTTCTCTTCTGGAAATGTGGAATAAAGCACATACTATATCCAACAAAGACAATGACTTCTCCAACAGGGATAACTCGTCATCCATTTCTATCAGTTATGCACAAGCCAAGATGATACAAAAGTCAATAGATATTATCACAATACATTGACCTGAATTACCTGCATTGCTGGAGTTCTGATCTCCAATCTGAAAGAAATAAAAGTAATAGATTCTTTCAAACTTATTGCAAAATCTGGAGCAGCATATGAGTCCTGGCAATATAATATACCCCCCAATAGGATTACCCGCCTCACCCTTGAGAACTGAATATTGATCTCCATTTATCCAAAGCAGAAATTCTGGTTGCAATGTCTTCCAGTTCCATTGTTTTTAAGCTGGAGTCTCTGTCCAAAGGTCTCCTGTCCATTTGAAGCTGGTGGGAACATAGAGAAGAGGAATAATTGGGTCCTTCTTTTATAATGGACATAAAGGGTTGATATTGCATCCCCAACAAAGGCCAGACAGAAAGTTACTGACAGTGTCACCATTGAGAACGGGCTGTAAGCTCACACCGACACCTCTTGATTAAAGTTTTATCAGAGATGGACGTTCTTGTCTGTTCTTTTTCCTCACTTTATAAATATAGATCATCTGCCCTTTTTATAACAAAACACATGTTAAATTCTGTCTGGGACAAAATATCTGTTTCCTCGGGATAAATAATTTACATGTATGAATTGTGCTCAAAGAAGAGATTGTTTTATGCCTTATTGTGCTGCATTTCATTGCTTCAAAATGGAGATGAAAGTTGATAAGTTCTGACCTCCATAAACTCAGCACATTACATTGTTGTTAAGTAGGAAAGTGTTTTAATTATGTGGGTGTCTTAAGTTCCTCTTACAAACCATCAACTGATATAAATTGAAAAATCTGTAACCAGTCTAATCTTCTGTTTTGGATTTTTAGGTTGCTAAAGACCATGGCAAAGTTGCCTGTGATAATAATATTTGTGTTGATTTGTTCTTAGCTTCTAATGGTCAGGTCTGTTTTATATCACTTAAAAGGATTGTCTACTACTTGAGCAACCCCTTCTCATTCCCCATGATCGCCCCCATGTATCAGTGTCATGCGATATTCAGCTCTGCACACACCTACTAACACTGTGGCGTCAGACTCTATTCACACTACAGAGACTGACAAGCAACCTGAGGCTTCTGGATTGTTCAGCCAGAGCTAGGTGTCGCGGGCAGAGGAGGGGACGCTGCGCTCTCCCACTGCTCGGGTCCGGCTGCCGCTGCTGCTGCTGCTCGGTGGCTCGAGCGATGGGCCGGATCCCGGGGACTCAAGCGGCGCTCCTCGCCCGTGAGTGAAAGGGGTTTGGTTTTTGGGATAGTTTATTGTCCGTGACGCCACCCACGGTTGTGGTGATTGTATGGACACCACCGCTGCTCTGTATGGGGATCCCGGGAGCGGTGACAGGGAGCAGCAAAGTTGTTGGTTCTCCCCTCCGTGAGTAGGGGGTGGTCGTCCCGGGGCCCGGTGATGAGTTGGGGGATGAGGGATGGCGGAGCCGGTGCAGGGCTTGGTGGGGTGCAGGGAGCGGGGGCAGCGCTGTGCCTCACGGCACTGTGGTACTCACTCAGCCTGAGACGGGGACACAGTTCTCGGTAAAACACACGGCTGGAAAGACGGTTCCCACGGACGGCTGCTGTTGCTTTTCCCCAGTAGTTGACGGTGACGGTCCCTTTTCCTGCACCTAAGTCTATGTTGGTAGCGATGGGTTCCCACTGGTAACCCGCTCCCCGGCTTAGATATGGGCCGGAGGAGCCCCTCTTTGCCCGCAGGCGCTGGCCCTGAGAAACTGGTGCCTTGGCGGTGGCGGTGTCTCTCTCTAACGGTTGGACTGTTGCCTTCAATCGGGACTTGGTTGTTGGGAGACCCAGAGGTCCCCTTCACTGACGGATTTGGCAAATTCACGGCGACTCCTAGCCTTGCCGGGATCCGAAAGGCCCCTGCCAATGGTGCTGGCTTCTCTTCGTATACCGCTCCGGTACCGCCGGGCCACCACCCGTCCACGGTCCTTTCGGCAACCTCCAAGCAGCCTCTCCTGCAGACGGTCACCGCCGTCTGCTAACCTTGCTGTTCTCAGTCCGGGGCACACACCCGGACCAACTTCAGGCTTTCTCAACTGTCACTTTCTCTTCCACTTTTACTCCTCTCTCTTGCTCCTCTACCACTTCACTCTTCACTCTCCCCTAAACTGATCTGATCTCACTGGTTTTTCCCGCCTCCAGGGCTGTGAACTCCTCGATGGGCGGAGCCAACCGCCTGGCCCACCCCCTGGTGTGGACATCAGCCCCTGGAGGAAGGCAACAAGGATTTCTGTGTAGCTTTGGTGTGCCTATCTGGGGTGTAGGGTGTGGTGGTGTTATTACCTGTGACCCCTGGCTTGCCCAGGGCGTCACATTCCCCCTTAGCAAAATGCAGACCGTCCGCGGGCTGCCCGTCCAACACCGGTTTTATTTTTCTGAAAAGATAAAAAAACACAAGACAAGTATAATAACTTCATCCCACAGCGGAAGGCACTTTTCTTAAACGTTACGGTAACATTTTAACGATTGCTACTGCCGCTCTCTCCCACCCAAGTAACCTGGCCCTGATGCTGCCCCTAAGAAACAGGCAGCACCCCTTGACCCCAGTCCTGAACCAGTTACCCGAGCGGGATCTGTCCTTCCCCTCCAGAGGGTAGCCACCGGTTCCGGTGGTGGCTGGGCCCCAGCCTGCTCCACTGCGGGCCCTCCCTCCAATCTGCCTCTCCGGAGGCGGTAACGGTTAGCTGCAACACAACATTTTTATTTACAACCCACTAACATTTGTGGTTGCCCTGCAAGTTCTCGGGCCTGTTCATAGAGAGTTCCCTATGCATAAACTGTGGATGGTCCCCTCGGGGACAACGGTGCCGGCAACGGCCGGTTCAATCACAGTGCTGACGATCAGGTTACTCCATCAGTTGATCACTTTCATTTTTCTCTTTCAAAACTTTTAAACTTTTAAACACACACAGTTTCTCTCCCCCCTGCCCTTTTAAAGAACGGTTTCCCTGTACCTAAGTGGGGGCCTACCTAGGTTGGGACGGGTGGACCTCCGGGGTCCGGTGTACGTGGGGCTAGGCAGTGGGGCAGAGGGAACAATCAGTTCTTCCTCCCTGCTATCGTGTGGGGCAGGCAGAGGCATAGGGGAGCTGGGTACAGGTTCATCCCTGGGCACTGGCACTGACTCACGGTTGATCGCCTCCGTCACTCCTTCATCCACGGGTTGTGGGAACAGTATCACTGGAAGAATCACCGCGCCGTTCTGTGTAGGCCAGTCTGCTGGGAAGTCTCCCATCGCAGTGTGGATCACCTATTTTGCCTTCTCTGCTGGTGGGGGAACCGGTACTTCAGCCGCCGCTCTTAAGGCTGGTGGGCACCTTTCAGATGGTCCCAGGAAACCGTGGCCAAAGTGCCCCCTTAGTCACGACTGATTTGGTAGGCCTTCCCATCTTCCCATCCTGTGGGCTGTATGACGTACGGGGTTTGTTCCCATTGATCATCCAGCTTGTGGGTTCTCCTCTTCCGCTTCAGTACAACATCTCAGGGCTGAAAAGGGCCAGCAGACGCCTTTTGATTGAAGCGCTGCTCCTGCAGTTCCCGACTCTGACTCAAGTTCTTCTCAACATATTCTTGAATCTGCCGGTATTGTACCCTCCGCCGAGTTTCCCATTCAGCTGTCGAAGGGAGTGCTTCTGGGGCCTCCAATCCCATTTCCAGGTCCACCGGCAGTCGGCCGAGGCGAGCCCTCATCAGATATGCTGGGGTGCACTTCGTTGAGCTGGACGAGATGTTGTTGTACATATCGACCAAGTCGGGTAGCTTCTCTGGCCACAGGTTCCGCTCTTCCAGCGGTAACGTCTTGAGGAGTCCCAGGACCAAGTGGTTCATCTTCTCACACATGCCGTTGGTCTGGGCATGGTAAGGGGTGGTCCGGATCTTCTTGCAGCCGTACAACTGGCAGAACTCATGGAACACCTCTGCTTCAAAAGCCGGGCCTTGGTCAGTAAGCACTTTCTCTGGGTATCCATGTGGTCGGCAGAAATAAGCCTGGAACGCTCTAGCGGCAGTACGACCAGTTAGGTCCTTGACTGGGACAAACACCATGACCCTCGAATAGTGGTCTACTATGGTCAACGCGTAGGCGTACCCACTTCAGCTGGGGGTGAGCTTGACATGGTCCAGGGCGACCAGCTCCAGCGGCTGATGTGTAATGATCGGGTGTAGGGGCGCCTTCTGGCTGGCCTCGTCCTTCCTCCTCAGCGTGCAAGGACCGCACTCTCGGCACCAGGCCTCTACAGACTCCCGCATCCCACTCCAATAGAACCGCTCTCTCAACAGCATCTCCAGCTTCTTCCATCCAAAGTGTCCGGCACCATCATGGTATGCCTGCAAAACAGTGGGCACATCAGCTTGGGGAATAACCAACTGGCGGATTTTCTCATGAGTCTTCGGGTTGATCAGCTCACGGTACAGCTTCCCTTGATGTAGGTACAGCCGGTTCCGTTCCTTCCACAAGCGTTGGGCTTCAGCTGGGGCGGCAGGGTCCATCCCAACAGAGCCTCGTTCCACCAGGGTCTTGACTAGGCGGACAGCGGGCGCCTGGTTTTGAGCTTCCTGCCACTCCTGACTGGGCAGTGGATCCAGGTTCACCCGTTGTTGGTGGACATGTACCTTCTCAGTTGGTGGCTGGTGAAATGCAGGCAACTCGATCTCTTCGAGGTCGTCATCCTCGCACCCTTCTTCTGACAAGTGGGGCATCCGAGAGAGTGCATCAGCATTAATGTTGACACGACCAGCCCTGTATTTGATTGTGAAGTTATAGTTGGCTAGCCTAGCCACCCACCGCTGCTCCAACGCGCCCAACTTGGCCGTGTCCAGGTGAGTCAACGGATTGTTATCCGTGAAAGCGGTGAATTTTGCTGCGGCCAAGTAGTGGCGGAACCGCTCAGTGATAGTCCATACCAGTGCCAAGAGCTCGAGCTTGAAGGTGCTGTAGTTCTCAGGGTTCCTTTCAGTTGGCCGGAGCTTTTGGCTAGCATAAGCAATCACTTTTTCCTTCCCGTCCTGAACCTGGGACAGGACTGCCCCCAATCCCACATTGCTGGCGTCTGTGTAGAGGACGAATGGGCAGCCGTAGTCAGGGTACGCTAGGACCTCTTCTCCGGTCAAGGCCTCTTTCAGCTGGCGGAAGGATTCCTCATGCCTTTCTTCCCACACCAGTGGGGCTCCGATGGGTCTACCACCTTTGGTCTGTAGTACCCCACCAGACCCAGAAACTGCCTTACTTCCCTCACTTTGGTTGGTCTTGGCCATCCTTGGATGGCAGTGATCTTCTCAGGGTCGGGGGCGACACCTTCTGCACTCACTACATGCCCCAGGTACTGCACTCTGGGTTTCAGCAGGTGACACTTAGAGGGCTTCAACTTCATCCCGTATTTGGCAAGGGACGCGAACACCTCGGCCAGGTGCTCCAGATGGGCTTCATACGTCTGGGAGTACACAATCACATCATCCAAGTATAACAGGACGGTCTCGAAGTTTAGATGTCCCAGACAGCACTCCATCAGCCGTTGGAAGGTTCCAGGGGCATTGCACAGCCCGAACGGCATACTATTGAATTCACAGAGCCCCATTGGGGTGGTGAAGGCGGTTTTCTCCCGGTCCTCCGGTGCCACTGCCACTTGCCAGTATCCACTAGTGAGGTCAAGGGTAGAGAAGTAATTTGCAGTTCTCAGTGCGGCCAAAGACTCTTCGATACGGGGCAGTGGATAAGCATCTTTATGCGTTATGTGGTTAATCTTCCGGTAGTCCACACACATCCGCATGGTGCCATCCTTCTTTTTGACCAGCACCAACGGGGCGGCCCAGGGACTACAGCTGTCCCGAATAACCCCTGCCTCTTTCATGTTCCTCAACATATCTTTGGCGCATTGGTAATGCGCAGGGGGAATAGGCCTGTACCTCTCTTTGATAGGGGGGTGCTCACCGGTGGGGATGTGGTGTTGGACCCCTTTGATCTGCCCAAAGTCTAATGGATGTTTGCTGAAAACTTGCTCATACTCCCGCACCACCCTGTACACCCCTTCTTTGTGATGTGTAGGGGTATCGTCAGTGCCCACGTGTAGCTGTTGGTGCCACTCATTTAACTCCCCTTGGGGCGGGTGAGTGCTGGTAGTAGGTGGGGAGACTGGGGGAGCTGCCTCGTGGATAGTGTGGGAATCCAGGGTGAGCAGCTTGGCAAGGGTGGCATACCGGGGATGCCTGACTTCTTCCTCCCCACAGTTCAGCACCCTCACGGGCACTCTCCCCTTCTTTACATCTACCACCCCTCGGGCGGCCATTACGGTGGGCCAGTGTTCGGAGGGCATGGGCTCTATCATGGCAGGGTAGTCACGCCCCTGAGGCCCTACTGCCGCTCTACACCAAATCATCATCTCACTCCTAGGGGGTACAATCAATGGAGCAGCATCCATCACTCTCACTCCACCAATCTCTCCTCCTGTTGAGTTTACATGCTGGCGGTACATCAAGGCTCGGATCTCACGCTGCACAGCTCTCTGTCGGCTCCCCGCCGCCGTGGCGGCCAGCTGCTGCAGTAGGGCCAACACATCACCCATACAGTGCTCCATCACATTGGTTCCTAGCACTATCTTCGGGTTATGGTCACTGGGTTCATTCATGATCACAATCATACCCTGTTCAGCTCGCCCCACTGTCATAGCCACTTGTTTATACCCCACTTGGGTCAATGGGAGTCCATCAGCAGCAATCAGTGTTATACTAGTATCTGGGGGTGCCAGCTCGTCTGTCCCCCAATACCGCTGGTATAATGTGTATGGTATGGTGGTTACCTGTGATCCAGTGTCCAAGAGAGCCATCACCGGTATGCCGTCCACAGCCACGGGGATGATGGGCCGGGCCCCGATATACCGGTCCCGCCAGTCTGGGGGGCCATGGGGTTCTACTCCGTTTAACGGGCACTGTCGGAAGTAATGGCCAGGCTTGCTTCACTTGTAGCAGGTTGGAGGTCTGCTCCGTGAGTTGTTAGCACTTCTCCGCTGCATCCAGGGAACATCCTCAGGGCTGTCGGCGAGCTGTATCCTGGTTGGAGGCTAGGATCTGGTCAAAGGTTGGAGTGCAGCGAGAATCTTGGCGAGGTCTCCATCCATGCGGCGAACCTGGGCTGCCAGTTCTTCCATTGTGCTGCTGGGAGCTGTAGGCATTGGAGAGGCCGTCTCAATTGGCCACGGGGCTGGCTCCGAGATTTCTGAAGCTGGGGGTTGCAGTGCTTTAATGGCCCGTTCCTTTAACACAGCAAAGTCCACATCAGGGTGTTCCAGGGCCCACAGCCGGAGCTGTTTGCGATCCTCAGAGGACCTCATCCCCTGCACAAATTGCTCTACTAACATCTTGTTGCTGTCCGCCTCATTGATAGTGTCTACCCGCTTTAGGGTGCGAAGGGCGGTTTGCAGACGTAAAGCGTAGTCCCGAATGCTATCCACAGACCGTTGCCGGCACTGGTAAAACTGCATCCTCAGCTTAGCTTCGGTACGGGTCTCAAATGCAGTCTGTAGCTTCTCAAAGATGGTGGCTACAGAGAACCGGTCTCCCTCGGCCCAGGTCTCCGCTTCCTGCTCAGCCGCGCCGGTTAGCTGGCCCAGCACTACCGCTGCACGTTGCTTATCGGTCAGGGGGTACAATTCCAAAAGCGGATTAAGCTTTTTCCGGAAGACCTGTAAAGCATCAGGTCTCCCGTCATACTGCGGTAGCCAGGTAGCTCCGGGCACATAGGGCAAGGAGAATGGCATCACCTGAGCGAGAGCGGGGGCCGCGGCACCTCCTGCCAGCACGGCCGGGACCTGGGCAGGCCCATTCCCATCCACGGGTGCCACTGCGGCTGCGACCACCGCTCCTCCAGCGGCTCCGTCGGGCGCGGACATCTTGTTTCCGTCCCCCTTAGCCTCTTTCCGGCCCCTCCTCTATCGGGGCGGGGTTTTGGCCTTCGCGCCTCCGCTACTCGAGAAGACGCTCGAGCGGGAACTCTTCGCTCCAAAGATGGCGACTCCTGAAATTTTCCGGCCGGACACCTCCGGCGGTCACAAGGCGCACCTCTACCCAACGGCAGAGCGGTAAGATCCTGTTCGTGACGCCAAGTTGTCGCGGGCGGAGGAGGGGACGCTGCGCTCTCCCACTGCTCGGGTCCGGCTGCCGCTGCTGCTGCGGCCTGCTGCTGCTCGGTGGCTCGAGCGATGGGCCGGATCCCGGGGTGAAAGGGGTTTGGTTTTTGGGATAGTTTATTGTCCGTGACGCCACCCACGGTTGTGGTGATTGTATGGACACCACTGCTGCTCTGTATGGGGATCCCGGGAGCGGTGACAGGGAGCAGCAAAGTTGTTGGTTCTCTCCTCCGTGGGTAGGGGGTGGTCGTCCCGGGGCCCGGTGATGAGTTGGGGGATGAGGGATGGCGGAGCCGCTGCAGGGCTTGGTGGGGTGCAGGGACACGGGGGCAGCGCTGTGCCTCACGGCACTGTGGTACTCACTCAGCCTGAGACGGGGACACAGTTCTCGGTAAAACACACGGCTGGAAAGACGGTTCCCACGGACGGCTGCTGTTGCTTTTCCCCAGTAGTTGATGGTGACGGTCCCTTTTCCTGCACCTAAGTCTATGTTGGTAGCGATGGGTTCCCACCGGTAACCCGCTCCCCGGCTTGGATATGGGCCGGAGGAGCCCCTCTTTGCCTGCAGGCGCTGGCCCTGAGAAACTGGTGCCTTGGCGGTGGCGGTGTCTCTCTCTAACGGTTGGACTGTTGCCTTCAATCGGGACTTGGTTGTTGGGAGACCCAGAGGTCCCCTTCACTGACGGATTTGGCAAATTCACGGTGACTCCTAGCCTTGCCGGGATCCGAAAGGCCCCTGCCAATGGTGCTGGCTTCTCTTCGTATACCGCTCCGGTACCGCCGGGCCACCACCTGTCCACGGTCCTTTCGGCAACCTCCAAGCAGCCTCTCCTGCAGACGGTCACCGCCGTCTGCTAACCTTGCTGTTCTCAGTCCGGGGCACACACCCGGACCAACTTCAGGCTTTCTCAACTGTCACTTTCTCTTCCACTTTTACTCCTCTCTCTTGCTCCTCCACCACTTCACTCTTCACTCTCCCCTAAACTGATCTGATCTCACTGGTTTTTCCCGCCTCCAGGGCTGTGAACTCCTCGATGGGCGGAGCCAACCGCCTGGCCCACCCCCTGGTGTGGACATCAGCCCCTGGAGGAAGGCAACAAGGATTTCTGTGTAGCTTTGGTGTACCTATCCGGGGTGTAGGGTGTGGTGGTATTATTACCTGTGACCCCTGGCTTGCCCAGGGCGTCACACTAGGCGCCGGCTGGTTCAGGTTCAATGGTCTTCAGCTATGCAGGAGTTAATTCCTAAGTGCTCAGGTTGCTGATTTGCCAAGTACAGCTGCCACTTTCCTACTTAAGGCACTGCTTCCTTCCAGGTGGTGCCGATGATAGCTTCAGTTTTTACTCCAGTGATCCTGGTTTTGGTGCTTTTCCTATATATGGTGATTCGTGCTGCACTTCTGAGTGTTGTGAGCGTTCCCCTGTTGTGCATTACTTTCTCCCCTTTTGCATTGCCCACCCGGTACACATATTGTTTCTCCTGTGTGTTTTGAGTGCTGTGTGTATGAGTTTCAATTTTCCCTTGTCTGTGCCGTTTTGTGGGGTTTTGTCTTTGTGTTTTCCAACCTGCCCTGAGGGTGTTAGAGAAGGGGAGTAAAATCAAGGTCCCGACAGGAGTTAGGGTCACGCTGGGGGCTTGAACCTGGTTTCCATCAAACCTATCTTAGAGATCAGGGATAGCGCAGAGTCTCAGTCTTATGACCAGCTTAGGGGTCCCTGTTCTGTCTCCATTTACTCTGACAGTCAGAACTCGCGTTCCCAGGGCTCATGTGACTTTGTTATAACATGTGAACCCCGTGTCCAATCAATGCCAGCCTCTCTGTCCCCACCTTTAGACGGTTGAATAATTAAAAAGAAGTGAGGGCCAGCCACAGATCTCATTTCCAGTTAATTCCTTAACCATCTAAAGTGGGGAGAGAGTAAACTAAAACTAGCACCTTAAGCAGCGTCTGTGCTGCATTCTATAAAGGTGCATGTTACCCCCTGACCCCCACTGTAGACCCCACAAATACCTTTATAAAATCTGCCGCCCTGTATGCAAATTGTCTGATCCGGTCTGATGAGCGTCCTAATCTGCACCTTCTGTCCCTCCTTTCGCCCTGCTTTTGTGCTGATTAACGTGGATGATGCCTCGGACGCCATCCACGTAGGTGGGCAAAATCAAGATTTTCAAATACTTGCATTATTGTTTTCTTTACATTTTCACGATGCCACAATTTTTTGGAAATTGAGGTTGTAATAGCAGTGGACAATGACATATCATGTGAGATCTCAATAAAAAAAAAGAACAATCTTAAAGCACTACTCCAGCTTTTTAAATTTCACCACTTATATTCACCCTCTGGTATCTTCATCTGTTAACTGCATCACTTCCTGTTAGTCTTTGGCAGATTGTGACCTGGCGGCAGCTCTAGCTTTTCATGGAGTGCACCAGAGGTCATCACTCAATACAAGTCTATGAAGGCCTAGTTCTGGCTCTCATAGACTTGCATTGGGAGCTTGTGACGTAACTTCTGACTGCCGGCCAGTCCGAAATTAAGGTCACAAGATGGCGCTGTGGGACTGGAGCGATGCTGAAAAAAAGGTGAAGACGACAAAGGGTGAGTATAAGACTGCCGGGGACAGGGGACATAGATTTAAAGCACCACTATAGCAGTGCAAAAAGAAAAAAAACTTTAAGGTGCACAAACCCTTTAATTTTTAACTGTCACAAGCTTTTCATTTTTGGAGACATGGTCGCAGTTAACAGATTCCATTTCCAGTTTCTGATATCTATTGCATGAGACAGCAGAATGTGTTACTGCATTGTAATTTTATTGTGTATTATATACTGTAAGTCAAAATTAATGATAGGAGCATTAATGGTTAAAAAAACAAACTAGGGGGATTTGGGTAAACCTTTCTGCCATGGCAATGTAATAAAGGTTATCAGGAATGCTCGGCTTCTTGGCATCTTGTCCTACAGTGAAAACCTTTAAACCCACTTTTATTCAAATCTGTCATAGCTGTGATAATGCCCACGGAGGACAAAGGCACATACACAAAGGATTGCAAACTAATGACTTCTCATATTCCACTTCCCATTCTCTGTTATCATTCAACACATTATGAAAGCATCTGAATGTTTAGATATGTGATACCCAAACAAATTTCACAGGGCACTAAGTGTCTTTATGTTCCTGTGTTGTAACTCCATAATGTTTGCTGTATTTACTGCTTATCATACTTTTCCATTATAAATAATTCATTATATATAAGCTATATATTCTATATAATAGTTGTGGAAGTGTAGGACAGGACTAAGATGTCATCACTGAACAACCTATAGACCACCGTAAACAGTGGACTGTATATGAAAATGACTATATGCCTTCACTAGATGTCATATCTAATAGGACAGAATACTCACACAATACTCTAAAGACATTTAAACCAAAATATATGTTAATTTCATCAAGTCAGATGAATTATTTATGAAAATATGGACTGAAGAATAATCAAAGAGCTAAAGTCCTCTTTGTCATTGACCAAAATTTGGAACTATAGAATAAAAATGATACTGTTCTTTATTGGATTCAATTCCTTTTGAACAAAAAAAGGCTCAAATTGATGACAAAATGAGCGTTTCATGATAAGGTGAAATGCAATGAACTAGTTAGGATTATTGAGGGTTCATTCCTGTACAGTGTAGGTGGTAAAGAATATCTGCCTTTGGATTTTAAGAATGAAGAAAGCAGAAATGGCTATAAAATGTCTAGGTATAAAGGGGTTATACAACCTCTAAAAAAATGTAATATCAGATACAAATAGGATAAAATGAGATCCGATGCGGTGGCGGTCCTCTTGGCCTTTTTTTTGTCAGTGTTCAGCAAGGTGACTTCTGTAGCCATTGAGTGCCTGTAGTGGACACTTGCTACACTACTGGCTTCATGGCCAGGACATTTTTAACTGTTTATTAGTGATGAGCGAGCATGCTTGTTACTACTCGGTACTCGCACGAGTATCACTGTACTCGGTCTACTCGGCGGGGACCGAGTAATCTCGCGATACTCGTGCTGTACTCGTGGTCTTCATTTCTGCATGTTGGCGCTCTTTTGAGAGCCAGCCCTCATGCAGGGATTGGCTGGCAGACCACTGCAATGCCACAGCCCTGTTAGTTGTGGAATTGCAGTGATTGGCCGGCCTGCACAGCGTGACCGAGCCTTTATACCGGCGGGCGCGCTGTGCTCTGCTCACAGCTATCCAGACAGTCAGTGCAGGGAGAGTGTCGCTGCTTCAGGGAAAGGTTTGCGGCCCTTTATAGCTATTTCCGTAGCAGGGCTGCAAACAGTGTGACCAAAAGTCCTTCTCAGGACTATTCTAGTTGTATACAGGCAGGCAGGGTATAGCCAGGTCGGAGTACAGTAGCAGAGTCCTTCTCAGGACTATTGTTGCTGTATACAGGCAGGGTATAGCCAGGTCGGAATACAGGCTAGTGACCAAAAGAGTCCTTGTCAGGACTATTGTAGCAGTATACAGGCAGGCAGGCAGGCAGGCAGGGTATATAGCCATTCCTAGTGGTGACCGTATACCAGCCTTCATCATATCTGGGGCTGGTGTACACAGTCTAAAACAGTCCACATAGTGTCAGAGTTCTCATTAATTTTTGCTCCTAAAACCTGTTAGGTTCTTAGTGCGTCCGTGCTTGCATTTAAAAACCGCACGTGTGTGCCTGTCGGTGGCAGCGTACAGGTGCACTTGTGTGCGTTTTTACCAAACAATTATATAACGCACAAGTGTAGTGTATAATACACGTCAGTCAGCAGTGGCTGATAGTGTCAGAGTTCTCGTCATTAATTTTTGCTCCTAAAATCTGTTAGGTTCTTAGTGCGTCCGTGCTTGCATTTAAAAACCGCACGTGTGTGCCTGTCGGTGGCAGCGTACAGGTGCACGATTTGCACAAACTTTGATATAACGCCCAAGTCTAGTGAATACACGTCAGCACAGCATTGCAAAATGCGCAAGGGCGTTGGCAAGGAACAAGGAAGTGGACGTGATGGTGGTGCAGGCAGAGGCCGAGGTCGTGGGCAAGCTCTAATTTTGCCACAACAAAGGGCCACATCTAGTCGCTCGCACGTCCTGTCCCAAATTCTTGGGGACCGCAGCAGTACACCGCTCTTGAACCAAGACCAGTGTCAACAGGTTGTTAGTTGGATAGCGGATAATGCTTCCAGTCAGATTGGCACCACCACAAACACTCTGTCTTCCACACGGTCAAGTGTCAGTAGCCGTGATACTGCACCGCACATTTCAGAACCTGATCCTCCTTCCTACCACAAGGCTGAATACACGTCCTCGGACATTAATGATCCCACACTTGGACACTCGGAAGAGCTGTTCACGTTTCCATTCGCACATTCTGGCCTCTCGCCAGCTCATGTTGAAGTGGGTCATGAGGAGATCGTATGTACAGATGGCCAAATATTTGAGCAGCCACGTTCTCACGAAGTTGGCAACGTGTCTCAACAAGGGGTGGACGATGATGAGACACAATTGTCAGGAAGTCAGGAGGAGGAGCAGGGTGCGGAAGAGGAAGACGACGTGGTGGATGATCCAGTAACTGACCCAACCTGGCAGGAGGATATGCAGAGCGAGGACAGCAGTGCACAGGGGGAGGGAGGCGTAGCATCCCAACAGGCAGTAAGAAGCAGGGTGGTGGCTCCAGGCAGAAGTCAGGCAACCGTTCCCCGGAACAACAACACGACACAAGGTGCCTGTACAAATGTTAGGTCTTCCCGAGTCTGGCAGTTTTTTAAGTTGGCTCCAGATGATTCTAAAAAGGCCATTTGCAACACCTGACGTGCCAGCATCAGCAGGGGTACCAAAACTAGCAGCCTGACCACCACCAGCATGATCAGGCACATGTCAGCCAAGCACCCGACTTTGTGGGAAGTACAACAGAGTCGAGGAGCAGTGCTTGCTGATGTCACTGCTACGTCTTCGCTGGTTGTGCATGCGAACCAATCCCCTGTCCATGCTGCCTGCGAACAAGCCTCCTCCGGTCCTGCACCTGCAGTTGCCTACGCAGAAATAACACCATCATCAAGCACGTCCTTGTCCCAGCGCAGCGTTCAGTTATCCATTCAGCAAACCTTTGAACGCAGGCGCAAATACACTGCCAACACCCCACATGCCACAGTTCTAAATGCTAACATTTCGCGACTGCTTGCGCTGGAAATGTTGCCTTTTAGGCTGGTGGAGACAGAAGCATTCCGCGACCTGATGGCGGCAGCTGTCCCACGTTACTCGGTCCCCAGCCGCCACTATTTCTCCCGTGTGCCGTCCCCGCATTGCATAACCACGTGTCACAAAACATCACACGTGCCCTGAACAACGCTGTTTCACCCAAAGTCCACCTAACCACAGACACGTGGACAAGTGCTTGTGGGCAAGGCCGCTACATCTCGTTGACGGCACACTGGGTTAATATTGTGGAAGCTGGGACCCAGTCTGAGCGAGGGACGGAACACGTCCTTCCCACACCAAGGTTTGCAGGCCCTACCTCAGTCAGTGTTTCACCCACACTCTACAGCTCCGGAATGTCATGCTCTTCAGCCTCCTCCTCCTCCTGCGCATCCTCATCCACTGTACCCTCCACACCAGTCCCAAGCTGGAAGCACTGCAGCACTGCCTCGGCGAAGCGGCAACAGGCTGTGCTGAAGCTAATCTGCATAGGTGACAAACCCCACAATGCAGAAGAGCTGTGGACAGCTCTGAAACAGCAGGCAGATCACTGGCTCACACCTCTGAACCTAAAGCCAGGAAAGGTCGTGTGTGACAATGGCCGGAACCTGGTGGCGGCTTTGAGGCGAGGCCAGCTGACACATGTTCCATGCGTGGCCCATGTGCTCAACCTCGTGGTTCAGCGGTTTCTAAAGTCATACCCAGAGCTGTCTGATCTGCTGTTAAAAGTTCGCCGCCTGTCTGCACATTTTCGAAAGTCACCTACTGCTTCAGCCGGCCTTGCCGGCTTTCAGCGCAGTTTGCATCTTCCGGCTCACAGACTGGTGTGTGATGTCCCCACGCGTTGGAATTCAACTCTGCACATGTTGGTCAGGATATGTGAGCAGAAGAGGGCAGTTGTTGAGTACCTGCATCACCTAAGCCGTCGGGAAATGGGTCAAACTCCACACATAACACCTGAGGAGTGGAGATGGATGTCCGACCTATGTACCATCCTCCAAAACTTTGAGGACTCCACCAAGATGGTGAGTGGTGATGACGCCATTATTAGCGTCACCATACCGCTACTCTGCCTTCTAAAACGGTCTCTGCTCAAAACCAAACATGATGCATTGCAGGCGGAGCGCGATGAGTTGCAGCAAGAAACAGTAGTGGGTGTGGGTGATAACACACAGCCCAGCCTCGTCTCATCACAACGTGCAGTGGAGGACTATGACGAGGAGGATGATGAAGACATGGAGCAAATCTCCGGCCAAATTGAGGATATGACATGCACACCAGTCATATCCTCGGTTCAGCGTGGCTGGCCAGAGGACAGGGTAGATGAGGAGGAGGAGGAGGAGGACAGCATGTTCAGTCAACGTGTTGGTCAGGCTACTGAAGTCCTGGCTGTTAAGAGTCTGGCGCACATGGCTGACTTTATGGTAAGCTGCCTGTCTCATGACCCTCGCGTTAAGAACATCTTGGCCGACAATCATTACTGGTTGGTAACACTGTTAGACCCACGCTACAAGGAGAACTTTATGTCTCTTATTCCCAAGGCGGAGAGGTCAACCAAAATGCAGCAGTTCCGGAAGGCCATAGTCACGGAAGTAGGCAAAGCATTCCCCTCACAAAACGCTAGCGGCATAGGTCAGGAATCAGTGGACAACCAAGGCGTACAGCCGAGAGAGGCACAAGTCCAATCCGCCAGAGGTAGGGGAACAGTCTTTAAGATGTGGGACAGTTTTCTCAGCCCCTCACGTACCACAGCCCCTGAGGTGCGGGGTAGTGCCACAAGAAATCCTAAGTTTGCCCAGATGCTCAAGGAGTACCTTGCAGATCGAACAACTGTACTCCGACATTCCTCTGTGCCTTACAATTATTGGGTATCCAAGGTGGACACGTGGCATGAATTGGCTCTCTACGCCTTGGAAGTCCTGGCCTGCCCTGCCGCTAGCGTTTTGTCAGAGCGTGTTTTTAGTGCCGCAGGTGGAATCATTACAGATAAACGCACCCGCCTGTCAACTGAAAATGCTGATAGGCTGACTCTGATCAAGATGAACAAGGGTTGGATTGGGCCAGACTTCACCACACCACCAGCAAATGAGAGCGGAATTTAAAGTTTGTAACGGGAATTTGCCATGTACCTCCAGTCACCCATGGGTACACACTTCTGGACTTTGGATAATCGCTGGACTGCTCCTCCTTCTCCTCATGCGCCACCATGATGACCGTTACAAGAGTTAGGCCTTTGTTTCAGGTATACCCCCAGTGGTAAATTTTTTCGCCCATTCTTTGCAGAATGGACATTACAACGACAGGAGACCCGCTCCTTTGCAATGGGAACAATGTTTTGAGGCCCTCATGCACGTCTCTATGCAGGGACAACGTGGAGCCTCCCAATTTTTGGCTGCCCTGCCAAAGGGCTATACTATAATACACCCACTTCCTGACAATGGACACTTAATGTTTTGAGGCCCTCATGCACGTCTCTATCCAGGGACAACGTGGAGCCTCCCAATTTTTGGCTGCCCTGCCTAAGGGCTATACTATAATACACCCACTTCCTGACAATGGACACTTAATGTTTTGAGGCCCTCATGCACGTCTCTATCCAGGGACAACGTGGAGCCTCCCAATTTTTGGCTGCCCTGCCTAAGGGCTATACTATAATACACCCACTTCCTGACAATGGACACTTAATGTTTTGAGGCCCTCATGCACGTCTCTATCCAGGGACAACGTGGAGCCTCCCAATTTTTGGCTGCCCTGCCTAAGGGCTATACTATAATACACCCACTTCCTGACAATGGACACTTAATGTTTTGAGGCCCTCATGCACGTCTCTATCCAGGGACAACGTGGAGCCTCCCAATTTTTGGCTGCCCTGCCAAAGGGCTATACTATAATACACCCACTTCCTGACAATGGACACTTAATGTTTTGAGGCCCTCATGCACGTCTCTATCCAGGGACAACGTGGAGCCTCCCAATTTTTGGCTGCCCTGCCAAAGGGCTATACTATAATACACCCACTTCCTGACAATGGACACTTAATGTTTTGAGGCCCTCATGCACGTCTCTATCCAGGGACAACGTGGAGCCTCCCAATTTTTGGCTGCCCTGCCTAAGGGCTATACTATAATTCACCCACTTCCTGACAATGGACACTTAATGTTTTGAGGCCCTCATGCACGTCTCTATGCAGGGACAACGTGGAGCCTCCCAATTTTTGGCTGCCCTGCCAAAGGGCTATACTATAATACACCCACTTCCTGACAATGGACACTTAATGTTTTGAGGCCCTCATGCATGTCTCTATGCAGGGACAACGTGGAGCCTCCCAATTTTTGGCTGCCCCGCCTAAGGGCTATACTACAATAGACCCACTTCCTTACAATGGGCACTTCAGGTTTACAGGCCATCATGCACGTCTGTATGCAGGGGCATTGGTGAACCTCACAATTTTGGACTGCCCTGGCAAAGGAAAATACTACAAAGACTCAGTTCCTCAAAATGGGCACATTAGACTCAGAGGCCTTTATGTACGTCTCTTCTCAGGGACATCGGAGTGCCACACAATGTTTTACGTAAAATCTTTCATGTATTGATCTCAAAAAGTAACATACATTAGCTCTATCTCACTATTGGGTATGTGCCCTTAACATTTCCGCCATGAAAAATCATTTTGGTGTCATTTTGGAAGGTTTTCTGGTGAGTCCGTAAAAATGGCGTAAAACGCGGACAAAATTGTTCACAGCTGTGACTTTTGAGTGATAAATGCTTCAAGGGGTCTTCCCCATGCTGTTGCCATGTCATTTGAGCACTCTTCTGAGACTTTTGTGACATTTTTAGGGTTTCTACATGCTGCCGGTGGTCATTTCACAAAAATACTCGGGTCTCCCATAGGATAACATTGGGCTCGTTGCTCGGGCCGAGTACTCGAGTATCTTGGGAGGCTCGGCCCGAACTTCGAGCACCCGAGCTTTTTAGTACTCGCTCATCACTACTGTTTATATATTATTTAAAAGTTGTATATCTACTTTAAGATGGCTCTAAACTGACTTAAATACAGGTCAATGAACTGGGGAGGGCCTGGATGTTATACTAGAGGTGTATCACATGAACCACTGCCAAAAGAGAAGTGATGGAGTGGGGGTGCAGCCATAGTAGAAGAGCGGACATGACAGGGGTTTGTAGGGCCAGGCACATACGGGGTTAATAGGGAGTTTGAGCAGGAAGGGGTTAACTAGGAATTGGCGCGCTGCTCAGTAGGATATAGAGGGAGTTATAAGGATTTGAATGGCCACGTGGTTAGGGGTCAGATATGAGATTGGAGGAAGCTTCTAGGAAGAGGTGGGGAGAAGGAGGACGGAGTACCTTTATAAAGGGAAGAAGAGCCGTTGGGACATTCTGTTGTGTGGATCAATTACCGGTGAATGACCCGCCCACCCGTTCTTATTTATGTGGTTTAAAATAAAAAAAATATTTTTGGAAATTATACTCGTTGTCGACGGGAAGGTGGTGTTTTTTTAATTGTTATGTTGTATTTCATGTCATGGCAGCTGAGGTGAGGAGATCAGGGATGGCCTTGGTTAATGAAGTTTGGGCTCACATTGGAGGTATGCTGACCCTTCATACTTGGTTATGGTTAAGTTCCGGCCGGGGCGGTTCCTGGGAAACAGGTTAAAATTTGGAAGGGACAGCACTGTGACAATTGTCATCCCCTAGTCTGAGTGGTCCGACTGAAGATGGTTTGTTCGTGCTGTCCAGTGGATTAGGCCATCTAGGATTTCAGGGTAAAGGTTACGGTTATGATGGTTGTCATTTTTGAGTTTGTTCTTAATTGTAATTAATAAAGGTTGCTGTGGCCGTATATTTCCATCGTCACTCAGCTTGTTGTGTGGTTATTCTGCGTGAGACACTTTACAATACCCTAGTCATAGCTCCCATACACAGTAGATAGTAGTTGATTGTTGTGTCATCAGCTATCTCTCCCAACTTATACACACCATTACTCAGCTCACCTGAGCGCTCCAGTGTTCTCTATTGGAGAGCCACTGTCAGACTCCTCTTATGGCAGCTTATCTCAGGGAATCCGAAATCAGACATATTGCATCCTTCTCCCCCTAACACATCTGTCAAAGGAGTCAGGAGTCCCCAAATATTCCCCCCAAATTTCTCTTTTGTAACCCCACACAAATGCACAAGACAATGCACCCCCCTCTCCCCCTCCCCCCCCCACACACACTATACAATGCACCCCCTCATCACCTCCTACACAAACACACAATACAATGCACCCCCCATCACCCCCTACACATACACCCCCATCACCCACTTGCCACATACACACACATAACCACAAAAAGAGAACAGGGCTGCACAGCTAAATGGATTACAACAATAATATAAGTGAGGGAGGGTGCAAAACCTACTGATAACTGTAACAGGGAAGAAAAAGAGTAGGCAAAAAGCACTCCACTCACCAAATATAAGTCAAAATAGTAACAAAATAATTTTATTATTAAGAATTTAGTGCAAACACCAATAAAACCAATTAAAAGCCAGACACCTGACCAATCGACTCAGCAACAGGGTACTAGTGTATAGATCATATGTTTAGAAAAGCATGACAATAGAATATAATAAGAAACATAGATAAGATGGTACAACCTGTCAGCAGACCAAGGAGACCCAGGTTAAACTAGATACCTTAAGATGCAATAGAAACAATGCAAGGTTCGTCACCTAGAAACAGGTCCAAAGGACATAAGTAATGCAGCAAAGTGAAGCCGTAGAGAGGTGCCAAAATAAGATCCCACCCAACACGTGTCGCTCGCTAACCGAGCTTCATCAGGGAAAGATAGTGAAAGTAAAACCAAAATCACACATATAAATACATGAAAATAGATTGAATAACCCGGTACCGCTGTTGTTGCAATCATGCCGTGCACTCCGCGTCCGGAAGTTGTCAGCGTGCAGCTGCAAAAGACTTCCCTCTGTATGCAAGGTTAGGAACGGCCACAGCACATGCGCAAATACACGTAGCCAAGCAAGTACATGGAAAGCCATACTGCGCATGCGCCCGAGATATTTACTGCGCGTGTGTCAAATAGCAATACAGCAGCGCTCGTAATTTAAAGTGACAGTGTAGTCTAGAGAGTGACGAACTTCATACAGGGGAAATCAACAGATTCATAGAGTGGCAAAATGTTCGCATAGGTGGAAAAAAGGAGTATTTGCACAGATCTAAATATGAATTTCATATGGGACCCATATGTCAGATGGATCAGTTTGAGATACAAGTGGAGCTCAGAAGGATACTGAGATATAGGAACATACAAATATCAGCCGGCAATATATCAATAAATGGCAGCTAGTATAAACAAATGTAGCCACAGATAAAGGGGTAACCACTGAGGTAAATGTAGAAGGGCAACAATATATAACTGAAAGAAATAACAATTTTGCACTTAATGCTCCACAATTTGGTTGTATATACCGAATAAATATATATCCATAAGATAAATGTCCATCCTAGAATTTATACTAATAAGATGAAATAGTCCATTCGAAAAAAGTTGAAAGGAGAGGGTTTCCTTAAATTGTAGTCATTGTTGTCCAAATGTGACAAAGGGAAAAGGATAAAATTCCATAAAACAGAGTCCTCCAATGGTTTGGTGTACATACACACACATACACACACACTACAATGCACCCCCATCACCCCTCTCCCCACACACACACAAACACAATTCACCCCCCATCACCCGCTACACACACACACACACACACACACTACTATGCACCCCATCACCCCCTACACACACACACACACAACAATGCACCCCCATCACCACACACACACACACAATAAAATGCACCCCATCATCACCACACACACACACACACACACACTACTATGCACCCCATCACCCCCTACACACACACACACACACACAACAATGCACCCCCATCACCACACACACACACAATAAAATGCACCCCATCATCACCACACACACACACAGGGCCGCCACTAGGAATTTCAGGGTCCCATACTGGCAAACATTTTGGTCCCCCTTGGGACTCCGCCCAGGCTCCACCCCAGCTCTGCCTCCACCCCTCAAACCTCCTACAGTCTCACTGCCCCTCTTGGAAAAACACGTGTAATATATATATATAAATGTCCCCCTCCTGAAATATACAGTTAGGTCCAGAAATATTTGGACAGTGACACAAGTTTTGTTATTTTAGCTGTTTACAAAAACATGTTCAGAAATACAATTATATATATAATATGGGCTGAAAGTGCACACTCCCAGCTGCAATATGAGAGTTTTCACATCCAAATCGGAGAAAGGGTTTAGGAATCATAGCTCTGTAATGCATAGCCTCCTCTTTTGCAAGGGACCAAAAGTAATTGGACAAGTGACTCTAAGGGCTGCAATTAACTCTGAAGACGTCTCCCTCGTTAACCTGTAATCAATGAAGTAGTTAAAAGGTCTGGGGTTGATTACAGGTGTGTGGTTTTGCATTTGGAAGCTGTTGCTGTGACCAGACAACATGCGGTCTAAGGAACTCTCAATTGAGGTGAAGCAGAACATCCTGAGGCTGAAAAAAAAGAAAAAATCCATCAGAGAGATAGCAGACATGCTTGGAGTAGCAAAATCAACAGTCGGGTACATTCTGAGAAAAAAGGAATTGACTGGTGAGCTTGGGAACTCAAAAAGGCCTGGGCGTCCACGGATGACAACAGTGGTGGATGATCGCCGCATACTTTCTTTGGTGAAGAAGAACCCGTTCACAACATCAACTGAAGTCCAGAACACTCTCAGTGAAGTAGGTGTATCTGTCTCTAAGTCAACAGTAAAGGGAAGACTCCATGAAAGTAAATACAAAGGGTTCACATCTAGATGCAAACCATTCATCAATTCCAAAAATAGACAGGCCAGAGTTAGATTTGCTGAAAAACACCTCATGAAGCCAGCTCAGTTCTGGAAAAGTATTCTATGAACAGATGAGACAAAGATCAACCTGTACCAGAATGATGGGAAGAAAAAAGTTTGGAGAAGAAAGGGAACGGCACATGATCCAAGGCACACCACATCCTCTGTAAAACATGGTGGAGGCAACGTGATGGCATGGGCATGCATGGCTTTCAATGGCACTGGACCACTTGTGTTTATTGATGACATAACAGCAGACAAGAGTAGCCGGATGAATTCTGAAGTGTACCGGAATATATTTTCAGCCCAGATTCAGCCAAATGCCGCAAAGTTGATCGGACGGCGCTTCATAGTACAGATGGACAATGACCCCAAGCATACAGCCAAAGCTACCCAGGAGTTCATGAGTGCAAAAAAGTGGAACATTCTGCAATGGCCAAGTCAATCACCAGATCTTAACCCAATTGAGCATGCATTTCACTTGCTCAAATCCAGACTTAAGACGGAAAGACCCACAAACAAGCAAGACCTGAAGGCTGCGGCTGTAAAGTCCTGGCAAAGCATTAAGAAGGAGGAAACCCAGCGTTTGGTGATGTCCATGGGTTCCAGACTTAAGGCAGTGATTGCCTCCAAAGGATTCGCAACAAAATATTGAAAATAAAAATATTTTGTTTGGGTTTGGTTTATTTGTCCAATTACTTTTGACCTCCTAAAATGTGGAGTGTTTGTAAAGAAATGTGTACAATTCCTACAATTTCTATCAGATATTTTTGTTCAAACCTTCAAATTAAACGTTACAATCTGCACTTGAATTCTGTTGTAGAGGTTTCATTTCAAATCCAATGTGGTGGCATGCAGAGCCCAACTCGCGAAAATTGTGTCACTGTGCAAATATTTCTGGACCTAACTGTATGTCCCTTTCTTTGTATATATGTCCCCGTTTAGGTATATATGTCCCATCCTGGGCCCCTCCTGCTATATACATCCCCCTCCTGGACACATTCTGGTATATACAGTGCCTTGCAAAAGTATTCGGCCCCCTTGAATTTTTCAACCTTCTCCCACATTTGAGGCTTCAAACATAAAGATAAACATGTTAATGTTATGGTGAAGAATCAACAAGTGGGACACAATTGTGAAGTTGAACAAAATGTATTGTTTATTTTAAACTTTTTATAAAAAATAAAAAACTGAAGATTGGGGCATGCAATATTATTCATCCCCTTTAAGTTAATACTTTATAGCACCACCTTTTGCTGCGATTATAGCTGCAGTCGCTTGGGGTATGTCTCTATCAGTTTTGCACATGGAGAGACTGAAATTCTCACCCATTCTTCTTTTGTAAACACCTGGAGCTGAGTGAGGTTGGATGGAGAGCATTTGTGAACAGGAGTTTTCAGCTCTTTCCACAGATTCTCGATTGTGTTCAGGTCTGGACTGTGACTTGGCCATTCTAACACCTGGATACGTTTATTTGTGAACCATTCCATTGTAGAGTTTGCTTTATGTTTGGGATCATTGTCTTGTTGGAAGACAAATCTCCATCCCAGTCTCAGATCTTTTGCAGACTCCAACAGGTTTTCTTCAAGAATGGTCCTGTATTTGGCTCCATCCATCTTCCCATCAATTTTAACCATCTTCCCTGTCCCTGCTGAACAAAAGCAGGCCCAAACCATGATGCTGCCACCACCATGTTTGACAGTGGGCATGGTGTGTTCAGGGTGGTGAGCTGTGTTACTGTTACATATTGTTTGGCATTTGTGCTCATATAGTTCGATTTTTGTTTCACCTGACCAGAGTACCTTCTTCCACATGTTTGGTGTCTTCCAGCTGGCTTTTGGCAAACTTTAAACAACACTTTTTATGGATATTTTTGAGAAATGGCTTTCTCCTTGCCAGTCTTCCATAAAGGCCAGATTTGTGCAGTGTACGACTGATTGTTGTCCTATGGGCAGACTCTCCCACCTCAGCTATAGATCTCTGCAGTTCATCCAGAGTGATCATGGGGCTCTTGGCTGCATCTCTGATCAGTCTTCTCCTTGTTTGAGATGAAAGTTTGGATGGACGTCCGTGTCTTGGTAGATTTGCAGTGGTATGATATTCCTTCCATTTCAATATGATCACTTGCCCAGTGCTTCTTGGGATGTTTAAAGTTGTGGAAATCTTTTTGTAACCAAATCTAGCTTTAAACTTCTCCACAACAGTATCGCGGACCTACCTGTTGTGTTCCTTGGTCTTCATGATGCTCTCTGTGTTTTATACAGAACCCTGAGACTATCACACAGCAGGTGCATTTATACAGAGACTTGATTGCACACAGGTGGATTATATTTATCATCATCAGTCATTTAGGACAATATTGAATCATTCAGAGATCCTCAATCAACTTCTGGAGTGAGCTTGCTGCACTGAAAGTAAAGGGGATGAATAATATTGCACGCCCCAGTTTTCAGTTATTTATTTTTTACAAAAAATTAAAATAAGCAATAAATATCGTTCTCCTTCACAATTGTGTCCCACTTGTTCTTGATTCTTCACCATTAAATGTAATTTTTTTATCTTTATGTTTGAAGCCTGAAATGTGGGAAAAGGTTGAAAAATTCAAGGGGGCCGAATACTTTTGCAAGGCACTGTATATACAACACAGGAGGGACTGGGGGCATATACACATCACAGGAGGGGCTGGGGCTCGGACAGTACTGGCGGTGGCACGGACAACACTAGAGGGGCACAAACAGGACTGGAGACATGAATAGGACTGAGGGAGCACAGACAGCACTGGAGGGAGGGTGCACACAGCACTGGGAGGGTGCACACAGCAGCGGGAGGCAGGAGGCTCACAGCAGAGAGGCCAGGAGGCTCACAGCAGAGAGGCCCGGAGGCTCACAGCAGAGGGAGGCTCAAAGCAGAGAGGCAGGAGGCTCACAGCAGAGGGAGACTCAAAGCAGAAAGGCCAGGAGGCTCACAGCAGAGAGGCCAGGAGGCTCACAGCAGAGAGGCCAGGAGGCTCACAGCAGAGAGGCCAGGCCAGAGGTTCCCCACTCCTGATCTATCTGAAGCAAGACAGGGGCTGGGGTCGGTGAGTGGCCACGGGCAGAGATTAGCGCGGGCCCCGGGCAGAGATCACCGCGGGAAGAGATCAGTGTCCCCCCCGGCAGAGATCAGTGCGGGCCCCGGGCAGAGATCAGCGTCCTCCCCGGCAGAGATCAGCGCGGGCCCCAAGCCGAGATCAGCATGGGTCCCGGGCAGAGATCAGCGCGGGCCCCAGGCAGAGATCAGCGTTACCCCCCCGGCAGAGATCAGCACGGGCCCTGGGCAGAGATCAGCGAGGGCCCCGGGCAGAGATCAGCGCGGGCCCCGGGCAGAGATCAGCGCGGGCCCCGGGCAGAGATCAGCGCGGGCCCTGGGCAGAGATCAGCAAATTTTCAGCTCACAGCGCTTACCAGTCCCCGCTGGCTGCCGCGTCCTCGCCACCTCAGCCGCTGTTGCAGGAGTGCAATGAGGTCTCAGAGTGATGACCTCACCTCCTGCTGCACGGCCCAGCGATGACGCGCCCTGCTCTGCTCCACTGAGCCTGCCTCCACTACAGCACATGGCTAATTTGCATGCTCCGCCCCTTCACATGCAAATTAGTCATGCCAGGTAGTGAAGCGACACTGCGGGGCCCCTCTGCTGCTGCTTCTGCTGCTGTGACTGGGGCCTGGTAAAGAGAAGGGGCCCGTTCTGCCTGAGGCTAAAGATAAGTATTTACCCCGGGCCTGGCCTTGCCCCCTCTCTTCACCGGGCCCCCTACACCAGGCACAGTAGTAATGCCCTGATGGCAGCCCTGCACACACACACACACACACATACACACACACAATACAATGCACCCCCCATCACCACACACACCCGCCCCCCTCCCTCGGAATACAGTACTCCCCTTCTGCCTGTCACAAAGCTGTGTTCCTTCACAAATGTTCCCTCATTATGTGCTCTCAGCTTCTCCCTACTCATCCCCATTAATTAAACCTGTCATCTTCGGCTCCTTCATGGAGCTCTTACCGCTGCCCGTTGTGTCTGTGTCTCCCGCAGCACTGTGATGACGTCAGCAAGGTGCTGATCTCATTACATTGCTGCACGTCGGTGGCGGGGCCCATTCATGGCACTACACATGTTCAAATGTATTTACGTCTGAGAAACGCAATACATTTCAATAGGAAGGAGGAAGCTGCAGTCACCGGCACCACCGCGCTCCTCAGCATTGAGTGCATGCCGGGCATACGCTCATGTGATGCCCCTGGACTATCGGGTCGTCACAGGGTATTGCACAATCTGCCCTCCCGTGCAGTATCCACCTCCTTCTTGGTTTAGGGTCCCTAACTACATGGTGTTGCCTACATCAGCTAATCAAACCCTAGATACACTCTGTACCACACCCACCAAACACACCAGTGGATGGCTTGAGTGGAATAGAGTCGCCCACCTGGGGGGTTGGAGAGGAGAGGTCAGGAGTGTCAAGAGGAGAGAGTTGGGTCTGAGAAGTGAAAGTGAGAGGAGGTCAGGAGCAGGGCTCCTGGGAAGTAATCTAGGTGGCAGACGGTGGTCTGGGCCTAGAGGAGCTGGACCCCTGGTCGCAGGGATCATGGCAAGGGGCACGGATCTGTCGAGGAGGACAGCCAGCAGACTTGCACCATCACTGTGCTTGGACCAAGGCACGACGGGGTACGTGGACCCTAGGTCGGGGAGTAGCTTGAGGCAACCTGATAATTTACCCGAGGAGAACGGAGTCTTCAAGAGCCGTTCCCACCTGCTCTAAAATCAGGGCATTAGCGCAACGAGGGGGATAGGACTTTTCAATTCAAAATGGTCCAGAAAATCCCAAGTGTGAGCCCTGAGAGCAAGCTCCCACACTTAGCTATAGTGGGGAGAGGGACCCAGCAAGTTTCACACTACCGGGACCACCAAAGAAGTAAATTTAGTGCCAGGAGGCAGGTCATGGACCACCAGGCAGCACCATTGCGGACGGGACCTGAACTAAGCTTCCTCAGCGGCGTCCAGGGACTTGTTTTACCAGTTGTCAGTGTCAGCTTAATGGACTGAGTGAATACAACAGTGACCCCCCCTTGCATCCAACGGCACTCCCCTACCATCACCGAGCCCCGGGGTATTCCCCCTACCCGTGGAGGGTCACAACACCTGGCTGCCCCATTCCATCATCCCCAGGTACTCCTAACTGCAGCGGTGGTACTCCTAATTACCACATACCACGGGTGGCGTCACAAACTCCATAACCTCCCTTGTAAATATCCCCCTTCATTTGAGTGGCCGCACGACCCCCGGGTCCGGAGACCCTCGAGCCACTGCGAATTAAGATCCGAGCAGCTCGGCTGCTAGCACAGGGGCGGCACACTCACACAGCAGGGCCGGCACAGCACAGCGCGCTAACTCCTGGTCCTGTTGCAGCTAGTGTGTACACGGCAGATAATGCTGCCTGGCCTGCACACTGCTGAGCAGAGCGGTGGTGACTACAGGGAACAGCCCATCTGGCATTTGCCAGAATTGCCCTATGGCCAGTCCGGGCCTCCTAGTAAGTGACATAACTTTGGACACATCTAAGGTGCAGCCTAGTCCTCTAACCAGAAGGTGGGAGATAGATGGTAGGGAACAAGTGACAAAATGGTCCTGGGCTGTGCTGATTGATATTTTACAATGCTCCATAAGGGTTTGCGCACATGATTAGGACATGCTACGTCCTGAATGCAGCATGTTTCCTCTTGCAGAGACGCGAGTATTGTCTGCAGGAGACCGCAGCTGCCCATGCCCACGATTAGGGTTGGGGCCACAGTGGACTTTCTTTCTGTTCTCCTTGCAGAAAACACTTACAGCACCGTAGCATAATTTGACATGCTGCGGCTCAGGAAACCACACCGCATGTCAGTTTACGCTGCAGGAAAAACAAGTACAGCAGGCAGGAGATTTCTATAAATCCATCCACTGTGCTTGTACTGTACAATGCAACGTATTGGAAGCAATGAAAGCACTCTGCATCCAAAATGCTGTAAACCCTGATCATGGGCTCGTACCGTACGGGTATGCACACACATATTACGATTTGGTCCAGAAATGTCTGCATTATTTCTGCATTTCTTGTCATGAAAAACGCAGCTGCAAAAATATGTGTCTTACACTCGTTTTCGGGGCACTTTTGCCATGCGTTTTGGTGTAGATTTTTCCCATTAGTTAGAATTGGTGAAATCTGCTGCAAAAATGCTGGGAGAATTGACCTGCTGAAGATTTATTTTTGCGCCAAATCTGCAAAGAGAAATACTCAACGTGTGCACTACACTGACTGATTGTCATTGACTTTACTGCCATCAGGATTCCAGGTTTTGTCACAAAACTGCACTCAAAAATGCACCATAAAACATGATAAAAACGCAATGTGTGCACACAGCCTAAAGCTCCTATCAAGTAAAACAACAGGGAAAAACATACAAGTGGTAAGAAACCCAACACATCTGAAGTATGCAGAATATAGCACTAAGCACTTTCTCAACCTTTCTAATCATATTACAAGTAAATCATTTCTAAGGCCTCCTTCATATGTCTGTGTTTCCGGTACGATTGGTTTCCTTTTCCACACGTACCGTAGACCCGGGCACAAGTAGACCAAATGTGTCAGTATGATGCCTCACGTTTGTATGAGTAGATACCAAACATCTACACTTTTATTTTTATCTAAGGGGTGAGAAAATAATGTAGACGTTTTTCCATAAAAAGAATAGCGCTTTTGTCGCCATTCTCCGAGACCCGTAGCGTTCTCATTTTTTGGGATCTGGGGCTCAGTGACGCCTTATTTTTTGCATCTTGAGCTGATGTTTTTAATGATAGCATTTTTGTGTGCATGCTACGTTTTGATCACCTGTTATTGTATTTTAAAAAATGTTGCGGCGACCAAAAAAATTTAATTTTGGCTTTTGGAATTTTTTTTCTTGCTACGCCATGTACTGATCAGATGAATTGATTTTATTTATTGATAGATCAGGGATTTCTGAATGCAGCATTACCAAATATGTGTATTTTTTTAACTGTTTTAATTTCAATTGGGCGAAAGGAGGGTGATTTAGGTTTCTTTTATTTTTTTACATTTTTTATTTATTTTACTAGTCCCTTTATCACTATAGTGTCCGATCGCCTGTGTACTTCTGCTGATCAGAGTGATGGTCATCTCCTGTGAGTGCTGGCACTCTGTTGGCTCTCACAGGAAGTGAATCATGGCAGCTTCAGGAGTTATCAGCTGACCATGGCAACACATTGGCGGCTCGTCATCACGTCACATGGCCGCCGATGGTTGTGAGGAGCAGCGCAATCCCCGCCGCAGCTATTTAAATCACGATCTAAAGGGTTAACAGGCACGGGTGGATTTCCGATCCACCTACACCTGTTAGCCACATATGTCTACTGCTCAAATCAGCAGACATGTGTGGAGAATACTGCGGGCTCACCAGTATGTCCTTGGTCGTAAAGGTTTAAGTTCAATGGGTTTGTGCACATATCAGTGTTTTCACACGGACCGTGTGTCTGTGTAGAGCAGACAAGCACAGCAACGTTTGTTTTCTGCAGGCAGCACTGGTGTCACATGGACTTCACACTGATGTCATCCGTGTGGTGACACATACCTGAGAAAACACTTGTCAGCTAAAAAAAATAAAAAAAATTATACTTATCCGTCTCCCGTGCTGCTGTTGCTTCCGGGTCTCGCTTATTATGCTCATGCATTGCATTGACCGTGGACCTGGAAGCAACAGCAGTACCAGAGACAGTATACAAGTTCATGCTGTCCATGTTCTATGCGGAGGTTACACGGATAGCACCCGAGCAGCACACATAGACAAACATACTGACCTGCCCCACAGACCTTCACACACATACGTTAAATGGATGGACATGTGAAAGAGGCCTAAAACTCGGTTTCTCATTCTTGGACACATAGTTGGCATTACATGGGCTAACTAAATGTATTAGGTGTCAACAAAGATTTGTGTTACTAGGAAACAAAGAAGCAAGTAACAAAGTATCCAGCCTGCCAATAGAGGATACTACATTAAATAATTAACACTCTGTGCGCGCATTGTTTCTTACTGTTACAGGAGCTGTAAATAGAGTTAAGACTTAAGATTTTTGCCATTATGTAGTATGTGTATGTATGTCGTCTCCTACCATTACAATGCCTTGTACTGAGCTACAGGTTATGTTACTTTCTTTTTTCATTGCAAGTCCTGTATCATTATACATCCTGCAACTTAGAGACAATGCTTTAAAAATAACAAAACAATGGGACAAAAATATATAATATATTATTAACTTTTTAAAGCAGGGGTGGGGAACCTTTTTACTGTTGGGGACCATTTGTAAATTCCTACCAGCCTTCGGGGGCCACACAAAATTATCAATGTAAAAATTACCCGGCTATATTTGATCAAGCAATTAATTAACTCACCCGTTCTGTGGTGGCCGGAGCTACTTCTCTTTGGTGCAATGGTTAATTTTCAGTGACATTGATAACGTAACGTTGCTTTTCACAACTACTTTTCCAGGTTTGTCTCTGTCTGGAGCGCAGTTGACTCTTTGTGATAATAAGATTGGTAAAGCATATATATCACATAGGAAACATGTATATGCCCCAGCCCCTCCTTTGATGTATATGCCTCAGCCTGTCATGTCATGTGTATACCCCAGCCCCTCATGTGTTGTATATGCCTAAGCCCCTCATGTGATGTATATGCACCAGCCCCTCCTGTGATGTATATGCCCCAGCCCCTTTTGTAATATATATGCCCCCAGCCTCCCATGTGATGTATATGATCCAGCCCTTCCTATGAAATATATGCCCTCAGCCCTTTCTGTAATATATATGCCCCTAGCCCCTCCTGTGATATATATGCCCCCAGCTCCTCCTGTGATATATATTCCCCCAGCCCATCCACTGTAATGTATATACCTCAGCGTCTCCAATGTTATCTATATGCCTCCAGCCTCTCCTGTGATGTATATGCCCCAGTCCCTCCAGTGATGTATATGCCCCAGTCCCTCCTGTGATGTATATTTCACATAAGACTCTGGGGGCATACACATCACAGGAGACTCTGGGGTCATACACATCACAGGAGACGCTAGGGGCATACACATAACAGGAGACGCTGGGAACGTACACATCAAAAGAGGGACTGGGGCATATACATCATAGGAGGGGCTGAGGGCATATACATTTCTGGAAGGGCTGAGTGCATACACATCACAAGAGGGGCTGGGGCATATACATCACAAGAGTCACTGGGCCACAGACATCACTAGGGGCACAGACATCACTGGGGGTTATGAACGTCACTGGGGGGCATGGAAAGCACAAGGGGGCTCGGATATCATGAGGGGAGCATGGACAACAGTTGGAGGGCTCTGGGGAAAATGGATAACACTTGCAGAGCACAGACATCACTAGGGGAGCACAGTCATCACTAGGGGGGAACTGGGGCACACAGACATCACTAGGGGGGAACTAGGGAGCACAGACATCACTAGGGGGGCACGGACAACACAGGGAAACATGGACATCACTGGCACAGAACTGAGGGTGTTACTCAGCACTGGGGGGTAGCACAGAGCTCTGAAGAGGGCACACAGCACTGGAGGTGGCACACAGCACGGGGGAGCACTCAGCACTATGGGCGGCACACAGCACAGGGGGGCATACAGCACTAGGAGACAGGGCACACAGCACAGGGTCACTCAGCACTAGGGGAGGGGGCACACAGCACTATGAGTGGCACACAGCAGGGGAGGGGGAACACAGCACAGGAGCACACAGCACTGGGGAGGGGGCACACAGCAGAGGGCCACACAGCATCGGAGGGCACACACAGCACTGGGGGAGGGGGCACACAGCACCGGAGGGTGGCCACACAGCGCTGGAAGCCAAAAAGCTACTGTTTGTCTTCTGTGGGATGGGATCGCAGAGAGCTAACCCTGCCCACAAAGTAAGTCCTGAGCACACTGGCACTGGCCAGTGTGAGGACCCAATAATACGCTTATGTAGCGTTCAGTAGTGAATGCTTCGGCGTCAAAGTCACATTTGCAAGTGACTCACGCTAATCTCACATCACATCATCCGGCATGGCCTGCACACTCTCTGGACAGGAGCATCTCAGCTGCATAGAAATACATGCAGCCGACCCGCTCCTGTCAGGGGAGAGTGCGGCCATGCTGGGTGATGTGATGTGAGACTAGCACGAATCACTTACAAGTATGACTCTGGAATGTGAGTCCTCACAGCGCACATGGGGATTTAAAGCGCCGGTGGCTGGCCAGAGCACTGCGGACCCAGGAATCAGCCCGGGGGCCGCAGAAAACTTCATCGTGGGTTGGAGGTTTCCCACCCCTGTCTTAAAGGGAATCTGTCAATAGGATCAACCCTCCTAAGCTGTCTATATGTAGGTCATAGGAAGCTGAATAAAATGATGCCTTAATATGTGTAATATGATATCTTATTCCAGAAAAATCCATGTTTTTCTTATACAGTATACAACAAAAGTGATTAAACCCCTAACATTTTGTAAACATTTTATTATATCTTTTTATGGGACAACACTAAAGATATAACACTTTGATACAATATAAAGTAGTCAGAGTATAGCTTGTTTATCTGTAAATTTGGTGTGCCCTCTGAATAACTCTGGTGAAAACTTAGTGACGTCACCTGGTCCAATAATCCAGGGCTTAATCACAGCTGTGATTTTTTGATAAATCACACCTGTCATTAACCCCTTATATTACCTTGATTGCCACTGCACCAGGGCAATCCGGATGAGGAGGGTAAAATGCCAGGATTGGCAAATCTAATGTGATGTGGCAATTCTGGCCAGCTGTGGGCTGGTATTTTTGAGCAGGAGAGGGGCTAATATCCATGGCTCCTCCCATCCTGATAATACCAGCCCCTAACTCTCTGCTTTACTATGGCTGTTTATCAAAAATGGGGGGACCTTAAGCCTTTTTTTGAAAATGATCCCCTCTATTTTGATATACATCTACGGTAAAGCTTACAGGTGGGGGCTGCAGCCTATAGCTGTTGTTTTTTCTGAGCTGGTAACTAGAATAGGGCTGGAGCCAACGTCATTTTTTTTTCAGTGATTTACCTGGCCAATCTTGGCCATTACAATACTTGACATGACTGTGATGGGACCGTAAATGCCCACACTGGAAAAGCTTGCTGATTAGCTGCTATGCAACCTTTCAACAAGCTTTATTCAGATGACAAATCCGAAGAGGAACTGGACATACAGGTAAAAGTCTGTGTTTGAGTCCGGGACTCGCACACGTGTTATTTTGTATGAACCCTGAACTTTACAGTTCGGGTTCACTCATGCCTGGTCACAAAGACTAGGCATTCCCACAAATCTCTTTAGAAGGGAAGAATGGAATGCGTTATTGATTTTCCAAGCTTCCGGGAGTTGAAGCTTAACCGTTATTAGATTCAAAACTTCAGTAATCTTGTAAGGTCCTACAAATTTGAAAGCAAATCTCCTTGAGGCTACTTTATCCCGTGAATTTTTAGAAAACAACCACACAACTCCTGCACTCTAAAGACAGGAGCATTCTGTGTCTGCAGTTTGCTCCTTTTGTGGCCTGATCACTAGAAACCAACAGACCCCTTTTGACAGACTTTTATCACATGGGAAGAAAATTTTTCCTCCTCCGGCACAGAGGACTGCAACCCAGAAAAATTCCCAAACACAGGATGAACAAAATAAACAAGGCGAGGTTCTGTAACCATGGAAGTATTAAAGAAAATTCAGCAAGAGGCAAAAACTTCACCTAGTCTTACTGATTAGATGAATCAAAACACCTCAAATATTGCTCTATATTTTGGTTCATCCTCTCAGTCTGTACTTTAGTCTTGGGAGGATATCCTGAAGAAAATGATATATTGATACCCAATCTGGAACAGAAACTATGCCAAAAGCTAGTCAAGAACTGAACCCCTGTATTGGAAATAATATTTTTGGGAAAACCATGTCTAACAATTTGAGAGATGAACTATGTATCTAAACTCTTAGCAGTAGGCAACTTAGAAAGTGCGAGCAAATGAACCATCTTGCTGAAATGGTCCACCACCTCCTACACAACGTTATTACTACCAGAAATGGGTAAATCAGTGACAAAGTCCATGAATAAATATGTTTTTAAAATCCTGAATGAAATCTGGAAGGTGAGACCTTACATAAACCAATGGTCTCCCAACTGAAAGCAGGATTGTGCCTAACTAGCCAAAGCAAACCCAACACTAATTTTGCAGGTAAAGAAGAAAACACCATAAATTAAATTAATTCAGAGTGTAATACACTTACGTTAAGAAACACATCCTCAACCTTTGAGGTCACGTGGCTTTGGGAAAGAGGTGAGTTATCAATCACTGAAACTTGAATGGGATTAATGAGGAAAGGGACAATATAATCACAGTTAATACCAAAATCATGATCAATACAATTCAGTGCAGGACCTGAATCCACAAATACAAGAGTAAAAATAAACTCTGTTTTAGTCTCCAAGAACATCTGTAAAAATAAAACCCTGATGTTTGTAACAAAGATAATCTCAAACTTTCAGAATCCACATCCACATACTTACGTTTTTTTTCTTTTTCCTTGGAATTCATTAATGTACCTAAAGCATTTAACCTTGACGTGACCTGAACGACCACAATATAAACAAAATTGAGTTGGTGCTTCGCGATCCACACTTTACCTGGGATCCCTACAAGGACCAATTTGCATAGGTTCATATGTTTCAAATGATGGAGATGCAAACAAGATACCCTTAAAAGTGTCCCTTACTCAGACATTTATCCAGGCAACTAGCAAAAGACATAGCTGCCACCAAAGACTGCAGACTGGAATAGGAAATTATACTGTCCCTGATCTGATCATCTGATCGGACAGTCCCTGGCAGAACTGACTCTGAAGAGCAGGGTCATTCCAAGAGATCTTCACAACCCATGTGTAAATTCTGAGCAGTAGTTGTGATGCCCTGGCAAAACCAGGTAGTCACAAAACTTGTATATCCTCCTTATTACCATCACAACCCACACTCAGGCATAACACACAGCCATTAATCCCTAGCCACTCCCTCATGATAATAGGGACACACCAGTGGGTGGTATCAGGTGGATAAGAACGCCCACCTAGGGGTCCTGAGGTGTCAGAGGCGGGAACATAACAGTCAATAGTCAAGTCAAGTCAAGTTCAGACAACAGTCTAGTTTACACCTCAGTCAAGTGCAGAGAGTGGAAGTAGAAGTCAAGTGCAGACTGCGCAGTGTAGTCAGGGGTAGGGGCCCTTGGACTACCTGGCTAGGTGGAAGATGGTGAACATGGCCACAGGCGACGGAGATTCGGTCGCGGGAGACCTAACGTGGACCGGAGCGGGGTTGTAGCCCGCCAGTACTGACAGCGGGAATCCGGTCAGGAGGCCGTGCACAATCGGGGTGCCTGGACCCTAGGGCAAGGAAGGTTGCAAGCTCCTCTCCAATTAACCAGCCAGGGACAAGGTTCCAGACTTTGTCCCACTAACTGCCCAGATAGAGCGAAATGAAAGCCCAACGGCGGGGATAGGGTGTCCGTCAGAACCCACTGTAATCCCAAGGGTCAGCTTTCGCGGGCCACAGCTCCCAACACACACAGAACCGGGAGTGGACCTCTCCGTTCCATGCGAAGTCGTCCAAAAGGAAAGAAAAACACAAAGTGCAGGAGGAAAGAACACCTGTTCATTAACCTGGGTGCGGGACCCGAATGCACCCTCCTAAGGCAGCCGGCCACTGGCAACTTGGTTTACTACTGGACTTGTGTGAAATCACTTAACTGTGAGTACACCATTGTCCCTCAGACCAGCCTGGCGCACCACCTCCTGCAGCCATCCTCCCGTGTACCGTCACAGGGCCCCGGGATTACACATCCCCTACCCGTGGAGGGTATCCCATCTTGCTGCCCCGCTCCATCACCAGGCAGCAGCGGTGCCACCATCCCTCACCGCAACCTACGGGTGGCGTCACAGAAAGTCCCCTGTAAATATCCCCTTTCCGACGGTTGTGAGGACAGGCGGCCGTTCGAGCCCGGGTCCGGTCACCACTTGAACTGCAGCAGCGAACCTAAATCTGAGCAGGCCCCCCAAGAGAGAAGCGGCAGCGGCCCCCGCCCGCAACATAGTCCTCAAGTCTGCAATCTCTCTGAATCAATTCACAAATCTGGGATCTGCAACTGTGCTCCTATCAAAATTGTCATAACTGAGATCAAGGGCCGAGAGAAATGCATCTAAAGAGGCCATCTCTAGAGAATTCTAAGGTAAGTAAAAAGTCCAAGCCTGTGGATCACAGCTAAGCAAGGACAAAATAATGCCTAAGTGCTGACTCTTAAGGCCCCGTTACACGCAACGACGTGTCTAACGATATATTACCGGGGTCACGGATTCCGTGACGCACATCCGGCATCGTTAGCGACGTCGTTGCGTGTGACAGCAAGGAGTGACTGTTAACAATGGAAAATACTCACCTTATCGTCCATCGTTGACACGTCGTTCCTTTTCAAAAAATCGTTGATTGTTGAGCTTGCAGGTTGTTCGTTGTTCCCGAGGCAGCACACATCGCTACGTGTGACACCCCGGGAACAACAAACAACAGCTTACCTGCGGCTGTCGGCAATGCGGAAGGAAGGAGGTGGGCGGGATGTTACGTCTCGCTCATCTCCGCCCGTCCGCTCCCATTGGGCGGCCGCGTAGTGACGCCGCACGAACCGCCCCCTTAGAAAGGAGGCAGTTCGCCGGCAACAGCGACGTGGCTCAGCAGGTAAATCCGTGTGACGGCTCTGAGCGATGTTGTGCGCCATGGGCAGCAATTTGCCTGTGACGCACAACCGACGAGGGCGGGTGCTTTCACCAGCGATATCGCTAGCAATATCGCTGCATGTAAAGCCCCCTTTAGACCCAGAGGATACTGATCGCAAACAGAAGTATAATTTAAATGAAGCAGGAAAAAACAGAGAAATTAATTTAGCCACTGTCAAAGCAATCCGGCATCTATACCATAGGTTTAAATGGAATCCACTGATGACCTTGATTACTTAGTAATGGCTGAACGCACATCCTCTTGTTGGTCCCCAATTTCAGGGACCCCCAGTGACAAGGCCTGTAGTTAAGCAGCCAAGGAGCAAAACGGATAAATAAGGAAGCTCCCAAAATGCACCAATTTACTGGCTATAATGTTACGACTGAACCTTAACACTCTTACAGTGATGAACAAACCAGGGGAGATGTAAAACCAGAAATCCACAGGTTCCAAAACAGGCTAATACTTGCCCTAAACCTGACGCTGATTTGTCCCTGCCTGACAGCAGAGGTTGGCACCCTAATAATAATAGAATACACGGAATCCTCCCAAATCTAAATGAAACAAAATAGGTGATAGTTGGAAAGGGATTAAAAAAAAACAAACTGCAGGGAATAACAATAGCAATGTCTCAGTAAGAAAACCTTAAGCAAGGAACTTGAACTCCAGACGACCATCCAGAAATATAGCCAGCACTGAAGTATGTGAGTAGTGAGTATAAATAGCCCCTCCCAAGATGTGATTGGGCAAACCAAACAAGAAAGAGCATACAGTACAGACCAAAAGTTTGGACACACCTTCTCATTCAAAGAGTTTTCTTTATTTTCATGACTTTAAAAATTGTAGATTCACATTGAAGACATCAAAACTATGAATTAAAACATGTGAAATGAAATACTTAAAAAAGTGTGAAACAACTGAAAATATGTCTTATATTCTAGGTTCTTCAAAGTAGCCATCTTTTGCTTTGATTACTGCTTTGCACACTCTTGGCATTCTTTTGATGAGCTTCAAGAGGTAGTCACCGGAAATGGTTTTCCAACAGTCTTGAAGGAGTTCCTAGAAATGCTTAGCACTTGTTGGCCCTTTTGCCTTCACTCTGCGGTCCAGCTCACCCCAAACCATCTCAATTGGGTTCAGGTCTGGTGATTGCGAAGGCCAGGTCATCTGGCGTAGCATCCCATCACTCTCCTTCTTAGTCAAATAGCCCTTACACAGCCTGGAGGTGTGTTTAGGGTCATTGTCGTGTTGAAAATAAATGATTGTCCAACTAAACGCAAACCGGATGGAATAGCATGCCGCTCCAAGATGCTGTGGTAGCCAAGCTGGTTTCGTATGCCTTCAATTTTGAATAAATCCCCAACAGTGTCACCAGCAAAGCACCCTACACAGTCACACCTACTCCTCCATGCTTCACGGTGGGAACCAGGCAAGTAGAGTCCATCCGTTCACCTTTTCTACAAAGATACGGTGGTTGGATCCAAAGATCTCAAATTTGGACTCATCAGACCAAAGCACAGATTTCCACTAGTCTAATGTCCATTCCTTGTCTTCTTTAGCCCAAACAAGTCTCTTCTGCTTTTTGCCTGTCCTTACAGGGGTTTCCTAGCAGCTATTTTATCATGAAGGCCTGCTGCACAAAGTCTACTCTTAATAGTTGTTCTAGAAATGAGAAGGAGTGTCCAAACGTTTGGTCTGTACTGTACATCTGAATAAAGTGAAACAGGAAGGCAAAACATAAGAACGACAAGAGATCCTTCAGCAGTTGGACCAACACGATACAGGCTCTGGTTCAACCAAGAGGGAAACTAACCAACAACCAGAGATCACTGGTTTGTCAGAACGGGTTTTTAGTGCCACCGAGGGCATAATAACTGATAGGCATATCTGCCTGTCAACCAAAAATGCTGACATATTGACTCTTAACAAAATAAACAAGGCCTTGATTCACCCAGACATCTCAACACCATAGAATGACAACAGTGGAACAAAAACTACAGATTCTCTCATCTCTGGGCATCACAGACTTGGCCCTATTTTGGATACCTAACCGATCGAACTTTCAGCGTCTCCCATTCTCACACCACTTCCTCATCTCGCCCCCTATCTTTCGGTGTCCCCCAAGGTTCAGTTCTTGGATCCATGCTGTTCTCCATCTACACCTTTGACCTGGGACAGCTCATAGAGTCCCACGACTTTCAGTAACATCTCTATGACGATGACACACAGATCTACCTCTCTTGACCTGATATTACCTCCCTACTAACCAAAATTCTATAATGTCTGTCTGCTTTTCATCCTTCTTCTCTGCGCGATTCCTAAAGCTTAAAATGGACAAAACAGAATTTATTGTCTTTCTCCTCTTCACTCAACTCCTCCAACAAGCCTATCCATCAAAGTTGATGACTGCTCACTCTCCCCAGTCTCACAAGCTTGTTGCCTTGGAGTAACCCTCGACTCTGGTTTATCCTTCAAGCCACACATCCAAGCCCTCTTCACCTCATGCAGACTACAACACAAAAATATCTCCACGATCCGTTCTTTCCTTAACTAACAATCAGCAAAAAACAGTAGTGCATGTTCTCATCATCTCCCGCCTCCACTACTGCAACCTCCTGCTCTCTGGCCTTTCTTCCAACACTCTTGCACCCCTACAATCTATCCTAAACTTTGCGGCCTGCTTAATCCACCTCTCCCCTCACTATTCCCCAGCCTCACCACTCTGCCAATCCCTTCACTGGCTTCCCATCGTCCAAAGACTCCAGTTCAAAACATTAACCCTGACATACAAAGCCATCCACAACCTGTCTCGTCTTTACATCTGTGACCTAGTCTCCCGGTACCTACTTGAGTGCAACCTCAGATCCTCACAACAACTCCTTCTCTACTCCTCTCATCTCCTCTTGCCACAATCGCCTGCCTCCCCCATACTCTGGAACGCTCTACTTCAGCATATCAGACTCTCCCCTACCGTGGAAAGCTTCAAGAGGAACCTGAAGACCCATCTCTTCCAACAAACCTACAATCTACAATAACCCTCTGTCCAGTACACCACTACGCTACCAGCTCTGTCCTCACCTATTCTACCCTCACCCAATCCCTGTAGACTGTGAACCCTTTCGGGCAGGGTCCTCTCTCCTCCTATACCAGTCTGTTTTGTATTGTTAATGATTGTTGTACATATACCCTGTTTCTCTTGTAAAGCGCCATGGAATAAATGGCGCTATAATAATAAATAATAATAAAAAAGCCAAATCTAATGTTCATTTTTTTCTGAGGCATTCCCATGCACTCCTTCCCACTCAAACAAGAGTACACGGTTCATGATTTCTTCTTTTTCGTGTTCTCCTCCTCCACCAAATCCACAGGGGGGTGATCATGCGACCCCGCTTTTATTTTTTCCATGATGTCTATGATGCCCTACTACATAGATATATATATATATATATATATATATATATATATATATATATATTTACACCTAGCAGTAGTAAATGTTTTTCAGTTCTTCCACTTAGTGCATAGGCTTTACCAGTCTAGTTTGACGCCCTGACAAAATCAGGGTGTCACAGATGACTGCACCACTCTTCCAGGTGAAGGAATCCCTCCTCTTTGGTTCTCCAACACAAACCCCACATCCAGGTACAAACACCAGCCAGCAAAGCCTAGTCACCCCTCATCACAATAGGGACACACCAATGGGCGGGCCAAGCAGATGGTGACGCCCACGTAGGGGTCCTGAGGTGTAATGGGAGGGAACAAGTGAGTCAAGCTTAGGAGAGAGAAAGAGAGAGGATTGTGAAGACACCGGGTTGTCAGGGGTTGGAACTCCTGGACTACTGATTAGGTGGCAGTCGGCAGACAGGGCCACAGGCGATGGAGATCCGGTCGCAGGATACCTTAAGTGGACCGGGGCAGGGTTGTAGCCCGCCGGTACCGACAGCGGGAATCCGGTCCGGAGGCCGTGCACGACAGGGTACCTGGACCCTAGAGCAAGGACAGCTTCACGCACCTTACTAATTGACCAACCGGGGGCAAGATTTCAGGTCTTGTCCCACAGGAGGCCCAGATAGAGCGAGATGGAAGCCCAACGAGGGGGATAGGGCTCCGCAATTGCCTGCTAAGATCCCACGGGTCAGTTCTCGCGGGCCACAGCTCCCAACACACAGTATCACTGGGAGTGGACTTCCCTGTTTCAAGCGGAGTAGTCAAAATTAAGGCCACAAACACTAAGTGCAGGAGGAAGGGACCCCTGTTTGCTGTACCAGGGTGTGGGACCCGAATACACCCGCTGGAGGTCTCCGGTCACTGGCAATTTGGTTTACCATCTGGACTCTGTGTGCATTTATTCAGGAACTGTGAGTACACCAATACCACCCTGTCCAACCCTGCAGATTGCGCTCCGCAGCACCATCCCACCTGTAACGGGGCCCCGGGACAACACCTCCCCTACCCGTGGAAGGGATAACATCCAACTGCCCCACTCCATCGGTCCCGGGCATCACCCCAGCGGCAGCGGCGGTGTCACCAACCATCACTGCACACCACGAGTGGCATCACTGACAAAACCTTCCCTATATACAAATTCTCCTTTACACATGCAGGCGACGGATGGGTGCACAGGCCCGGGTCCGGCTTCCCCTCGAGCCACCACCATGACCCCGGATCCGAGTGTCTCGAGCAGCCCCCATCGCCGTGGTCTGTCCCCCGCCTGCAACACTAGGATTCCCACTTTTTACAAGCGGTAAAAAACTGTTTTCTGAGGCCCTCCTCTATGTGTCTTCCAGGGTGTATCAGAGTGCCTTTTTCTAATTTTTGGCAGCCCTGGCACATAGTGCATAAGCTTTACCAGTGTAGGAGTCACACTCCTTACAAATGGTAAAAAAAATTTCTGAGGCCTTCCTCTATATGTCATTATGTCTTAAAGGGTGTTTTGGAGTACCTCCTAACGTTTGGCAACCCTTGCATATAGTGCATAGGCTTTACTTGTGTATGAGTCCCACTCTTAGTAATGGGAATAAACATTTTCTGAGGTCTTTCTCTTTGTGTCCTTCTAATTTTTGTCAGCCCCTGCATATGGTGCTTAGGCTTTAATAGTGTATCCAGTCCCACTCTTAATAATGGGAATAAAAATATTCGGAGGCCTTCCTCTACGTGTCTTTCAGGGTGTATTGCAGTCCTTCCTTTTAATTTTTGGCATTCCTATGCAGAGTGAATAGGCTTTATGAGTTTCGGAGTTCCACTACCTAACAAGTTTAGCAGAGTTTGTATGAGGCCCTCTTTTAGGTCTAATACATGGTGTATCGGAGTGCCTCTTCCTTCTACTTTTTGGACGTCCTACCTTTATAAATTAATCAGGATGTCTGATCATGTCACACAACACATGCCCAGATAAGGTATTAAAATATTAAAATGACATTTAACAGTGAATTTTTTTTCACTATTGAAAGCAATAAGAAAGGGCAAAAACGCTACATGTGAACATACCCTAAAGGAAGGAGGAGGCGCTTTTTTCCCCCTCTTTTTTCATTTGTGTTATATACAAGTCATTATACAACAAGGAATATTTCCTAATATTTTTTCCAGTAAAATCGATTTTATCTTTGTTTTTTGCATGTTATTGTCTCTCCATATAAGTGGGTTACAACATTGTTCCCAACAGCAACCTTAATGTCAGAGATGCATCCAATTCTCTTCCCCACCATGCTGTTCTCATTCCATTTGAGCGCTGTTTCTATCCTTTTCAGCGATTTTCCTGCTCACCTCAGACTTCCTGGGAGGTTCTGCTGGAAAAATGCTCAAATTTCTCATTGACTTACATTATACTTGTTACTCGAGTCGAGCCCATCCAAGCATCTGACCTGCTCGACTCAAGCAACAAGCATTCAAACATTTTAGTGCTCGCTCATCATTATTGGACATACATTAAAAACCCAACAATATGCTATACATGATAATAATGGTGAGTTTCAGGTTTTAACTTGTATAGTGCATCCTTGTATTTTTAATGTCTCCTCTATCTATCTATCTATCTATCTATCTATCTATCTATCTATCTATCTATCTATCTTCAAAACCAGAAGATGGCAGCACTCTAAATTGTTTTAATAAAGTGTAGTGGGTGGTCGAGCCCCCTGCACTGTATACAATGTCTATGTATTATGTGCTACATGTAATGTTATTAAGTAATGTGAATTTTGTTATAAGTCGCATGTGACAGTAAAATAGGTTTTAGATAAGAGACAGGTTTTAGCATGTAATGGAACACAGAAGTATTTCACTATAGGAATGTTGCCATCTAGTGGTTATTTAGAGTATAAGGAAGGACAGTTTTAGGTATACTGTATAAAGGTTAATGGTATTTAAGAGGAGTAGAAAACGGTATTTACAGTGTGGCCATTTTAGGTAGAGGAGAAGAAGGCTTCAGGCAAGGAAGACATAAGGACATGGGCCTAGGTGCGAGTGCTGGTCTTTAACCCCAAGGCCAATTTCTACAAGTCTTGTTTGCTGAAGCCGTCAGGGTAATAAACGGACAATAATTTGGAAGAGGGAAGAGGGGATGATCGCAAGTACCGTAGATTCTTATAAGGAGAATGGAGAGTTACTGACAGAGAAAAGAGAATTGCCGCTGCACCCATTGTGGGAGCTCCAAGGGACGACGAAACTGCCGCTGCACCCATAGTGGGAGCTCCTAGGGACGAAGAAGCTGCCGCTGCACCCATAGTGGGAGCTCCTAGGGACGAAGAAGCTGCCGCTGCACCCATAGTGGGAGCTCATAGGGACGAAGAAGCTGCCGCTGCACCCATAGTGGGAGCTCATAGGGACGAAGAAGCTGCCGCTGCACCCATAGTGGGAGCTCCTAGAGACAGAGACGCTGCCGCTGCACCCATAGTGGTAGCTCATAGGGACGAAGAAGCTGCCGCTGCACCCATTGTAGGAGCTCCAAGGGACGAAGAAACTGCCGCTGCACCCATAGTGGGAGCTCATAGGGACGAAGAAGCTACCGCTGCACCCATAGTGGGAGCTCCTAGAGACAGAGACGCTGCTGCTGCACCCATAGTGAGAGCTCCTAGGGATGGAGAAGTTGCAGCTACACCCATAATGGGAGCTGATAGGGACGGGAAGCTGCCGCTGCACCCATAGTCGGAGCTCATAGGGACGGAGAAGCTGCCGCTGCACCCATAGTGAGAGCTCCTAGGGATGGAGAAGTTGCAGCTGCACCCATAATGGGAGCTCATAGGGACGGGAAGCTGCCGCTGCACCCATAGTCAAAGCTCATAGGGACGAAGAAGCTGCCGCTGCACCCATAGTGGGAGCTCATAGGGATGGGAAGCTGCCGCTGCACCCATAGTCGGAGCTCCTAGGGACGGAGAAGCTGCCGCTGCACCCATAGTGGGAGCTCATAGGGGCGGGGAAGTTGCCGCTGCACCCATAGTGGGAGCTCATAGGGATGTAGAAGCTGCCGCTGCACCCATGGTGGGAGCTTATAGGAACAGAAGGAAGACTTCAGCTGCACCCATAGTGGGAGTCGTATAAGCAAGAGAATACCCTAGTGAGAAAGAGAGGATGCCGAATGCCATGTCTGCCATGAAACTGTTGAATACGAGTAAAGAATGTTTTGTTAAGAAAACCCTGGAGTGGTGTGATTTCTGTACAGTAGCTTCCGGAAATGAGGACGCCAAGATGGACGCTGACTCTGACTAGCAAGTGAGTGTTATGCTCCACCCTGCAAGTTCACATTCACACGCAGGGCTCTGTTAGCGAAGGGGTGCGGTGGCCGGGCAGGCTTCTTCAGAAGTATATGGGTGAATATGAACAAGGTGCCAACTTTGTTTAACTGAAACTACTTGGAGTGCTGCCATCTTCCATTTTCCGTGGATTACGTGGATTATAGGCAACTTGAACCCTTTTGCTCTTTTCGCTGGTTATATAGTGTTGCTATCTTTTTTACCTATTTTTTTATTATTTTTTTTTATATCCCTAAGTGAATTGAATTAAGAAATGTTTTCCTCTCAGATCTCATGCTTTATTTATTTTCAGTAAACAATAATTCTCAAGTATATAATTTTACTATTTAGCTTTATTCTGATTGGCAATTACCCACTGACTTTGTTAATCATTTTGTATCTACTAAAATACATACAATATTTTACACTACAAGATAATCATGAACAAGAAATGTAAAAATGCTTGTTTTATGATTACGTTGCCATGTAAACAGGCTACTGATCACTCGATGAATGAGCAAAATGATGGTTGATCAGGTGACATGATCCTTTGTACAGCACAAGAGATCATAGTTCTTGGGGGTGCATTGTCATTTGTAAATAGAACGCGCACTGCCAAGAACCATGGCTGGCTATGCGCACGGAGCGATCTAGTATAGACCTAGATCCAGTATAGATCGCTCAGTGCGCATTGTTTGCTTTTGTCTACCTGTTTAAATAGGCAATCAAACAACTGTCAATCAGTGAAAGTTTGTCAATAAAACTTTCTAAAACAATATATTATCACATGCTGGTCTAAAAAAAGTATTTATGGGCAGCTTGTGATTATGTTGCTGTAAATGTGTCAGTCTTCAGGAAAGTCTCTTAATGCCATAGTAATGATGTAGACTTATTATAGTAATGATGTAGACTTATTATAGTGTTGAATCCCATCTCTTTATATTTAAGCCCAGCATGATAATGTGTGACTGAAGTATCTATTACGGATTGTGGAAACAGAACTTAATACAATTAGACATAGAGGTGTGCAGCCAAGTGGAGCAGACACATAAACTCACACTTTATCCAGGTTGGGATGCCAGACCTCTAGCTAAGGAGGGAATTGGTTTTATCCTCAGATCTTCTGCAGGTCCAGGATTTTATCCTCTTTTGTGGTCCAGGAAGGTTTCATCTTGTGTTGATCTCATAATAGGGTTCTTCCCATAGAATATAATATGTATATACACAATGACTTTGGAGCAGTCGTTGTATTATACGCTTGTGAATTTAGAGTGACAAGGGCGACTGTCCCTCCCACTGTCACTATGGAGACACGAATGCTGAAGCTATTAGTTTTGGCTTTGTTCTCCGCTATGAATCATGAAGCATGACAAATGTGAGCATTAATGTCATTCAAGGACATGACTGAGCAGGCTCTGATATATAGAATTACCACTTTCAAATCCCTTGAAGGCAAATGTTATCCCACACTTGGGGAACAGAACTGATTTGTGATTGCTCTGTCACATAGGTTTCAAAAGATTTAGCAATTACTTAAAGCCCCACTCCAGCATTTATTTTTTTATTGCACCACTAGAGTGGTGCTTTAAATCTAAGATCCCTGCCCCCTGTATTACACACACTTTCCAGCAGCTTCATCTTCTATCGCTGCAGCTCTGGTAAGTCTCGGCGATTTGTGACCTGTTAACGCGCTCCAGTGTTTCATGGAGGCGCCGGAGGTCACAACTCAATACAAGTCTATGAGGGCATCTTTCTGGCCTCGTTGTGACTCTAATTGAGTTGCATTGGGAGCTTGTGATGTAACTTATGGCTTCCAGCCAGTCAGAAACTACTGTCACAAGATGGTGCCGCATGATGGGAGCTGCATCGGTAAATGGTGAATCCACTGGAAGGTGAGTATACGAAAGGGGGCAGAGGACTTAAATTTAGAGCGCCACACCAGCGCTGAAAAAAAAAAATAACGCTGGTGGTTCTTTGAAAAAGTTCCATAATATATCATCATTGTTATAGTGTAGAAAACAATTCGAATAGGGGAGTCCATTGTGTGCACCAAACCTGATAGATGTTGTTAGCGCATTTTACTCATCTTTATTTTTCTTGCTGTTAATTTCTTAGAATTCTTAGATAGCAAATATCAGGAAGACTAGTTTATTACAACATACAGTAATTAAAGCCAACTGTACACTTGGAATAGAAGACGTTTGAACCCTCAGATGTCTTCAAACTTCCTGATAGTCTGAAGTATCTAACAACCTCCCAACTGTGCATTGACTGGATGAAATTTGGGCTCGTGCTTATTGGTGTTTAATATGTCCGATCTTCTGTTTCTGTGGGAATAGGTGGTATCAAGAGTAATATCTGTAGTTGAACAAGCTTCCAGCTGACAGAGACTTCGGGGTACTTTGCACACTACGACATCGCAAGCCGATGGTAGCGATGCTGAGCGTGATAGTTCCCGCCCCCGTTGCAGCTGCGATATGTTGTGATAGCTGCCGTAGCGAACATTATCGCTACGGCAGCTTCACATGCACTTACCTGCCTTGCGACGTCGCTCTGGCCGGCGAACCGCCTCCTTCCTAAGGGGACGGGTCGTGCGGTGTCACAGTGACGTCACATGGCAGGCGGCCAATAGAAGCAGGGGGGCGGAGATGAGCGGGATGTAAACATCCCGCCCACCTCCTTCCTTCCTAATTGCAGCCGGGACGCAGCTAAGGAGATGTTCCTCGCTCTTGCGGCTTCACACACAGCGATATGTGCTGCCGCAGGAACGAGGAACAACATCATAACATCGGTCCTTCCGAAATTATGGAAATGACTGACGCTACACCGATCATACGATTTCGACGCTTTTGTGCTCGTAGTAAAAAGGATTCACATACTCCGATGTCGACAGCGACGCCGGATGTGCGTCACTTTCGATTTGACCCCACCGACATCGCACCTGCGATGTCGTAGTGTGCAAAGTACCCCTTCAACTGTCTGGATAACAGACCAAAAGTTTCCAGATGCATTAGTTCCATGAATCCAGTCGTATGGCCGGGAACCATATATTGTTAGTGCTAAGGGTGCGATCGGATCATGGTCTGTTTGATTAGGTGAATTTTTCTCACAGGACTTGTCATTGGTGATGAGCACCAAGGATGAGATAGGAAGAATATCTATTGTTATTTGAGGTAACCTAACATTTAATGTGAAGCTCCACTTTTACCAAAAAAATATTAAAGTGCAAGCTTCTAAAGATTAATCAATTATCTAAATCACTCGATTTGCAGTTTTTGCTAATAAACCACAACATGGACGGCCTGAAGTATGTGCACTAAACAATACAACGTCTTGCTCATCTCTCATCTCCAGTACAGGAGTGAACGCTGTATTACCCTATGACACTCGCTGATCCACAGAAGACTGCAGCCCAGAAGCAATGGAAGAAAGCTGTGTATGTTATTGTGGTTTGCACCCACCACAGACTTCCGGAGGTCCATGCGGCTGGTTATCAGCAAAAAACGCTAACAGAGAGATTTAGAAAAATTATTATACTGCTGAGTCTTGCACTGTAATCATTTTCTTGTCTTAGTGGAGGTACGTTTAACTCTTGCCAACCCTTATCCACTGGACTAAAGGGTGCTTTACACACTGTGACATCGCTAACGATATATCGTCGGGGTCACGTCGTTAGTGCCGCACATCCGGCGCCGTTAGTGACATCGCAGTGTGTGACACCAAGGAGCGTCAAAAATTGTTATCGTTCACACGTCGCTCCTTTTCATAATATCGTTGGTGGTGCATGCCCCTGGTTGTTCGTCGTTTTTGCGGCATCACACATCGCTATGTGTTACGCCGCAGGAACGACTAACATCTCCTTACCTGCGTCCACCGGCAGTGAGGAAGGAAGGAGGTGGGCAGCATGTTCCGGACGCTCATCTCTGCACCTCCTCTGCTATTGGGTGGCCGCTGAGTGACGCCGCAGTGACGTCGCTATGACGCCGAACGCACCTCCTCCTTGAAAGAGGGATTGTTCGGCGGTCACAGCGACGTCGCTGAAAAGGTATGTGCGTGTGACGCTGCCGTAGCGATAATGTTCGCTACGGCAGCGATCACCAAATGTCGCACGAACGATGGGGGTAGGTGCTATCGCGCACGACATCGCTAGCTATCGCTAGCGATGTTGCAGCATGTAAAGCACCCTTTAGCCTTTACAGGGCAGTCTGGAGCATGGCAAATTTTAAAGCCGGCTTTACACGCTATGATATATCTAACGAGATGTCGGCAGGGTCACGTCGTAAGTGACGCACATCCGGCATCGTTAGTGATATCGTAGCATGTGACAGCTATGAACGAGCAGAAATACTCACCTTGTCGTTCATCGTTGACACGTCACTCATTTTCTAAAAATCGAACATCCGGTTGTTCATTGTTCTCGAGGCAGCACACAACGCTCCGTGTGACACCCCGAGAACGATGAACACAGCTTACCTGCATCCCGCGAAGGAGGTGGGCGGGATGTTTACATCCCGCTCATCTCCGCCCCTCTGCTTCTATTGGCCGGCTGCTGTGTGACGTCGCTGTGACTCCGAACGTCCCTCCCCCTTCAGGAAGTGGATGTTCGCCGCCCACAGCGAGGTCGTTTGGAAGGTAAGTACATGTGACGGGGCGTTACAACATTGTGCGACATGGGCAAGAAATTGCCCGTGCCGCACAAACGATGGAGGCGGGTGCAATCGCAAATGCGATTGCACGACATATTGAAACATGTAAAGCAGGCTTTATTCTGGTGTTCTTGAAGAATGGAAAACATCCTCCATATAGAAACTGCACACAGTGCAGTGTTTGTGTGCCGCCCCTGCAGCGGTCGAACCGCTCGGATTCGGGGGTGATTACTCGTGGCTCGAGGGTCTCCAGACCCAGGTACTAGGGGCCACACTCAAATGAAGAAGGGGCTATTTACAGGGGAGATATATATATAGTTCATGATGCCACCCGTGGTGTACAGTAATTGGGAGTACCGCTGCTGCCGTTGCGAGTACCCGGGGTGATGAAGTGGGGCAGCTAGATGATGTTACCCTCCACGGGTAGGGAAAGGCCCTGGGACTCTGGATGGTGGTGTGGGGTGCAGGGGGAAGCGCAGGCTCGCTGGTTCCAGGGGATAATCTGGTACTCGCTCAGCAATAAAGCAGACGCTGACAACAGGGTAAACCAAGTCTCTGGGTGCCGCTGCCCTCTTGGGGGAGCTCGTCCGGGTCCCGTCCCCTGCAGCACTGCCTGGTGGTCCGTGACCTGCCTGCTGGCACAGTATTTTTAGAGTGTCCTTTGTGGCCCGTCAGCTTGGAGCTTTCCGGGCCCCGCTCCCCACTTTGGCTAAGTAGAAGAGCTTGCTCTCAGGGGCTCACGCTTGGTATTTAAGTGGGCCGCTTGCTTGAAAATCCCTATCCCCCTCATTGCGCTAGTGCCCCTGATCTCTGAGCTTCATGGAACAGTCCATAGAGGCCCTGTCCTCTGCAGGTTAATTGCCGGGTTGCTTGAAGCTTCTCCCCGACCGAGGGTCCGTGTACCCCGTTGTGCCTTCGGTCCCAGACCGGTGGTTAGGCCCAGGCTGCTGACCGACCTCCAAGACAGGTCCTAGGCACCTAGCCTCAATCCCCTGCGACCGGAGGTCCGACTCCTCTAGGTCCAAACCACCGTCTGCAACCTAGTCTGCTTTTCCCCCCTGGGAGCTACAACTCCCAGCTTCCTCTGAGCTCCTCACAGCTCGAGGGCTACCTCTCAACTAACTTGACACCTCCCACCTCCCTGCCTGACCCCTAGGTGAGCGGCCCTATTCCAGCTTAAGAACCACTGGCGTGGATAACAAAGCGTGGTGCAAGGTGTATCTAGGATTTGTGAATGCTAGTGGAGTCAGTACTGCGGGTTGGGTTCCCAGAACCATGGAGGGTTGAGCCCTTCACGGGGAGAGAAAGATTGTGCAGAACCCTGACTAGTCCAGGGCATCACATTTGCCTACAGTATTTTACTATTTCATTTCTCCTGCAGAGCTATGTATGTTTTTCCACACAATTTAATTCAGTGTCTTTTTCGAAAACCTTTCAGACGTAATAGTAACGTGATTTTTTTATGTCTGGAATCCAGGTGTCCAAAAAGCATGCAGAGTGCTTTATGCGTTGTGGTTCCTTAAAGGGTGCGATAAATCATAACAAAATACATAAAGTAAAATATTTAAACATACTTTTGATGCTTTTATTAATAAATTATGACATCTAATTAAAGCATTATGCAATTATCTAAACATGCTTATCACCAAAATGTTTGGCACCATCATTATCATCAGCATGAAACGGTAAAAGTGGATTTACACTTGTTACTTAATATGGCCATAGGGGTAGTTACAGTATAGGGGACATTGCCCGTGCAGAAGCAGTATGGTCCTGGAGTTTATGTGGTCCCACATAGAGAGATGACAAACAATACAAACAGTACACATGACATGGGATCATTTGAGAGACCAGTTATGGATGGAATGCAGGCCCATACAGAATATGGACTTATTGGGGAACTAGAAGCTAGGGCGATAACCAGAATTCACTATTGCTATGTACAGACATAGTGACATTTTTAAAATTCTGATATTATAACCATTGTTATTTCTCTCATTCTTGTGGACTGAAATAACCTATTTATTACCCCAATGATCATTTATATACACTGGAGATCAAAATAAGAGAACCATACACAATTTCCTAAATGTTAAGGTCATTGTGTAGTCTTATGTGATTATATCTTAACATAAGTAAACTAGCAGTATTTTAAGATTTTTTCATAAATTGAATTTATTGTAAAGCTCATAATTAAAATTTAAATGAGATAAAAACCCCAAAACACTGATCAAAATTAGAGAACATTTTCAGATACCTTCAAGTTATTGATGTTAATCTGGTACCTGTTACTAATTTCCTTAATTATCTGACAAACCTTTTGTTACTGGTAGCCTAACTTTCCAATTTGCACTGACTTTGCAAAAATGATGTGCCATGCCAAAGTGACTGAAATCCTGAAACTCTCCGGCAGCAGGTTGTCCAGATGAAGGGCAAAGAGATGACTCTATCAGCCATTGCAAGAGAAGTTGGTTGTTCCAAGTCTGTGATTTAAAAAAATATTGCATCTTTACAACATCACAAACTCTTTCAAGTCCCCCAAGAAGGCTGGTCACCATCGAAAGACAAATGCAAGTGAGGACAGGATAATGCAGAAACTCTCCATGGGTAATCATTTCAACACTGTAGCTGGAATTGCTCACCAGTTCAGCACCAAGCAGGGTAAGGATCTGTCTCGTCATACAGTGTCACTACATTTAAGAGCATTTGGACTGAAAGCTTACACTGCAGTGACTAAACCTCTCATTAGCAGAAAAAATCAAAATGCTAGACTCACCTTTGGTGAGGAGCATGTTGTGTGGACAGAGGAGAAGTCGTCCACAGTTCATTTTAGTGATTAAAGCAAGTTTAATTTATTTGGGTTTGATGGGAAACATTATATTCATCAATAAACTGGGGAAAGACTGAACCCAAAGTGTGTTAAGAAGTCAGTGATTTGTGGAATGTTTTCTGTAGCAGGAGTTGGACCTCTCATACAGCTACATGGCTGTGTGAATGCAAGTGCGTATCAGAACCTTCTTCCACAACACGTGGTTCCTTACTTGCGTTCATCACTCAGTCAGCCAGCAATTTTCATGCAGGACAATGCCCCCTGTCACACAGCAAAACGGGAAAGCAATTCCTTGAAACAGAAAAGATTGAAACAATGAAATGGCCAGCCCAGAGTCCTGATCTAAACCCAATAGAAAACCTCTCAAAAATCCTTGGTGACAAAATTATGGCCAAGAAACCGACAACAGTCAAAGGACTGTGCAAGAGACTGGAAGAATGGGCCAAAATCACAACAGAGCAGTGTGAGAGACTAATAATGTTCTGTGGCTACAAATATGCTGAAGGCATTCAAAGCAAAGGCCTGTACACTTCACACTGATTGGAGATTGTTGTTACCTTCAAAATATTTAGTTATAATCTTTCTCTGAGCTACACTCAATGTTGTTCTCTAATTATGATCATCACATTTTGGGCAAAATAAAGGGTTTATGGTGATAAACGTTGGATCTTTTGTAAAACACTGTTCTAGTGGCATGGTGTATGTGAGCACACATAAGAATACATTTCTAATGCACTAGTGTCATGGCTTTCCCCAGCAATAACAGCTGATTGCCTGGAATAGAGAAGATGACGACTTGATCAACTGATCCCTAGTACTGTATCTGTATAAAAAACCATGGCTTTGGGAGATGTATCCTGTAGCAATCTTAAACATACAGCCTTCTTTAAGTCTTTGGTTGACTCTGTCTGTAAGTATTGGAAATACAAAGTGAACTAATATTATCATGGGCTCCATTATCTTTCCACATATAAAGAATGTTCATTTTTTACCTACAGATAGGAGCAATAATGTATGAATCTGGATTATTTTACCCTCCCGCCAATGGGAATGTCTCTGTGCAGTTTTGAGACATGATGTAGTACGCCCTTTATGTCTTCCACGAGATAATTCATAAATGTATGAATGTTGTGCGTCTGACTGCTGGGACTTCAGCAATCACAAGGGGTTCGTAAGTTCTCTATGTAAATAAAGCCATATTAAGAATGTGTGTCCACTAGTGATGTGTGAGTGTATTAACCACTCCTCGTTACTTGATTGAGCATCGGGTTGCTTTGACACGACGTGAGTACCGAGTATAGTGGAAGTCAATGGAAAACTTGAGAACTTTCAAGCTCCGATGCTTGAGGCTCGATCAAGTAACAAGTTGAGGGAGCACACTTGCTCATCACTAGTGTCCACAACTCCATTCAGCCTTCTTTCACTCTACGTTTTTTCTATCGGTCTATGACAGCGATAGTGACATGTGAGAGCACAACATCAATACACAGTGAATGGAGGGTTGATCTTGCACACTACGGTTCCATTTACCTTTTGTCTGTGTGGATCCCAGTGGTAGGAAGTTCAAGATATCATAAATGTATCACCCCCATATGGATAGATGATGTTTATGGGACACTTCCTTGAAGATGAGTTTTCTTGTGCCAATCTCTTAGTGCCCACTTATTTAACCTCTATTTGGGCATCTAATAGATGTTCCTGTTTAGTGTTTCCTCCAAAATACCAGAATGAACTGTAATTCACATCCTTTTTTTCTCTATTATTTTCAGATTATTTTTTCTGTGGGATATTTTTGTTGGTATGATTTTTCATCGTGATGCAGTGAAACTGCTTATATTCCCATAACACTGAATATTCCACTTCCAAACACTTTATGTATGTCTGCTGATCTAGAAAGTGGGAGCAGTGATCAGAACCGTTCAGATACTTGGAACATTGCATTTGTCTATAAATGACCTGTGCATATAGTTATTGTGTAACACTAATCTCAGTACATCAGATCAATTGCTCCAGAACTTGTATCTAGATCCTTTGATTTAGAGAAAGGAAAATCAAAACCAGCTAATCGAATCAAAAAAATATTCGAAAAATGTATCAAGGTGCAAATCAGGACAATCCAGAACGATTTCTCAAAGTGTTCTGTCTGAGTCTTAAATAAAAATCCATCTCCTTTGTAATTAGCTATTTTCTCTGATAGATTATGCATCTTCACTTCCGAGGAGAATAGGATCAGGACAAGACAGCCACAGGAACCTAGAATACAAACATAGGCATGTATGAATGTGCAGGACTGTACGGTAGTACTGTATTAGTAGTCACACTCAAGGCCCAATTCATCAAAGCATTGATGCCAGGATTCTATCATAATAGCTTTTAAAAGTCACATAATTTAGTCACCTAAAAATATGCATAAAAATTAGCACGCCAGTTTCTTCCAGTTAAAACAAAAAGGGAGGAGCTGGGCCGGGACGGGATGGGGCTTGGCAGGAGCAGAACACCACAGCTCGTCTAAATGTTGTGAGCTGTGTTGCTCCCAAAGAAAGAAATTTCACTACTGTACCTGACTCGGGTGAGACTTCCAGCATATCGTACGGAGGTGCACGCCACACACCACAAGCTGCTGATTACTCAATTAGGAGCGTCTGACTCCAGCACGCCCCCCATCAATATGGCAGGAACAGCACCAGTCTTGATAAATTCATGTTATGCATAAAGTTTCTTTTTAGACTGCATTCAACAATCTGCAAAACACTGACCAATTTTCATCTATGTGCAGGATCCGATTTTCAAGAAATTGTGCACCATGTATCCGTTTTTTCCATCTGTGTTTGATCTGTTTTTCTCTTCTGCCCTAAAAACTGAATCAGGTTTCACAAGTTTCTATATTTTATACTGTGTCCTTCCCCATGTTCAGTGGTCCCAGTGAGCTTTACTTCCGAACCCCCACAAAATGGAATTAGGACGTATATGCCAATGGTGCCATTGGCTATAATGGTGCAGGTGGAGTCACCATGTGTTTTCGCGTGCACCATTTTCAGGTGTATACGCTTATTGGACGTAGACATCCAAACGTCATAGACTGCGTATAGGTGTCCACCTCCTCTAGGCGTATATGCCCAAAAATGGCGCACAACAGTGTTTGTCTGCCCCCTTATAGTCAATGGCCCTGTTGGCGCATACGTCCGAATCCCATTTTGTGGTGGGTTCAGATGTAAGCCTCAATGAGACTACTGGAAGGAGACAAAACGCAAGGTGAAAGGGGCCAAAGGTTATGTGCACACAGAGTATTAGCAGCAGAGTTTTCTGTACCAAAATCCAGAATGGATACAGGTAAAACACTGCATTAATAACACAGGCTTTTGAAGCATATTTATGTGTTTTTGATGGAAATTTTACATACGTTTTTTTCCCTAATCATTTCAACAGATGAAAAACTCTGCAAAAACACTGGAAAAATTGACGTGCTGCAGATTTGAAAAAATGCTTGTGCATGAGGTTCCAGAATTTTCATTATGTGCAAGGATTTTACTCTTGAAAAAAAGCATGGATAAAAAGTGACAAAAAGCAGCGTGTGAACAATTCCTAATACTAATAATCAGTGAAAAACTCAGGTGACATCCATATTGCGTATCTATTCACGAGAATGGGTAAGCTCAGTCTGCAAACTGGCTCAAAATAGGACGTTTCCATTTTTTTATGTGGACCATCGGTCTGCAAAAAATATTCTAGGATGTGAATAGACCCATAAAATGTCTCAGTACTTTGGATGTAATAGTTTTTGGATCAGAACCCTCACAGAATACATGCTTACCAATACAGTGGGGAAAATAAGTATTTAACACACTGCCTATATTACAAGTTTTCCCACCTACAAATGTGACGCCCTGGATCAGCCAGGTAGTCACAGATAGAGCCCAGCATAACACCAGTCCCCTCACTAGGTAACACCAGCCAACCACATAAAACCCTAGTCACCTCCCTCAGGGCTGGATGGACACACCAGGGGGCGGAGCCAGGCAGTTGGCCATGCCCACTGAGGAGTTCAGAGAGCCTGAGGCAGGAAACACAGTTCAGTTGAATTCAGTTCAGTTCAGTGCAGTTAGCTCAGGGTAGTCAGTCAGTCTAGTCTTGAAGTTCAAGTCTAGAGGGAGGCCTGGGTGTCAGGTCTGCAACTCACTGACAGGTGGCAGGGTTGGAGCCCTGGTACCTCTGGCTAGGAGGCATACGGAGGCCTCTGTCTGCAGGAAGACGGCTCGGTGGAACCGTGGTGGACCGGGACAGGGTAGTGGCCCACCGGTACCAACCCGGGGAACTGACTCAGAAAACCGGAGCACAAGAGGGGGTACTCAGACCCTGAAACAAGGTCTAGAAACTACTGGACTGAGTTAATTAACTGATTGCGGTCTGGACTTGAGCTCCTTTCCCACCCAAAGTCCCTCATAGAAGACAACAGCCCAACGAGGGGGATAAGCAGCCACCGCAGAGACCCCACAGGCCAGCATCTGCGGGCAAACGGGCTCTTCCGACATCCACAAGCCGGGAGCGGACTCCTGAAGCTGGTGGGGGAACCCGACTGCAGCTGGCTGCGGGCACCGACCACCATCACCTTGGTTTACCAGAGACTCGAGTGTTTCATTCTAACAGTGAGTACACCAGTGCCCTCCGGCCGCCCATCTCTCTGCACCGCCCAAGCACCCCCAACAGGTTCCGGGGCCACCATCCCTGCCCACGGAGGGGTTAACAACTTGCTGAATACCATCTCCCTCAGGTGCCCAGTAACTGCAGCGGTGGTGTCCACCTTCACCACATCCCGTAGATGGCGTCACAAACTTAAAACACGGCTCCGGCCGTACACCTACATCCCCAAACCGCCAACCCCTTTTTGGTCGGAGTGACCACAGGAACCCCGGGTCCGTAGACCCTCGAGCCACCCACTGAAGGTCCGGACCTGAGCGGCTCGGTTGCAGCCGAGCACGGGGCGGTACACAAAGAATGGAGAGGTCTATAATTTTTATCATAGATACAATTCAACTGTGACAGACAGAATAAAAAAAAAATCACGAAAATCACATTGTAAGATTTTTAAACAATTAAGGCTGCTTTTCACGCACACTAGCGATGTCACTTGTGAAAGCATCCGCACCCGTCGTTTGTGCATCACAGGCAAATCGCTGCCTGTTGCGCACAATATCACTAGGACGAGTAACACGTACTTACCTTCCTAGCGACGTCGCTGTGAGCAGCGAACAACCTCTTTTTTAAAGGGGAGGTTCATGCGCCGTCACAGCGACGTCACACAATGGCCCGCCAATAGAAGCGAAGGGGCGGAGACTAGCCACATTAATGACACGCCCACCTCGTTGCCGGAGGACGCAGTGTCACACATAGCGATGTGTTCTGCCTCAGGAACGACGAACAACCTGCGTCCAGCACCAACAACGATTTTTTGAAAATGAACGACGGTGAGTATTTTTGATCGTTAACACTTGCTCATAGGTGTCACATGCAACAACGTCACTAACGACGCCGGATGTGCGGCACGAATTCCGTGACCCCGACGACATAGTGTTAGAGATATCGTTGCGTGTAAAGCCCCCTTTAGTTTGCATTTTATTGCATAAAATACTTATTTGATCACCTACCATCCAGCAAAAAATTCTGTCTCTCACAGACTTGTTTTTTTCTTGAAGATGCCCTCCTATTTGGTACTCATTATCTGTATTAATTGCACCTGTTTGAACATGTTACCTGTATAAAATACACCTGTCCACACACTCAATCAATCACACTCCAACCTCACCACCATGGATAAGACCAAAGAGCTTTCTAAAGAACAAAATTGTAGACCTGCACAAGTCTGGGATGGGCTACAGAATAATAGGCAAGCAGCTTCCGCGAAGGCAACAACTGTTGGTGAAATTATTAGAAAATGGAAGAAACACAAGATGACTGTCAATCTTACTCATTCTGGAGCTCCATGCAAGATCTCACTTCGTGGGGTAAGGATTATTCTGGGAAAGAAAAACATCATACTTTGGGGGTGCCTTTCTCTAAAGGAAACAGGATGACTGCACCATTTTGAATGGGAGATATATAGGGTCATGTATTGCAAGACTTTGGCCAACAATCTCCTTACCTCAGTAAGAATATTGAAGATGGGTCATTGCTGGGTCTTCCTGAAACAGACAGCCAGAGCAACTAAGGAGTGTCTCCGTAAGAAGCATTTCAAGGTCCTGGAGTGGCCACGCCAATATTCAGACCTAAATCTAATGGAAAATCTTTGCAAGGAGCTGAAACTTAATGTTGCTCAGTGACAGTCCCAAAACCTAAAAGATCTGTAGAAAATCTGTATGGAGGAGTGGGCCAAAATATCCTGCTGTAGTGTGTGCAAACCTGGTCAAGAGTTACTGGAAACGTCTGACCTTTGTAATTGCAAACAAAGGTTTCTGTACCTAATATTAAGTTTTATTTTTCTATTACTTCTAATACTTATTTCATGCAATAAATTGAAAATTAATTATTTAAATTCATACAATGGGATTTTCTCTATTTTTTGGATTCTGTCAGTCACAGCTGAAGTGTACCTACGATAAAAATTACTGATCTCTCCATTCTTTGAAACTTGCAAAATCAGCAGGGTATCAAATACTTGTTTTCCCCACTCTATATGAATCCCTAATTGTGGGGCATTTTTAAACTCAATCCCATTTTACCTGTCAATGCAACCAAAACACCAGAAACACTCTTTGGCCGGAGTCACACTTGCGAGGGACTTGCGCGAGTCTGGCGTCACATCACCCGGCATGGCCTGTTGCTCTCCAGGAACGAGTGTGCAGCTGCATAAAAATACATGCAGCTGACCTGCTCCTGTCAGGAGAGTGTGCGGCCGTGTCGAGTGATGTGATGCGAGACTCAGTGATATGTGATGACATGTGATGCGAGTCCTTTGCAAGTGTGACTCCGATCTTTTATAGAGGTTGGAATAAACCACCTTCCTTTTTTCGACTAGTTCACAGGATAGCCCTATGGCTATAATCACATGTGTGATGCCATGCTGCGGTGCCCTGAACAGCACTGGATTAAGGCCTCATTCAGACAATCACAGATAGAACACATTCCCATTACAGTCTATGGGGCTGCTCATTTTTTCCTTTTCCTATCTATTTTGCAGATCACTCTTGCCCATTCAAGTGAAAGGGTCTATGAAAAAATAAAGAAAACACTCATCCAATTGCTGTCCCCTTTTTTTTTTTTACTATTTAATGAATAGAAGAGATGGAATTTTATTTTGCATCATAAAAATACTGATGGCAAAAACTGACAACTGGAACATAGATGGATGAAAATTGGATCGAGCATATTGATGAAAAACAGGTAATATTTTAGTAGGCCTAATTAGCAGCCTGAAATTAACATTTGAGTTGTGCATTAACAAGAGATTTCAATATCTATACTCCAGCATATTTGAATAATTAAGTCATTAGTAAATATTTTGTCACAGTGCTTATTTGTATACAATGTATAAAATATAGGATTTTATTGTAAGACCTGTTAACATTTATATATATATATATATAGGTTAAAAGACTGTTTGGTGGACTTCCTTGTGTTATGCTGCCACCTGCTGTCAAAACAGAGAACAGCGGGCAAAAAGTCCTACTGCTCGAGTGATTGGTTGAGTCTGGAACAGGAGGAGGAGGAGTCTACTTGTGGCTGTGTTTTGCAGAGTGGAGTGTGCTCGAGTGGGCTGTAAGATAGAAGGCCTCAGTCTGCCCTGTTTTCCGAGGTCCAAGTACCTTAGAGTGTTGCGTGGTGTCCCCCCCAAGACACAGATCCAAAGAGGCTGGATGTGGAGCGAGGGGCCAGACAGCACGTGCAAATTACCGATCCAAAGAGGCTGGATGTGGAGAGCGAGGAGCCAGGCAGCACGTGCGAGTTACAGATCCGGGACAAAGACTGAACTTTAGAGGTGTCTGCCGGCGGAATACGGGCCCCAACGGTGACGAGGTACCCCACGCTGAAACCTGCAGTTAAGTGTGCACACTACTTTTAGTTAGGGACAGATAGGAAAAGACTCTGCACTGTGTTATACAAGTAAGATAACAAGGACTCTGCGTTTTTTTGTTTAATAAGGATTTCTGTGTTTTGCTTTTGGGAGTACAATCTGAGGCTTCCTATCTTTGACAAGTTATTCAAAGTAGTTGTATGTATATTGCATTATCTCTACTGCTGTGCTCCCTTCCCTCACTTTTCCTCCACCTGTGTTGTGCAATACATTATTAAATTTGCATTGATTAACCCCCGTGGTTCCGTGCAGTCCTTGCGTATCCTGTTACCTGCAGGTTATTACATTTGGCGTAGTCGGCAGGATACGCAGGCTGGTACGGAACCATGGACGGACAGGGGGGTGTCGCTGATGGAGGTGTTCTAATACAACCTGATGGGGGAATACCAGCAAGGCAACTGTCCCTGGGGGCTATGCTGACCCATATACCAAAATTTACTGGCAGCAATGTACCTCTCCATGACTGGGTGCAGAGAGTGAGGGGCATGTTGAGAGTAGCAGGAGTGACTGCAGAAAATCAAGGGGAGATATTGTTGATTGCCCTTGAAGGCCATGCTCAAGGGACCATTTTATTGCGCCCTGAGAGTGAACGAAAGACGTTAGAGCAGGTGGTGAAGATTCTTGAGAGAGTGTATGGCGGGAAACCAGAAGCAGGAGATTTACAGGCGCAACTGTTCTACAGGCTGCAGGGTGAAGAAGAAGGTCTGCCACAGTATGCAAATGCACTCCAGAGAATAATGAGACAAATGCTTACAGCAGAGCCAGAGCTAGCACAAACCCCCGGTTATGCTGACCGTACCCTACGAGATCAATTCCTCCGTGGGTTACATAACCCCAAGATCAAAGGTGCCCTCCGTGAACGGCTCAGGGTAGAAAAAAAACTAATTTTCCAGGAGATATTGGAAGAAGCAGTCTCCCGCACACAAACTGAAAATTGCGACCCGCAGAACGCCTGGGGTGAAGTTTGTATGCATAAGGTAGTCCCGGGTGAGAAAAACCGAGAACCGAGCCAGCTTGAGGCTAAAGTGGATCAGTTACAAGAGACTGTTACTGCTCTACAAGAGTTGCTGAAGAATATGCAAGCCCCGGCATCAGAAGTAGGAACTACCGCACCACGGCCAAATACCCGCACGCATACCTATCAAGAAGAGAGGGGACAGATCGAGCAGAGACGACCGAGACCCGCTGGAGACTACCAGTGTTGGAACTGTGGAAATCGGAACCATTTATTCCGACACTGTCCGGAGAGGAAGACGTCTCAAGAAAGACCGCCGTTAAACTAGTGCCTCCCTCCATGGATGGGCACATGGCGGGGAGACCAACTGAGCTTAGAGAAAACCAACGCCCTGAAGATATAGCAGCCAGCACGCCGACGATCATGGCCGAATTTGAAGGGAAAGAAGTAAGATGCCTGATGGATACTGGGTCCCAAGTGACCACCATGCCAGAACAGTTCTTCTACCAACATTTTGGACAAACTGTGTCCATTGACAGAGGAGCACATATCAAACTGAGGGCTGCAAACAATCTTCCCATTCCGGTTGTAGGGGTCGTGTGGATGAACATACGTGCCTGTGGCCAGAACGTAGGCAAAAAAGGGATTGTGTTAACGGAGGGCCGGTACGACAGAGAGGTGCCAGCTATCGTGGGCATGAACATCTTGAAAGAATTAGACCAGTTGCTCTTCGACACGGGGGGCTGTGATTACTGGAAGACGACAGTTGCTAACCGGCCTGCCCAGAAGGTCTTCCAACACCTTATCCGTGCCCGAGGACTGTGGAAGAATGGTGGGAGCCGCTACCCGGTGGGGAGGGTTCGAGTCCCAAGACAGACAACAATTACTCTACCTCCAAATCGTGAGACAGTCCTCACCTTGCCAGTCGGGGCCCACCATACACTCGAGGGGATGGAGGTGTTGGTGGAGCCTTATCGTGGTGAAGAGAACGGAGACGAACCGTTGGTGGCTCGCACTTTAGCAACAGTAAGAAATGGAAGGGTCCCTTTCCGTTGCGTGAACACTGGTGAACAGGCCTACACCTTGACCTCGGGAGTTGTTCTGGCCCATGTCTACCTGGCGCCTGAAGAGGTGGCGGCCGCAGAATCGATTGAATTGCAGCCCATGGCAGGGGAAGCCTGGACTTGGGCTCTTTCTATGGAAAGAAAAGAGAAACCCACTGATCAATGGAACAGTCGCGTCATCTTAGGGCAGATGGGAGTGGACCTGAGCCCCTTCGCTTCGGAGCAAGCCCAAGCCATAGAGGACTTTATTTGGGAGAATCAAGCCACCTTCTCCCGTCACGCAGAAGATTTCGGCTGTACTGACAAGATTCAGCACGAAATACCCACGGAGATGCCCCACCGATCAGGGAAAGGTACAGGCAAATACCCCCAAAGTACTACCAAGAGGTAAAAGAGCTTTTGGCGCAGATGCTGAAGAGCGGGGTGGTAAGAGAAAGTCAGAGTCCATGGGCTGCCCCAATCGTGCTGGTCAAGAAAAAGGATGGGTCTACCCGCTTCTGTGTTGACTACCGCAAGCTTAATGGATGCACGGTTCGTGATTCCTACCCTCTGCCCCGGATAGAGGAGTCCCTGTCGGCGTTGGGAAAGGCACGTTACTTCTCCTCCCTCGATCTGGCCAGCGGATATTGGCAGGTCCCTGTGGCAGAGAAAGACAAGGCCAAGACCGCATTTATTGTACCCATGGGACTCTTCGAGTTCAATCGCATGCCGTTTGGACTAAATAATGCCCCAGGAACTTTTCAGCGCCTCATGGAAAGTTGCCTTGGAGACATGACCTTCGAGGCCACATTGATTTACCTGGACGACATAGTAGTGTATTCTGCAACCTTTGAGAAACATCTAGAAAACCTGGGCCAAGTGTTTCAGCGGTTACGGGCCCATGGGCTTAAACTAAAACCAAAAAAATGCCGGATCTTTCAGGAAGAGATTGAATATCTCGGACACAAGGTGTCGGAAGCCGGCGTACAGCCCTCCGATGGGAAAGTGAGAGCAGTGCTACAATGGCCCACACCCAGCACAGTGCGGGAGGTTCGAGCTTTCCTGGGGCTAGCCGGATATTACCGTCGCTTTATCAAAGATTTCGCGAAGGAGGCAGAACCTTTGCACGAATTGCTCCGAGGTACTGCGAAAGGACCAAAAGCACAGAAAATTTGCTGGGGACCAAGACAAGCAAAAGCCTTACACCGATTGAAAGAGGCCTTGGTTAGCGCCCCTGTGCTTGCCTATGCAGACTATAACCTCCCCTTTCGGTTGTATACAGACGCGAGCCTCTACGGCCTGGGTGCAGTACTGGCCCAGGTACAGAATGGTACTGAACGGGTGATTGCATATGGAAGTCGGACGTTGCGAGAAGCCGAGCGCAATCCCGAGAATTATAGTTCCTTTCGGCTGGAGTTACTGGCACTAGTATGGGCGATAACCGAAAGGTTCTCGGAATATCTCACGGGAGCTAAAATTGAAGTCTATACGGATAATAACCCCCTGGCTCACATCTCCACCGCCAAACTGGGAGCAATGGAACAGAGGTGGCTGGCACGACTCTCCAGATACAATTATCATGTGCAATACCGCTCTAAGCATGAAAATCAGAATGCGGATGCCCTTTCTCGTGTTACCACCGAAGCCCCAGTGGGGGAGAGAGATGAACAGTTGGAGGAAGACGAAATTCCGGACTTCAGTAAATTCACCGCTCAAGTGGTAGAGGCTCGTATGCTTGAAATTACGTCGGGCACGACATCACGCCTGCTTGGCCAAACCAGAGAGGAATGGGTGAAAATTCAGTCATCTGACCCAGAACTGCTTCAAGTGAAAGAGTGGGTGATCCAGCAGCGCAAGCCTAGAAAGGAAATACGGGCCACGCTGTCGCACGTGGCCCTCCAGATTCTCAGCCAGTGGGATAAGCTGTCGGTGCAAGAAGGGATGCTGTATCGGAAGGTGCACCTAGCTACAGAGTTGGAAGTACGGTGGCAAGTAGTGATACCCCAGAAGATGGCAGTACCACTGGCCCGAGAGGCGCATGAGAAGGGAGCCCATTTCGGACCGGACAAGACTTACCAGTGGTTGCAAAGAATAGTATACTGTCCTCAGATGCTTCGGGCGGTAGAGAAGGCCTGTAAACTGTGCCGTTCCTGCGAGTTAAGTAAGGCTCCCCCACAGCAAGCACCAGTACAGACTATTGTAACCAAAGAGCCGTTGGAAGTACTCATGATCGATTATCTGAAGATTGGCCACTCCCACCGGGGATATCAGTTCTGCCTTGTGATGACAGATCACTTCTCCAAATTTGCGGTGGTGACGCCCACCAGAGATCAGACAGCTGAATCAGCGGCTCGAGCCATCAGTGATGACTTTATCCGGGTGTACGGCTGCCCCAAAAGAATACATTCCGACCAAGGGGCTTGCTTTCAAGGCGGTGTCATGAGAGAGCTGCAAAGGATTTACGGAATGCAGAAGTCAAGGACTACGCCTTATCATCCACAGGGCAACGGAGCCTGCGAGAGATTTAACCGGACCCTCCTACAAATGCTACGCACGTTGGAGGATGATCGTAAGAATCACTGGCCCGGCTATCTCGCAGAACTCGTGTGGGCGTACAATAATAGTGTCCACTCCACCACTGGGTACACCCCATACGTACTACTGTTTGGAAGAGCCGGAAGAGGCATTGAAGAGCTGAACCTAGCTCCCCCTGAGATCAGTGAAGGTCAGAGCGTAGGTTCCTGGGTTGACTGTCACCGTCGGCGGCTGGAGACTATCCATCGAATTGTCACCAAGCGGTTGCAAGAAAAGACACACCCGCAGCGGAAACCTGTGTGTGAAGCCCCGTTCTTGCCAGGAGACCGAGTACTAGTTGCAGAGAAACACCCGAGACACAAGTTGAGTGAGCGCTGGAAAACAGAGCCGTACATTGTGATTAGAAGAATCTCTCCCCACGGATCAGTATACGAAGTGAGAGGTGAGCGAAGAGGCGACACCCTCATCCTGCATCGTAATATGCTGAGGCCCTGCTATTCAGAAGACAGGACCAGACAAAGTACCTCGGAGACGGTGCCCGTGCCTGTTCCTGTTACCTTCGAAGAGGGCTCTGACGATGAAGAATGGTGGCGGGCCCCGACCAACCCAGCAGACTGGGAGAGATCCACACCCCCATCCTTTCAAGACACAGGTGCCACCCCTGCAGAGCAGGAGTCACTAATCTCCAGAGATGGGGACGGGAATACTGTACTCCCTGATACGGCGCCGACGTCTGGTGAGTTAGTTGTGGTGCCACGCCGGACTGAGCGGGCTAATGCTGGTATTCCCCCTGATCGGTACTTGGCAGATGAATTTGTGTGTTCTGTCACTGAATCCTGTTTTACGACATTGGCTCCCAAGCAACAGGTTGTGAAGCAGGGCAGGAGTTGCCACCGTGTGCCCCTTTGCAGAGTGCCTCAAGAGTGTATCGGCCGGGACGGCCGAGGTTAAAGAGGGGGGTAAATGTAAAACCTGTTAACATTTATATATATATATAGGTTAAAAGACTGTTTGGTGGACTTCCTTGTGTTATGCTGCCACCTGCTGTCAAAACAGAGAACAGCGGGCAAAAAGTCCTACTGCTCGAGTGATTGGTTGAGTCTGGAACAGGAGGAGGAGGAGTCTACTTGTGGCTGTGTTTTGCAGAGTGGAGTGTGCTCGAGTGGGCTGTAAGATAGAAGGCCTCAGTCTGCCCTGTTTTCCGAGGTCCAAGTACCTTAGAGTGTTGCGTGGTGTCCCCCCCCAAGACACAGATCCAAAGAGGCTGGATGTGGAGCGAGGGGCCAGACAGCACGTGCAAATTACCGATCCAAAGAGGCTGGATGTGGAGAGCGAGGAGCCAGGCAGCACGTGCGAGTTACAGATCCGGGACAAAGACTGAACTTTAGAGGTGTCTGCCGGCGGAATACGGGCCCCAACGGTGACGAGGTACCCCACGCTGAAACCTGCAGTTAAGTGTGCACACTACTTTTAGTTAGGGACAGATAGGAAAAGACTCTGCACTGTGTTATACAAGTAAGATAACAAGGACTCTGCGTTTTTTTGTTTAATAAGGATTTCTGTGTTTTGCTTTTGGGAGTACAATCTGAGGCTTCCTATCTTTGACAAGTTATTCAAAGTAGTTGTATGTATATTGCATTATCTCTACTGCTGTGCTCCCTTCCCTCACTTTTCCTCCACCTGTGTTGTGCAATACATTATTAAATTTGCATTGATTAACCCCCGTGGTTCCGTGCAGTCCTTGCGTATCCTGTTACCTGCAGGTTATTACATTATCTCAGTACTTATCTCCTAATGAAAAATAATCCAGAATTCGGACAAATGGATCTAGAATTGCACGTTTTACACCTATGGCCCTATAGTTTCCTTCCTCGCTAAATATCTGGAATGAGGGAATAAGGATTACTTACTTGAAATGAAGCACCAGAGATATAATCCCACTGGACCATGTAGAGTTTCATATGGTTTTCCGAAGGCGTTGAACATGAAGAAGCCGGTCCCCACCAGAGCAAACACTATAAGTGCTGTACCGAATATCACCACACTGACATGCATGCTGGCAGGAATAACATTCAACAGGTTGGGAAAAACTAAAAAAAAAGGAGAAATACATGTGATGTTCCATTTGGAAAAAGAAATACTGTTTTTCTAACTACATATTAACACTTCTCAACACAGAATTCCGTAAATACATGGCTCATATCCATTTAAGCCAGATAATTACAGAAATCAAATTGGGACATAATAGGGCAGAAAAAACCCTCCAAAAAATGGATGGAGACAGGAGGACAAGGAGTACAAATGCACAAATACTATCTTAGGTGAAAAATTGTAATTCTTTATTATTATTTAAAAAATGATAAAAGCAGACAATAGAAAAAAGATCCAAAATGACAGGGTAAAAAACAGGAGAAAAAACCCGATCCTGCCAAAGGAAGTGGAGAAAAGTTTACAAAGTGGCAAGTATAAGCCAAATTACAGAGTAAATAACCACACCACCTGGAGGAATAAAGGCCACGTCTCACTAAGCAACATCGCTAGCAACATCGCTGCTGAGGCACGACTTTTCTGACGTAGCAGCGATGTTGCTAGTGATGTCGCTGTGTGTGACATCCAGCAACAACCTGGCCCCTGCTGTGAGGTCGCTGGTTGTTGCTGAATGTCGTGGACCATTTTTTAGTTGTTGCTCTCCCGCTGTGAAGCACACATCGCTGTGTGTTACAGCGACAGAGCAACAACTAAATGTGCAGGCAGCAGGAGCCGGCTTATGCGGACGCTGGTAACCAGGGTAAACATCGGGTAACCAAGAAGCCCTTACCTTGGTTACCCGATAATTACCTTCGTTACCAGCGTCCGCCGCTCTCATGCTGTACTCCTTGCACACGTAGCCACAGTACACATCAGGTAATTAACCCGATGTGTACTGTGGCTAGGAGAGCAGGGAACAGGGAGCCGGCACTGGCAGTGTGAGAGCCGCGGACGCTGGTAATGAAGGTAAATATTGGGTAACCAAGGTAATGGCTTCTTGGTTACCCGATGTTTACCGTGGTTACCAGAGTCCGCAGAAGCCGGCTCCTGCTGCCTGCACACGTAGCAGAGTACACATGGGGTAATTAACCCGATGTGTACTGTGGCTAGGTGTGCAGGGAGCCAGCGCTAAGTGGTGTGCGCTGGTAACCAAGGTAAAAATCGGGTTGGTTACCCGATATTTACCTTAGTTACCAAGTGCAGCAACGCTTCCACACGGCGCTGCTGGCTGGGGGCTGGTCACTGGTTGCTGGTGAGATCTGCCTGTGTGACAGTTCACCAGCAACCCGTGTAGCGACACTCCAGTGATCCCTGCCAGGTCAGGTTGCTGGTGGGATCGCTGGAGCGTCGCTTAGTGTGACATCTCACCAGCGACCTCCTAGCAACTTACCAGCGATCCCTATCAGGTTGTATCGTTGTTGGGATCGCTCGTAAGTTGTTTAGTGTGACTGGGCCTTAAGTGTAAAAGAAGGAAGAGAGTCTAAAATTATGCCTACCCCAGTCTTAAAGACAATAGGGAGTTACAGATAAATGTTGTCAGTGTCAATAGAAGCTTGGGTAAACAAAGGAGACACACAAAAAGGCATAACGGCACAAAAGTGAAAACTTACTTCAACCAGTGGTGGTATAGTCAGGAAAGAAGGCAAGCAGAGAAGGGGAAAAAGGACCTAACATACGTTTCGCATAGGGAGGTATTACAGCTTCATCAGAGGAGGTGGAGGATGCCTCTATTGACACTCACAATATTTATCTGTTACTCCCTATTGTCCTTAAGGCTGGGGTAGGCATAAGTTTAGACTCCCTTCCTTCTTTAACACTAACTCCTCCTGGTGGTGTGGTTATTTACTCTGTAATTTGGCTTATACTTGCCACTTTGTAACCTTTCTCCACTCCCTTTGGCAGGAATCAGGCTTTTTCTCCTCTTTGTTAGGCTACTTTCACACATCCGGTTTTTGCTCTGTGGCACGATACGGCGCTCTGCAGAAAAACCGCAACCGTTTTTTTTACCGCCGGTTGCGGTTTTTTTGCATAGACTTACATTAGTGCCGTATTGTGCTGCATGGGCTTGCGTTTGGTCCGGTTTTTGCCACATGCGGCAGATTTAGCCGATGCCGCGGCCGGATGGAACGTTGCCTGGAACATTTTTTGCTCCGGCAAAAAAACCGCATCTTGCCGCATCCGGCCGCTGCGGCGCATTTGTCAATGCATGCCTATGGATGCCGGATGCGGCGCAATGCGGAAAAAAACGCATCCGGCCGCCGCATGCGGTTTCTTCCACTGCGCATGCTCAGTAGCATGCCGCAACCGGAAAAAAACGGACAGGCCGCATGTAAAAACTTATGCAAAGGATGCGGTGTTTTCGCCGCATCCGTTGCATAGGTTTCACAGCCGGATTGAGCCGCACTGCTCAAACCGGATGTGTGAAAGTAGCCTTACCCTGTCATTTTGGATCTTTTTTTCCATTGCCTGTTTTTATCATATTTGTATATATTTCGATAAGATTTTGCAAATTTTCATCTGAGATAGTTTTTGTGCATTTGTACTCCTTGTCCTCCTGTTTACATACATATTAATACTTCTGTATGGTGAGATTCTACAAACAGTTTGGTCCAGTGAAAGATTATTCATCGTTTAGATGCTACACTGAATATGATAATGTCGCGGGCGGGGAGGGCGCTGCGCTCACCACGCTCGGGTCCGGCGCTGCTGCTGCTGCTCGGTGGCTCGAGCAGTGGGCCGGATCCGGGAACTCGAGCGGCGCTCCTCGCCCGTGAGTGAAAGGGATGGTTTGGGGATGTAGTTCTTGACGCCACCCACGGTTTGTGGTGAAAATGGGACACCACCGCTGCTCTGGAGGGGGATCCCGGGAGCGATGACAGGGAGCAGCTGAGATGTTTCTCTCCCCTCCGTGGGTAGGGGGGTTTGGTGGTCCCGGGGCCCGGTGATAGCGACTGGAGGGTGGATTGCAGGAGTTGGGGAGGTGCAGGGTCACGGGGCAGCGCAGTGCCAGACGGCAAGGTGGTACTCACTCAGCCAGTAACGTACACGGAGTCTCTGGTAAAACAAACGGCTGGATGGACGGGTCCCACAGACGGCTGCGGTGGTCACTCCTGGTAGGTTGACGGTGACTGTCTCTCCCTGCACCTTTGATGTGTTTGCGGCCCCGATGCCTTCCCACCGGTGACCCGCTCCCCAGCGGTGTATTTGCCAGAGGAGCCCCTTTTGCCCGCAGGCACTGGCCCTGGGAACTCTATCTGTGGCGGTAGCTGTATTTCCCTTCACGGTTGAGCGGTTGCCTTCAGTCGGGTCTCTGCTGCTGGGAAACCCCGGAGGTTCCCGTCGCTGACGGATTCGACCGGTTTAACGGCGACTCCAAGCCTGGTCGGGGTCTGCAGGCCCTGCCGAGTGGCGCTGGCTTCTCTTCGCTCCCCGGTCCGGTACCGGCGGGCCACCGCCCGTCCCCGGTCCTTACGGTTGCGCGTCAATCGGCCTCGCCTGCAGACGGTCACCACCGTCTGCCAACCCCGCTGTTTTTGTGCCCGGGCCACGTACCCGGACACGGCCAGTCCGCTCCACTAACACTTCGTCCACTCTTAAAACTCCTCAACTCAACTCCTCAACTCAACTCCTCAACTCAACTGCCCTCCTTTTCCCGCCTCCAGGACTGTGAACTCCTCGGTGGGTGGAGCCAACCGCCTGGCCCCGCCCCACCTGGTGTGGACATCAGCCCCTGGAGGGAGGCAACAAGGATTTGTGTGTGACTCTGATGTTCCTAACCGGGGTGTGGGGTGTGTTGTTGCTGTACCTGTGACATCCTGGCTTGTCCAGGGTGCCACAATAAAACCTACAAAGATTATGACTGAAGAGCAAATTAAGTTTTATGGGTTTTTCTTGAAATTTTAATATTAATGAAGTATGCTTATGATATCAAAATTAGATTATGGGGGGAGATGTAGACTTCTGATATTCTTGCTAATCAGGAACATATCAGGAGGATTTACCCCTATTAAATGAATTTGTAATTTAAAGGGCTGCATGTCAGGTTCCCTTTAAAATGCAGTGTCATAATATGGTAGTGGAACTAATTATGGCTGTTTAACCCCATATATACTGCTAGCGATAGGGGCATCTAGATTTTAATCCAATTCGCACCCAGAGATCATGATTCTTTGATCCCAATGTTTGCCATGACTTTGGGGGTCTGCCAGCTATTTTGGCCATTTAGGATGCTAGCAACATTTTAGTGGAAAAAAATAAAATTTTTCATTCCACTTTGCACTTATTCATATTAAAAAAGTTGTCCACTACTAGGACAACCCCTTCTGATTCCACCTGCTTTCCCCATAATAAAGCCTATATTCAACTCTACAGCCAGCGTGGTTCCAGCTGTGTCGGGGTTCACGTTCCTGGGGCTCACATAATGTTGTGACATCAGTCATCACGTGCTTCTATCTCCCTGCCTTTGGATACAGGAGCAATCAACAGGAAATGAGTGGCAGCTGCAGCACTCACTTCCTATTGATTAACTTTTGTGTCCGAAGGCGGGGAGACAGAAGCCGGCACGTCATCTGAGCCCTGGGAATGTGAGCCCCAGCACAGCTGGAACCGCACCAGCCACGGAGGTGAGTATAGGCTTTTTTATTTCACTTGGGTGAAACACACAGAATCAGAAGGGGTTGTTCTAGTAGTGGACAACCCCTTTAACTACCTCGGCATTACTTCCCCTGGCTAGTCGGCTCCATTAGCATGTTAGTACGCCCCTGTGGGTGTGCTAATATGCTAATGAATGTGCACCGTCAGAGGATGATCTCACTCATCTCTCCACCGCCATTGCGTAAAACGCTGGCTTTCGGCTCAGTGCGCATGACCCCAGAATTTGGGTCATGTGCACTACTTCAGTTTGAAGCCAGGACGCGCACACCCAGCTTTATAGTGCACATGACTGAAACTCCAGGGTCATGTGCACTGAGAAATCCAGTGTTGGACGCGATGGCGGGAGAGAGATGAGTGAGATCATCCTCTGATGCTGCACATTCATTTGCATGTTAGCATGCTCACAGGGGTGTACTAACATGCTAATGGACCCGACTAACTAGGGTAACTAACACCCAGGGGACTAGTCCCTGTGCTCATTAGAATACAATAAAAAATCTTCAGAAATACTTTTTCTAAAGATCTCTTTATCTATGCTAGTGTATACAGGGACGGTTAGGCAGGGATTAGCAACATGCACCCAAAAATGCTTGTGGTTCTGGGTGCATATGTCGGGGCGGGGAGGACGCCGCCGCTGCGCGCTCGCTAACGCTTGGGTCCGGCGCTGCTGCGGCTGCTGCTACTCGGTGGCTCGAGCGGTGGGCCGGATATGGGGACTCAAGGGGCGCTACTCGCCTGTGAGTGAAAAGGGTGATTGGTTTGGGGGATTTAGTCCATGACGCCACCCACGGGTTGTGGTGAAGATGGGCACCACCGCTGCTGGTGACAGGTGTCCCGGGAGCGATGGTAGGGAGCAGCTGGGATGTTGTTTTCCCCATACGTGGGTAGGGGTCGGTGGTCCCGGGGCCCGGTGTTATGATGGGGAGGCAGGGTTGGTGAGGTGCAGGGTTGCAGGGACAGCGCGGCGCGGTGCCGGATGGCACGGGTGTACTCACTCAGTAAGAGATGCACAAAGTCCTCGGTAAACCAAACGGCTGGATGGACGGGTCCCACAGCCGGCTGCAGTGTCTCTCCCTGGACAGGTGATGGCGGCTGTCTTTCCCTGCACCTTTGTGTACTTGTTTGACTACGGTGGATTCTCAACGGTAGTCCGCTCCCCGGTGTATGGATGCCGGAGGAGCCCGTTTGCCCGCAGGCCCTGGCCCTTGGGTCTCTAGCCTTAGGTGGTAGCTGTATACCCTCACGGTGTGGGCGGTTGCCTTCTATCGGGTCTTTGGCTGTTAGGAAACCCCTGGGGTTCCGATCACACTCGGATTTGACTATTGTCGGCGGCTGCAAGCCTGGTCGGGGTCCGATGGCCCTGCCTGTATGTGCTGGCTTCACTTCGCTCCCCGGTCGGTACCGGCGGGCCAACGCTCGACCCCGGTCCTAAGGTTCCGCGTTGCTTCACCACTCCTGCAGACGGCCACCACCGTCTGCCACCGCTTGGTTCCGCCCCACCTGGTGTGGACATCAGACCCTGGAGGGAGGCAACAAGGATTTTATGTTTGGCTAATGGTACTGTCTAGTGGGGGTGGGGGTGTGTGAGTGTTACCTGTGACGACCTGGCTAGTCCAGGGCGCCACACATATTGCGCCTGACAGGTTCCATTAACTTTTTTGCTTGTGTATAGCACAAATAACTGGTTTAAGAGTATAAACATTCAAAAGTTTAAAAACTGATCATATGTGGAATTCCAATATTTTTATAAACGCAAAACACAATGATCTATATTTGTCACTAACATAAAGTACAATGAGACAATGAGTCATGAAAAAACATTGTCAGAATCACAAACATTCCAGAGCTATTACCACATAAAGTGACAGTGACAGATTTGAAAAACATGGATTGGTCACTAAGTGGGAATTATTGTCAAGAATAATAAACTTTATGCTTACAGGAACAAATTCTAGGACAATATATAAACTCATTGCATTGATTAATCCGCCCACCATGTGCTATACATATATAGACAGAGAGAATGATGTATATATAAATATTTATATACAGTATGTGTGTTACACTAACAGATATTTCTGATTCTCCCTTTTGTAGTGGCCAGCAGTTAATCTGCAAATTGGATTCCTTCATTTATGTGGCCCAATGTGACATTTTATTGGCAGCTCAGCAAAGACATCATTAAAATTTTACATGCCAGTCCAATGATCCACGAGGAAAAAATACAAGCGCCAGAGAAAATAATGAATAATTGTCTTGGTAGATGGATGACAATGACCTTTGTGAAAGTAAACTGATGACCCCGAAATTGGTGGGAATTAGTAGTAGCTGAGACAGATGGGTTTTCCCACAACAATTAAGTTTACAGGATAAACTGATTCTTATATAATTAAAAGAGATAGATTGGTTTTCAGCAACAAAAAATGTAATGGCTTCTCCGCTGTGGAATTATTCTATACAACATGAGGGTATCCATTGCTATCTAATTCATAAATCTACAATATTCATCTATTACATGTATCAACATATATAAATAACATATACTCATCTGGGAACAGATCTAGAGAAATAATCATCAGTTTCCTGAAGATCTTTTTCAATAAGCACCATAGAATTTGTGAAAGTGACATTTCTTGATATGTGAAATCGACTGACTGCTATTTATAAGCACGTAGAAATGTGTGGGAAGAAACCCACAGACACATACAAACTCCTTGCAGATGTTGCCCTTGATGGGTTTTAAACCCAGGACCCCAGCGCTGCAAAGGAACATTTGTGACAACACCCTTGTAAGTTATTATGCTACCATTTGTCAAATTAATAGAATACTGACATCTGCTTGGTCTATCTTTTCCACTAAGGGATACTTTGCACACTACGACATCGCAAGCCGATGATAGCGATGCCGAGCGCAATAGTCCCTGTCCCCGTCGCAGCTGCGATATCATGGTGATAGCTGCCATAGCGAATATTATTGCTACGGCAGCTTCACACACACTTACCTGCCCTGCGACGTTGCTCTGGCCGGCGAACCACCTCCTTCCTAAGGCGGCGGGTCGTGCGGCGTCACAGCAACGTCACACGGCAGGCGGCCAATAGAAGCAGAGGGGCGGAGATGAGCGGGATGTAAACATCCCGCCCACCTCCGTTCTTCCGCATAGCCGGCGTGAGCCGCGGGACGCAGGTAAGCTGATGTTCCTCGCTCCTGCGGCTTCTCACACAGTGATGTGTGCTGCCTGCTGGAACGAGGAACAATATCGTACCTGTCGCTGTCGCAACATTATGGAAATAACCAACACTACACCGATGATACGATTTTGATGCTTTTGCGCTCGTTAACCGTATCAAAAACGATTTACACACTACGATGTCGACAGTGACGCCGGATGTGCGTCACTTTCGATTTGACGCCACCGACATCGCCGCTGCGATATCGTAGTGTGCAAAGTGCCCCTTAAGGTCCAGTCACACTAAGCAACTTACCAGCGATCCCAACAACGATAGGGATCGCTGGTAAGTTGCTAGGAGGTTGCTGGTGAGCTGTCACACTGCGACGCTCCAGCGATCCCACCAGCAAACCTGACCTGGCAGGGATCGCTGGAGCGTGGCTACACGAGTTGCTGGTGAGCTCACCAGCAACCAGTGACCAGCCCCCAGTCTCCTAGTTACAGCACACATCAGGTTAATTAACCCGATGTGTGCTGCAGCTAAATGTGCACAGAGCAGGGAGCAGCGCACAATGCTTAGCGCTGGCTCCTTGCTCTCCTAGTTACAGCACACATCGGGTTAATTGCCTGATGTGTGCTGCAGCTAAATGTGCACAGAGCAGGAGCCGGCACTGACAGTGAGAGCGGCGGAGGCTGGTATCAAAGGTAAATATCGGGTAACCAAGGACAGGGCTTCTTGGTTACCCGATGTTTACATTAGTTACCAGCCTCAGCAGAAGCTGGCTCCCTGCTCACTGCACATTAGTTGTTGCTGTCTCGCTGTCACACACAGCGATCTGTGCTTCACAGCAGGACAGCAACAACTAAAAAATGGCCCAGGACATTCAGCAACAACCAACGACCTCACAGCAGGGGCCAGGTTGTTGCTGGATGTCACACACAGCAACATCGCTAGCAACGTCACAAAAGTTGTTCGTTACCAGCGATGTTGCTAGCGATGTTGCTTAGTGTGACGGGGCCTTTAGAATATGTCTTTGGTCCCGGAAAGAGATACTCCTGATAAAATCTCTAAGCAGGCAGATATCAGCATCTTTCTAATCTCATGTCTGATCCTTCATTTACTATGAGACTATTGAAGATTTGACCTGGGGATGTGACACAATTTAGTTGTCATTTATGTTACACGTTAGGAAGCGTTTTGTACATTTTGAGATGTGTGTGATAATATAAGGTATAGGCATCACTGGATTTAGCCCACAATAATCAGTGATGCATGGACAATGCACAGTGTGTAATACAAGAACACAATAGCAAACCTGAAATCTAAAAAGTCTCACGATTTATCTATCATATTGTGTATGCAGACGGTGCACTGGCGAGATACTGAGTCCCATGCCTCCTATTCACTGTAATGAAAATAAGAAAAAAATGGGGAGGGAAGGAGGAAGCACCCTATAACTTTTGTAGGTTGGTGCATGTATCTCACAAAGATGAAGGAGGAATAGATCTTCTCGACCTCTCTCTCTCTTTGTGACATACCTAATTATTCTGTTCACATCAATCCAGAAGGGCTGTAGAGCAGAGCAAGACCAAGAAATATGGAGCACACTGCCCACATGACTCCTAAACCTCCCACTCAAGTGGTTAGGTAAGGGGAACACTTGTTTAATTTTACTGGTACTCAGTGGCGTACCGTCAATAGACGCAGGCCACGCCACTGCTATGGGGCCCGCGACCTGAAGGGGCCCAGGGGCAGCTGCCCGCGGTATCAGCGCCAGCACCGCTCCTCCGCCAGGATCGCACATTCAAATGTATCGGTATCACAAATGCCGAGACAGATGAAAGCGACGATGACAGAGCGCAGCGCGCCCTCACATCATCGTCCCGCTGTGCTCTGACATTTCAACACAGGCGGTGACGTCACTATTAAGCGCCAGCCGCCGGCGTGTTGAAGTGCACAGACATGATCTGCTGAACTAGGAGCAGCGGCGGGGGACCGAGGTGAGGTGAGTATGCAGGAACAGCGGGGTATCCACAGGAGGTCCTCAGTGCCCCCCGCACCAACCCCCCGTGCTTCATATAGGACTGGTTAACCGCCCTCTGCTATCGGCTGGCTGGGCTAGGGCAAGGGGCCCCATACGGCTCCACAAGCAGCTGTTCCTGGGGCCCCTAGCCCAGCCAGCCGATAGCAGAGGGCGGTTAACCAGTCCTATATGAAGCACGGGAGGGGGGCCCACTGAGGATCTGGGGCCCTCCGGTGGATACCCCGCTGTTCCTGCATACTCACCTCGGTCCCTCGCCGCTGCTGCTATGATTTTTCTAGTCGGCCAGGGCTGCACTGAGCCTTCAGATGCTCTTGTGCAGCTCTGGCAGTGTCACATTTAACAGAGCAAGGATGGTTGACCTTAGGGAGATCAACATCCAACACTGCGGAGACACCATCACGTGTTTCTCAACGCAGTGATTCTAGAGCAATGCCCCCTGGGAAATATTCAAAGCAAGAAGGCCTGCGGAGACACCATCACGTGTTTCTCAACGCTGGCAGGAAACTAGCCAGGTCTTTCACCGGGAAGGAACAACCACAGGAAGAGCAGTCTCCAGTCAAGGAGACCACCTATGCCAAACATGGTATCCATCCACAGACAGCCGTTTCGGGGTATTTGCCCCTCATCAGTGTGGAGTAGGAATCTGGCTAGTGGGACATTGCCTAGTAAAAGACTATGTGAGCAAGGATGGTTGACCTTAGGGAGATCAACATCCAACACTGCGGAGACACCATCACGTGTTTCTCAACGCAGTGATTCTAGAGCAATGCCCCCTGGGAAATATTCAAAGCAAGAAGGCCTGCGGAGACACCATCACGTGTTTCTCAACGCTGGCAGGAAACTAGCCAGGTCTTTCACCGGGAAGGAACAACCACGGGAAGAGCAGTCTCCAGTCAAGGAGACCACCTATGCCAAACATGGTATCCATCCACAGACAGCCGTTTCGGGGTATTTGCCCCTCATCAGTGTGGAGTAGGAATCTGGCTAGTGGGACATTGCCTAGTAAAAGACTATGTGAGCAAGGATGGTTGACCTTAGGGAGATCAACATCCAACACTGCGGAGACACCATCACGTGTTTCTCAACGCAGTGATTCTAGAGCAATGCCCCCTGGGAAATATTCAAAGCAAGAAGGCCTGCGGAGACACCATCACGTGTTTCTCAACGCTGGCAGGAAACTAGCCAGGTCTTTCACCAGGAAGGAACAACCACGGGAAGAGCAGTCTCCAGTCAAGGAGACCACCTATGCCAAACATGGTATCCATCCACAGACAGCCGTTTCGGGGTATTTGCCCCTCATCAGTGTGGAGTAGGAATCTGGCTAGTGGGACATTGCCTAGTAAAAGACTATGTGAGCAAGGATGGTTGACCTTAGAGAGATCAACATCCAACACTGCGGAGACACCATCACGTGTTTCTCAACGCAGTGATTCTAGAGCAATGCCCCCTGGGAAATATTCAAAGCAAGAGGGCCTGCGGAGACACCATCACGTGTTTCTCAACGCTGGCAGGAAACTAGCCAGGTCTTTCACCGGGAAGGAACAACCACGGGAAGAGCAGTCTCCAGTCAAGGAGACCACCTATGCCAAACATGGTATCCATCCACAGACAGCCGTTTCGGGGTATTTGCCCCTCATCAGTGTGGAGTAGGAATCTGGCTAGTGGGACATTGCCTAGTAAAAGACTATGTGAGCAAGGACGGTTGACCTTAGGGAGATCAACATCCAACACTGCGGAGACACCATCACGTGTTTCTCAACGCAGTGATTCTAGAGCAATGCCCCCTGGGAAATATTCAAAGCAAGAAGGCCTGCGGAGACACCATCACGTGTTTCTCAACGCTGGCAGGAAACTAACCAGGTCTTTCACCGGGAAGGAACAACCACGGGAAGAGCAGTCTCCAGTCAAGGAGACCACCTATGCCAAACATGGTATCCATCCACAGACAGCCGTTTCGGGGGTATTTGCCCCTCATCAGTGTGGAGTAGGAATCTGGCTAGTCTGTGGATGGATACCATGTTTGGCATAGGTGGTCTCCTTGACTGGAGACTGCTCTTCCCGTGGTTGTTCCTTCCCGGTGAAAGACCTGGCTAGTTTCCTGCCAGCGTTGAGAAACACGTGATGGTGTCTCCGCAGGCCTTCTTGCTTTGAATATTTCCCAGGGGGCATTGCTCTAGAATCACTGCGTTGAGAAACACGTGATGGTGTCTCCGCAGTGTTGGATGTTGATCTCCCTAAGGTCAACCATCCTTGCTCACATAGTCTTTTACTAGGCAATGTCCCACTAGCCAGATTCCTACTCCACACTGATGAGGGGCAAATACCCCGAAACGGCTGTCTGTGGATGGATACCATGTTTGGCATAGGTGGTCTCCTTGACTGGAGACTGCTCTTCCCGTGGTTGTTCCTTCCCAGTGAAAGACCTGGCTAGTTTCCTGCCAGCGTTGAGAAACACGTGATGGTGTCTCCGCAGGCCTTCTTGCTTTGAATATTTCCCAGGGGGCATTGCTCTAGAATCACTGCGTTGAGAAACACGTGATGGTGTCTCCGCAGTGTTGGATGTTGATCTCCCTAAGGTCAACCATCCTTGCTCACATAGTCTTTTACTAGGCAATGTCTCACTAGCCAGATTCCTACTCCACACTGATGAGGGGCAAATACCCCGAAACGGCTGTCTGTGGATGGATACCATGTTTGGCATAGGTGGTCTCCTTGACTGGAGACTGCTCTTCCCGTGGTTGTTCCTTCCCGGTGAAAGACCTGGCTAGTTTCCTGCCAGCGTTGAGAAACACGTGATGGTGTCTCCGCAGGCCGTCTTGCTTTTCACATTTAACAGACACTGCCGTGTCTGCTAACTGTGACGTCACGCTGTGCGCCCTGGACTGCAGCTTCCCGCCGGAGAGGAGAGGATCAATGGAGCCTGGATATAAGGCGGGGGAAGGTAAGAACTCCTCTAATGTGTGTGTGTCTGTGTATCTGTATATATATGAGAGTGTGTGTGTGTGTGTATATATATATATATATATATATATATATATATATATATATGTACAGTTAGGTCCAGAAATATTTGGACAGTGAGACAAGTTTTGTTATTTTAGCTGTTTACAAAAACATGTTCAGAAATACAATTATATATATAATATGGGCTGAAAGTGCACACTCCCAGCTGCAATATGACAGTTTTCACATCCAAATCGGAGAAAGGGTTTAGGAATCATAGCTCTGTAATGCATAGCCTCCTCTTTTTAAAGGGACAAAAGCAATTGGACAAGGGACTCTAAGGGCTGCAAATTACTCTGAAGGCGTCTCCCTCGTTAACCTGTAATCAATGAAGTAGTTAAAAGGTCTGGGGTTGATTACAGGTGTGTGGTTTTGCATTTGGAAGCTGTTGCTGTGACCAGACAACATGCGGTCTAAGGAACTCTCAATTGAGGTGAAGCAGAACATCCTGAGGCTGAAAAAAAAGAAAAAATCCATCAGAGAGATAGCAGACATGCTTGGAGTAGCAAAATCAACAGTCGGGTACATTCTGAGAAAAAAGGAATTGACTGGTGAGCTTGGGAACTCAAAAAGGCCTGGGCGTCCACGGATGACAACAGTGGTGGATGATCGCCGCATACTTTCTTTGGTGAAGAAGAACCCGTTCATAACATCAACTGAAGTCCAGAACACTCTCAGTGAAGTAGGTGTATCTGTCTCTAAGTCAACAGTAAAGAGAAGACTCCATGAAAGTAAATACAAAGGGTTCACATCTAGATGCAAACCATTCATCAATTCCAAAAATAGACAGGCCAGAGTTAAATTTGCTGAAAAACACCTCATGAAGCCAGCTCAGTTCTGGAAAAGTATTCTATGGACAGATGAGACAAAGATCAACCTGTACCAGAATGATGGGAAGAAAAAAGTTTGGAGAAGAAAGGGAACGGCACATGATCCAAGGCACACCACATCCTCTGTAAAACATGGTGGAGGCAACGTGATGGCATGGGCATGCATGGCTTTCAATGGCACTGGGTCACTTGTGTTTATTGATGACATAGCAGACAAGAGTAGCCGGATGAATTCTGAAGTGTACCGGGATATACTTTCAGCCCAGATTCAGCCAAATGCCGCAAAGTTGATCGGACGGCGCTTCATAGTACAGATGGACAATGACCCCAAGCATACAGCCAAAGCTACCCAGGAGTTCATGAGTGCAAAAAAGTGGAACATTCTGCAATGTCCAAGTCAATCACCAGATCTTAACTCAATTGAGCATGCATTTCACTTGCTCAAATCCAGACTTAAGACGGAAAGACCCACAAACAAGCAAGACCTGAAGGCTGCGGCTGTAAAGGCCTGGCAAAGCATTAAGAAGGAGGAAACCCAGCGTTTGGTGATGTCCATGGGTTCCAGACTTAAGGCAGTGATTGCCTCCAAAGGATTTGCAACAAAATATTGAAAATAAAAATATTTTGTTTGGGTTTGGTTTATTTGTCCAAATACTTTTGACCTCCTAAAATGTGGAGTGTTTGTAAAGAAATGTGTACAATTCCTACAATTTCTATCAGATATTTTTGTTCAAACCTTCAAATTAAACGTTACAATCTGCACTTGAATTCTGTTGTAGAGGTTTCATTTCAAATCCAATGTGGTGGCATGCAGAGCCCAACTCGCGAAAATTGTGTCACTGTCGAAATATTTCTGGACCTAACTGTATATATATAATATGAGTGTGTGTATGTGTATGAGTGTATATATGAGTATATGTGTGTATATGAGTGTGTGTGTATATATATATATATATATATATATGTATATATATAATATGCGTGTGTGTATGTGTATATACCAAGTGTGTGTGTATATATGAGTGTATATATGAGTATATGTGTATATATGAGTGTGTGCGTATGTGTGTGTGTATATATATGAGTGTGCCTGTATATGCATGTGTGTGTATATATAATATTTATATTATATGTGGGTGTATGTGTATATATATATGTATACATATATATATATATATATATATATATATATATATATTATAGAGTGTCTGTGTGTCTATATATGAGTATATGCGTGTGTATACGAGTGTGCATATGTATGTTTAAGTGTATATGCATGTGTGTGTGCATATATATATATATATATATATATATATATGTATGTGTGAGTGTGTGTGCATATGTGTGTATATGTGTCTGTTTTTTACTTTAGGGGCCTGGGATGGAGGAACAAAGCAGCCCAGGATGGGACAGTTTAGGGGACTGGGATGGAGGAACATAGGGGCCCAGGATGGGAGACATTATTAAATCCGGGGGGCCAGGATGGGGGACATAATTACTATATGGGGCCAGAGTGAGGAACATACATTATTGGCTTATGATGGCAAATACTGGAGATGATTACTGTAGGGGCAAATTAGGGGACATTATTACTGATGAAATATAGTTTATTTTTTAGGATACTATCTTCCATGGTGGGAGCAAAAGTCTGATGTAGTGTAGAAATTAGGGAAACAGTGTGGAATGTGCTCGGACAATGATCGGCCTAAGGTGACTGTGTGTTATTTTCTGCAGAGGCATGTTCTGGTTGGAAGAAATGATGGCGGTCAGCGCTAGATGGAGAGGAAAAGCGAAGGTGAACAAAGTCAGCTAGAGACATCACTGGTAAGTCAGTGTATTACATGTACACACACACACACACACACACACACACACACACACACACAGACACACACACACACACACACTATATACAGAACACCTGTGTATAATGTCACTGGTGATCACTGTATTACCTGTACACTGACACTATATACAGAGCTCCTGTGTATAATGGCACTGATGGTAATATTAATGTTATTAGTATTGTGGTTTTTATTCATAATCATTATTGTAGTATTATTCAGTCACTATGTGGTCTGGTCATGACATGTTGGTATTTGACCCTTGTATGTAGTTGTATTCGGTCACTATGTCGTGTTAATATGTGGTCTGGTCACAATATGGTGGTATTTCTCTTTTGCATGTGGTATTGTTTGGTCACCATGTGGTTTAGTCACAGTGTGGTGGTATTTCTCCCTTGCATGTGGTATTATTCGGTCACTATGTGGTCTGGTCATAGTGTTGCAGTATTTCTTCCTTTGTATGTGGTTGTATTCGGTCACTATGTGGTGGTAACGTGTTATCTGGTCACAGTGTGACAGTATTTCTCCCTTGTATGTGAGTGTATTTGGTCACTATGTGGTGGTAATATGTAGTCGTAGTCTGGTCACGGTGTGGCGGTATTTCTCCCCTGTATGTGATATTATTGGTCTTTGTATAGTGGATTATGTTGTGTATGGAGGTCACTTTTTCTTTCTAATATCATTATGGGAAAGATTCTTTATTTCCAGTAGAAATTAAATACTTGAATGTTTAACCCCTCCCTGTCCTGTGATTATTACACTGTAGCATATATGCACTTACAGAGGTTGTCTGGTGAAAACAAGTAATCACCTCTTCATTTTACTATATGGAGGACTATCTGAGGCCCATTATTCTCTTCTAAAGCCCCGTGCCCATGTTGGGTATTTGGTCAGTATTTTACCTCAGTATTTGTAGCCAAAACCAGGAGTGGAACAATCAGAGGAAAAGTAAAATAGAAACACGGCCCCACTTCTGTATTTATCACCCGCTCCTGGATTTGGCTACAAATACCGATGTAAGATACTGACCGTGTTTGGGGGGCACTTTTGTTGCAATCATATTTTATGGCTGCAATGAAAGGGAATCTGGGGGCTTCAATAGGAGGAAAATTACATGGTAAGGGCTGCAAAGTTGGGAGGGTAAGGGCTGCAAAGTTGGGAGGGTAAGGGCTGCAAAGTTGGGAGGGTAAGGGCTGCAAAGTTGGGATATATGCTCTTCTGTGACCCAGCTGAATATTTTTATTCATTATTATTAATTTCATTTTTTTGGGGGGGGCAATTAGAAATTCTGCTATGGGGCCCCATGATTTCTATGTACGCCCCTGCTGGTACTCTATACCATTTGGTGAATATCTTATAGGTGGCCTGCAGCTTTGCTTTTTTGTCTTACTATAGCTTTGCTTTTTCTATTACTATAGATCCAACAGACAAAAGTGCTTGCATGCTCCAGCAGATATGTTACAGAGAACATCTGTGTATTACAGCACCATACATACAGAGCCCTTAGGAAAGCACAGACGGCCTAAGGCCATGTGCGCACTTTGCGTTTTTTCATGCGTTTCCGCAGCGTTTTGAACTGTAGTTTTTTAATGCGAAAATGCTTGCGTTTTGATTTTTAAGCAAAGTCTATGCGAAATTGTGATTTCTTGAGCGCACAATGCTGTTAAAAACGCTGCGTTTTAGTTGCAGAAAATTTGGCAAAAACTCAGGATTTAGGCTATGTGCGCACTTTGTGTCGAGGTAGTTGCAGTTCTAACTGCATCCTCTGGCAGAAATTGTCTTTGTCAAATTTGGTCTTGACCACAAAAACGCTAAAAATACGGTTGCGTTTTTACCGCCATTTACCTGCTTTTTCAGTGCTTAAAGTCAGATGCGTTTTGACTATAAATACAATGCTAAATAAAGTTTAAACATTCAAACTTTGAAAAAAATGGAGAAAAATGATAATAATTATAATGATTAAAATCATACAGAAAATGAATTATTTTATTAAAATGATAACTGTGCTAATATTTTTGCATAAAATTACATTTATTTATTGATTTTGATTGATACATTTATTTGTCGGACTATGTGTGTGTGGAAAGGTATCATGCCATTAATATTTTGCCAAAAACGCATGCATTTAATTGGTCCAAAAAGCATTTCTGCATCAAAAAACATGTAAAACGCTAGAATTCTGAAGTAGATTGCGTTTTGCAACTTCTCTTTGACTCCAATGTTAGCAAAACGCTGCCAAAATGGCAAAAACAATTGACATGTTGCTTCTTTAAACGCTGAGTTTTTGCCAAAATTTCTGCAACTAAAACGCTGCGTTTTTAACAGCATTGTGCACAAGAAATCCCTATTTCCCATAGACTGTGCTTGAAAAACAAAACGCATGCCTTTTGGCATCAAAACGCTGTGGAAACGCAGGTAAAAACGCAAAGTGCGCACATAGCCTTAAAGAAGCAACATATCAATTGTTTTGCCATTTTGGCAGCGTTTTGCTAACATTAGAGACAATGAGAACTTTCAAAACGCACACACAATCAAAATCCTAGCGTTTAACTAAACTTTTTTGGCAACATAAAGTCATGCGTTTTTGACTTTATAATAAGGGCATGATCTGTCCCTTTACACACACACATAGTCCGACAATTAAATTAATTAAAATCCATAATTAAACGTTATTTTATGCATAAATATTAATACACAGTTATAATTTTCATAAAATTAGGTAATTTGTGTATGATTTTACTCATGATATTTATCATCATTTTTTTTCCTTTTTTTCATAGTGTTTGAATGTATAAACTTTATTTAGTAGTGTATTTGTATTCAAAACGCATCTGACTTTAAGCAATGAATAAGCATGTAAATCGCAGTAAAACGCGGCTAAAACGCGGTAAAAACGCAAGCGTATTTATAGCGTTTTTGTGGTCAAAACGAAATTTGACAAAGAAAATTTCTGCCAGAGGATGCGTTTACAACTGCAACTACCTCGACGCAAAGTGCGCACATAGCCTAAAGCTGCATAGGAACACAAGTTATATGAAATGGTTTTTCAACTTTTAGAAAGTGAGCCCCAAACAATTCCTGTTGGGAAACGTAACAAAATCAGATAATACTCACCCTCTTCAGTTATAGCAACGGCTGCTCCAGTCTCGATGTTTTGTCTGCGGCTGTGACTTCACATCGAGCTTATATTGTGGCGCCCTGGACTACCCAGGTCGTCACAGATAACACACAAACACCCCCACCCCCATTAGACAGGGACACCAGCCAAACACAAAACCCTTGTTGCCTCCCTCCAGTGTCTGATGTCCACACCAGGTGGGACGGAGCCAAGCGGTTGGCCCCACCCACCGAGGAGTTCACAGGCCTGGAGGCGGGAAAAGTGACAGTTTAGTCCAGGAGGTGGAAGTGAGAGGAGTAAACACTTGGGTGTCTGGGTTTGTGGCCCAGGCACTGACAGCAAGGTTGCCAGACGGTGGTGGCCGTCTGCAGGAGTGGTGAAGCAACGCGGAACCGTAGGACTGGGGTCGGGCATTGGCCTGCCGGTACCGACCGGTAAGCGAAGTGAAGCCAGCACACACAGACAGGGCCATCGGACCCCGACCAGGCTTGGAGCTGCCGACAATAGTCAAATCCGAATGTGACCGGAACCCCAGGGGTTTCCTAACAGCAAAAGTCCCGATTGAAGGCAACCGCCCACACCGTGAGGGTATACAGCTACCGCCTAAGGCTAGAGACCCAAGGGCCAGCGCCTGCGGGCAAACGGGCTCCTCCGGTATCCATACACCGGGGAGCGGACTACCGTTGGGGATCCATAGTAGTCAAACGAGAACATCAAGGTGCAGGGAAAGACAGCCGCCATTACCTGTCCGGGGAGAGACACAGCAGCCGTCCATCCAGCCGTTTGGTTTACCGAGGACTTTGTACATTTCTTACTGAGTGAGTACACCCGTGCCATCGGGCACCGCGCCGCGCTGTCCCTGCAACCCTGCACCTCACCAACCCTGCCTCCCCGTCATACCACCGGGCCCCGGGACCACCGACCCCTACCCACGGAGGGGAAAACAACATCCCAGCTGCTCCCTACCATCGCTCCCAGGATCCCCATCACCAGCAGCGGTGGTGCCCATCTTCACCACGACCCGTGGGTGGTGTCACGGACTAAATCCCCCAAACCAACCACCCTTTTCACTCACGGGCGAGGAGCGCCGCTCGAGTCCCCGGATCCGGCCAACCGCTTGAGCCACCGAGCAGCAGCAGCCACAGCAGCACTGGACCCGAGCGTTAACAAGAGCGCAGCAGCGGCGGCGTCCTCCCCGCCCGCGACAACTTGGCGTCACGAACAGGATTGAACCCCTCTATTTACCAGTAGAAGTGCGCCTTGTGATCTCCGCCGGCGGTGTCCGGCCAAAAATTTTGAAGCGCCGCCATCTTGGCGCGAAAATCTCCCGCTCGAGCGTCTTCTCTGAGCAGGGAAGGTGCGAAAGCGAAGCCCCGCCCCCAAAAAACGGAAGTGCTGAAGAGAACCAAGGGGGGGGCGGGTGTGTGTCTGCCTAATGTAGCCGAGGCTATAAAAGCGGGGACGCCAGGACTCTGCAAACATAACCGGTTCCTGGAAGCAGCTTGCAACATGTCCGCACCATCTGAGAAGCCTGAGTCTCCGGAGCCTGCCCCCGGGACAGCGGCTTGGCTGAACACCCAAGTGATGCTGTTGTGCTGCCGTAACCGGGCCCAAGTACGGGACCTGTTAGATCGCTGGGCCGCTGAGATGGAGGAGCTGGCTGCGGTCATGCAGGCGCATGAGATAGAGACCATGTTAGAGGAGCTGGTGAGAGACCCACACCCTTGTGTCCCTAAAGGACCGGCCGCTGCGGCTGAAGGATTCGGTCTACCCCTGGCCCCAGCAGGGCCCGACCCATCGCCTGTGCTGACCGCCCGTACAACCCCGCTCAGACCACCATCCCCGATGGAGGTGGCAGAGTCCGTGTTGCCCCGCCAGGGTCCGGAGGCCCGATAGGAAGCCAGCCAATCAACAGCTGGAGCGGGTGACTTAGAAGAACCGAGGACGGGCCTCCGTACACCGGCTGGCGACGGGTCACCTGCCACTGAGGAGCCACGAGTCTGGGCTCAGCTGGAAACCGTTACCAATCTGCCAGGTCCCACCATTAACCCCCTGGAGTTACATGACAGCGGCTCGGGGGCTGACACGGAGCCTGTCTCGGAGGAGGAGGGAGTCTTCGGCTTGTATGACATGGAGGCCACTTACATCCCTCGGAACGGGAATAATGGATACCGGGCAGCTCTTCCTCGTCGCGCCTGCCGTGCGCTGGAGGGGCTGGAACCCGTGCTTCTTCACCTGGAGCCGGGTGAGGAGTACGGAAGTGAGCAATAGTGGCAGCGGTCCTCCGTTGCAAGCAGTTGTCCCCCGTTGGGACCCTCAGCAGTTTAAGTGAATGACATTAATCAACCGTGACCGTCATCTGATTGACTACCTGATTATTCCGGCCGTTGCTGGCAAGTTGTCCCCGGAGGGACTCTGTGTGTTTGTACCACCTGCATGAGAGACTACTCATGGACATGGCCGAGAACTGGCAGGCCACCCACGAACTGGTAAGCATGTAAATAATTTAATGGGATGGAAGCCGTTGCCGCCTCCGGAGAGGCAGATTGGAGGAAGGGCCCACAGCAGAGCAGGCTGGGGCCCGGCCACCACCAGGACCAGTGGCCATCCTCCGGGGTTCAGGGGTCCCCCTGGACGTGGGGTCCCCTGAAGTGACAGCCGGGTGCGAGTAACCGTACCCGTTTCTGCTCGGGCAGTCTGAACCTGGACTGAGGTCAAGGGGTGCTGCCCACTTCTTAGGGGCAGCATCAGGGCTAGGTTGCTTGGGTGGGAGAGCGGAAGACATCCGTCCGTCCGTCAGTTATTATTAAAAATGTTTTTGTTTATATGTGCAATGTTTAAGTGTTCTCACAAGAAATGCTTACATGTTTAAAATGTTTATATGTTATTTATATTTTTACAGCTTTTGAAAAAAAAAATAAATAAAACCGGTGATGGACGGGCAGCCCGCGGACGGTCTGCATTTCACCAAGGGGGAATGTGGCGCCCTGGACTAGCCAGGTCGTCACAGATAACACACAAACACCCCCACCCCCATTAGACAGGGACACCAGCCAAACACAAAACCCTTGTTGCCTCCCTCCAGTGTCTGATGTCCACACCAGGTGGGGCGGAGCCAAGTGGTTGGCCCCACCCACCGAGGAGTTCACAGGCCTGGAGGCGGGAAAAGTGACAGTTTAGTCCAGGAGGTGGAAGTGAGAGGAGTAAACACTTGGGTGTCTGGGTTTGTGGCCCAGGCACTGACAGCAAGGTTGGCAGACGGTGGTGGCCGTCTGCAGGAGTGGTGAAGCAACGCAGAACCGTAGGACCAGGGTCGGGCGTTTGCCTGCCGGTACCGACCGGGGAGCGAAGTGAAGCCAGCACACACAGGCAGGGCCATCGGACCCCGACCAGGCTTGGAGCCGCCGACAATAGTCAAATCCGAATGTGACCAGAACCCCAGGGGTTTCCTAACAGCAAAAGTCCCGATTGAAGGCAACTGCCCACACCGTGAGGGTATACAGCTACCGCCTAAGGCTAGAGACCCAAGGGCCAGCGCCTGCGGGCAAACGGGCTCCTCCGGTACCCATACACCGAGGAGCGGACTACCGTTGGGGATCCATAGTAGTCAAACGAGAACATCAAGGTGCAGGGAAAGACAGCTGCCATCACCTGTCCGGGGAGAGTCACAGCAGCCGGATGCGGGACCCGTCCATCCAGCCGTTTGGTTTACGAAGGACTTTGTACATTTCTTACTGAGTGAGTACACCCGTGCCATCCAGCACCGCGCCACGCTGTCCCTGCAACCCTGCACCTCACCAACCCTGCCTCCCCGTCACATCATCGGTCCCCGGGACCACCGACCCCTACCCACGGAGGGGGACAACAACATCCCAGCTGCTCCCTACCATCGCTCCCGGGATCCCCGTCACCAGCAGCGGTGGTGCCCATCTTCACCACGACCCGTGGGTGGCGTCACGGACTAAATCCCCCAAACCAACCACCCTTTTCACTCACGGGCGAGGAGCGCCGCTCGAGTCCCCGGATCCGGCCCACCACTCGAGCCACCGAGCAGCAGCCGCAGCAGCGCCGGACCCGAGCGTTAGCGAGAGCGCAGCAGCTGTGCCATCCTCCCCGCCCGCAACAATATGACCGCTGCAGTCAATCACTTAGCTCTGTGGTTCTGCTATTTTAAACTGCACAAGTCACTTTGTACCTAACATAACGAATATTTCTATCTTTTGCACATGTTAATCATTCCCCAGTCCAGCTGACCTATTTCTCACCATAAACGTGGCACTGCTCATTTAGTTGGATTATGAAATATTTTAAAGATTTAGTAACCACTGTCCATCACCATACTGATAGCTCAGCCCACCACTGCCTCCTATTGGATGGCTGAACTGTCCATCACCACACTGACAGCTCAGCACACCCCTGCCTCCAACTGGATTGCTGAACTGTCTATCACCATATTGACAGCTCAGCCCACCCCTGCCTCCTATTGGATGGCTGAAGTGTCCATCACCTTACTGACAGCTAAGCACACCCCTGCCTTCAACTGGATGGCTGGAGTGTCCATCACCATACTGACAGCTCAGCACACCCCTCTGTCCTATTGGATGGCTGAACTGTCCATCACCACACTGACAGCTCAGCACACCCCTGCCTCAAACTGGATGGCTGAACTGTCCATCACCATACTGACAGCTCAGCACACCCCTGCCTCCTATTGGATGGCTGAACTGTCCATCACCATACTGACAGCTCAGCACACCCCTGCCTCCTATTGGATGGCTGAACTGTCCATCACCACACTGACAGCTCAGCACACCCCTGCCTCCAATTGGACGACTGAACTGTCAATCACCCCATCCAAACACACCTTGAGGAATCATGACACTCATAAAGTAGTAGAGGTTTCTGCATTCAAGAAGCTGCTTGCAGCTGATCTAGAGAGTAAAGTGTTAGCTCTAGAGTTCCAAATAAAGAGCTCATCCTCCCCCTCTTTATAACAAGACCTTACACATGCATGTTCTGAACTCTGTCTTTGCCTTTCTTAAAATGCAGATTGTGCACTTCATTTGTATCAGCAATGCTTTTATGCCCTCCATGATTAATACAACTATAACCTCGCACAATGCCTCAAATGAATTCCCTGCTCCTCATACCTCAAATCGGCTACGCACTGCCATAGGGTTTACTGCTGATAAGGCCGTAATTTAGGTTGATGCAATCTAGTCATGCATCCCTCTTAAACTGTCTGCAGTCCAAATTATGAGTCACTCGTGGTAGCATGCATAACCACCTTTCACACACACCAGAGACGTGCTCAGATATGAATAGAAAGTAAGACTGATTTATTTCCGGAAGTTGTACAAATATATATAACCTTATTGGCTAGGTGCCAAGAATACGTAACACGTCTCCTATTGGATAAAGTAGAACAGCTTATTCTGTGATATACAATTTACTGTAATGTGCTTGGTTCCTCATTTATATTAAGCAATGTCAGCATGATTCACTTGTCACAAGAATAGCCCAGACTGTCTGTCTGAGTCTTATGCCAAGAGATATGTGGGGTACAGTTCAAACACCATCTTAAATCCTGTTCTTTATGGATATCTCCATATAATTCTTATATACTTATATACTCATAATCGCATCCCTAACAGTCCCCCCTTTGGAGATAGCCAAAAAGTCTTTCCTTGCTTTTCCAGGTCTATTGATCTGTCCTAATGCTGATGGTTACCTCACTCACATACGAGATAACCCATCCCTTGTGGATGAATCTCCCCACCCAACAGACTATGCATAGGAAGCCAGATCCTGACCGTGTTCTCTAGACTGTCCTCATGGCTATATTCCGCTGGCACACGTTATTCAGGAAGGGGGAACGTGGCAATAGTCCTTTAATGGGCTAATATTTATCAGGGTTGGGTTCACTCAGAGTCTCATGCTCCTCAGTCCTCAGGCGCTGATGGTGGGACATCATCAAAGGTGGGATGCACAGTCGTCTTCTGGTCCACATGCTTAGATATCATCGTCCTGGCACAAAGTATCGGGTAGAAGAGGGAAGACAGCCATCTCCTGGTCTCAGGCAGGTCCGACATCTCTTTGTAGTGGAATGCATGGATCTTCGTCCGAAAGAAAAAGAGTGAGAGAAGAGAGAGAGAAAGAGAGAGAGAAAGATTGAGAAGAGAGGGAGAGAGAGAGGAAAAGAGAAAAGAGAGAGGAAAAGAGTTAGGAAAAGAGGAGAGAGAAAAAGAAAAGAGAGAGAAATCTAGATCTGGTTGGATCTGGAGGAGAAAACTCAAAAACGTGTATAAGGGGCACTTTGCACACTGCGACATCGCAGGTGCGATGTCGGTGGGGTCAAATTGAAAATGACGCACTTCCGGCATCGCATGCGACATCGCAGTGTGTAAAGGCTGGATGATACGATTAACGAGCGCAAAAGCGTCGTAATCGTATCATCGGTGCAGCGTCGGCGTAATCCATGATTACGCTGACGCGACGGTCCGATGTTGTTCCTCGCTCCTGCGGCATCACACATCGCTGTGTGTGAAGTCGCAGGAGCGAGGAACGTCTCCTACCGGCCTCACTGCGGCTTCCGTAGGATATGTGGAAGGAAGGAGGTGGGCAGGATGTTTACATCCTGCTCATCTCCGCCCCTCCGCTCTGATTGGCTGCCTGCCGTGTGACGTCGCAGTGACGCCGCACGACCCGCCCCCTTAACAAGGAGGCGGGTCGCCGGCCACAGGGACGTTACACGGCAGGTGAGTGTGTGTGTGAAGCTGGCGTAGCGATAACTTTTGCTACGCCAGCTATCACCACATATCGCTGCTGCGACGGGGGCGGGCACTATCGCATTCGGCATCGCAGCATCGGCCTGCGATGTCGCAGTGTGCAAAGCCCGCCTTAGGCACATGTTTAAACAAACAACAAGCTTAGTTGAAGTATCTGGGGGTACTTCTAAACAGGATTTCATAGGGTCTCAACCTAGTGGTCCCTGCTGGGGTGTGTCTGACACTGAACAATGCAAGCGAAGACTCTCATGCCCTTGCCTTCTACACTGCCCCATCCTCCCAACCTTCCCTCTATTCTGTGGCTGGTATGGGGTGTGTAGAGTCAGTTCTGTGTCTAAGGCCTGCCATATCTCTTTGGCTGGCAGTGAAAGCAGGTCACTAGCCACTTTCTATGGTCTCCGGGAGCCCACAGCTGCACCCTATCTCAGTCCTCTTCTTCTTCTGGGACTTGCTCTTGTAGGGTCAGGACAACGTTTTCTCAAGACTTTCCATCCTTCCTTTCTTCTTCACATCTGGGTCATTCGAAAAGCACAGATTGACTGACTGTTTCTCTCGTAAATGGTCTTGGGGCTTCTTTGGATGTTCTGTCAGTGAGGGCACTTCTTACTGCTTCCCTTGACTCCTCCAATGTAGGCCTCAACCCTGCTCACCGCGACTCTGTCTGGCAATAGCAAAGCTTCCATCCGTTCTTCTATGGCCTCATGGCGGCGTACAGTTCCATTGGCAGTGATCAAGTCTCTTGTCCTCCACAGAGTAGATGCTGGCTGCCATCTTGCAGGCTTCAGCGAGAGCACATACATCTGCTTCTTCACAGACAGGCATTTGGGTAGCGACTGCTCTATCAGCACAGCGTCTTCTGCCACCAGCACCATACCCATGTGGAACCGTCTTCTTGATGCACATCTTGATCCATCCGCAAAGGGGTTAAGTCAGGGTCCAAAGGTGTATCCGTCACTGTATCGAATCCAGAGTTTCAGCTATGCCAGAGTCGACTACCTCTTCCACCAAGGTGTCAGAGGTGGGACACTCCCCCCTTGGAAGAGGGAGAAGTTCAGCAGGATTAAGGACCGCACACCGGGAGATGGTGACTTTGTCAGGGAGCAGTGATGTCATACGGGCACTGATCTTCAACTGGTGCTTTCGGTAGGTGTTCAATCTGGCTGAGTAGTAGTGTTCAAAGGGCTGCTGTCTTACTCCATGGCAAACAGGTAGAATGACTTCTGGGCTGGAGATGATGTGATGATACTCTTCAGGTGACTGTGACTGTAGCACATCTGTATGTGGGGTGATCTTGTAAGCTGCTAGATTCATCTCCATACGTCTTGCCATTTGAAGGAGGGTGTCCTGGTCTTTACCAGCTGTAGTTTACATGTGGGCTCTCAGAGACCTGATACAAAGGACTATACCCAGGTTTGTAAGAAAGAGCAATGGGTGTAACTTTGGGGTCAGGAGAACACTGAAATTCTAAAAACTAAGATCCCCTAAAACCCCGGGGAAAGAGAAAAGAGCACAAGAGGGTTTGGAAACTACCAAGCAGCACCCCCTGACTACATATACACAACTAGGAAAAAGCAGTGGAGCGTATCTACTCTACCTCTCCTGTGCTGACCCTGTAACTGGGGGCCCTGCACTCTCCCTCATCCCGACGGTAGACCTGATGGTGGTCAGGGCCGAGCCTCCAGCGTATCCCTATCTCCTGTCAGACCCTGCAATAATATCCCCATACCATACCCCACCCAGGGCAGAGTGACAGAAAGAAATCTACATTCAAAACAGAAAATAATGGGGTGGGCTTACGTGGACACAGTGCTCCACAGACAGGTAAAATACACATAGTGTATTCAGTGTCATCTAACCTCCCCCCATTTTGGGAGAATTCTCCATTTCAACATACATACATTCACAGGACACTGAAATAGAAACTAACACTTCCCTTTTTTTTTTTTCCTTTCCTTTTCAACCCTACGGTGTTATACACCAAAAACTGCGTGCATTATACATAAAACATCTTTCAGTGTCACTTGGGTGATAGGGTACACGCACCCTCACTGCAAACCTGGCTCCATTACTGGCCAGAAAGAATCCCCAGCTTTAATGTGGGTGAAAACATCTTTCAGTTGCCCACGTTGGGCGCCAAATGATAAGGCCGTAATTTAGGTTGATGCAATCTAGTCATGCATCCCTCTTAAACTGTCTGCAGTCCAAATTATGAGTCACTCGTGGTAGCATGCATAACCACCTTTCAGACACACCAGAGACGTGCTCAGATATGAATAGAAAGTAAGACTGATTTATTTCCGGAAGTTGTACAAATATATATAACCTTATTGGCTAGGTGCCAAGAATACGTAACACGTCTCCTATTGGATAAAGTAGAACAGCTTATTCTGTGATATACAATTTACTGTAATGTGCTTGGTTCCTCATTTATATTAAGCAATGTCAGCATGATTCACTTGTCACAAGAATAGCCCAGACTGTCTGTCTGAGTCTTATGCCAAGAGATATGTGGGGTACAGTTCAAACACCATCTTAAATCCTGTTCTTTATGGATATCTCCATATAATTCTTATATACTTATATACTCATAATCGCATCCCTAACACTGCTAACCCGCAAAAGATCACCAATTTTATTTTAACAACTAGAATAACAATACAGCGACTCCTTCTTACACAACACACAAAAAATAGAGGCATTCTTTGACTCTTTTCCTTTCCCAGCCCTTAACTCCAGTTTGATTACATTCTTAAATTAAACCATCACCCCCTCTGAGATAGAAAGAGCCATCCAACGACTAAAATTTGATAAAAAAAACAGGCCCAGATGGCTTTTCAGCTCTCTACTATAGGAATTGTGCCTCTTTTCTTGTCCCCCATATAATAAATTATTTTAATTCTCTTAAAGATGGACAAAAATATAGGAGCATCCTTTCTTATGGCAGAGATATCCACGATACCCAACTCAAATTGGTACCACTTATTATGGTCCAATTACTGAGCAATATCTCTGAACAGTATAGATCTCAAACTTTTAGATAAGATCTTTGCTCCAAGTCTAAATACTAGGCTGGGTTCTACTATACCCAAAGACCAAGTAGGGTTTGTCCCTCACAGACAAGCGTCTGATAACATACGAAGGGTTTACCATCTCCTGCATCACTGCAAGCAAAGCAACCATACAGGCATGCAACTTTCATCAGATATCAGTGTGTCGCCCAGGGTTATGGGGTACTTGATCCCGGGTGCTTTATAACTGGGACATGTCACTTTTGTGGCCGTTGCTCGGTCCCGTGCCCTGGGAGCTTTTTAATGGGGAGTATTTACAGGGGACATAAAAGTCATCATTAGTGTGACGCCACCTGCGGGTTGTGGTTAAGATGATGGAACCGCCGCTGCTGAGTTGGTTACCCCTAGGGCTGGTGGTAACGGCAGCTGTGGTGGTAGGCCCTCCGCAGGTAGGGCTGAGCCCAGAGGGATGTATGGTGAGACTTTCGCTGAAGAAGGGAGGCCACACCGGGGGTTGCAGTTTAATAGTTCTTTACTCACAGTTAGGCCCTTGGACGGCTGGTTCAGGTCCCTGTATTTCCAGTGCCAGTTTGATGACTCAGTTGCTCTGTCCCCAGCACCCTCAGTGTGGTTGGGTCCTCGTAGCTTGGAGCTGATTTGGGGCCCGACTGTCCTTTTTAGCAGTCTCCTCCGTATGGTGGACAGTGTTGACCCTGTAGGTCCGGGCCATGTCCCGAACCCTGATCCTTGCTTTATTGCTGGTGCCCCCGGATCTGTGGGTCACTGAGGTCCGTGAAGGTCCCCTCACTGGGCAGGTAATTGCCAGGCCACGTGAAGCTGATAACTGACCTAGGACCCTGTGCTCTGTTGGTGCTCTGGTCCCAGTGGTACTCAGGTGTACCTACCCTGGCAACCACTCTCTTGTGCCCCCGAGTCACCATTTCATGACCCAGCTCTAGGCACGTATTTCCACTTCCCTCTCTACTAATTGACTCTTTTCTGTCCGCTCCCACCAGGCTGTCTAATCCTCTCGACTGGCTCTGCCCTCTAGGTGGCCATCCCTCTGGTATGTGACTATCCAATTACCCCTGGTGTGGAGCGGGAACTGGGATTTTGGTGTGTGCAGGTGTTACTGGCACTGGTGTTCCAGGTCACTGGGGGCAGGCCCTGCATCCTGATGAGGAGGTGTGGCGCCCTGGACAAGCCAGGTCGTCACAGGTACTGCAACAACACACCACGGTTAGGCACATCAGTCACACCTAAATCCTTGTTGCCTCCCTCCAGGGGCTGATGTCCGCACCAGGTGGGAGGAGCCAGGCAGTTGTCCCCACCCACTGAGGAGTTCACGGTCCTGGAGGAGGGAAAAGGAAGGAGTGCTGTTAGGGAGAGTGAAGGAGTAAGTGGCAAGTGAGGAGCAGTCTGACCGTGTCCGGGTACGTGGCCCGGGCACATACAGCAAGGTTGGCAGACTGTGGTGGCCGTTTGCAGGAGGGGCCGATCGACGCGGAACCGTAGGACCGGGGTCGGGCGGTGGCCGCCAGTACCGAACCGGGGAGCGAAGAGAAGCCAGCACCATTCGGCAGCTCCTACGGACTCCGACCAGGCTTGGAGTCGCCGTTAAACCGGTCAAATCCGTTAGCGATGGGAACCTCAGGGGTTTCCCAGCAGCAAAGACCCGATTGAAGGCAACCGTCTAAACCGTGAAGGGAAATACAGTCACCGCCAAGGCTACAATTCCCAGGGCCAGAGCCTGCGGGCAAAAGGAGCTCCTCCGGCGCCTATCCGAGCTGGGGAGCGGGTTACCGGAGGGAAGCCATCGGGGCCGATAACACACTACAGGTGTAGGGAAAGGCAGCCTCCGCCAACCTACTGGGAGTGACTACTGCAGCCGGCTGCGGGACCCGTCCATCCAGCGGTTTGTTTTACCAGAGACTCCGTATACGTTATTGGCTGAGTGAGTACCACTGTGCCGCCTGGCACCGTGCTGCCCCCGCGACCCTGCACCTCACCAACCCCTGCCATCCACATTTCCAGTCACCTCACCGGGCCCCGGGACCACCAAAACCCCCATACCCACGGAAGGGAGAGAAACATCTCGGCTGCTCCCTGTCATCGCTCCCGGGATCCCCGTCCAGAGCAGCGGTGGTGTCCCAACCTCACCACAAACCGTGGGTGGCGTCACGGACCGACTTCTCAAACCCCAAAAACTAACCCCTTTCACTCACGGGCGAGGAGCGCTGCTCGAGTCCCCGGATCCGGCCTACCGCTCGAGCAGCAAGCAGCAGCAGCGCCGGACCCGAGCATGGTGAGCGCAGCGGCCCCCTCCCCGCCCGCGACAGATGCAGTACATAGTAGTGCCCTGAGTGGTTCAGGCGTGCTACATCAGAAAAGCCTTTTTTTCCATGTTGTGGCCTTATTTGCTTGTGGTTGTGCAAAGATGGAAATTCTCTGACCAGCTCTTTGTCTGGATGCTCTGTATAGCTGCCCCTCAGCTTATGTTCGCTATAGTGGTGAACTCTTTTTCCTATTAAAATATATACTCGTTGGGGATACCCCTTCTCACTATTATTACTCCTTGCAATTGAGTCACTCTCAATTCATCTTCGCTTCAACACAGACATTAACCCCTTCTCCTCCGGGCGATTTTCCGTTTTTCATTTTATCCTTCCCTTCTTCCAAGAGAGTACTTTTGAAAGACACCATTCATTCTACCCCATATTGTGCTAGGAAATGGGAAAAAAATTCCAAGTGCGGGGTCAATTGCATATAAAGTGCAATTGCACGATTTTTTTTATTTTTTTATTACCGTGCTCACTATATGGTAAAACTGACCTGGTATTCTCATTCTCCAGGTGACTATGAGTTTGTAGATACCAAACATGTATAGTTTTACCTTTATCTACGTTGTGAAAAAAAATCGAACGTTTGAAAAAAAAAAAAGAATTGCGCTTTTGTAGCCCGTAGCGCTCTCATATTTTAGGATCTGGGACTCAGTGATGGCTTATTTTTTGCATCTTGAGATGGAATTTTTATTATACCATTTTTTCATAGATGCAATGTTTTAATCGTCTGTTATTGTATTTTAATGCAATGTTGCTGCAACCAAAAAAACGTAATTTTGGTGTTTGAATTTTTTTCACGCTACGCCGTTTAATGATTAATTGATTTTATATTTTTATAGATCGGGCATTTCTGAACATGGCGATACTAAATATGTGTATTTTTTAAAATTATTATTGTTTTATTTTCAATGGGGCAAAAGGGGGGGGTGATTTGAACTTGTAGGGTTTTTTATCATAATTTTTAAAACTTTTTTTTAAAATACAGTATTTTATTCATTTTACTAGTCCACCTAGGGGACTTGAATCCTGCAGTGTCCGATTGCTTCTCCTGATCAGAGCGATGCTCTATTTAATGAAAATTTAACTCTAAAAAAATTATAAAAAAAAAAAAACTACACAAGTCACAGAGCTCTGTGATTGGCTGCAGTAGTTATGTGAGTCATCAATGTGCAGTTACTGCTGAAGGCAAAACCCAGAGACTGGAGAAGCGGCAGAATCTGCACTAGACCTAGGGTGTGAGAGTACTATCTGATGATGTCATTATCCATTATAGGAACATTTCGGGGTCCACTTTTCTAAAAGTGGAAAATCCCCTTTAAGTTCACAGTTATTAGTCATCATGCTATTTACTAGTGGGAATAATTACACATTACTATATTAAAATGCTAGATAGCGTGTTGTGCATACAAACCACAGAACGTGAGCATCACATTACCCCAGGCCAGCATATCAGTATAGAGTTACCTAGCATTGCATAACTTCAGGAAACTACTGATACTTAATAAATAATGAATAAAGTCAAGTGTCACAAAAGCGATATTTATCCTTCAGCATTTTTTTTTATTATATATATACACACAGTGCTCAGTATAAATGAGTACACCCCCCAAAAAAGTGAGATTTTAATCAATAATTCACTGAATACAAGAACAATTTACAAAAGTTTGGCAAGACTGTTTCATTAAACATTTTTTTAACCTATAAAATGAAAGTAAGGTTAATAATATAGCTTTCATTACAACATCTTCATTTTCTGTTTTCAAATTAATTGATGTAAAAATAAATACACTCCACATCAAAAACAACTACCTCTAGTATGGCATCCATAATTATTAAGGACAGCACCAAATCTGCTACACATGGAATGAACAAGTTGGCGGCATCAAGGGGGCTTTACACGCAACGACATCGCTAACGAGATGTTGTTGGGGTCACGGAATTCGTGACGCACATCCGGCCTCAAAATTACTCACCAAATCGTTGATCATTGACGCGTTGTTCTAATCTCAAATATCGTTGCTGTCGCAGGACGCAGGTTGTTCGTCATTCCTGCGGCAGCACACAACGCTATGTGTGACACCGCAGGAATGAGGAACAACATTGTACCTGCGGCCGCCAGCAATGAGGGAGGAAGGAGGTGGGCAGGATGTTCTGGCCGCTCTTCGCCGCCCCTCCGCTTCTATTGGGCGGCCGCTTAGTGACGCCGCTGTGACGCCGAACTAACCTCCCCATTAGAAAGGAGGCGATTCGCCGGCCTCAGCGACGTCACTAGGTAGGTAAGTATGTGTGACGGGGACTAACGATGTTGTGCGCCACAGGTAGCGATTTGCCCGTGACGCACAACCGACGGGGACGGGTGCTTTCACCAGCGACATCGCTAGCGATGTCGCTGTGTGTAAAATGGCCTTAAGACAACATCGATTTTTTTTCCATTCTTCAAAAACAACCTCTTTTATTGCCTGAATGGAGAGTGGTGCTCAGCTTGCTGCTTCTGAATTCCCCATACTTGTTTTGGTTGGTTTCAGATCAGGAGACATACTTTGGTCACTAAATCACTTTTTCCCTGTTCTTTAGAAATGTAACAGATGTGTTTTGGGTCATTGTTATGTTGGAAAAGTACACGTCTACCAAAGGCGCGGAGTGATGGTGGCATCTTCTCTTTCAATATAGTGCAGTACATTTGTGAATTCATCATACCATCAATAAAATGTAGCTCCTCAACACTAAAGGCTGCTTTACACCAGACAATCTATCGTGCGATAGATCGTCGGGGTCACGGTTTTTGTGACGCACATCCGGCATCGCTGGCGATGCCGGCCTGTGTGACACCTCCTAGCGACGCAGTATCGCTCACAAATCGTGAGTCGTGTACTGGCCGCTAGGTTCCATAATATTGTTTAATTTAGTTGTTCATCATTTCCGTGGTAGCACGCGCCGCTCCGTGTGACACCCTGGGAACGATGAACAGCAGCTCACCTGCGTCACGCGGCCGCCGCCGGCTATGTGAAGGAAGGAGGTGGGCGGGATGTTTATGTACCGCTCATCTCCGCCCCTCCGCTTCCATTGGCCGGCGGCTGAATGTCCCTCCCACTCCAGGAAGTAGACGTTCGCCGCCCACAGCGTGGTCGCACGAAAGGTAAGTACGTGTGACGGGGGCTACCGACTTTGTGCGACACGGGCAGCGATTTGCCCGTGACGCATAAAGGACGGGGGCGGGTACGATCGATTGTGAAATTGCACAATCAGTCGTACCGTGTAAAGCAGCCTTAACACTACTCATACAGCCCCACTGCTACCTTTCATGTTTCATTGTAGGCACCATTAATTTTTCTAAATACGGGAAGCACAAAATGACCTTATTCTCAGATATATAAACAATTTTTCATAGAACAAGCTGTAAGTTCAGACAAGTGTGTGAAAAATTATTCAATTTTCATCCACTATTTTCATTTATATTGTCATGTGTATTCCATCCATGTGTCATTTGTCAAATTTTGACATCTGTATTTATCTCAACAGTTTAAAATGTACATGATAAGATACAATTTCCTAGGTTCCTAATGGCAATGAATCTATTGAATAAAGCTATCTGAAATATAACAGTGCATACTGCAAATATTTTTCTCACTGACATTAGATCTGTGGGAATCAACTGCCATCTGAACAGCATTATTGAAGTACATTGGTCAGTGTGCGGTCGATATGTTAGCCAACTTTAAAATAGACAGCCCATGTCTGTACAATGCTCTCATCTGTATGAGGCATAAGAATGCCTTTCAAAAAAGTAATAATTGTAAAATGTAACAATTGCTAAATGAGCTGTCACAACTGGTCACTTAATGAGGATGTCCACTACTTAGACAACCACTGCTCATTCCCCATATTTGCCCCTGTAAAAATAAATAAATGCCAGGCGTCTCTCTCCCCACCTTTGGACATTTCAGTAAGATATGGGCGCTGCACTGACTTCCTGCTCAAATGTCTGAAGATGGGGTGAAGGAAGCCGGCACTGATTGGACTCGCATGTCATAACAATGGCACGTAGGCCCCAAGAACGTGACTTTAGACATTGCTGGAACCGTTGCCGGACCGTAGCTGAGTATAGGGTTATTTATTTTATGGGGATGAACATGGGGAATGAGTAGGGGTTGTCCAAGTAGAAGACAACCCCTATAATCAATTAATTAGCTTAATCAATTGAGAAACAAAATAAAAACAGCATATATTCACCTCCCTCGGTGCCAGTATTCTAGTGATGTCTGCGTCTTGTTCCCTGAGAATGAGATGAGATTGTTCGGTCACATGCATGCTGCAGCCAATGGACAGTCACTTTGTGGCTACAGACCTTACTATTTAGTCAGAGAGGAGGTCCGCCCTGACGGGATATTGATATGGCAAACAGCAGCCTCTCATTGACCACACCAGGCACGTGATCCCACACTGTTATGTCACCCTTTGAGAATAGCGGCGACAACATTGCTGCAATGCTCCCACTGTGGAGGGAGAGTATACAATGTTTTTTATTTTAATTAGGGTCCTCAAATGACTAAGCACTGGGTGTCAACTAGTGACAATCCCTTCAACATTTCCAATCAAAATACCATGTGTTTAAAATACTTTTTCAAGATGCGTGTATCTTGTGATCAAGAAACTTTTTATGTGTTTTTCTGGTTTCAGTAATTGAATGGTTTGGAGTATTTTTTGTACATGTATTTCCAAAAATGCACATTCAATAAACAAATCTTTATAAATATGTGTGGTTTTCTCAATATAGTTTTTGAAACATTCTGAAAAATAACTGGGTCAAGATGAGCTTGTCAAAAAAATCAGCCAATTGTCATCCAGAAAAAAAGAAGATTGTTATCCACATTGCCATCCGTGTGCCATCCGTGTGTCTTCTGTATATCTGCTTTTTCCATCCATATGACATCAGTATGACATCCATTTTTATACATCAGCAGTTTTAAAAAATTACAAGACCAAATACAGTTTGTTATGTTACGAATGTCAAAGTATCTGTAAATATCGGATGCCATACAGATGATCCGAACCTCATTGGTATCATTTTTGTCGCACACCTATAGACTTGTGTAGGGACGTTTTATCTTCAGCACATGGGAAAAAATCTGTCATCTGAACCATCATATTCAATAACATCAGTTCATTTGGTCTCCGATTATAACACGAGCTGCGCACATACTTATAATACTCTCATCTAAACGAGACCGGACCCGTCCGCACCATGTGAACTCATGTTCAATTATCTCCCAAATAATTGGACTGGCTGTATATTACTCCGACAGGCACAAGTGAAGGAAATATTTAGTACACCTGTCATACTCATGAATTATTTAGCTTGGGTTAACACAGCAAGTAAAAAACTAACTACATTTTTTTTCTTTACAAAAACATCCCTTTAATCACATTTCTTTATCGATGAACATATTTTTTTTATAAGACATATTTTTTACATGCTTTTTGGCCACCAAATAACCCCAACTTGTCCGCGCCATGTGAACCAGTCTTGTGGCATAACCTTGTAATCTACCATTACTCCTCATTGCCTTGCTCCAGGTGATGTTCCTCAATAATTTTTGGTCACATTTATGACATTCTAGTGAACATGACAAAATCTTCTCAGTAAAAACTGACAAATTTCAATATTTGTGAAAACATCAGATGTGATAAAACCAGTCCTATTGCTAGAAATTCTGCCAGTGAAAGAAAACTTTTCTGTAGATTGTTGTCACAATGAATAAGATAACTTGAAAAATACAGGCAGGCACTCCCAATACTGCGGTGCACGTATCGCTGGATGGTCTCCACAACTTAAATAAATAATAGGGATCGACACTCGTAGCTTTTTCCTTCAATTCTTCTTTTCTTTAGATCACAGTGCATAAAACACCAAATAGTGTGACGCGTTTCGGTCAAAGGGATAACATGACCTTTCTCAAACACAGCTGAGTTTGAAAAAGGTCATGTTATCCCTTTCACCGAAACGCGTCACACTATTTGGTAGATTTATGCACTATGATCTAAATAAAGAAAAGAAGAATTGAAGGAAAAATCTACGAGTGCCGAATGAATGAGATAAAAGACGGCATTCCTGATTCTTAATTTACAAACATTATTGATCGTGGTTTATGGCAATGAAAAATTTTGCGTAAATCGAGGTTGCCATGAGTCTTTCATCTTAACCTATGGAAGAAAAAGTCTTAAGTGACCATTTGTCAATCACAAAGTTTTCTCAAGCCACTGACTATTTCACTTACTATCCATTGTGTAGCCCAAACTAAAACCAAAAAAAATAAAGCCTATAATTTCAGGAGATGCCACAACTGGGCAAGTACCATCCACACAAAAATATAAGCCTAAACCCAGACACAGATATAAATGCATTTTCCTGAATAGCCGTATTGATGCAATTTACAGATTTATGGAGGATTATGCATGTATATACCATAGCTATGCATCATCCAGGGAAAAATCACATGGTACCACTAATCCCCACAGCTGTGGTCCTTGATATCAACATTTGGGTGCTACATTATATTAATATATTGTCCTTATCATAGTATAATGTAGACATTCTCCAATAGTTACAAATAAGAAAAAATTAAATATACACAATATGTACTTACAAGAAAATGTAGTGGGTCTCCCACCAAGTCCGCACTGCTTTACTCGTTGCCCATAGAACAGGCCATACTGGATCTCCCCAATAAACTTCTGCAGCTCGTCCCCTGTAGCATTGACTAGCAGGGCTCCAGTCTTACACAATACTGTTCCCTTTACCCATAGCTGAATTCCTAGTGCAGCGGCGATTGCCAGGGCACAGGCAAAGCTCAGTGTACCAGCCACACAAAAGAGAACTTTCTTCTGCAATTTAGGCATGATTGCACCCAAAGTCTACAGTTATCCTAAATACAATTAGCACTTCAGTGCAAAGAGGAATTTACCCAAGATACAAAGCCATAGGTCAAGGAAAGCGGAATATTCTCAGTAGGATCTATCTGTGGACATCTGAGCAGGCATAGAGAACAAAGTGCTATTCCTTATTTCTTCCCTTTGACTTGATGACTCGGGCAGCAGATGGAAGCTTTGTGTAACCCGATAGATGCTTCCACTCTAAGGATATGCATTCTGCCTGATTGGTGGAGATGAAATTCCAGAAACGGGCAACATTCCCATTTTCATGTCTATTGGAAAATGGACAAATCATCCAGTTGTGTCCCAGGTGATCTGTAAATCTTCATAGAAATGATCCCGTACACACTCATCTCAGGTTTACAATATTTGCAGCCTCAAGCTTGTCCACATTGTGTAGTGTCTTCATCAACACTGCACAATATGTCATGGCTTAATTATCTTGTTTCACATCGACATCAATAACCTTTTTGTTCCACAGCTGCTTACATTTCTATTTACTTCTAAAATGAAAACTGCATTGAAGAATCCTGTTTATATCCCATGTGAACAAAGAGAATATCAAGTCATTATGGAAACTAAAGTATATAGTTAGCTGAGTTCTGCAAATTATAATAAATGATGTAAATGCACCAGATAATCAAAAAGGGGTATCGTATAGCTCAAGGGTCTAAAACCCAGCTAGGTATAAAAGCCACACATAGAAAAACAATAATTTGGGGGACCACATACAAAGTGACTTTATTGCTTTTCTATACACCTTTGGATCACTGTTTTTGAACATCTGTTTTTTGTTTATTATACCAACAGCTACGAACTACGGGCTGACAGGACTACGCCCGACACTTTTCCCTGCACCCACATGGAGCCCCGACTCCCTGGTGAGTGCTGCACCCTCGGGAGCCCACACCGGCAACCCAGCCGACACATACCCACCGCTCCCCTCCGCCCTCCGCACACATTACCCCACTCAGCTCCACCCCCCCTGCACTCCGCCCTCCGCATGTATACACTGAACACACAAACACACACACAGACACACACACACACCTGGATAGTCACCTGTCCCCAGCCATGCAGTCCCCGGCACTGACATCCTCAGCGCCATGGCCCCGCTTGGTTACACCACCCTCGCACTCCACCCCCCACACACATTACCCCACTTGGCTCCGCACCCCCAAACTCCGCCCTCCGCATGTGTATACTGAACACACACACACACGAATAGTCACCTGTCCCCAGCCATGCACTCCCCAGCACTGACGTCCTCAGCGCCATTGCCCCGCTCGGCTCCACCCTCACCCACACTCCACCCCCCGCACGCATTACCCCACTCAGCTCCGCCTCCCCCACTCCGCTCTCCGCATGTATACACTGAACACACACACACACCTGGATAGTCACCTGTCCCCAGCCATGCAGTCACCGGCACTAACGTCCTCAGCGCCATGGCCCCGCTCGGCTCCACCCCCCACGCACTTCGCCCCCGCACACATTTCCTCAACAAGATTGGGGCACATGTCAGGATGGTGGCTGCACCATGATGGGTCACATACCCACATTGGGCCACATCACAGCATCAGCATATTTTTACTTAACTTTACACTGTTCATGGCCTTCATTCATTAAAAGCCATGGACATCATTAAACATTAGACTCATCTATTAAAACTGTTCCTTCTGTTGTTTGTCATTTTAAAACCAATAACCAATTATAAGAATACTAAATTAAACCTAACCCATCCAGTCCATTCATTACCTTATTATTCAATCTGCTAACCTACATACACATTCTAGACTACCCGATACGTTAGAATCGGGCCACGTTCTAGTATATATATATATATATATATATATATATATATGTATATACATACATACATACATACACTCATATTTTTGCTGGTAAAAAAAATCATGCCTTAGTTTAATTTTTTTTTACATTCTATCATTTTATCCCCTTTTTGTAAGTAATACAGTTTTACAAGTAGCACCGTTTAGTAATTTTGGTCAACATCTTGCAGTAATGTTCCCATTCCGGTTTTCATTTTTTAGTAATGTCCCCCATTCTGTTCCCCTTCTTGTTCCAATGTGCACCATCCTGCTCCCCAGTCTGTAGTATTATGCCCATCCTTGTCCCCTTGTAGTAATGTGCTCATCCTTATTTCCATCCATAATAATGTGCTCATCCTTATTTCCATCCTGTAGTAATGTTCCCATCCTTGTCCCTGGCCTGTAGTAATGTGCCCCATCCATGTCAACATCCTTTAGTAATGTCTTAATCCTGGTCCTCATCCTTTAGTAATGTGCCCCATCCTGGTCCTTATCCTCTAGTAATATGCCCATCCTGGTCCTCATCATGTAGTAATGTGCCCATCCTTGCACTCTTCCTGTAGTAATGTGCCCCATCCTTGTCCCCATCTTGTAGTATTGTGCTCATTCTTGTCCCCATCTTGTAGTAATGTGCACATCTTTGTCCCCATCCTGTAGTAACACGGAGAAAAAGCTGTGGAAAAACAAGCGCATAGGGTCTTACCCCAATATGTGAGGGGTGGGGGTGGGGGAGTGAAACTACTCACCAGATGTAGTTGTGAGAAGCCACAACTACTGTAATCGCATGTATCACACAATCCAAGGCTGCAGCCACCAAAACGGTAGATAACAGAGAGCACAAGAGAGTGGTGTTTTAATGCCGCGCCAATGGATCACTTCAGATGATGTTCAGACCAGTGTTACTGGATGTTATCTGTTTCTTTGGTGGTCCTGATGAAGGGGGCAGATGCCCCAGAAACGCGTTGACCTGGAAAACAATAAAGTAACACTGGTCTGAACATCATCTGAAGTGATCCATTGGCGCGGCATTAAAACACCACTCTCTTGTGCTCTCTGTTACCCATCCTGTAGTAAGAAGACCATCCTGGTCCTCATGTTGTAGTAATGTGCTCATGCCAGTCCTCATCCAGTAGTAATGTGCCAATCCTGGTCCCATCCACTAGTAATGTGCCCATCCTGGTCCTCATCCTGTAGTAATGTGCCCATGTGGACTCGTTGAAGCGCAAGAGATCATCACAAAACGGCCATTGTCCCACATGCTCCATGCATCCCCCTCCCTCACTGCCGCAACCAGTAATTCGATGTGGAAAAAAATTCCCGTTACAGCAAGTCTTGGTGAGTGCCTTTCGTTCTTATGAATTCTGCAACTTTGGAAGTCTTTCTCTTTGAAATGAGCACCACGGACTGATTGTTTCACTACTGCCATATAGTGCGAGCTCTAGGAGTAGACAGCTAAGCGTTGAGCATGTCTATTGCAAGCTAATTGGAGTGAGCCAGATGAAGTGTTAGCTGCTTAGTTCCCAGTTTTTCCTTCTACATTGTTGCTATAATTGTATTTTCCTCTGTCTCTGTTGCTGGCCTGGAGATTTGTCCTTCCCTGTATCCCTGAGCAAGACTTCTGCAGATAAGTTTCAGTTTTTGCCTTGCTTCCTGGTTTACACCTTAGGGTGTTGTTTTTCCTTATTTTCCTTTGTATCTGTTTTCTTGCAGGTTACGTTTTGTTTCAATTGTGTTGTTAGCATGGGGGTTCCCCCTGTGCTAGCTCTCCTGCAAGAAAAGGGATTTTATCCCTGTCAAATTTGATTATTAGTATTTCTGTATTTTATGCTCTTTTGGTATTTTGTTCTCCCATTATTTACAGGAGTACCTGATATAGTGGGGATGAGGTCGTATGACCTCCAGGGCCATTTTTTACTATCAGGAGTTTGGTATTTTTCTACAGGGATTTTGTACTGATCACAATAAGTTCCTTTCCTTTGCATCTAGTTAGTTGGGCTTCGCCTTTGCTAAATCTATTTTTTCTGAGTATTATGTTTTCCTAGATCACCGTAATCTTTGTATGTGGGGGGCTATCTACTCCTTTGGGGGTTACTCTGAGGCAAGGTAGATTTCCTCATTTCTATCTGTGAGGCGTAGCTAGTTTCTCAGGCTGTGATGTGGCGTCTAGGTTTTTAGGAACACTCGACGGCTACTTCTAGTGTGGTCTGAAGTCAGGGGATTGCGGTCAGCACAGGTTCCAACTACTCCGGTTTTCTTGGTGTTTTTTCACCAATGGGAGTTTTTTGTATTCTTCCATGATTACCGGATCATAACAGTGTCCACCCTGGTCCTCATCCTGTAGTAATGAGACCATCCTTTCCCCATCTTGTAGTAATGTGCCCATCCTGGTTCTTATCCTGTAATAATGTGCCCATCTTTGTCCTCATCCTGTGGTAATGTGTCCATCCTGGTCCTCATCCTGTAGTAATGTGCCGATCCTTGACCCATCTTGTAGTAATGTGCCCATCCTTGTCCCCATCATGTAGTAATGAGCCCATCCTGGTCCTCATCCTTTAGTAAGGTGCCCATCTTTGTCCTTATTTTGTAGTAATGTGCCCATCCTTGTCCCAATCTTGTAGTAATGTGCCCATCCTGTGGTAATGTGCCCATCCTCTAGTAATGTGCCCCATCCTGTGGTAATGTGTACATCCTTGTTCCTTTTACTAATATGTCCATTCTTATCCCCTTGTAGTAATGTGCCCATGCATGTCCCCTTCTTGTAATGTGCCCAAGCAGGTCCTCTTCTTGTAGAAAAATCCCATCCATGTGTGGCCCCTTGAGGCTCCAGTCGCCACAGTGTATGAAACCTTATTTAGGGAGCGATATTCGCCTCGAGTAAGGAGGGGGTTAATCACCAGTGTTCCACATTCACACTTTACATATAGGTTAGGAGCCTTCTCACAGGGGGGATGGCTCAGGGTAGGCAGGGGGGTGGCCATCACGATGCATGGGATTTCCCCGGTCACTAAAGCCAACCACCTGGGGGGCGGGGTCCACTTGGGGCAGAAGTAGGAGCACACACAATCTTCAGACAGTCTACCCGGGACACCAGTTCTGGGACACGACACCATCACCACTTTCTTTTCATCTCTTCACGGGGCCTGTGGCTTGCAGCTGAGGGCCGGCCCAAGTTCCTCACTGCTGGAAGGGCAAATCTGAAAAAGGACTTTCTTCTTTCTAACACTGATGACTGCTTCTAACTTCGACGGGGCTCATCATAGTGAGTGACCAGTACTACCCGGGCGAGCGGCACAAAGAGTGAGTAAAGACACCTGGAACCGCAGCATTTGACCCGTACTCTTATTACCATTGCCGCTGCCCCGCGCCTCAGTGCCAAAGGCCTCCTTCACCATCATTACTTCCCTCATGATCCTTCCCGGGGCCCACTCCGCCTGTGGGGAGCGATACCATCTTCGGCTGCTATTACCATCCACCCCGGAGGACAGCAACAGCAGCGGCTAATCTCTGGCCGCGTACCACAGGTGGCGTCATGACAATCTTCCTACTACAACCCCCATCATCCTCCCTCCTTATTGGTGTACACCTCGGGGCACGAAGCCGGGCAGGCCACCGCGACATCCCAGACCACCACACCGGCCCGGTGATGAGTAAAACAAATATGAGACCCGTGCCTGACTAACCCCTGCCCCCTGGGTGCTACAGTGACCCTTATTGTGAGATGCTACACACACACACACACACACACACACCCTCAGCCCCTCTGACTTGTGAAGCCTCATCAGGAAACACAAACGCACACACACCAAAACTTTCTTCTCACCTGTCCTCTGTTCCCTCGGTGTCCACTTTCCTCTTTGCTTCATGCAGCCCACAGGCATGTGGACATGGTAACGATCGCAGCCACTGTCAGCACTTCGTTTTGCCGCCGCCGCGCAGAGTCAAGGTCTGTGGAGCAGCTGCCGGCCAATCAAAGGCAAGCAACTGAGATCATATGCATCAGTTTCTTGCCTCTGATTGGCTGGCAGCAGAATTGAGTTGTAAAGAGAGAGCTTGACTGTGCAGCACCAGCAAAATGTTCATCTACAATAAAGCTATAATGGCTGTGGCCCCTGCACCGGCCGCAATCGTTACAGAGTCAACAGACCTGTGGGGCGCAAGAAGCAGCCTGAGTGGCCACATGCAACCCGTGGGCCTCGTGTTTGAGACCTCTGCTCTACTGTATAGGATACACTTAGTATTTTGCCTATGAAAGTAGGGGTCTTCTCCTTATGCAAAAAGCAAGTTTGGGCCTCTCATGGCGGCTGGAGTACAGTTCACCTCACTTGCTGTTGAAGATATTATTCAGCCCAGTCCAGGTAATGCTTCGCTGATGGAGGGAACTTCATGGGTTGGCTCCCCGTGGCCACACATTAGTGGTATGGAGCTATTCACGATTTTGGCTCTACCATTCCCTATTACAGGGGGTAGGGCAGCCAGCGTTTGTGACGTAGAAGTCACATTACACTGATTCTGGCTGGAAACGCATAGAAAACTAGTATGCAGGCGAGCCCATATTCTGCCTTATCTCTCCTAGCTGTAGAAAGCTTATCTCCTATGTGGTGGTGATCATATGAAAAAAAAAGATATCTCCTTTAGCATGGACTAGGACAGAGCTTCTGAGAGCTTCCTCCTGCTCTCCTGACTAGACTGGACTGATCCAGTTAACTTGATGTATCAGCACTGAGGTGGGAGACTCCTCCCAGCAGTTTCCATGGCAGCTTGTTGCGAAGAGAATGAACACCTAACTTTCATATGCATACATTCACCAGTAGATGGCAGCAAAGTATATTCAACAATCCTTAGTGTACATAACACAATGCATTACATATTTCCTAAGGCCCCCTTCACATGTCAGTGATTCCGGTAGGTATGACGTCCGTTTTCATACATCCCAGAGACACGGACATATGCAGACCCATTAAAATCACTGGGTCTACGCACACATCAGTGTTTTCACAAGAACCATGTGTCCATATGGAGCACACACGAGTCTTTGTGTTCCGCACGGAGACAAATCTGTTTTTCTCCGGCAGCACGGATGTCACACGGACTACACACTGATATACTCTGTGTGACGTACTGGAGAAAACACTTGTCTTTGAAATAAAATTATTTTCTATACTCACCTGTCTCCAGCGCTACGGTCTTTGGCGCTGCTGTCACTTGCTTTCAGGCCCACTCATTATGCTCATGAATATTCACTACACCGTAGACCCGTAAACAGCAGCAGCATCGCCGGAGACCTAAGCATCAGGACTGCAGCACCAGCGACAGGTAAGTAAAAAGTTCCTGCTTTCTGTGTGCTATATGGATAGCACACGGATGGGCCCTACGCACCTTCAACACGGCCATACAAAACACAAACATTTTTCACGGATGTGTGAAAGGGGCTTTACTCACAGTGCCCAAAGTAATTCTGGCACACTGGAGCAGATTTACTGCCACACAACAACTGTTTAACTCATCAGAAGTAGAACACATACTAGGATACCACAGGAGTATTAATGCTAAGATAGATTGTCAAGGCTCTGTAGGGAGGTAAAGTGGATTGTGTAAGCCACAGGTCTCAAACATGTGGCTCGCGGGCTGCATGCGGCCCCTGAGGCTGCTTGTTGCGGCCCGCAGACACCTACACCCCGTGAAGATTGTGGCTAGGTACATACATGGGGCCGCCGCCGTCAGCACTTTCCTTCCGGCAAATATAATTTACGCACCACGCAGAGAAGCACACCTCTACATAGCTTTACTTATGGCAGCTGCCGCCTGCCAATCAGAGGCCAGCAGCTAATGTGGGTGTATCCTGATTGGCTAGCGCAGCTGCCATTAGTAAAGATGTGAGGAGAGCAGTGCCGCAAATCGTTCTCCAGTAGGAAAACATTGATGGCAGCGGCCCCGTGTACCAGACACAGCAATCGTCACATCCCTCATGGGGTCTAGGTGCCTGCGGGCTGCAAGACACCGATGGAACGGAGGAAAGGTGAGAAAAATCTTTTTTTTTGTATGTGAACAACGTCATAACGGGATACTACAAGGGACATTACCACAAGAGGGCAATATGGGCACATTACCACAGGGCACAATATGGGTACAATACTACAGGGGGACAATATGGGCACATTACCACAGGACACAATATGGTCATATTACTACAAGTGAGCAAGATGGGCACATTACTACAGGGCACAATATGGGCACATTACTACAAGGGGGCAATGTGGGCACATTACTACAAGGGGGCAATATGGGCACATTACCACAGTGCACAATGTGGGGACAATACTACAGGGGATAATATGGGCACATTACTACAAGAGGGTGATATGGACATATTACTACAAGGGGGAAATATGGGCACATTACTACAGGGTGGCAATATGGGCACATTACTGCAGGGCACAATATGGGCATATTTGTATACGGGTCAATATAGGTGCATTACTACAGAACACAATATGGGCACATTACTACAGGGCACAATTTGGGCACATTACTACAAGAGGACAATATGGACACATAGTACAAGGGGAGAATATGGGCACATTATCACAGGATGGGCACAATATGGGCGCATTACCACAGGATGGGGATATTAAAGATGAGGACCAGCATGGGAATATAACTACAAATTGTTAGACAAAATTATTATATATTGGTAATTGTCAAAATGATACTACTTACAAAAAAGGGATACAATGTAAAAAAAATCAAAATAAAGAATAATTTTTTTTCCCCATAAAAAGTAGTTTTAATATATAAACTGAAATAAAAATGTGCACAAAATGGGATCACTAAAAATGTCACTGGGTCCAGCAAATAATGCAGCCCCCCCCCAAATATTTTTTTTTTCTATGTGCGGCCCTTATACTCAGCTGAGTTTGAGACCCCTGGTGTAGGCAGGATGAGAGGTGATGAGGAGGCAGAGTAAACCAAGGCTTTTATTTCCATAGAAGCGTAGGGTTCCACCTGTTGGGGTCATAATATCGACATTAGCTTGTTTGGCTGTGATATCATTGGCTTAAGACTGTGTGTGCAAAAAAATTGAGGCCTTATATAATATTCAGTTATATGATGGTGCCGAAGGCTGTTTTTCTCATGACTGTGCTATAGATTACATGCAATTTGTGGTGATGAGCGTCAGCTTCTTGTTGAGTGCACTGTTCACATTATAAAGCTGGGGGCTTGTGGCCACAACACAGGTCCCATGACCAAAAATCACTGCAGGGGAAGCAGGTGACATTCTTACCACGAGGAAAATGCAACTGCGACAAGCAAGTAAAAAACAGTCCAACTTTTTTTTACTTGAGTGTTGCATTCCTGGTACCCTCGGGGTTGCAGTGTCTCCCCCATTTACTTGCATCTACTGTACACTGCGATACAGCAGCTGCACAAAGTAATCTATGTCACAATGACATGACTTGCCATGTAGCCTCAGCCAAATGTAAAATGCCCAATACAATCAACAAAAAACATGGCACATATTAAATTAATAAAAATAATCTACACTGACAAGAGGGCATGAAATGGTTAAGTTTTTGCAGCTCTTTCCACCATGTACAGTATGTGGTCTGTTGAATTGTAGGACTATACAGAGACACCCAGTATTACACAGGTTACACAAAAGTTGACATCATTATCGCTTGTGATATTTAACCCTGAGGATTCATAGAGAATACACTGAAACAAAAATGTTCTACAATGTCATCACTCCGAGGACAAGTAGAGACCACTGAACTGCCGGAGCTTTTGTCGCGGGCGGAGGGGACGCGCTCGCCACGCTCGGGTCTGGGGCTTCTGTTGCTGCTGCTCGGTGGCTCGAGCGGTGGGCCAGACCTGGGGACTCGAGCAGCGCTCCACACCCGTGAGTGAAAAGGGATGGTTTGTTTAGGGAGATGGTTTGTGATGCCACCCACGGGACGTGGTGATGATGGCACCACCGCTGCTGGTGACGGGGATCCCGGGAGAGATGGTAGGGAGCAGCTAGGATGTTGTCCCCTCCGTGGGTAGGGGTTGGTGATCCCGGGGCCCGATGGTGTAACGGGGAGACTGGATGGCTGAGGGTGCAGGGTTGCAGGGACAGCGCGGCGCGGTGCCGGATGGCACTGGTGTACTCACTCAGACAATCAATGACAAAGTCTCTGGTAAACCAAACGGCCGGATGGACGGGTCCCGCAGCCGGCTGCAGTGTTGTTGTGCCCTCCCCGGACAGCTGATGGTGGCTGTCTTTCCCTGCACCTGTTAGAATGTTCTGACTCCTGTGGTTGCCCACCGGTAGTCCGCTCCCCGGCGTATAGGTGCCGTAGGAGCCCGTTTTGCCCGCAGGCACTGGCCCTTGGATCTCTAGCCTATGGCAGTGGCTGTATATCCTCTCGGTGTGGACGGTTGCCTTCTGTCGGGTCTTGGTTGTTGGGAAACCCCTGGGGTTCCTGTCACACTCGGATTTGACTGTTGTCGGCGGCTCCAAGCCTGGTCGGGGTCCGATGGCCCTGCCTGTGTGCTTAACTTCACTCCGCTCCCCGGTTCAGTACCGGTGGGCCACCGCCCAACCCCGGTCCTACGGTTCCGCAGAGATCCGCTAACTCCTGCAGACGGCCACCACCGTCTGCCAACCTTGCTGTCAGTGCCTGGGCTCCTACCCAGGCACACGCAGACGTTTTACTCCTCTCACTTTCACCTCCAAAACTAATCTCTCTGTTTTTCCCGCCTCCAGGTCTGTGAACTTCTCGGTGGGTGGGGCCAACCGCCTGGCTCCGCCCCACCTGGTGTGGACATCAGACCCTGGAGGGAGGCAACAAAGGTTTTTGTCTGACTGTTGTAACTGTCTAGGGTGGGGGGGTGTATGTTGTTATGTCTGTGACTACCTGGCTAGTCCAGGGCGTCACACTTTCAGTGTGCCCTGATTAATGTTATAAAAGAATGCTTATTCTTTTATAACATTAATCAGGGCTCATTCAGACATCCGTGCACATCGGTCTGATCTCAATGTACAGACTGGCCAAGAAATATACTGTATGAAGTCAGGCTCAGGTTGGGAGAGCCGTGGTCAGTCCATGCTTGGACCAATTGGCATGTCTGAATGAGCAATTACTCTGACTAATTTTTACAGGTTTCTGGAAGCCGTCTCAATAAATTAGGATATCATCTAAAAGTTCATTTATTTCAGTAATTCAATACAAAAAGGGAAACACATACATTATATAGAGTCATTACACACAGAGTGATCTATTTGAAGTGTTTATTTCTGTTAATGTTGATGATTATGGCTTACAGCTAATGAAAACCCAAAAGTCATTACCTCAGAAAATCAGTATATTATATTAGAACAACTGAAAAAATGATTTTAAACTCAGAAATGTTGGCGCCTACTGAGAAGTCTGTACAGTAAATGCCCCAATACTTGGTCGGGGCTCCTTTGGCATGAATTACTGCATCAATGTGGTGTGGCATAGAGGCGATCAGCCTATGGCACTGCTGAGGTGTTATGGAAGCCCAGGTTGCTTTGATGGCAGCCTTCTGCTCGTCTGCATTGTTGGGTCTGGTGTCTCTTATCTTCTTCTTGACAATACCCCATAAATATCTGTGGGGTTTAGATTAGGCGAGTTTGCTGGCCAATCAAGCACAGTGATACTGTGGTTATTAAACCAGGTATTGGTACTTTTGGCAGTGTGGAAAGGTGCCAAGTCCTGCTGGAAAATGAGATTTCCATCTCCAAAATGCTTGTCAGCAGAGGGAAGCATGAAGTGATCTAAAATTTCATGGTAGACGGCTGCGCTGACTTTGGTCTTGATAAAACACAGGGACCTACACCAGCAGATGACATTTCTCCACAAACCATCACTGATTGTGGAAACTTCACACTAGACCTCAAGCAGCTTGGATTGTGGCCTCTCCACTTTTCCTCCAGACTCTGGGACCTTGATTTCCAAATGAAATGAAAAATTTACTTTCATCTGAAAACAACACCTTGGACCACTGAGCAAAAGTCCAGTTCTTTTTCTCCTTGGCCCAGGTAAGGCGCTTCTGGCGTTGTCTATTGGTCATGAGTGGCCTAACACAAGGAATGAGATAGTTGTAGCCTATGTCCATCCTGGACATAGGCTACAACTATCTCATTCCTTGTGTTAGGCCACTCATGACCAATAGACACACGCCTGTGTGTGGTGGTTCTTGATGCACTGACTCCAGCAGCAGTCCACAACTTGTGAATCTCCCCCACATTTTTGAATGGCCTTTTCTTAATCCTATCAAGGCTGCAGTTATCCCGGTTGCTTGTGCACCTCTTTCTACCACACTTTTTCCTTCCACTCAACTTTCCACTAATATGCTTGGATACAGCACAATGTGAACAGCCATCTTCTTTAGCAATGAGCTTTTTAGCGATGACCTTTTGTGGCTACCCTCATTGTGAAGTGTGTCAATGACTGCCTTCTGGACATCTGTCAAGTCAGCAGTCTTCCCGATGATTGTGCAGCCTACTGAACCAGACTAAGGGACCATTTTAAATGCTTAGGAAGCCTTTGCAGGTGTTTTGTGGTAGTTATTCTAATTTTCTGAGATAATGACTTTTGGGTTTTCATTGGCTGTAAGCTATAATAATCAACATTAACAGAAATAAACACTTGAAATAGATCACTCTGTGTGTAACGACTCTATATAATATATGTGTTTCCCTTTTTGTATTGAATTACTAACATAAATTAACTTTTTGATGATATTCTAATTTATTGAGATGCACTAGTACATTTGTATAGCCAATGGCATCCGTGTAGGCAGGTGCTGATCAGTGGCTCTTGTATAAGGCTAAGTTCACATTGACAATAATGATGTATTAGAACGGTTCCTGCAAACAAAACTTTTTTGTCCGTTTTGAAAAACTATTTTTTTTAACATGGGAGTCTGTGGAAAATGGTTTTGTTAACTGATTTCTAGTTAACCATCCGTTTTTTTTGCATTTGTAACAGGTCTGTTTTTTGCTTCCTGGATCAGTTTTAAATATTAGATAAATAGCATTAATCCATTTTCCATAGACTCCAATGTTAAAAAAATGGATCCTGCAAAAATCTATTTTTTCAAAATGGTCAAAAAAGTTGTGTTTGCGCAACTTATTTTCCAACTGATCAATGCTGGATCCATTCTAATGGATGATTACAGGACATGTGAACTCAGCCTTTATGGGATTTTCTTTATGAGTTGACTCTTTAGGAGTCATTCATCACTTTTTTTAAGTGTGTTTAAATATTTGTAAAAAAAAACCACATGAATTTCAGGGATATTTCATAGCCTTTTTTACATGTATTATTATTATTATTATTTACTTTTGTAATATGTATTTTTTTTGTTTGTAAGTTCCATAGAAATGCCTATGAGAAAACCACTAGGAACAATTTCCTTAGGCGTCCTCCCTATAATGGATTGGTTTATCATCTCTACACTGCATCTGAAAGACAGAGCATAATGACAATGAAACGTTCCCATGGGCATCGCTGATTGAGGTTTAGCCGACACGAATGAGCATCCTTTCCCTTTAATATCCTTGTGACGTGGCCAGCTGTGAAGTGGGTTGGATGCCGGCAGCCTGACAGACGTCAGCCTGTGCAGCTGGAAGAACAAGTGCATGGTGGTGCCTTGGTTATGAGAGGCGCTAGGACTGCAGCACTCACTGGATCCCTCCCAGGGCCTGCAGCACAGAACAGCTCTGCTCATTGACCTGTTCTGAATACCAGCTGCAGCCTTGTCATCCCAACCCCCTGATGCACTAAATAAGGGATGAACACAATAGCAGCCCTGGAGTACCAGCATCCTCAGCATGTACCGTATTGCTGGTGACACCTACAAGTAACCTGACTAGGAGGTCTTCACACAACCAGGAGGCCGGAAACCGGTTCTACATAGCCTGAGGCCAAGGCAAGTAAAAGTGCACACACAATCCAGTAGCCGGTTGCATAAATAGTTCACGGCTGTTGTGTAGGAGTTAAAATTCTGCTTAGCAACTGCCGTCAAAAACTACTACAATAGTGCCACAGAATAAAGCTGTACGAGCGCTCTATTATTAACCCTATCGTGGCTTTAGCAGAGCGGAATAGTTGAAAAAAGACCCTTAGAACAAAACACAGATTTAATTGCTCCATTACCGCTTGGATGAAAGCTTCCGTCAGGATGGTTGGGACATTGTTTGCCAAGATTCTTTCATGTTTGAAAGATTCATTAATTGAACCAAATCTGTAGAGCCCAAAAGTTTCAATGGTGCGTGAGACCGAATTTTTAATTTTTTGTCATGTAAATAACTTTGCGCCTTTGCAGAACTTTTGAAGCGATATAAAAACAACACGTACATGAAATTTCATACATACAGTGTCAGATTTTAGTGTCATTTGGGTCATTAGGCACATGTAGTTGAATTTCCTATTACAAGTTTTTATTGCTACTAGGCGTAAGATTTTCTATATATCTTTATATATTTATGCATTGCTTCACACAAACCAACAGACTTGCGTTTGGCGCTGCAGGTCACTGTCTCGGGGAGGATTTATCTTATGTTTATCTTAGATTTATTTAGTTTTTTTGTTCCAATGATGAAAACGAAAAAGAATCAAATACAAATTTACAACACAAATGTGAACTTAGCCTCAAAAAACTCCTCTATATGGCTTTGTGCACATGGTGTGGTCACCTTTAGGCTATGTGCCCACGGGACAACGTACCCACGGATATTTCCGCCTACTTTGTCCGCAGGTTTCCCGCGGCTGCTCTCCGGAATTCTCAGCTATTCATTGCTGCAGGTTCCGAGCATTTTTGTTGCAGTAAACCTGCGGGACAAGTGCGGAAATACCATACCTACGGAATACCTGCCTTGTATCCCCATAGTGGAGGAGCGGAAATTCCGAAGATATTTCCGCATGAATAATTGACATGCAGTTACATGCGGCTGCGGGACATCCGCAGCATATTCCGCTGCCACACATACCACAGCATTGATACAGCACTCCCTAAATCCCATAGGATAACATGGGGAGTGTCTGCACTTGCTAAAACCTGTGGATTTATCTAGAATAATAATTATAATAACATTTAATAATAATAATAATAATTATCCAGATAAATCCGCAGGTTTTCCTCGGTAAAATCCGTGGATACGTTGTCCCGTGGGCACATAGCCTAACTGGGGCGAAAAAGTAATTTCTCTGCAAAATTAAAGTGTTTGTTTTTTTTGTGTTTTTTGTGTTAAAAGTTCATTGTTGCTGGGGTTTTGAGACAAAAAACATTGTGTAAACACAACTAAATGATATAAGATATATCACTAGTTTTTACAATTAAAATTGCATGTATTATCGAACAGATTTTAGACTTGATGAGGCCAGTGAACTTACTTTGCAAATCCATGTCCCAATCGCTTTGTAAATTTTTTAACATTTAATTTCAATGGCTACCCACTACTAAGACTGATTGACAGCCTCCCAGTGTCCCTCTTGCAGCTGAGTTCTCTCATTGCTCAGTACAGGCTGCCGATGTCCATTGGGCTGGATTGGTGGAGATTGAATACACTTGGACTCATGGGCTATATCAGTCTTTAGTTGGACATATAAAATGCAAATTTTAATATAATTATGTAGACATTCCAACATGGATTTTCAAAGTAAGTACATTAGCCTCAGTCGGTCTAAGGCTATGTGCGCACGTGTGCGTATTGCATGCAGTTACGCTGCGTTCTGCACCGCAGCGTAACTGCAGGCGTCCTGCGTCCCCAGCACAATCTATGAAGATTGTGCATGAGACGTGCGCACGTGGCCTATTAGAACGCAGCGATTCGGCTGCTGCCCGAAGCGTGCGTTCTAAGAAGTGACATGTCGTGCGCTTTGCATGCTGTCTGTAGGGAGAGGCAGCATGCAGAGCGCACGAACTCTGCAGGCACCAGGCGCTTCAGAACGGAGCTTTTCAGCTGCGCTCTGAAGCAGACCTTTTGTGTGCGGTGCAGAGCGCACACGTGCGCACATAGCCTAAGCGATGCATCTAATAATGTATGCAATTTGTAAAGTGAAATCTAGAGACAGATCCACTTAAAATACAACAATGAAACTGTATTATGACCATATAACGTGGGGAAAATAAGTATTTAATATGCTGCCAATTTTTGTAAATTTTTCCACCTACAAAGAATGGAGAAGTCTGTAATTTTTTATCATAGGTACACTTCAACTGTGACAGAAAGAATTAAAAAAAATCTAGAAAATCACATCAAATGAATTTTAAATGATTAATTTGCATTTTATGGCATGAAATAAGTCTTGATACAATAGAAACAGAACTTAATACTTCGTACAGAAACCTTTGTTTGCAATTCCAGAGGTCAGATGTTTTCTATGGTTCTTGACTAAGTTTGCACACACTGTAGTAGGGATTTTGGTCCACTCATCCATCCAGATCTTCTCCAGATCTTTCAGATTTCGAGACTGTCGCTGGACAACATTTAGTTTCAGCTCCCTCCAAAGATTTTATATTGGGTTCAGGTCTGAAGACTGGGCAACTCCAGGACCTTGAAATGCTTCTTATGGAGCCACTTCTTAGCTACCCTAGTCGTGTGTTTCGGATCAGTGTCATGTTGGAAAAGCCAGCCATGACCCATCTTCAATTCTTTTACTGAGGGAAGGAGGTTGTTGGCCAAAATCTAGTGATACATGACCCCATCCATCCTCCTTTCTATACAGTGCAGTCGCCCTGTATCCTTTGCAGAAAAACTGTCACGTAGTACACAAAAGACTCCTGGAACTACCTTTGAAGATAATTAGCAGGTAGACCACAAGAGAGCTTTGGGGTAGAGAAACCGTCTAGAGTAGAGGATTCCTTAACAGAAGAAATAGTAGTCAAGCCCACCAGCAGTAGAATAGTCAGGACACCGGATCACAACATGAGGTCATGTCAGTACACAGAGAAAAATCAAGATGTAGTCAGGTGAAAGCAAGGAGTCAGTAGCCGGGAAGTGAAGAGCATAGAAGCGGGGAGGACAGGGAAGAGGATAGGAAAGAAAACTAAGGTATGCTGATGGGGAATGGACAAAGAGACAGATGAGCAGGGAACTGAAGGGAGACAGCGAGAGAGACACTGATATGGTGGGAACAGAGAACAGAGGTCAACAACAGGTCAAGTGAACACAGAGGTCAGGAGGGAACAGGGCAGACAACAGGTCACTCATGAGCAGAATGCAGTAGAGCTGGAAATATCACTGGCGTAGTTCCGGAGGTGCAGTGCCAAAATATAGTGGCCTGACCTCTGGAATAAGGCAGAAAATTAACCCCAATGTGACCTGTATCAGAGGAAAAATACTAGCAAAGGGTCAGCTGCAATTGAGCCAGGAATAAATCATGACAAAAGTACACCCAAAGTATGATATTTCTACCCCCATGCTTCATGGTTGGGGTGGTGTTCTTGGGATTGTATTCATCCTTCTTTTTCCTCCAAACAGGACGAATGGAATTGACACCAAAAAGTTCTCTTTGGGTCTCCTCTGACCACATGACCATCCCCCATGCCTACTCTGGATCATCTAGATGGTCATTGGCGAGCACTTCATTTGGGCATGGACATGTGCTGTCATGAGCAGGGAGACCTTACGCACCCTGCATGATTTTAATCCATGACAGCGTAATGTGTTACTAATGGTAATCTTTGAGACTGTGGTCCCAGCTCTCTTCAGGTCATTGACCAGGTCCTCCTGTGTAGTTCTGGACTGATTCCTAAACTTTCTCAGAATCATGCTTACCCCACGAGGCGAGATCTAGCATGGAGCCCCAGACAGATTAAGATTAATAGTTATCTTGTGTTTCTTCCATTTTCTAATAATTGTGCCAACAGTTGTTGCCTTTTCACCAAGCTGCTTGTCTATTGTCCTGCAGCCCATCCCAGCCTTGTGCAGGTCTACAATTTTGTCCCTAGCACCCGAGTGTGTGGAGAGGTGTCTTTTACACAGATAATGAGTTCAAACAGGTGCAATTAATACAGTAATGAGTGCAGAGTAGGTGGGTTTTTTAAAGAAAAAAAATAACAGGTCTGTGAGAGCCAGAATTCTTGCTGGTTGGTAGGTGCTCAAATACTTATTTCATGCAATAAAATGCCAACGAATTATTTAAAAATCATAAAATGTGATTTTCTGGATTTTCTTGTATTCTGTCTGTCACAGTTGAAGTGTACCTATGATAAAAATTACATATGTCTCCATTTTTTTGTAGGTGGGAAAACTTGCAAAATTGGTAGTGTATCAAATACTTTTTTCCCATAGTTCATTGACTGTACTCTCTGTACCTCATGGTATTCTGTAGGGGTGTGACTAAGTGTCTACTGGGTATTCATCAGATGGTGAGGTTGGAATTGACTTCTGGTAGACACCAGGTACCACTCCGGGGCAGTCCCAGGACTGCAGCAGCTGATCCAGGAGTCAGGGGCTCAGGTACGGATATGGAGCATCAGGCAGACAGGGTCAGGATCACCAGCAGGGTGGATTCTGGTTCACACGGGATGACTGGTACAGGCGGAAAAGGTTCGGGTTCAAGTGCAGACAGGACAGGTTTGGGTTCATTCAGGATAGGTTTAGATTCAAGTAGGACAAGTTCGAGTTTAGGCGAATACAAGGTCACAGGAACCTGACAACATACTAACAGGTGCAAGACACACTAGATATGGAAGTTGCTCAGGCACTTTCCTACAGGGGAGGGTGCCTTAAATAGCTAATGTCTCCTAGCCATAGGCTGGGGACACTTCTGAAGTGAGTACATTGGCGTCCCTGCCAAAAACGAGATGCGGGGCAAAGCAGCAAAGCTGATATTACAAAATTAACAAAGTCATCAGGCTGCTCAATATTTGTAGATGCTCATCAGGCCATCTTCACTCTTAATTTTTAAAGGGTCACCATGTGGCCCTCACTCTTAATTTTTTCATGGTGTGTATGATGCCCTCCTTTATAACGTTTTCAAGTTGTGTATGAGGCCTACCTCTATAATTCTCTTACAATCCATTTCATCTTCAGTTTTGTATGTTTTACTGTAAGTACGTAAAAGTGGAGTAAGGCAATAAACTCTGCCTTTATGCTTTAAATTCAAAAATATCCCTCCTTCATCAGCTGTCGCTAAACTGAATGCAAGTAACAGTGATTTTACTAGAATAAAGGACAATATTTAGCCCTGAAAAGGACTACTGTTTTTCGATTGCAATAGCAGTATAAGTATAGAAGGACTGTAAGCCAATATACCTGGCCTATATGTCTCTAAACCTAAACTATCTCTCCTCCACCAGTTATCATTAAACTGAATGCCGGTAATAGTGGTTTTACTAGAATAAACGACAGTATGTAGCCCTCACAAGAACTTTTGTTTTTAGGTTGCAGCAGTATAAGTATAAAAGGAGGGTAAAGGCTACTTTACACACTGCGATATCGGTCCCGATATCGCTAGTGTGGGTACCCGCCCCCTTCTGTTGCGCGACACGGGCAAATCGCTGCCCGTGTTGCACAACAGCCGTCACACATACATACCTGTCCGGCGACGTCGCTGTGACGGGCGAACCGCCTCCTTTCTGAGGGGGCGGTCCGTGCGGCGTCACAGCGACGTCACTGAACCGCCGCCCAATAGCAGCGGAGGGGCGGAGCTGAGCGGGACGTAACATCCCGCCCACCTCCTTCCTTCCTCATAGAGGCCGGGATGCAGGTAAAGGGAGCTTCCTCGTTCCTGCGGCGTCACACGCAGCGATGTGTGCTGCCGCAGGAACGAGGAACAACCTCGTTACTGCTGCAGTAACGAGATGTGAGAATGGACCCCCATGTCGCCGATTAGCGATTTTGCACGTTTTTGCAACGATGCAAAATCGCTTATCGGTGTCACACGCAACGGCATCGCTAATGCGGCCGGATGTGCGTCACGAATTCCGTGACCCCAACGACTCCGCATTAACGATGTTGCAGCGTGTAAAGCCCGCTTAAGGCAATAAAAACTGCTCTAATCTATGTTCTCCCTACTAGGTCAACACTACCTTGTCTGCAGTGTAACGAGCATCGCACCCCCAAATCTCAAATAAGACCTGCAGCCGGCCAATCACAGTAATGCCAGTACACAACATGACTATGTTGCGGACGGGGGCCGGTCTGCTGCATGGGCTGCTCGGATCCGGGCTCGCACGGCCAGCCGTCCTCAGAACCGTAGGAAGGGAGTATTTACAGGGGATGGTTTTGTCGGTGACGCCACCCGTGGGTTGCGGTGAGAGTTGGTAGCACCACCGCTGCCTGGTGATGGGGCGCCCGGAGCTGATGGAGTGGGTCAACCGGATGGAATCCCCTCCACGAGTAGGGGAGGTGTAGTCCCGGGGCCCAGGTACACGGGGGCAATGGCCGCTGGAGGGGACGTGCCGGTTTGGACCGGGGGTAAATGGTGTACTCACAGTTTAAAGAATCGCACACAAGTCCGGTGGTAAACCAAATTGCTAGTGACCGGTCGCCTCCGGCAAGTGCATTCGGGTCCCATACCTGGGGTTCCTTCCTCCTGCACTTAGTCCACTCCCAATACTGTGTATGTTGGGAGCTGTGGCCCGCAAAATCTGACCCTTGGGATTTCTGTGGGTCCTGACGGACACCCTATCCCCTGCGCTGGGCTGCCGTTTCGCTCTCTGGGCTTCTGTGGAACAAGGCCTGAAACCTTGTCCCCGGCTGGTCAATTAACAAGAGGGCTTGCAACCTTCCTCGTCCTAGGGTCCAGGTATCCCGACTGTGCACAGCCTACAGACCGGATTCCCGCTGTTGGCACTGGCAGGCTACAACCCTGCCCCGGTCCACTTTAGGTCTCCCGCGACCAGATCTCCGTCGCCTGTGGTCCTGCTTGCCGTCTGCCACCTAGTCTGGTAGTCCAGGGGCCCCAACCCCTAACTCCACTGCACTTCCACACTCCTCCACTGTCAACTGTCAGAACTCAACTCTTGTGTTGTCTGCACTGTTCTCTTATGTTCCCGCCCCTGACACCTCAGGACCTCTAGGTGGGCGCTCCCATCCACCTGGTCCCGCCCACTGGTGTGTCCCTATTGTCATGAGGGGGTGACTGGGCTTTACTGGCTGTGTGGTGTACCCAGGTGTGGGTTTTGTGTTGGCATGCCAAAGAGGATGGAGCTTTGTACCAGAGAGATTTGTACAACCTCTGTAACTACCTGGTTTTGCCAGGGCGTCACAACTACACTATTACTGTGTATGACAGCCAATCCCCGCATGTTGATTGAATGTCTAAAAGATGCTAAACATGCAAGGCGGGAATTCGAGCATGCCTCTCGAGCATCCGTGATACTCAATTGAGTAATGAGTGTTCCTGAGCACCTTGACGCTTGATCAAGTATCAAGCAGTTGTGAGTACACTTGTGTATCACTGGTAAGCACATAACATAATACATTCAGCCAAGGAAGATGTTCGTATAACATTGGCTGAACTTTATACTTTATAAACCAATATTGGGCCTAGTGCCAGTGTGTATTACTTGTACTAAGAAGGATCATGGTAGTTTAATGTATTCTAAGCTATGGATCAGATATACCGTAGTTATTTGAGAACACTCCTGCAATAATTGTAATAGTCTAACATTTTGTGTGCACCTTCATAGTCAAAAGTCCCTATTCATCAAGATCAGCATTTTTCTTGCCAGTATTGAAGAGATGTGCTAGAGTCAGATGCTCTTGATTGATAAGCAGGCATATGCACATGTCACAAATCCTACTTTTGTCCATGCTACAGTAAGATTTTGCGTTGTCCTGCCCTTAACCCTAGCAGTGCTGGATAAAGGAAAATCTGCACAGCCAGCAGTAGTAACCTGAGCAAATATGTATGAAGCCCTGCGCTGTGATCTCCCGACACCAGAAATCGGAGACACCACTCCCCTCATAGTACCCTCGTCGCATAAGGCTGTGTGTGCACTTTGCGTTTTCACCTGTGTGTCATGTGCTTTTTAGGTCCGTTTTGAACTGCAGCGTTTTCATGCCAAAATGCATGCGTTTTGATCTTTCTGCAAAGTCAATGAAATATGTGGATTTCTAGTCCGGACTTTGCGTTTCCAAATGCAGCGTTTAATTTGCATAATTTGTGGCAAAAACCATGCGTTCAAAGAAGCAGCATGTCAATTGTTTTTGCCATTTGGGCTGCGTTTTGCTAACATTGAAGTCAATGAGAAGTAGCAAAAAGCAACAAACATCAAAAATCCTGCGTTTTACCTGCTTTTTAGCTGCAGAAACAATGCGTTTTGGAATACCAAAACGCATGCTTTTCTGTCTTCAAAATAATGGAATAATATATGTCCTTTTACACACACACACACATAGTCCGACAATTAAAATAAAGAAAATTATTTAATTATTGATAATTTAGGCAAAAATAGTATAAAACTGCTATAATTTCATTAAATATAACTATTTTCGTTATGATTTAAATAATTATATGACTTTTCTTTTTTTCCCCCTTTTTTCATAGTGTTAAAACTTTATTTTGTTGTGTCTTTGTGTTCAAAATGCATCTGACTTTAGGCAATGAAAAAGCAAGTAAAAAGCGCTAAAAACACAGCTAAAACGTGGTAAATACGCATGCGTATTTACCGCGTTTTGATGGTCAAAAGCAACTTTGGCAAACGCAATTTCCGCCAAAATATGCGTTCTGAACTGCAACTAGGACGACGCAAAGTGCGCACACAGCCTAAAGGGGGCTTTACACGCTACGATATCGTTAATGTTTTGTCGTCGGGGTCAAGTTGTTAGTGACGCACATCCGGCGTCATTAACGATATCGCAGCGTGTGACACTGACCAGCGACCTTAAGCGACCTCAAAAATGGTGAAAATCGTTCACTATTGAGAGGTCGTCCCAAACTCAAAAATCGGTAAGGGTTGTTTATCCAGGTGGTTCAGCACACATCGCTATGTGTGACACCGCATGAGCGAGGAACGTCTCCTTACCTGCCGCCGGCCACAATGAGGAAGGAAGGAGGTGGGCGGGATGTAATGTCCTGCTCATCTCCGCCCCTCCGCTTTGATTGGCCGGCGTTGTGGTGACGTCGCTGTGATGCCGAACGTCCCTCCCCCTTGAAGGAGGGATTGTTCGGCAGTCACAGTGACGACGCCAACCAGGTAAGTATGTGTGACGCTGCCGTAGCGATAATGTTCACTACGGCAGCGATCACAAACAATCACATGCGCGACGGGGGCGGGTACTTACACGCTCGCTATCGCTACAAATTGCTAGCGATATCGCTACCGTGTAAAGCCCCCTTAAAGGTTCTCTTTGTGGAGAGCCACAAGTTGGTATATAAAGAATTATACGAGTAGGCCATGTAATGCTCACCTGGGAAATTAAATGTGCAAATATCTCTCTACAAGAATCAGAGGGAATAATTGAGGTAATGACATAATGAAAACAATGTTAATCTAGAATCTAGAAAGGTTTACAATTTTGTTTCTAAGGCTACATTCACACATCCATGTGCTGTCTATTTTGTATATACTTATCCATGGAGTCTCATTGATCCATACACACATCTGTTTTAAAAATGGGCCCATAAGCCTATACTATTCTCATCTGTTCTGCATTACAAACGCTGCAATTAAAGTCTATAGGGGTTAAATGTGAATTAAATAAAGACGGAACACATCCTTTATACTTCAGTGTTCGATTCATGTATCATTTTTCATTGATCCATTCTTAAAGGGAACCTGTCACCAGATTTGGGGCCTATAAGCTCTTATATACAGCATTCTAACATACTATGTATAAGAGCTCAGGCCGCTGTGTAGAACTTAAAAATGACTTTATAATACTTACCTAAACGGTCGTAGAGGTGGAGATGAGTCAGATGGGTGGCTCCATTTTCCGGGTGTGGCACCACCTCTTTCGGCCATCTTTGTCCACGCGCCGGCATTGAGGTCCTGAGCAGGCGCACTACTATACTTTGATCTGACCTTTTAGGTAAGTATTATAAAGGGATTTTTACGTTCTACTCAGCGGCCTGGGCTCTTATATACAGCATGTTAGAATGCTGTATATAAGAGCCCAGTGGTGGTGGCCGCAGCTTATAGTCATCAAATCTGGCGACAGGTTCCCTTTAAGAATCAATGGATAAATACAATGTAATACAGTCTTCTATTTCAGAGTTGAGGGAAAAAGTAAATACAACACAGATTTAAAACGAAAGCAAGACGGATGACATATGAGAGAAAAAAAGTTTATTGAACAATGATGTTAAAAAAAAATAAAAGACACAGATGTGTGAATGCAGCCTTTAACTAAGAATCTTCACTGAACCACAATGAAAGCCATTATCTTCAGATGGAGAAGATGTAGCACAGTTACAAATTGTCCCGGCATGCCTGCCAGAATGCTTCAAGGGCACCGTGATAACTCATCCAGGAAATCACAAAACATCCCCAAAAATATGCAAAGTAGTGCAGGACTCAGCTTATGGCATAGTTTATGATGATCCCACGTGAAAAAGAGTCCTGGAAAAGATTCAATTTATAGTCAACATGAATTTAAAAATGGAGTTCCTATACAATCCAATGCTTTGAAAAAGTATTCATACCTTATGAGCTTCTCGACATTTCTTACTGGTACACCCATAAACCTAAATGTATTTTATAGGAATTTTATGTGATATAACAACACAAAGTAGTAAGTATTTATAAAGAATAAAGGAAATGATACATGGTTTTCTAAATATTTTAAAAATATAAATCTGAAAATTGCGAGATTCATTTACAGTGCCTATAAGTAGTATTCAACCCCCTGCAGATTTAGCAGGTTTGATAAGATGCAAATAAGTTAGAGCCTGCAAACTTCAAACAAGAGCAGGATTTATTAACAGATGCATAAATCTTACAAACCAACAAGTTATGTTGCTCAGTAAAATTTTAATAAATTTTCAACATAAAAGTGTGGGTCAATTACTATTCAACCCCTAGGTTTAATATTTTGTGGAATAACCCTTGTTTGCAATTACAGCTAATAATCGTCTTTTATAAGACCTGATCAGGCCGGCACAGGTCTCTGGAGTTATCTTGGCCCACTCCTCCATGCAGATCTTCTCCAAGTTATCTAGGTTCTTTGGGTGTCTCATGTGGACTTTAATCTTGAGCTCCTTCCACAAGTTTTCAATTGGGTTAAGGTCAGGAGACTGACTAGGCCACTGCAACACCTTGATTTTTTCCCTCTTGAATCAGGCCTTGGCTTGGCTGTGTGCTTTGGGTCATTGTCTTGTTGGAAGATGAAATGACGACCCATCTTAAGATCCTTGATGGAGAAGCGGAGGTTCTTGGCCAAAATCTCCAGGTAGGCCGTGCTATCCATCTTCCCATGGATGCGGACCAGATGGCCAGGCCCCTTGGCTGAGAAACAGCCCCACAGCATGATGCTGCCACCACCATGCTTGACTGTAGGGATGGTATTCTTGGGGTCATGTGCAGTGCCATCCAGTCTCCAAACGTCACGTGTGTGGTTGGCACCAAAGATCATGATCTTGGTCTCATCAGACCAGAGAACCTTGAACCAGTCTGTCTCAGAGTCCTCCAAGTGATCATGAGCAAACTGTAGACGAGCCTTGACATGACGCTTTGACAGTAAAGGTACCTTACGGGCTCGTCTGGAACGGAGAACTTTGCGGTGGAGTACGTTACTTATGGTATTGACTGAAACCAATGTTACCACTGCCATGAGATCTTCCCGGAGCTCCTTCCTTGTTGTCCTTGGGTTAGCCTTGACTCTTCGGACAAGCCTGGCCTCGGCACGGGTGGAAACGTTCAAAGGCTGTCCAGGCCGTGGAAGGCTAACAGTAGTTCCATAAGCCTTCCACTTCCGGATGATGCTCCCAACAGTGGAGACAGGTAGGCCCAACTCCTTGGAAAGGGTTTTGTACCCCTTGCCAGCCTTGTGACCCTCCACGATCTTGTCTTTGATGGCCTTGGAATGCTCCTTTGTATTTCCCATGTTGACCAAGTATGAGTGCTGTTCACAAGTTTGGGGAGGGTCTCAATTAGTCAGAAAAGGCTGGAAAAAGAGATAATTAATCCAAACATGTGAAGCTCATTGTTCTTTGTGCCTGAAATACTTCTTAATACTTTAGGGGAACCAAACAGAATTCTTGTGGTTTGAGGGGTTGAATAATACATGACCCTCTGAATAAACTTTTCACAATTTAAAAAAAAAAAATAAAAAAAGAAATAACATTCTTTTTTGCTGCAGTGCATTTCACACTTCCAGGCTGATCTACAGTCCAAATGTCACAATGCCAAGTTAATTCCGAATGTGTAAACCTGCTAAATCTGCAGGGGGTTGAATACTACTTGTAGGCACTGTATATTGATCCCTCCAAGTCAATACTTTGGATGACCACCTTTCGCTGCAAGTCTTCTTGGATATCTCTCTACCAGCTTTCCATATCTAGAGGCTGACATTTTTGCCCATTTTTCCTTGCAAAATATCTCTGTCTCAGTGAGATTGGATGGAGGCGTCTGTGATCAGCAATTTTCAGGTCTTGTCACTGCTTCTCAATGGTATTTAGGTCTGGACTGTGTCTGGGCCAAACACATGGATATGCTATGATATAATCCTTTCCATTGTAGCTCTGTCAGTATGATTAGGGTCATCATCCTGCTGGAAGGTGAAAATACACCTCAGTCTTTTACAGCCTCTAACAAGTTTCCTCCAGGATTGTCTTGTATTTAGTTCCATCCACCTTCCATCAACTCTGTTGAGATTCCCTGCCCCTGCTGAAAAAAAGCCTCCCCACAGATGCTGCCTCCAACATATTTGACAGTAAGGATCATGTTTTCAGGGTGATGGGCAGTGTTAGTTTTCCACCACATCTAGGATTTTGCATTTAGCTCCAAAAGGTCTACTTTGATCTCTAACCACAATACCTTCCACAATTTTAGCTATGCCCTTTTCTTGGCTGTTTCCAAACTGAAAACGTAACTTTTTATGGCTAGCTTTCAAAATGGCTTTGTTTTTGCCATTCTTCCACAAAAAAAAACCCAAACAGATTTGTGGAGTATACAACTAATAGTTGTCCTGTGGACAGATTCTCCCACTTGACTAGTAGGTCCTCTTGGCTGCTTTTCTAATTAGTGCTCTTCTAACTTAAGCTCTGTGTTTAGGTGGACGGCCATGTCTTGATAAGTTTGCAGTTGTGCCATACTCTTTCCATTTTTGGAGGATGGATTGAACAGTGCTCCATGAGAGGTTCAAAGCTTGGGCTACTTTTTTTTTAATAACTTAATCCTGCTTTGCTTTTCTCCATAGCTTTATCCCTGACCTGTCTGGTGTGTTCCTTGGTTTATTTGGTGATATTTGATGCCTAATGTTCTCATACAAACCTCTGAGGCCTTCACAGAACAGCTGTAGTTATACTGAAAATAAATGACACACAGGTGGACTCAATTTACTCATTAGGTGTCTTTTGGAGGCAATGGATCACTAAAGATATTATCTAGGAGTATCAGACTACAGGGGGCTGAACATAAACATGTCACAATATTCAGATTTATATTATTAAAATATTTAGTAAACCATGTATACATTCCTTTACTCTTCATGAATACTTTGTAGCTTGTGGTGAAATATCACATAAAATTAAAATAAAATAAAATGCATTTCAACTATTGAGTGTAATGTGAAAAAAACTGTTGAAAAGTTCACTGAGTATGTATATACTAAAGTAAATTTAATGCTTGTCTTTTAGCTAAATATTTTTTCAAGAACAATAGGGGAGGCAAAAATAGGTTATCATTCTAATGTTGTTATCATTGTACTGTTGTTTTCTTTTTTTTCAGATTTAGTAAACAGCTCCATTCACCTAGGGGGTGTCTTTGTCTCATTCCAGCACGTTATCATGAAAAGGTATGGCTGCTTTGGGGATTCTTAGCTATGAACAAAGACCTCTAAAAAGACCTCGGCTTGGACCCCCTGATGTCTACCCACAGGACCCTAAGCAGAAAGAGGTAACTGTTTAGTTCTACATTATCTTCAGTTTAGAAGTACCATTTCCAAAATTACAGCTGAGCTCTGATTGGTTGCAATCAGTTAATATCAGATGCAGGACTATTGGAAACTATGTCTACTTTTGTAATACTGTGATGTCAGTGGGGAAAATGGTGTTCACATTTTTTTTAATAATGTAATTTTTTTATTGTTTGGAAAATAGCCAAAGAAGTCACTACAGTAAACAAATATAGTCATTTCAACCAAAACAATAAAAAAAAAAAGTCAAAAAGAGACAGAATTAAAGACTGAGTTCACATGTCCAGTAATCATCTGTTAGAACGGATCTAGCAGCAATGCGTTGGCAAAAAAATTGTGCAGACAATTTTTTTTTTGTCTGTTTTGAAAAACTTGATTTTTGCAGGATACTTTTTTTTAACATGAGAGTATGAAAAACCTACCTGTTAACTGATTGCTATTTAGCTATCAATATTTCTTCCATTTGTAAAGGATCCGTTTTCTTACTGGATCAGTTTTCCAAAACCAATGTTAAAAAAACGGATCCTGCAAAAATCAGTTTGTTTTTTCAAAATGGTCAAAAATTGGTGTTTGCACTACTTTTTTGCTAACAATATGCTCCTGGATCTGTTCTAACAGATGATTACGGGACATGTGAACTCAGCCTAAAGGGGGCTTTACACGCTACGACATCGCTAATGCGAAGTCGTTGGGGTCACGGAATTTGTGACGCACATCCGCCCGCATTAGCAATGCAGTTGCATGTGACACCTATGAGCGATTTTGCATCGTCGCAAAAACGTGCAAAATCGCTCATCGGTGACATGGGGGTCCATTCTCAAATATCGTTACTGCAGCAGTAAAAAAGTTGTTCCTCGTTCCTGCGGCAGCACACATCGGTACGTGTGACACCTCAGGAACGAAGAAGCTCTCCTTACCTGCGTCCCGGCCACAATGCGGAAGGAAGGAGGTGGGAGGGATGTTACGTCCCGCTCATCTCCGCCCCTCCGCTTCTATTGGGCGGCGGTTCAGTGACGCTGCAGTGACGTCGCTGTGACGCTGAACGAACCACACCCTTAGAAAGGAGGCGGTTCGCCGGTCACAGCGACGTCGCTAGGCAGGTAAGTACGTGTGACAGGTCTGGGCGATGTTGTGCAACACGGGCAGCGATTTGCCCATGTCGCACAACCGATGGGTGCGGGAACGCACGCTAGCGATATCGGTACCGATATCGCAGCGTGTAAAGCGGCCTTTATATGAGTGAAACTTCAAGCACACTCCCATTTTATTGCCTATTTTGTTACACATAACCATTTTATTAGTTTGCACCACATTACATTTGTAATACTTTTACACACACACTCACATGCATGTACAGGCACACATACACACTCACAGTCAAACACACAGGCACACACACACACACACACACACACACACATGCATGCACACACTCACACATGCATGGACACACTCACACATGCCCGCACGCACACACTCCCTCATGCACGCACACACTCCCTCATGCACGCACACACTCCCTGATGCACGCACACACTCCCTCATGCACGCACACACTCCCTCATGCACGCACACACTCACTCATGCACGCACACACTCCCTTATGCACGCACACACTCCCTCATGCACGCACACACTCCCTCATGCACGCACACACTCCCTCATGCACGCACACATGCATGTACTTACACAGACACACACACACGCATGTACTTACACACACAATATTTTTGTAATACTTTTCTTTATCAGCTATCAATAGGATAGCAAACTATGCGAAACAAAGAAAAGTGATCCAGTGAATCCTTACCCAACCACTACTAGAAAAAAATAATAAACTAATGTGTATGCTTTTCAGATAATAAAAAAATGTATGTTATATAATCAATTACCATTGCTCAAAACAAAGCCTAAATTGTAGCTACTGTGCTCAGGGTCTGCAGGGAACAATCTGGAACAAAAAGAATATTTTAGATGGTGAAATAATTGGTAAACAAATTGGAACATAAAATATTACAACAAAAAAATACTTTAATATTCAAATGTGAGCATTCAGCACAATCATATATTGTATGCTACAAAGACACTTATCAGTGACAGCACTGCACAAAATAAACTCTCAGCTGTGCTCTAAAATGTCTAATTACAGGCTTTATGAGTAATTGTCATATACTGCCAGTGACAAGGGATCTGATTATTTAGCATCACCTGCTCCCAGACGCTACCTCCTATAGAACTGAACCTTTAAGGTGCAGCAGACGTATACTGGAGACTTAAAGGGGAAATCTCCTGGAGTTAACTGGGAAATAGGAGTGAGCCCAATGACTAAAGGTATCTCTCTGGAAACTAAAACCATAATTATCAGCTCCTGGGAACGTAGAAATTCCTCAGGTAATATAATGTGTTTTTTAATACCTTCACCACCGCCAGGTCTCAAGTGGATATTTAAGCATCTGCACTATGGCTTGTGAGAGTCTGCAATCCCTTCTGCATTGTGAATACTGGCCTGACGAGCACTATATTTCTCCAGGGGTATGCTGGAGATAAACAATATCCGTCTCTTAGACAAATGTGCAGGTTTTAGAATTAAGAAATGATAAGGCAATGGTATTTTTTGAGTGTATCGTTGGTCTTGATGAATCGCCCCCTATGTGTGCTACTGTAAATCTTCTTTTTCAATATGTGGTAAACACAAATTACTGCCAAACAAAGCACAGGTGGAAAAAAATCATGTCATAATATATACAGTGCTCAGCAAAAATGAGTACACCCAATGTGAAAAGTAAGATTTTAAGTATCTCACTGAATACAAGAAGAATTTTCTAAATTTTGACAAGACTGAGTTTCATAGAACATTTTTTGAACCCATAACATGAAGATAAGTTTAATTATTAGACTTTCATTACAAAATCATTAGTTTTATCAAATTACCGCATTTTTCGGATAATAACGCACTTTTCCTCCCAAAAATTTGGGTGGAAAATGAGGGGTGCATCTTAAAATCCAAATATAGCTTACCGGGGGGCTGTCTGTGCGGTGACTGGGTGCGTTTGGGCGGCCGGGTGCCTGTGGGTGCGTTTGGGCGGCCGGGTGTCTGTGACTGCGTGCGGGCAGCCGGGTGCCTGTCGGTGCCGGCTGACTCTCTGTCCTGGAAGCCGGCTGCCTCTCTGTGCGGGTGGGTGGGCGGCCTGCTGTCTGCCACTCTGTGCGGGTGGCTGTCTGGCAGGTGTCCCATTGAGTCCGCAGTCCCAGTTTCAAATGATGCTGCCAGATGGAGCTCTTGGATGAGAGCTCCATCTGTGCACGCGCCGCTCAGGGAGTCGGCGCGTGCGCAGATGGAGCCCTTGGATGAGAGCTCCATCTGCGCATGCGCCGCTCCAGGCACCATCATTTGAACTGGGACTGAGGACAAACTAGGACACTCACCGCATCGGGCTGCTCCACGACTGACCCGCCGCCGCTGCTGCTGTCACTACTGACCCGCCCCTGCTGACACCACTGACCCGCTGCTGCTGCCGCCACTGACCCGCCATTGCCGCCACGGATCCGCTGCGGCTGCCGCCACTGACCGCCGCTGCCACCACGGACCTGCCACGGCTGCCGCCACTGACCCGCCACTGCTGCCGCCACTGACTGGCGCTACCACCACGGACCCGCCGCGGCTGCCAGCACAACCTCTGCCTCTGCCACCTCTGCCACCACTGCTGCCCCTCTACGGTAAGACAACACCGGAGTATAAGACGGACCCTATTTTTTTTAACGTTTTATCTCTAAATTTGGGGTGCGTCTTATAATCCGGTGCATCTTACAAAACAAAAAATACGGTAGTTGATGCAAAAATGAATACACCCCACATCAAAAACAACTACATCTAGTAATCTGTATGACCTCCATGATTTTTAAGGACAGCACCAAGTCTTCTAGGCATGGAATGAACAAGTTGGTGACATATTGCAACATCTATCTTTTTCCACTACAAATTTTCAGATTTATATTTTTAAAATCCATGTATGACTTCCTTTACAGTTAACAAATACTCACTACTTTGTGGTGGAATATCACATAAAATCCAGCAAAAATACATTTAAAGGTGTATTCCCATATTCAAGATCCTATCCCAATATGTACAACCCCTGACAAAATTTATGGACTCACCTGGCTCTGAGGATGTTCATTCAGTTGTTTACTTTTGTTTAAAAAAAGCAGATCACAGACATGGCACAAAACAAAAGTCATTTCAAATGGCAACTTTCTGCATTTCCTGTTTTGGGGACATATTGCTTTAAGTTTCCTGCCTTGACGCTTTGATGTCTTCCTTGGTCTACCAGTATGTTTGCCTTTAACAACCTTCCCATGTTGTTGGTATTTGGTCCAGATTTTAGACACAGCTGACTGTGAACAAACAACATTTTTTGGAACATTGCTTGAGGATTTACGCTAGACTATGTATGAAAGAAATGTAGTATAGTTCTTCTGATTTACTATGTCACTTACCTCATGTGCAGAGTATATTGCAGGACCTTAGGTATCTATGGTTACTACCACGAGCAACTAACTAACTTTCCCTATATGCGTGGTCAACCATGAATAACTAAAGTCCTGAAATTACATGAACATGAGGTGCATAGTGTTCCCTCATAAAGTGGCAGCCTAGTACCAATTTATAAATTGGCAGGAAACTATAAGGCCAGAACCTCAGCCCTGGTGTGGGTGGAGGCCGGCATGACTTTGGTTAGGGGGGAGGTGACACCAAGAAGGGGTGGGGGCTAAAGGACCATTGGGGTTTATATAGGGCAGCCTGGGGGTTGATGATCACTTTTACCTGCGTTTCCCTGGGACAGTCCCGCCCTCAATTCCTATTGAGTGGTAGCAGGGTCATGGCGGTTGGCGTGGGTCCTCGAAGTTGGCGTAAACTGTTACTGGGGGTTCATGGAGATATTGATCCCATTAATTTGCCGGTTTTGGTTGGTGGTCTGGTGATTTGGGGGACGGCTGGCAATGGAATGTTTGGTCCCGGGTTTTGTATTTATCCCTCCCCCTCTTTTTTCTATTGGTGCTCCCGAGTTGGTGGTTTCGGCTGGGAGTAAAGCGTGCTTTACACGCAATGACATCGCTAAAGAGATGTCGTTGGGGGTCACGGAATTCGTGACGCACATCCAGCCTTGTTAGCGACGTCGTTGCATGTGAAACGCACGAACATCTGTTAACGATCAAAAATACTCACCATATCGTTGATCGTTGTCCAGTCGTTGTAATCCCGATTATCGTTGCTGTTGCAGGACGCAGGTTGTTCGTCGTTCCTGCGGCAGCACACATCGCTATGTGTGACACCGCAGGAACGAGGAACATCACCGTACCCGCGTCCTCCGGCAATGAGGAATGAAGGAGGTGGGCGGGATGTTCCTTAGTGATGTGTTGACTTAGTGACGCCGATGTGACGCCGAACGAACCGCCCCCTTAGAAAGGAGTCAGTTCGCCGGCCACAGCGACGTCGCTAAGCAGGTAAGTACGTGTGATGTGTGTAAGCGATGTTGTGCGCCACGGGCAGCGATTTGCCCATGACACACAACCGACAGGGGCGGATGCTTTCACCAGTGACATCGCTAGCGATGTCGCAGTGTGTAAAGCCCGCTTAAGTGTCACTGCTGCACCCAAGCACAGAAGTCGGAGCTGCGGTGGGTGAGTACTATTGGGATTTGGTATTTTACATTAGTGGAATTGTTTGGGATACTCTCTTCTAAAAGTGTAAATCCTCTCTAAGCTAATACTTGTTTGTTTTTTATCTAATTGTGCTAAAATATTTGCAAAAGAGTCTAAGAAAGAATTAGAGAAACTGATAAGAAGTTTCTGGATATTTAGGAATATTTCCTAATTTAATTTATTTTAGGGTTTAGCTATGCGAACCATGTAATACTAACAGATGTCATCATTCACTACAGGATGAACTAACCGCACTGAATGTAAAACAAGGATTCAGTAACCAGCCAGCATTTTCTGGAGATGAGTATGGATCGGCCAGGAACATTGTCATTAACCCTTCTAAGGTCATTTTTTTTGCTTTTTAAAACTTATATACCATTATACTCATCACTGGACACGTTTGTAGATTACGTCTTAGCTATATGACTAGGACAACAGCTGAAATCATGGCTACCAGCAGAATAGCACTCCATCGCCGTTCCTAGTGATATGCGTACAACTATGAATGCTGCATGAAGGCTACATTCACACACTTCTGGATTTGGTTTACTGATGTAAAATACTCACCCAATACTGAAGGTGGGAATGTGGCCTAATTTATGTAGGAAATGGTTGTTGATGTACATTAGCCTAGTACTCTAATGGTTAAAATCAGATGCGACAGAGCCTGGACGGGTTTGTTCAATACTTACAAATCTGTTACAAATGGGACCCCAGGGGTGCTGAAATCGTTGCTTGGTTGCAGCGGTCATCTGATGGACCCAGCCATAAGAGAAACCCAAGAGACCTTGAGACCAAAGTAATATAATAAGCCCACTATGTAGTTTAATTTTGGTTGACAAGAAAACTGATGTGCCACCCCCGTGAAAGCTGCTTGAATCCGGGTTCACTCGGATCCGGGGGTCGTGCGGCCACTCAAATATAAGGGGAATATTTACAGGGGAATGGGTATATAGTTCGTGACTCCACCCGTGGTGTACGGTAATTTGGGGAGTACCGCCGCTGCCGTTGGGAGTACCCGGAGGATGAAGTGGGGTAGCAAGGTGTTGTAACCCTTCACGGGTAGAGGGGTGCCCCAAGACTCGGAGAGGGGAGCTGTGGGGTGCAGGGTTCACTCTCGTACTCACTCAGTTCATAAGCAGACACTGACAACCAGGTAAACCAAGTCTCTGGGTACCGCTGCCGCTGAGGAGAGCTCGTCCGGGTCACATCCCCGATGGTGCTGCCTGGTGATCCGTGACCTTCCTCCTGGCACTTAGTTTGACTTCAACTTGATGGCCCGGTAGCATGGAACTAGCCGGGCCCCGCTCCCTACTATGGCTAAGTATGGGAGCTTGCAGTTAGGGCTCACGCTCGGGATTTTCTGGACCGTTTTGGATTTGGAAAGTCCTATCCCCCTCGTTGCGCTAGTGCCCCAATTCTGGAGCGGGTGGGAACAGATCATAAAGGCTCCGTTCTCCTCAGGTGAATTGTTGGGTTGCCTGAAGCTACTCCCCGACCTAGTGTCCGTGTACCCCGTCGTGCCTTCGGTCCTGGACTGGTGATAGTGGTAGGCTGCCGGCTGTCCTCCTCGACAGTTCCAGGCCCTTTGCCACAATCCCCTGCGACTGGGGGTCTGACTCCTCTAGGCCCAGACCACTGTCTGCAACGTAGACAGTTCCTTCAGGAGTCACCACTTCCGACTTCCTCTTAGCTCCTCACAGCTTGAGGGCTACTTCACAACCCTCTCCCTACTCACAGACTAACTAACTAACTACACTCCTCACCTCCCCTCCCTGACCCCTCAGGTGGGCGATTCTATTCCACTCAAGCCATCCACTGGTGTGTCTGGTGGGTGTGGTGCAGGGTGTATCTATTACTTAATTTGCTGTTGGAGACAACACCATTTAGTTAGGGACCCAGAATCAAGTGGGAGGCGGAATACTGCACGGAAGGGCAGCTTGTGCAGTACCCTGTGACGACCTGATAGTCCAAGGGCATCACACTGACACCATTGACCGCCAGTGAACGCAGTAATCCAGAAGAAAACTTAGGATAATCTTAAACACGAACCTTACGGTAATAAAACATGTAACATTTTATTTCAAATTAATTAAAACTTTAACAGGATCCATATTAAAAACTGAGCATTTCAGGAAACAAGTGCCTTTATTCATAGTATAATAAGCAAATGAAGGTAAATCCTGATATTTACGTGTAAAACCAATCGTGTCTGAAATGAAGGCCATTCGAATGTCAGCAGCATCGCAACCAATCAAAAAATGTACAGCAAATACAATGTTAAATTACACAGGTGAGAAAAGAAGGTTTCACAATTGAAAAAAACAGAGGTTTATTCATATAAGCACAGGAAAATAATAAATGCTCTCTAGATTTAATCCCTTAATGACCTAGGACATGTATATATACAGTACGTCCTAGGTCGCCTCCCTCCCTTTGATGTGGGCTCATACGGTGGGGCCCATATGGAATAATGGACCCCACATAGCCCTCCATATAGTACAGTGGGCTCCACATAGCCCTCCATACAGAATAATGGACCCCACATAGACCTCAATACAGAATAATGTGCCCCACATAGCCCTCCATACAGAATAATGGGTCCAACTTAACCCTACATACAGAATAATGTGCCCCACAGAGTCTTCCATACAGAGTAATGGCCCCACATAGTCCTCCATACGGAATAATAGGCCTCACATAGCCCTCCATACAGAATAATGGACGCTACATAGTCCTCCATACAGAATCTTGGACCCTACATAGTCCTCCATACAGAATAATGGGTCCCACATAGTCCTCTATACAGAATAATAGGCTCCACATAGTCTTCCTTACAGAATAATAGCCCCACATAGTCCTGTATACAGAATAATGGGCCCCCATAGTCCTCCATACAAAATAATGTCCCCACATAGTCCTCCATACAAAATAATGTCCCCACATAGTCCTGCATACAAAATAATGTCCCCACATAGTCCTGCATACAGAATAATGAGTCCCACTTAGTCCTCCATAATGGGCTCCTAGCATCAAGGGCCAAATAAAACCAGCCTGCGGGCCAGACTTTGACATATGTGGTCAAATTATATAGAATGTATTTGTGACGCCCCTGCACTAGTCAGGGTGTCACAGGGAACTGCACTCCTGTTCTTATAGTGCAGAACCCACCCTCCTTGGTTCCAGGTTCCACCCAGTGGTATTGCTACCAACTGCATTCAAACCCCAATCCACACCCACCAGCACAGGACAGACAAGCCAGTGGGTAAGTCTAGAGCAGGGGTGGGCAATTAAATTTCTCATGAGAACTCTGGATCCTTTTAGAGGGCCGGACTGATATACTTAACTCAATTCTACCCAATACTGTGTATGTGTGTATTTTTATATATATATATATATATATATATATATATATATATATATATATATATATATACTACATCACTATATACTGCACCTGTAATACATTACATTACTATATACTACCCCTGTAATACATTACAGCACTATATACTGCACCTGTAATACATTACATCACTATATACTGCACCTGTAATACACTACATCACTATATACTGCACCTGTAATACACTACAGCACTATATACTGCCCCTGTAATGCATTACAGCACTATATACTGCACCTGTAATGCATTACAGCACTATATACTGCACCTGTAATACACTACATCACTATATACTGCACCTGTAATGCATTACAGCACTATATACTGCACCTGTAATACACTACATCACTATATACTGCACCTGTAATACACTACAGCACTATATACTGTCCCTGTAATACACTACAGCACTATATACTGCCCCTGTAATGCATTACAGCACTATATACTGCACCTGTAATACATTACAGCACTATATACTGCCCCTGTAATGCATTACAGCACTATATACTACCCCTGTAGAACTACATCATTACATTCTGTCACGCTCCCGGTGTCCCGGCAGCCCTCCTTACCCACTGAGCCGGTTCCTGCATCGCACCACCGCTCCATACCCACTGATCCAGTCGCACCTGCATCGCACCACCGCTCCTTGCCCACTGATCCAGCCTCGCCAGCGCACCACCGCTCCTTGCCCACTGATCCAGTTCACATGTCCGCCGGTCACGCCTGCCGCTCCCGCTCATGCTCCCCTGAGTCCTGTTCCTGGTCTCAGGAGTCTGACTCTGAGTCTTAGCCACATGGTTCTGTATAGGACCGGGCCGCGCCCACTCTCCTGGTCTTATAGGCCCAGCACACCTGCAGCAGGAAATGACATGAGGCTGTGCTGGGTATATAAGACTGACCTATCCATGTGGGCGGTGCCTGATCAGCGTGTCCTGAAGCTTGTCTTTTGAGCTAGGTGCTCAGGTCCCCTTGTGCTGTGTCCTGTTACCTGGAGTACTGTTTGTCTTTGCTATCGGGTACCTGTGCCTGTTTCCTGTATTGTCCTAAAGAACTCCGTGACCCTGGTGACCTGGTTATACCTGTCCCTGCCACGCCAGTGCTCCGGCTGCTGTGTACCCTGCCCTCCGGTGGGGTGCATGGTCCAGTGGATCCACCTCCTGGGCCCACCAGTCCTCCCGGCCCTGACACATTCCCATATACTACATCACTACACCCAAATATTACACCAGTTGCCCCCCCCCCTCCCCCTTCCCCTTCCCCTCCCCCTCAGGCTATTAGTGACCACTCACCTCTATCTCCTCCGGCACCTCCGTACGGGTCCCCCGCTGAGCTTCTTCTTCCCTAGTATGGGCCTTGGCTGCGCCGCTGTTGTTCTTGTACGGCCCCTGCCCCCGCCGCTGCGTCTCTCTGTCCAGGCACCGGCTGGTGCCGCTTCTCCTGCCGGGCGGGAACTTTTCAAATGACACACGCGCTGTACTGCCAACATCAGGGCGCGCGTGTGTCACAGAGAAAGCTGCCGCAGGGAACAGAGGACCGATCCTGAAGCTCCGCACAGTGTAGCAGCGGAACGCAGGAATCTGTCCTCTGTTCCCTGTTCGGCAGCGTTTTCTGTGACTCACGCGCGCCCTGATGTCGTTAGTACAGCGTGTGTGTGTCATTTGAAAAGTTCCAGCCCGGCAGGAAAAGCAGCACCACGTCTCCATCTCTGATCTAATGGGCGGGCCGGTCACAGACAGTAGGCGGGGCGGATGTGGCCCGCGGGCCGCCCCTTGCCCAGGTCTGGTCTAGAGGGAAAAGGGCCGCCCACCGAAGGGTTAAGCAGACTAGCAGGAGGTGACAGAGCAGTCGGCTCCAGGAGAGCAAAGGGAGAGGAAGTGTAGTAGAAGCTCTCAAAAGGAGAGGGAACCGGGGGTTGCAGCCCCCATGAAACGTGAAGTAGTGGCCCTCATAGTGTGGGGGGGCTGAGGAGTCGAAGCTCCGGAGAAGCCGGACTAAATTGGGACACAGCAAAAGCAATACTATTTGGAGCGGATACCTGGACGTGCTCTCCTTCCCAAGCAGCAGTGGTGCACTGGGACTTTTGGTTTACCTGCTGCATGTGTGTGTAATGACTTTACAAAACATCATCCAGCACCACGATAACCAGACTGAGTGAGTACATGGTCATTCCCTGCTTCCAGCAAGCCTGTACTCCCCTGCACCCCTCCATCCAGAGTCCCTTGGCTTTCCCTACCCGTGGAGGGTAACGTCATCTAGCTGCCCCCATTCCATCACCCCAGGTACTCCCAACGGCAGCTGCGGTACTCCCCGTTACCGCACACCATGAGTGGCGTCAAAAACTATCTAATCCCCTGTAAATAATCCCCCCCCCCATTACATTTTAGAGTGACCCTGAGCCCCCGGGTCCGGAGACCCTCGAGCCCCGGATCCGAGCGGTTCGACCGCTGCAGAGGCGGTACATATTCATATTTTTTTATTTCCTACAATTGAGATATCTCTTTTCATTTGTGCTGAGTGACACTACAGCTGTCATAGGTTATTTGACTGACTGCGGTGTTGTTAACACTTAATTTGTTCCTACTATTCTTGACATGTTTGCTTTATTGCTGGATAAAAATTAAGAGGGTTAAAATAAAGCAAAATAGAGATTAAGGCTATGTGTCCACGTTGCTTTTTACCTGCTTTTTTGCTGCTTTTTCAACTGCAGCGTTTAATGCCAAAATGGATGTGTTCTGCTTTTCAAGCAAAGTCTATGGGAATTTCATGTCATGTCAATTGTTTTTGCCATTTGGGTTTTGCACTGCAAAGCTGAGTTTTTGCCCAAATTTCAGCCACAAAAAGGCAGCATTTTGAACAGCATAGTGTGCACAAGAAACCCAAATTCCCATAGACTTTGCTTGAAAAGCAGAACACATCCATTTTGGCATTAAACGCTGCAGTTGAAAAAGCAGCAAAAAAGCAACGTGGACACATAGCCTAAAACAGGAGAATTATACTTACCTTCTCCCACGCGGCTGTCACAATGATTCCGGGTCTGCTCATTAGCTCTCATGCATATTCACTGCTCCCCCCTACCCTTTGTGACAGCGTCTGTTACTGGTTGCAGTCAGACTGGCGGTATCTGTGATTGGTTACCCTCATACTCACGGTCATACATAGAAATCATGGGGCCCCATAGCAAAAGTCTGAATGAAAAGAATGAATAAAAGTTAAATATTCAACAGGCATTTTTAAATCCAGGCATGCATGTATAAGAGGCCAAACATTGTCCAAGAAAGAGATTGCCCTGAAATAAAAGTTCCACACATTATATCGTGCCATATGACATTATACAAAATATCAAGCCATAATACATCATGCCATGTACCATAATATATTTTGCCATGTGTCACAATACATGGTGTAATGTGCTCTAATACACGTTCTCATGTGAAATTATTTATCATGCCACAATACATTGTGCCATAATAGATCGTGTCATGGGCCATAATACATCGTGGCATAAAACATTGTGCCATAATTCACTGTGCTATACAATACATGGTGCCATAATACATTTTGCCATGTGCCATAATACATCATGCCATAAAACACTGTGTAATAACAGATCATGCCATGTGCCATTACACATCAAGCCGTAATACATCATACCGCTATACATCGAATCATAATGCAATTTGCTATGTCCCATAATACATTGTGCCATAAAACATTGTGCCATAATACATCATGCCATAAAACATTGTTTCATGTGCCATAATATGTGCCACAGCTTGCCATGCCCCCCAGACAAAGTAGATAGCTGGCTGTCCATTATTATTACTATGATTTATTTCTAAATGTAGTCTGCTACCCAGTGGCATAACTGAAGTTTTATGGGCAAAGTTTGGGCTTTCCGCCCTGCATGTTGATCACATGTATGGGCCATTTTAACATTCTAAATCCTATAGAGACATACAAGTTGCTCTCCTTCCCCTTCATTATGTAGTAGTGTCCCCCATCCTGTACTAATGTCCCCCATCCTGAGCCACTTCGTAATAAATATGTCCCCATCCTGATATATACAGTTAGGTCCAGAAATATTTGGACAGTGACACAAATTTTGTTATTTTAGCTGTTTATAAAAACATGTTCAGAAATACAATTATATATATAATATGGGCTGAAAGTGCACACTCCCAGCTGCAATATGAGAGTTTTCACATCCAAATCGGAGAAAGGGTTTAGGAATCATAGCTCTGTAATGCATAGCCTCCTCTTTTTCAAGGGACCAAAAGTAATTGGACAAGGGACTCTAAGGGCTGCAATTAACTCTGAAGGCGTCTCCCTCGTTAACCTGTAATCAATGAAGTAGTTAAAAGGTCTGGGGTTGATTACAGGTGTGTGGTTTTGCATTTGGAAGCTGTTGCTGTGACCAGACAACATGCGTTCTAAGGAACTCTCAATTGAGGTGAAGCAGAACATCCTGAGGCTGAAAAAAAAGAAAAAATCCATCAGAGAGATAGCAGACATGCTTGGAGTAGCAAAATCAACAGTCAGGTACATTCTGAGAAAAAAGGAATTGACTGGTGAGCTTGGGAACTCAAAAAGGCCTGGGCATCCACGGATGACAACAGTGGTGGATGATCGCCGCATACTTTCTTTGGTGAAGAAGAACCCGTTCACAACATCAACTGAAGTCCAGAATACTCTCAGTGAAGTAGGTGTATCTGTCTCTAAGTCAACAGTAAAGAGAAGACTCCATGAAAGTAAATACAAAGGGTTCACATCTAGATGCAAACCATTCATCAATTCCAAAAATAGACAGGCCAGAGTTAAATTTGCTGAAAAACACCTCATGAAGCCAGCTCAGTTCTGGAAAAGTATTCTATGGACAGATGAGACAAAGATCAACCTGTACCAGAATGATGGGAAGAAAAAAGTTTGGAGAAGGGAACGGCACATGATCCAAGGCACACCACATCCTCTGTAAAACATGGTGGAGGCAACGTGATGGCATGGGCATGCATGGCTTTCAATGGCACTGGGTCACTTGTGTTTATTGATGACATAACAGCAGACAAGAGTAGCCGGATGAATTCTGAAGTGTACCGGGATATACTTTCAGCCCAGATTCAGCCAAATGCCGTAAAGTTGATCGGACGGCGCTTCATAGTACAGATGGACAATGACCCCAAGCATACAGCCAAAGCTACCCAGGAGTTCATGAGTGCAAAAAAGTGGAACATTCTGCAATGGCCAAGTCAATCACCAGATCTTAACCCAATTGAGCATGCATTTCACTTGCTCAAATCCAGACTTAAGACAGAAAGACCCACAAACAAGCAAGACCTGAAGGCTGCGGCTGTAAAGGCCTGGCAATGCATTAAGAAGGAGGAAACCCAGCGTTTGGTGATGTCCATGGGTTCCAGACTTAAGGCAGTGATTGCCTCCAAAGGATTCGCAACAATATATTGAAAATAAAAATATTTTGTTTGGGTTTGGTTTATTTGTCCAATTACTTTTGACCTCCTAAAATGTGGAGTGTTTGTAAAGAAATGTGTACAATTCCTACAATTTCTATAAGATATTTTTGTTCAAACCTTCAAATTAAACGTTACAATCTGCACTTGAATTCTGTTGTAGAGGTTTCATTTCAAATCCAATGTGGTGGCATGCAGAGCCCAACTCGCGAAAATTGTGTCACTGTCCAAATATTTCTGGACCTAACTATGTTCAGCATCCTGGTATATATCCTAATCATGGCCCCATCCTGGTATATGTCCCTAGCCTGGTATATGTCCCCATCATGTCCCCATCCTGGAATATGTCCACATCATAGCCTGGTATATATGGCCTTATCCTGATATATATGCCCCCATCATGGCCCTATCCTAGTGTATATGTCCCCATCCTGTTATACAGTCCCCATCATGGTCCCATCTTGGTATATATGTCCCCATCATGGCTCCATTCTGGTATAGATGTTCCCATCATGGCCCCATCCTGGTATATATATCCTCATCATAGCTCCATCCTGGTATATATGTCTCTGTCATAGCCCCATTGTGATGGTGGGATATGGGGGAGGTGTATCTTGCTGTACAGATTCCTATTTTAGCTTGGTTCACTGTCCATTATTTGTACTGCTTCTGTGTACATTTATATTGTTTCTAAGTAATCACCTCCTCTAGTGCAAAGTTATAGCCTCTTGAGGCGCTTCTGTCCCTGGGTGTGGGGGTAGGTGGGCCTAGAGTCCACCTACTGTAACCTTTTTGCTTACCTGGAAGATTCGGGCAGTATTTAAGAACTTTAAGGAAGAAGGATTGATCCTCTGGGAGAAGCTGGGACTTTTCAGAGATGGGGACATTTATGCCACTACTGGACAATTTTACCCTCTGTTTTGTGGATTATGTTATGGACAGTTTTGATTTGCTTGGAATAAATGCTCTTTGAATTGTACCGTCATCTCTCGCTCTGTTGATTGTGTGATATGGGAGAAGGACCCCGTGACACGCATCCTGGTATATATGTCCTTATCCTGGTATATAGTCCTCATCATGTCCTCATCGTGGTTTACACATGTGGTCAAAATTGTTGGTACCCCTTGTTTAATGAAAGAAAAACCCTTAATGGTCACAAAAATAACTTGAATCTGACAAAAGTAATAACAAATAAAAAAAATCTATTTAAATGAACAAATGAAGGTCAGACATTGCTTTAAAACCACGCTTCCACAGAATTTTTTAAAAAATAAAACTCATGAAATAGGCCTGGACAAAAATGATGGTACCCATGAAAATAATGTGACAAAAAGGACATGTTAAATCAAAGTGTGTCCACTAGTGATGAGCGAGTACTAAAAAGCTCGGGTGCTCGAAGCTCGGGCCGAGCCTCCCAAGATACTCGTGTACTCGGCCCGAGCAACGAGCCCAATGTTATCCTATGGGAGACCCGAGTATTTTTGTGAAATGACCTCCCGGCAGCATGGAGAAACCCTAAAAATGGCACAAAAGTCTCAGAAGAGTGCTCAAATGACATGGCAACAGCATGGGGAAGACCCCTTGAAGCATTTATCACTCAAAAGTCACAGCTGTGAACAATTTTGTCCGCGTTTTACGCCATTTTTACGGACTCACCAGAAAACCTTCCAAAATGACCCCAAAATGATTTTTCATGGCGGAAATGTTAAGGGCACATACCCAATAGTGAGATAGATCTGGTGTATGTTACTTTTTGAGATTAATACATGAAAGATTTTACGTGAAAACATTGTGTGGCACTCCGATGTCCCTGAGAAGAGACGTACATGAAGGCCTCTTGAGTCTAATGTGCCCATTTTGAGGAAGTGAGTCTTTGTAGTATTTTCCTTTGCCAGGGCAGTCCAAAATTGTGAGGTTCACCAATGCCCCTGCATACAGACGTGCATGAGGGCCTCAAAACATTAAGTGTCCATTGTCAGGAAGTGGGTGTATTATAGTATAGCCCTTAGGCAGGGCAGCCAAAAATTGGGAGGCTCCACATTGTCCCTGGATAGAGACGTGCATGATGGCCTTTAAACCTGAAGTGCCCATTGTAAGGAAGTGGGTCTATTTCAGTATAGCCCTTTGCCAGGGCAGCCAAAAATTGGGAGGCTCCACGTTGTCCCTGGGTAGAGACGTGCATGATGGCCTCAAAACATTAAGTGTCCATTTTAAGGAAGTGGGTGTATTTCAGTATAGCCCTTAGGCAGGGCAGCCAAAAATTGGGAGGCTCCACATTGTCCCTGGGTAGAGACGTGCATGAGGGCCTCAAAACATTAAGTGTCCATTTTAAGGAAGTGGGTGTATTTCAGTATAGCCCTTAGGCAGGGCAGCCAAAAATTGGGAGGCTCCACATTGTCCCTGGGTAGAGACGTGCATGAGGGCCTCAAAACATTAAGTGTCCATTTTAAGGAAGTGGGTGTATTTCAGTATAGCCCTTTGCCAGGGCAGCCAAAAATTGGGAGGCTCCACATTGTCCCTGGGTAGAGACGTGCATGATGGCCTCAAAACATTAAGTGTCCATTTTAAGGAAGTGGGTGTATTTCAGTATAGCCCTTAGGCAGGGCAGCCAAAAATTGGGAGGCTCCACATTGTCCCTGGGTAGAGACGTGCATGAGGGCCTCAAAACATTAAGTGTCCATTTTAAGGAAGTGGGTCTATTTCAGTATAGCCCTTAGGCAGGGCAGCCAAAAATTGGGAGGCTCCACATTGTCCCTGGGTAGAGACGTGCATGAGGGCCTCAAAACATTAAGTGTCCATTTTAAGGAAGTGGGTGTATTTCAGTATAGCCCTTAGGCAGGGCAGCCAAAAATTGGGAGGCTCCACGTTGTCCCTGGGTAGAGACGTGCATGAGGGCCTCAAAACATTGTTCCCATTGCAAAGGAGCGGGTCTCCTGTCGTTGTAATGTCCATTCTGCAAAGAATGGGCGAAAAAATTTACCACTGGGGGTATACCTGAAACAAAGACCTAACTATTGTAACGGTCATCATGATGGCGCATGAGGAGAAGGAGGAGCAGTCCAGCGATTATCCAAAGTCGAGAAGTGTACCCATGGGTGAGTGGAGGTACATGGCAAACTTTAAATTCCGCTCTCATTTGCTGGTGGTGTGGTGAAGTCTGGCCCAATCCAACCCTTGTTCATCTTTATCAGAGTCAGCCTGTCAGCATTTTCAGTTGACAGGCGGGTGCGTTTATCTGTAATGATTCCACCTGCGGCACTAAAAACACGCTCTGACAAAACGCTAGCAGCAGGGCAGGCCAGGACTTCCAAGGCGTAGAGAGCCAATTCATGCCACGTGTCCAGCTTGGATACCCAATAATTGTAAGGCACAGAGGAATGTCGGAGTACAGTTGTTCGATCTGCAAGGTACTCCTTCAGCATCTGGGCAAACTTAGGATTTCTTGTGGCACTACCCCGCACCTCAGGGGCTGTGGTACGTGAGGGGCTGAGAAAACTGTCCCACATCTTAAAGACTGTTCCCCTACCTCTGGCGGATTGGACTTGTGCCTCTCTCGGCTGTACGCCTCGGTTGTCCACTGATTCCTGACCTATGCCGCTAGCGTTTTGTGAGGGGAATGCTTTGCCTACTTCCGTGAGTATGGCCTTCCGAAACTGCTGCATTTTGGTTGACCTCTCCTCCACGGGAATAAGAGACAAAAAGTTCTCCTTGTAGCGTGGGTCTAACAGTGTTACCAACCAGTAATGATTGTCGGCCAAGATGTTCTTAACGCGAGGGTCACGAGACAGGCAGCTTACCATAAAGTCAGCCATGTGCGCCAGACTCTTAACAGCCAGGACTTCAGTAGCCTGACCAACAAGATGACTGAACATGCTGTCCTCCTCCTCCTCCTCCTCCTCCTCATCTACCCTGTCCTCTGGCCAGCCACGCTGAATCGAGGATATGACTGGTGTGCATGTCATATCCTCAATTTGGCCGGAGAGTTGCTCCATGTCTTCATCCTCCTCCTCGTCATAGTCCTCCACTGCACGTTGTGATGAGACGAGGCTGGGCTGTGTGTTATCACCCACACCCACTACTGTTTCTTGCTGCAACTCATCGCGCTCCGCCTGCAATGCATCATGTTTGTTTTTCAGCAGGGACCGTTTTAGAAGGCAGAGTAGCGGTATGGTGACGCTAATAATGGCGTCATCACCACTCACCATCTTGGTGGAGTCCTCAAAGTTTTGGAGGATGGTACATAGGTCTGACATCCATCTCCACTCCTCAGGTGTTATGTGTGGAGTTTGACCCATTTCCCGACGGCTTAGGTGATGCAGGTACTCAACAACTGCCCTCTTCTGCTCACATATCCTGACCAACATGTGCAGAGTTGAATTCCAACGCGTGGGGACATCACACACCAGTCTGTGAGCCGGAAGATGCAAACGGCGCTGAAAGCCGGCAAGGCCGGCTGAAGCAGTAGGTGACTTTCGAAAATGTGCAGACAGGCGGCGAACTTTTACCAGCAGATCAGACAGCTCTGGGTATGACTTTATAAACCGCTGAACCACGAGGTTGAGCACATGGGCCACGCATGGAACATGTGTCAGCTGGCCTCGCCTCAAAGCCGCCACCAGGTTCCGGCCATTGTCACAAACGACCTTTCCTGGCTTTAGGTTCAGAGGTGTGAGCCAGTGATCTGCCTGCTGTTTCAGAGCTGTCCACAGCTCTTCTGCATTGTGGGGTTTGTCACCTATGCAGATTAGCTTCAGCACAGCCTGTTGCCGCTTCGCCGAGGCAGTGCTGCAGTGCTTCCAGCTTGTGACTGGTGTGGAGGGCACAGTGGATGAGGATGCGCAGGAGGAGGAGGAGGCTGAAGAGCATGACATTCCGGAGCTGTAGAGTGTGGGTGAAACACTGACTGAGGTAGGGCCTGCAAACCTTGGTGTGGAAGGACGTGTTCCGTCCCTCGCTCAGACTGGGTCCCAGCTTCCACAATATTAACCCAGTGTGCCGTCAACGAGATGTAGCGGCCTTGCCCACAAGCACTTGTCCACGTGTCTGTGGTTAGGTGGACCTTGGGTGAAACAGCGTTGTTCAGGGCACGTGTGATGTTTTGTGACACGTGGTTATGCAACGCGGGGACGGCACACCGGGAGAAATAGTGGCGGCTGGGGACCGAGTAACGTGGGACAGCTGCCGCCATCAGGTCACGGAATGCTTCTGTCTCCACCAGCCTAAAAGGCAACATTTCCAGCGCAAGCAGTCGCGAAATGTTAGCATTTAGAACTGTGGCATGTGGGGTGTTGGCAGTGTATTTGCGCCTGCGTTCAAAGGTTTGCTGAATGGATAACTGAACGCTGCGCTGGGACAAGGACGTGCTTGATGATGGTGTTCTTTCTGCGTAGGCAACTGCAGGTGCAGGAGTGGAGGAGGCTTGTTCGCAGGCAGCATGGACAGAGGATTGGCTCGCATGCACAACCAGCGAAGACGTAGCAGTGACATCAGCAAGCACTGCTCCTCGACTCTGTTGTACTTCCCACAAAGTCGGGTGCTTGGCTGACATGTGCCTGATCATGCTGGTGGTGGTCAGGCTGCTAGTTTTGGTACCCCTGCTGATGCTGGCACGGCAGGTGTTGCAAATGGCCTTTTTTGAATCATCTGGATCCAACTTAAAAAACTGCCAGACTCGTGAAGACCTAACATTTGTACAGGCACCTTGTGTCGTCGTGTTGTTCCGGGGAACGGTTGCCTGACTTCTGCCTGGGGCCACCACCCGGCTTCTTACTGCCTGTTGTGATGCTACGCCTCCCTCCCCCTGTGCACTGCTGTCCTCGCTCTGCATATCCTCCTGCCAGGTTGGGTCAGTTACTGGATCATCCACCACGTCGTCTTCCTCTTCCGCACCCTGCTCCTCCTCCTGACTTGCTGACAATTGTGTCTCATCATCGTCCACCACTTGTTGAGACACGTTGCCAACTTCGTGAGAACGTGGCTGCTCAAATATTTGGCCATCTGTACAGACGATCTCCTCATGACCCACTTCAATATGAGCTGGCGAGAGGCCAGAATGTGTGAATGGAAACGTGAACAGCTCTTCCGAGTGTCCAAGTGTGGGATCATTAATGTCCGAGGAGGACGTGTACTCAGCCTGGTGGTAGGAAGGAGGATCAGGTTCAGAAATGTGCGGTGCAGTATCACGGCTACTGACACTTGACCGTGTGGAAGACAGAGTGTTTGTGGTGGTGCCAATCTGACTGGAAGCATTATCCGCTATCCAACTAACAACCTGTTGACACTGGTCTTGGTTCAAGAGCGGTGTACTGCTGCGGTCCCCAAGAATTTGGGACAGGACGTGCGAGCGACTAGATGTGGCCCTTTGTTGTGGCGAAATTAGAGCTTGCCCACGACCTCGGCCTCTGCCTGCACCACCATCACGTCCACTTCCTTGTTCCTTGCCAATGCCCTTGCGCATTTTGCAATGCTGTGCACTGCTGACGTGTATATTCACTACTTGTGCGTTATATCAAAGTTTCTGGAAATTGCACACAAGTGCACCTGTACGCTGCCACCGACAGGCACACACGTGCGGTTTTTAAATGCAAGCACGGACGCACTAAGAACCTAACACAGGTTTTAGGAGCAAAAATTAAGAACTCTGACACTATCAGCCACTGCTGACTGACGTGTATTATACACTACACTTGTGCGTTATATAATAGTTTGGTAAAAACGCACACCAGTGCACCTGTACGCTGCCACCAACAGGCACACACGTGCGGTTTTAAAAACCAAGCACGGACGCAATAATAACCTAACACAGGTTTTAGGAGCAAAAATTAAGAACTCTGACACTATCAGCCACTGCTGACTGACGTGTATTATACACTACACTTGTGCGTTATATAATAGTTTGGTAAAAACGCACACCAGTGCACCTGTACGCTGCCACCAACAGGCACACACGTGCGGTTTTAAAAACCAAGCACGGACGCAATAATAACCTAACAGGTTTTTTTGGGGAGCGACAATTACAGTACAGACAAGTCAGACACTATCTGGACTGTTTTACACTGTGTACACCAGCCCCAGATATGAAGGCTGGTATACGGTCAACACTACCCTGCCTGCCTGCCTGCCTGTATACTGCTACAATAGTCCTGACAAGGACTCTTTTGGTCACTAGCCTGTATTCAGACCTGGCTATACCCTGCCTGTATATAGCAACAATAGTCCTGAGAAGGACTCTGCTACTGTACGCCGACCTGGCTATACCCTGCCTGCCTGTATACAACTAGAATAGTCCTGAGAAGGACTTTTGGTCACACTGTTTGCAGCCCTGCAACTGAAAAAGCTATAAAGGGCCGCAAAGCTTTCCCTGAATCAGCGACACTCTCCCTGCACTGACAGTCTGGATAGCTGTGAGCAGAGCACAGCGCGCCGGCCGATATAAAGGCTCGGTGACGCTGTGCAGGCCGGCCAATCACTGCAATTCCACAACTAACAGGGCTGTGGCATTGCAGTGGTCTGCCAGCCAATCCCTGCATGAGGGCTGGCTCTCAAAAGAGCGCCAACATGCAGAAATGAAGACCACGAGTAAAGCACGAGTATCGCGAGATTACTCGGTCCCCGCCGAGCAGCCCGAGTACAGTGATACTCGTGCGAGTACCGAGTAGTGACAAGCATGCTCGCTCATCACTAGTGTCCACTAATTAGCATCACAGATGTTTACAATCTTGTAATCAGTCAGTGGACCTGTATATAGGGCTACAGATACTCACTGTGCTGTTTGGTGACATTGTGAGTACCACACTCAACATGGACCAGAGGAAGTGAAGGAAAGAGTTGCTTCAGGAGATTAGAAAGAAAATTATAGACAATCATGTTAAAGGTTAAGGTTATAAGACCATCTCCAAGCAGCCTGATGTTGCTGTGTCTACAGTTGCACATATTATTCAGAAATTTAAGATCCTCGTTTCATTAAAAAAGGGGTACCAACAATTTTGACCACGTGTGTATGTCCCCATGGCAAGTGACCCCAGAAACTGATACACGCTTCCACCTTGTTTGCATCCAAGTTCCTGTATGGATAATTGGCATTGTAGTATCCCGGGTCCACTACAAGCACCCGTCCGCGTTCTTAACCTGCTAACTAGTTTTCGTCTTGTGGCATCCTATTGATTAAAAAATTAAGACATTTTACACACATACAACAGAACGACTGTATGATTAATACCACGTTGGGTCAAAACGTCACAGTTAAGTCGCAGTTTGCCTGTTGAAATTGTATAGTGTGTATTACAAATCCATTAAATATCACTTTTTTGCATTCTATAAGAGTGTGCTGCAATTACTATTTTTAGTACCCAATCCATCATGGCCCCATCTTGGCTACATCCTGGCACCTATGATCCATTACCACGCTGCACAAAGTAAGAAGAAATAAGCGATTGTAGTCACCTCCCGTTCGCTTTCTCGAAATCTTCCTCCGATTCTGGCAACTGACCAGCATGTAAGCGGCGCAGTGCATGGCATCACTGTCATGCGCGCCCACTTACAGCACCATCAGCTGCCAGGATATTCACTGCTCCACATGCCTGGTATTAGGGGTGTGGGGGGGGGGGTAGTGAATAATTATTCTCTTTCATAGTAGCATACAAATGCCCAGCAGCTGCATGAAGCCAGCAATTGGGTGATTCTGTACTACTATTAAAGAAAATTAATATTCACTGCACCCCACAACCATAATCCCGCTCACATCTCAGCACCCAGCACCGGCAAAGAGGTGGGCAGGATTATGGGAGTGGAGAGCAGTGACTAATCATTTCTTTAAATGCCACAACTCAGTACAGGGACCTGACAGGTCTCTGTGCTGCAATGTATTTCAGGCCTCTGCCACACATACGTGAAAATCACGCACATGCCACGAGACACATTTTCCCTGCGTGTTGCGTTTGGTAAGTACTTGTCTCCGGTACGTGCGGGCCACGTGTGTTCTACGTGTGCTATCCGCGATAACACAGGGAGAACCGGTAATTTGCATACTCACGTGGTCCTTGCTGCTGTCCAGGGTACTGTTCTTCGGTCTCCAGCCCTGCCGACTCCCCGCTGCTGCTGCTTCTGGCCGCAGTGAAGTGAATATTAAATGAGCATAATGAGCGGCGGTCAGAAGGAAGTGACAGCAGCGGCAGAGACTGCAGGGCTGGAGAAGGTGAGTAAAGATTTGTTATTTTTTTTTCTCTGACACGTTAGTTTTCTCCGACGCGTGTCACACTGGACCGCATCCACACTACATCCGTGTGGTATGGGTGCAGGCCGTGTGACACCCGTGATGCCGGAGAAAAACGGACATGTCAGCGTGAGAAGCACACGGACACAAGTAAGTACGGAACGGACACACGTTCCGTTCCAAAATACTTACGTGTGTCCAAACCATTAGGAAAACATAGGTCCACGTGTGTACATGTCTCCGGTACATGAGAAAACTGTGAAACACGTACCGGAGGCACGAACGTGTGACAGAGGCCTCAGCTGGATGCGCATTCTTGGACACATATCCAGCTGCATCCAAATACTCAATGATCACACCTTCCCTAATCTAGTGATCCAGCATTGAGTTCAATGACTTCACCTGACGTGACTTCACCTGTGGTCATTGCTGGGGTACCATGGGAAATCGAGCTGTGACCTCAGGTGAACTGTGACCTCACTGCTCCCTGTGGTCACTGTTGGGCTACTGTGGGAAACCCAGCTGTGACCCCCGGTGAACTGTGACCTCACCACTCAAAGCTGCGGCCCCGGCAGTGTGTCCCTGAAATCACAGTGAGCGGTCTCGTTTATTAGGTCTCGGATCATTGTGGGACCTCATGCGGATTACGCGGGACCTACAGGGTGATTTGGGGGTTAATAATGTGGAGAAAGATTTTTTTTTTTTTATAATAAAGGATTTTTGCTTTTGTTGTGCTTATTTCTTATTACCTACAGGGTTATCAATGGAGGGAGGTCTCATTGACCCCTCCCCATTACTAACCTTGGGCTTGATGACAGCTGGGATTTTTTTGACAAACTTAAGCTGCCATTAACCCCTTATATTACCCCGATTGCCACTGCTCCAGGGCAATCTGAAAGCATGGTAAAGTGCCAGAATTGGCGCATCTAATGGATATGACAATTCCGAGGTGGCTGCAGACTGCTATTGTTCGGCTGGAGAAGGCCTCAAAACCGTGGGGCTCACCAGCCTCAGAATACCAGCCACCAGCTGTCTGCTTTGTCTTGGCTGGGTATCAAAATTGGGGAGGGGGGACCAAAAGCTGTTTTTTAAAATTATTTATTTAAATAATTTAAAAATGCCACATGGGGTCCCTTGCATTTTATTACACAGTCAAGATGATACACACAGCTGGGGACTGCAGCCTGTATCTGTCTGCTTTATCTGTGTTTGGTATCAATATACGGGGACCCTATGTCATTGTTTTCCAATTATTTATTGTTACATTCCACAACCAATCACATATGCTGGCAAACCTGCAGTCTGACTGCAACATATCACAGATGCTGTCACACACGGGGGCGGGGGAAACTGTGAATATGCATGAGAGCTAATGAGCAGACCGGGAAGTAGTGTGACAGCTGCACAGGAGACTCAGCAAGTATAATTCCTCCGCTTTACAGCCCCCTAGCCCTTATTAGCACCACTTTACAGTACACATGGTCCCCGTAGACTTATGGAGTTCAGAATCCTGGCTCATGTTAACGTTCAAGTTCGTCCCGAACTTGACTTTTTTTTTTTTTAAGTCCTGCTGGACCCGCCGAACCCGAACATTTGCGGGTTCGCCCATCTCTATTTATGTTCATTTATTATCCCATGAGTAAGGGCACTTGTTGCCAGAAACCCGTCAGTTTTTAATATGGATTCTGTTCAAGTTTTAACCAGCTTTAAGAAAAAGTGTTACATGTTTTATTAATGTACGGTTTGTGAAGATTACCCTCAGTTTTCTACTAAACCTGGAGAACGTGGCTTTCTCTTTGTAGGTGAGCTCTTTGTAGCTCTTCAGTAGGTGAATATGCTTTTTTTTTTCCCTTTTATGTCAGGACCAAAATGGGTCAATTTTTCAACTATTTGTAACTAATGGACAACCCATTGTAACCGTATATCAGGCAAATCATAACCTTTCAGTTGATATGGGAAAAAAATGCTTTTGTGCCCCAAACATGTAATGAGTACAACCTCGTGTAATGTCTGCCACTATGTAACTGGTTGTTATATATATTTATATGTTCAATGAATCTTCTCTTTTTTCATTTTTTAGATTGGAGCATACTTCAGTAGTATTCTTGCAGAAAAGTTGAAACTAAACACTTTTCAAGACACTGGGAAGAAAAAGCCACAAATTAATGCCAAAGACAACTATTGGCTGGTGACAGCTCGTTCTCAGGGTGCTATTCACAGCTGGTTCACTGATCTCGCTGGCAACAAACACCTGACTGTTTTAGCTAAAAAGGTACAATATATTTTTGCATTTTCAAAATAGTTTTGGGCCTCACAGCGGTTTCTACATGTGACTGAGTATAAATAAATCTCAACTTCTGACACAAATATCTCTGTAGACCACCTAGGATCCATAATAGGGTCAGGTGCACAGGGAATGAACTAAGTAAAAATTAAAGTTAGTATGTTTCTTTATTTCATTTTCTCAAGATTTCTTACATGTCAAAAGCTATCAGCATTCCATCGTAGTCAACTCCTTATCCAGGCGGCACGGTGGCTCAGTGGTTAGCACTGCAGTCTCGCAGCGCTGGGGTCCTGGGTTCAAATCCCACGAAAGACAACATCTGCAAGGAGTTTATATGATCTCCCCGTGTTTGCATGGGTTTCCTCCCACACTCCAAAAAATGTAGTGATAGGGAATTTATGTTGTGAGCCCCAATGGGGACAATGTTGCAAATGTAAATAAAGAACTATGGAATTAATAGTGCTATATAAATGAATAAATATTCTTATTATTATTCCCCCTATTGCCAAACCTTCTACTTTTCAGAAAGAGTAAAGCTGATAGAAAGCGCAATACAGTCTTACCCAATAAACCTGGGGCAGACAAATTTTGCTGGGCCCCCCCCTTTTATGGTGACAAAGCTACAAATATTACTGTATATATGTATGTGTGTGTGTGTGTGTGTGTGTGTGTGTGTGTATATATATATATATAGATAGATAGATATACTAGAAGGTGGCCCGATTCTACGCATTGGGTATTCTAGAATTTACATATTGTGTAGTTAATGTATGATTTTTGTTAGATATATATATATATATATATAGATGTTGTTGTGTGTAGTTCCCAAGTGTTTGTGTAGGGCGCTGTACATGTTCTGGGTATTGTCTGGGTGTAGCGGGGGGTGAGAACGGTGTTGTTTGTGTGTTGCGTTGTTTGTAGAGCGCTGTGTGTCTGTAGCGTTTTGTGTGTGTGTTACGCGGTTTGTGTGGGTGTGGGGTGTGTGTGTTTTGGGGGGAGGTATGTTTTGTACAATGTGTGTGTGTTGCGCGGTATGTGCATATATTTGTGTGTGCTGCGGTGTTTGTGTGTTGGGTGTTGTGTGTGTGCGGCGTTGTCTGTGTTTGTGGGTGTCTGTGTAGGGCGGTGTTTGTGGTTCCCAGTGTGTGTGTGGTGTGTTGTGCGGTGCGCGTGTGGCGGTGTGTGTGTGTTTTGGGGGGAGGTGTGCACCCCCATCGTGCTCCATCCCCCATGCTGCGCACTCCCCATCGTGCTCCATCCCCCATGCTGCGCACTCCCCATCGTGCTCCATCCCCCATGCTGCGCACCCCAATCGTGCTCCATCCCCATGCTGCGCACTTCCCATCGTGCTCCATCCCCCATGCTGCGCACTCCCCATCGTGCTCCATCCCCCATGCTGCGCACCCCCCATCGTGCTCCATCCCCTATGCTGCTCACCCCCCATCGTGCTCCATCCCCTATGCTGCTCACCCCCCATCGTGCTCCATCCCCTATGCTGCTCACCCCCCATCGTGCTCCATACCCCATGCTTCGCACCCCCCATCGTGCTCCATACCCCATGCTGCGCACCCCCCATCGTGCTCCATCCCCCATGCTGCGCACTCCCCATCGTGCTCCATCCCCCATGCTGCTCACTCCCCATCGTGCTCCATCCCCCATGCTGCGCACTCCCCATCGTGCTACATCCCCCATGCTGCGCACCCCCCATCGTGCTACATCCCCCATGCTGCGCACCCCCCATCGTGCTACATCCCCCATGCTGCGCACCGCCCATCGTGCTACATCCCCCATGCTGCGCACCCCATCGTGCTCCATCCCCCATGCTGCGCACTCCCCATCGTGCTCCATCCCCCATGCTATAATAGTTCTCCTATTATACTCAGAGAGGAGTATAATAGGAGGACTATAATAGGAGGAGTAGTCCTGCGGGGAGAGGAGTATGATGCCGGCTCCCTGCACATGTGTACCGGGAGCCGGTGTACGCTGGTAACTATGATACACATCGGGTAACTAAGGGACCTTAGTTACCCGATGTGTATAATGGTTACCAGCGTTCACCGGCTCCGTCACGATCCCAGCATCGCTAGGTTATGTCTGGCGATGCGTGCGGAGGGCCGGGGCAAGCGGTCAATCCGTGGGGCGCGGGGACAGGCCGAGCCCAGCGGTGACCAATCCGTGGGGGGCGGGGCCAGGCCGAGCCTAGCAGCCAATCAGACGGTTGTCACTGTAATGACACTCACCGTGACACAATTTTGGAGCAAGACAGACAGACAGACAGAATAAGGCAATTATATATATAGATATATATTACATTGTGCCCTCTCTTGTGATGTTCATTACCGTCCCTTACATATCAGATGCTCTTGTTATTTTTGCTATTTATTGTGCTGTCTCTTTAATTTCCTGTCTTGTAAGATATAAAGTGACATGGCTGCTGATGGAACATGGTTAAGCTTCTTTTCTGATGGATTGGTCTTCTGGTCAGATGTTGCTCCATAAGCAGTCATTTTATATTTAAAATGAGAGGATTGTATAATAGAAAGGGACGTATGAATAACAAAAATAATGAGAATATGCTGTATAAGAGATGCTGCTATACATAACAATTGAGTACACTACACAATAAGGGACAGCACTATACATAACTAGCGAGTATGCTAATAACGGACAGTGTTATACATAGTAGAAGAGGAAACTATGTAATTAAGGAAGGCGCTTTACATAGTGAGTGAGTACACTAAATAGTAATCCTGATGTCCTGATGAAGAAGTGAGGACACACTTCAAAACGCGTAGAATAAGACTACCTACAATTCAGCATCTTTGGATTTGTGTCATTCCTACAGCAGTTCCACTTTTTATTTGGTTCCAGATTATCCGTACTTTGAAAAAAGGCATCAGAGCTGTTGTAATGTCAAAAGTCCAAACATTTTTGCACAACTACAGTTTGACCAAAAATGTTGTGACATTTCAAACAGTTTTATAACACCACTGTACCAAACTGTCTGAGCATTCAGCACCTTTACCTATGCTTAATTTTTAGATAGATGCTAACATAGTTGGATACATTCCTTTAGATTATATTTGCACAGATATTTATTGTATCTGAAAAATGGGGTGCGGATTTGCAATAGAGTCTAGAGTAAAATTCCAATGTTGACTCTTACATTTCTGTCATGGATTGGCATTTTTACATCCACACATTAAGTGCGGCCAATCGGTGTGTGGTATCTGCTTTTTTTTTCTGCTTATTACAACTTCTCATTGGAATCAATGGGAGACTGTTTGTTGGTAGATCTTACAAAGATTTCAGTGCGGAATACTTCCCTTAGCATAAACTTCAGGTTCATTTGTGTATTGTTAAAACAAGGATCTGTAATGCTTTGCACTAACATTTTCTGAACATTGCAGGTACCTATACTTAGTAAGAAAGAAGACATATTTGGCTACCTGGCCAAATATTCAGTTCCGCTTTTACGGGCTGCTTGGTTGGTGAAGATGACCTGCGCATATTATGCTGCAATTTCGGAAGCTAAAATAAAGAAACGTCAATCAACTGATCCAAACATAGGTATTCTATTCAGACATATTGTGGTTTATGGTCACTATTCCTTTTTAATTATAAACTTCTAATTTTTTATGACACATATATATATATTATATACGTGGAGCAGGCTCAGGAGGTGAGCACACCCCAAATGCGGCAGATGCTGGCTAAATTAAAGGGGTTTTCCCGTGAACAAAGTTAATTTTAATCAAGAGATCTTGGAATAATAATAATTTCCACAACTGGATGTGTATAAAAAAATGTTTCTGTGCTGAGATAATCTCATACAGTATATGTGTCCCTGCTATGTACTGTGTAATGGCCGTGTCTGATCATACAGGGACATTATCTGATCATACCGCAGCTCCTGGGCAGGGGTGAATGTAATAAAGTATACTGACATTACAGCATGGGGCGGGTCACAAATTATTATTTCTTTAAGGTAAAACAATTTTTAAAAACACAGACAAGGAAATGTTTTACCTCACAAAGAATTTGCTATGATCCCATGCTGAAATGTCTTTTATACTCTTTTTCTGCCTCCCCGGCCCAAGAGATGTGGTGTGATCTGACCATGTTCCGTGCACAGTCAGACACTGCCATTACATAGTACATAGCAGGGGTACATACGCTGTGTATAAGATTATCTCAGCACAGGAACATTTTTTTTAAATGCATACAATTGTGGGACTTATTATTATTCCAGAATCTATTGATTAAAATCAACTTTTTGGGAAAACTCCTTTAAATTTCTGACATTTGTGCCTAATCTTTGTCAGCAGTATTTAATTGGTTCACGTGTCGGTATTCACAGCACCGACTTCCTTTGTCTTAAGGGGTTACCATGGCAGCCAGCTGCTTTCTGAATCCTCATAGTGCCATCTTGAACTCCTATGAAGCACAGCCACATGCTGAGCTTCAAAGTAAACTGAGATTTTCACTATGTAATGGTGTGTGTATGTATATACTGTACATATACGATAAAATCAAAACCCCCAAAAAATGGTGGAATTGCATTTTTTCTTCATTTCATTCCACGTGGAGTTTTTTTCTTGTTTTTCGGTACATTGTATGATAAAATTAATTGTGTCACTCAAAACTACACCTTGATACATGAAAAAACAAGCCCTCATATGTCTGTGCAAAAATATATACACTTCAATCAAATGCCTATTAGAAGAAGAGAATGTGAAAAAAATAAAATGCAAAAAAAAACAAATCGCCCAAGCATTAAGGGGTTAAAAGGAACATTTCATCTGATTCATGCTGCCCAAACTGCGTGTTGCGTGAATCAGACCCTGGCTGTGCAGTGTGCATGATACAGACATTAATCAGATAACAGGAGCCCTTCAATGACTTTCTCCATGTACTCATGTATATGTAATAAAGACACCTGAATTTGTAATTTGTCTTAAAAGAAGTGGTTCACCCATATTCATTATTGGCCACAAAAATATTATGTTGAGAAACAATGTTTCTTTCAAATACCTTGTGTTGCCAATAGTGCCTGTGAGCGGTGCTATTGTTTCCGCATCGCATGTCCCCTGGGCTCCGTGACCTCAGGGATCCGGTGATGTCACTTCAACTTCCTGCTCACCTCACATCACCACGACCGGCCCCAGTTTCCGTGAGTCACTGGGCTGTGGGCGGCATTTCACCGCTTGTCACCTCCCTGCTCACGCCTCCTTTGCTTGTAGAGCGCCACAAGTGTGATGCCCTGGACTAGCCAGGTAGTCACAGACACAACACCACACACACCCCTTCCCCGGATAGGTGACACCAGTCACACAAAAACCCTTGTTGCCACCCTCCAGGGTCTGATGTCCACACCAGGTGGGGCGGAGCCAGGCGGTTGACTCCGCCCACCGTGGAGTTCACAGGCCTGGAGCCGAGAAAACAGTGAGTCAACAGTCAGTCAGGAGTAGAGTAGAGAGGGGAGTGCGGACAGTGAAGGAGTGAGGAGGGAAAGTCAAGGGCAGACCTGGGATCAGGCCTGCCACGGACTGTCTAGGTGTCTGGGTCGGAGCCCAGGCACCTCCAGCAAGGTCGGCAGACGGTGGTGGCCGTCTGCAGGAGTTGGTGTACGGTCGGTGGAACCGTAGGACCGGGGTCGGGCGGTGGCCCGCCGGTACCGAACCGGGGAGCCGATTGGAAGCCAAGTTCCAGGCAGGGTACTCAGACCCCGACTAGGCTAGAAGCCGCCCTTATAGTCAAATTTACTGATTGTGGTCTGGACCTCAGGGGTTCATTCCCACCCAAGTCCCGATTTGAAGGCAACAGCCCAACCGTTCCGGATAAGTGTCACCGACAAAGACAAGAGATCCAAGGGGCCAGCGCCTGCGGGTAAACGGGCTCCTACGACATTTACACGCCGGGGAGCGGACTACCAGTGTCCAGGCACAGGGGTCACTCACAACACAACATCGGTGCAAAGGGAACGACAGCCACCACCAACCCGTCCAGGGAGAACACCGCGGCCGGCTGTGGGCCCCGTCCATTCTACCGTTTGGTTTACTAGAGACTCCGTTATCTTGTGTCAGAGTGAGTACACCAGTGTCGTCAGGCACCGCACCGCCACACTGCTCCCTGCGCCCCGGCCCACACCTTCCCACAGGCCCCCGGGACATCGCCACCTGCCCACGGAGGGGTTAACACCGAGCTGCATAACACCGTCCCCGGGAAGCCTAGTCAACGGCAGCGGTGGTGTCCACCATACAATCACCACAACCCGTGGGTGGCGTCACGGACGTTACCAATTCCACCAATAACCCAAACCCCTGCGTGCACCGCCACTACCCCTTGCAGAGTGATGTGACACCGGGTCCGTGAGAGGCTCGAGCCACCACCCGCAGTACGAGCACAGACCCGAGCGGCTCGGCGGCCCCTGCAGAGGCTGCGGGGCGGTACACATCGACCTCTTCTGGCGTCACGAACAGGATTGAGCCAGTCCACTTACCTGTGGAAGTTCGCCTTGTAGTCCCCGTCAGCAGTGTCCCGCTGAAAAATCTGAAGATCCGCATCTTTGGCGCGAAAATTTCCCGCTTGAGTCGTCTTCCCCGAGCAGTGAAGGCGCGAAAGTGAAGCCCCACCCCCAAAGAGAGAAGTGCTGCAGAAAAACCAAGGGGGGGGGCGGTCAAAGAGCTGGCCTCATGTGACCACGGGGAAAAGACGCAGGGACGCCAGGACTCTGCTCCCGCCTTGTTCCTGGACCCTGAAGGTGCAGCGCCATGTCCACCCCATCCGAGCAGCCCGAATTTCCGGAGCCCGCGCCTGGAACAGCAGCGTGGATGGAAGCCCGGACAGCGGCAACATGTCACTGCAACGAGGCCCAGCTGCGTCTCCTGATGGAGCGATGGACAGCCGAGGTGGAGGAGCTGGCTGCGGTCGCACGGGCATACGAGGTGGGGGCAGCTTTAGGGGAGCGGGTAAGCGACCCACGTCCCTGCGTCCCTGAGGGACCGGCCGCTGCGGCTGAGGGACCCGGTCTGCCCTGACCCCCTATACTGAATCCCCCGTTGTCTGTGTCGATCGCCACTGCTCCCCCGCCCGGTCCGCTGCCACCAGCACTGGCAGCGGGGTCCGCCTCACCGGCCCGCGGAGATCTGCCTGCAGGGAAAACCGCCCGCGGAAAAGGAGAAGCTGCCGTTCCCGCGTGGGCTGTGGTAGCGGCGCCCGCCCAAGACGCTGAAGCTGAGGCGGCATGAGGCCAGTTGCCGCCAGGAACGGCGACGTGGCTGGAAAGAAAGTTGGCGCAGTTCTGTATCCAGGTACGGGTCGAGTTGATGCAGCAAGCTCTGGGCTGGAAGCAGGAGATACAAGAGATGGCAGCCGTGGTACGGCCGAACGAGAAGCCCACCTCGGGGAAAGCACCCCGGCAGGATCAGACCCTTCCAGACCCGCCGACCCGTCAGGAGGCAGGACCCGTTCACAGAGAGACCCATGAGTCCCAGATGTCCCAGATCTCCGTGCAAGCCTTGGGTGTAAGGAGGGTGTACATGGGTGCTAAGCTGCACGTCTGCCTCTCCCCGCCACCCTCTCACTGTGAAGAGGAGGATGAAGAGTAGGGCAGCGGATCCCCATTGTCAAAAGGACAGTCACCGTTGGGACCCTACAGCAAGTCCCCGTTGGGACCTACAGTTTGTTTTATGGTAGCGGACCTGGCTACTGAAGTGCCCATCCCTGTTGGGACTGATGTTGTCCCCGTTTCACACACCCCTAATTACTGCATGAGCAATCATGAACAAGGCTGAGAACTTGCAGGCCACCCAATAACTTTTGGGTTTGTAAATAATGCCCAATTGCCCTTCCCGCAACTGCCAGTCTCTGGAGAGGCTGGTTGGATGAAGGACCCGCAGCAGAGCTGGCTGGGGTCCTGGTCACCATCAGAACCGGTGACCATCCTCCGGGTCAGGGGTCCCCTTGGACGTGGGGCCTCTGAGTGAATGCCGGGTGCAAAGTCCGTACCCGTTCCCGCTTGGATAGCCTGGGCCCGTTCCTGGACTGGGGAAAAGGGGTGCTGCCCACTTCTTAGGGGCAGCATCAGGGCTAGGTTGCTTGGGTGGGAAAGCGGAAGGACATGGACCCGTTCTCTTGATGTGTTTTATTTGTTGCAACGTTGAAAGTAATGTGCTTTCCGTAAGGGATGACTTGAATATGCATACCGCTTGTTTGTTTCTCTGTTTATATCTTTTCAGAAAATAAAACCGGTGATGGACGGGCAGCCCGCGGACTGTCTGCATTAAACCAAGGGGGAATGTGACACCCTGGACTAGCCAGGTAGTCACAGACACAACACCACACACACCCCTTCCCCGGATAGGTGACACCAGTCACACAAAAACCCTTGTTGCCACACTCCAGGGTCTGATGTCCACACCAGGTGGGGAGGAGCCAGGCGGTTGACTCCGCCCATCGAAGAGTTCACAGGCCTGGAGGCGGGAAAACAGTGAGTCAACAGTCAGTCAGGAGTAGAGTAGAGAGGGGAGTGCGGACAGTGAAGGAGTGAGGAGGGAAAGTCAAGGGCAGACCTGGGATCAGGCCTGCCATGGACTGTCTAGGTGTCTGGGTCGGAGCGCAGGCACCTCCAGCAAGGTCGGCAGACGGTGGTGGCCGTCTGCAGGAGTTGGTCTACGGTCGGTGGAACCATAGGACCGGGGTTGGGCGGTGGCCCGCCGGTACCGAACCGGGGAGCCTATTGGAAGCAAAGCACCAGGCAGGGTACTCAGACCCCGACTAGGCTAGAAACCGCCCTTATAGTCAAACTTACTGATTGCGGTCTGGACCTCAGGGGTTCATTCCCACCCAAGTCCCGATTGAAGGCAACAGCCCAACCGTTCCGGATAAGTGCCACCGCCAAAGGCAAGAGATCCAAGGGGCCAGCGCCTGCGGGTAAACGGGCTCCTACGACATTTACATGCCGGGGAGCGGACTACAAGTGTCCAGGCACAGGGGTTACTCACAACACAACTTCGGTGCAAAGGGAACGACAGCCGCCACCAACCCATCCAGGGAGAACACTGCAGCCGGCTGTGGGCCCCGTCCATTCTACCGTTTGGTTTACCAGAGACTCCGTTTTCTTGTGTCAGAGTGAGTACACCAGTGCCGTCAGGCACCGCACCGCGCTGCACCGCAACACTGTGCCCTGCACCCCGGCTCTCACGTTCCCGCGGGCCCCCGGGACCATCGCCCCCTGCCCACGGAGGGGTTAACACCGAGCTGCATAACACCATCCCCGGGAAGCCTAGTCAACGGCAGCGGTGGTGTCCACCTTACAATCACCACAGCCCGTGGGTGGCGTCACGGACATTACCAATTCCACCAAACAATCACCCAAACCCCTGCGTTCACCACCACTACCCCTTGCAGAGCGACGTGACTCCGGGTCCGTGAGAAGCTCGAGCCACCACCTGCAGTACGAGCACGGACCCGAGCGGCTCAGCGGCTGCAGCCGAGGCCGCGGGGCGGTACACAAGCAGGAGGGATGCTGAGCTGTGATGAGCGATGAAACTCCGCCCACAGCCCAGTCACACAGGAAAACTGTGGCCGGCCGCGGTGATGTGAGGTGAGCAGGAAGTTGAAGTGACATCACCGGTTTCCCGAGGTCACGGAGCCCGGGGGTCATGAGAAGGGGAAGAGCGGACCACAATAGCGCCGCTCACAGGCACTTTTGGCAACACAAGGTATTTGAGAGAAACCTTGTTTCTCAACATAATATCGTTGTGGCCAATAATAAATATGGGTGACCCACATCTTTAAGTACCATGATTATACTATGAAAAAAGTGTAGTTGTATATTGAACTAAGCTTAAAGCTTATTCCAATAATATCATCTATCTAGATGCCCATGAACAGAGTGGCACAGTGATGCGCATGCTCTGCATAAGCTTCATTCATTGCCTATGGAACTGTTAAAAAAATAGTGGAGCACTGTACTTTGCTTTTCCAGCTTTACGCACCTCTGCTCCATTCTAGACCCTGTTCTCATGGGTCAAGATGGGCGATGCTTCTGTGAATAAACCTTTCATACAATACATTGCTCTATTGTATAAAAAAAATGGTTAAAGGATCAATTCATATCTGGTACAATTCCAGCAACTTCTCACAGCCATTGAATCGGCGTGGACTAACATTCTACAGGCCACAATCAGCAACCTGATCAACTCTATGCTAAGGAGATGTATTGCACAGCGTGAGGCAAATTGTGGTCATACCAGATACTGACTGGTTTTCTGTCCACTCCTCCCCACTTAGAGCCTCCCAATACTGTAATACTGCACATTTTAGAGTGGCCTTTCATTGTGACCCGCCTAAGGCACACCTGTGCAATACTCATGCTGTCTAATCAGCATCTTAATATGTCACATCTGTGAGGTGGATGGATGATCTCAGCAAAGAAGTGCTCACTTAGGCCCGTTTCACACGTCAGTGAAAAACACAGACGTTTTTCACTGGCGTGTAAAACACGCACATGTCCCTGCGTGTGCCGAAAATCACGGCACACGTGGGTTGTCTAAGTGCAATCCGGGCTCCGTTCTCCGTGGCCCGTGATTGCACTTAGAGATTCACTCACCTGCGCCCGCTCCCGCTGTCCGTGGGGCTGAATCCTCCCGCGACGCAGCATCCGGCCGGCGGTGACCCCTGCAGGAGCTGCTTCGGGGTCGGCTGTGTCGCGCATAATGAATATGCGCGACAGTAATCAGCCGGCACAGAAGGAGCAAGCTGCATGGGCTGCAGAGGACATCGCTGGAGCCGGGTGAGTTAAAATGTTATTATTTTAAAAGCACGTTTTTTTTCTGGCACGTGTTTCACGGATCACACCACTGCGTGGTCCGTGGAACATCAGGGATGCCAGAAAAAAATTGACATGTCTCAGTGCAGCAATCACGCACACGCGGGTACGCCACACGGAGACACGTGCAGTGAAAAATCACTAGTGTGGGAGCAGACCCATTCATTATAATGGGTCTGCGTATGTCCGTGATTCTGGTACATTTAAAAAAAAAAGACAAACGTACCAGAATCACTGACGTGTGAAAGGGGCCTAAGGCCTGTTTCACACGTCCGTGATTCTGGTTTGTGCTTTTTTTTAAACGTGCTAGAATCACTGACATACGCAGACCCATTACAATGAATGGGTCTGCTCCCACACTAGTGATTTTTCACTGCACGTGTCTCCGTGCGGCGTACCCGTGTGTGCGTGATTGTCGCACGGAGATATGTCCATTTTTTTCTGGCATCACTGATGTCCCACGGACCACGCAGTGGTGTGGTCCGTGAAACACGTGCCAGAAAAAAACGTGCATTTAAAATAAAAAACATTTTTACTCACCCGGCTTCAGCTGCGCTCTCTGCAGCCCGTCCTCCCTGCTGCTTCTGAGCCGGCTCATTATTGTCGCGCATATTGATGATGCACGACACAGCCGACCCGGAAGCAGCTGCTGCGGGGGTCAGCGCCGGCCGGATGCTGCACCGCGGGAGCGATCAGCACCATGGACAGCGGGAGCGCGCACAGGTGAGTTGATTTCTAAGTTCAATCACGGGCCACGGAGAACGGAGCCCGGATTGCACTTAGACAACCCACGTGTGCCGTGATTTTAGGCACACGCAGGGACATGTGCGTGTTTTACACGCCAGTGAAAAACGTCAGTGTTTTTCACTGACGTGTGAAACGGGCCTAACACAGATTTAAGGTATGTGCACACACTGCAGTTTTGTTTCTCCAGCAAAAAATGCACCTCTGGCTGAAAAAAATGCTTACAAAGATGCATGTGTTTTTGCTGCATTTTCAGTGCATTTTTGCCACTGCATTTTTTTTTTTACATTTTTAGGCTATGTGCGCACGTTGTGTAAATTCATGCGTTTACGCTGCTAATTGCACTGCAATGTAAACGCATGACTCCTGCGTCCCCAGCACAATCTATGAAGATTGTGCATAATCCGTGCGCACGTTGCGTTTGAGAGCGCAGCAATTTGGATGCTGAAATTTTAATCCAAATCGGTGCGCTCAAAAAAGCAACATGTCCCTTCTTTCGTGCGCTTTGGATGCTGCTCCCACTCTGTCTATGGGAGAGGCAGCATCCAGAGCGCATGAAATCGGCATCTTTTTTGTACATAGAAAAAGCCTTAGATTTTATAGTTCATGTAGTTTTAGGAGGGCTTTACACGTTGCGACATCGCTACCGATATATCGTCGGGGTTACGTTGTTAGTGACGCACATCCGGCGCCGGTAGCGACATCGCAACGTGTAAATCCTAGGTGCGACGATGAACGAGCACAGAAGCGTACAATATCGCTGATCTGTGTAACGTCGTTCATTTCCATAATGTCGGTTCGACCGCAGGTACGATGTTGTTTGTCGTTCCTGAAGCTCCACACGTCGCTGTATGTAAACCCGCAGGAGCGACAAACATCTCCTTACCTGCGTCCCGACGGCAACGCGGAAGCGAGAAGGTGGGCGGGATGTTATGTCCCGCTCATCTCCGTCCCTTTGCTTCTATTGGCCAGCCGATTAGTGACGTCGCTGTGACGCCAAACGCACCTCCCCCTTGAAGGAGGGATTGTTTGGCGGTCACAGCGACGCCGCCGAGCAGGTATGTGCGTGTGAAGCTGCCGTAGCGATAATTTTTGCTACGGCAGCAATCACCACATATCGCATGTGCGACGTGGGCGGGTGCTATCACGCTGGACATCGCTAGCAATGTCGCAACGTGTAAAGCCCGCCTTAGAGTAAATGGAGCAATAACAAAAGTGTTGAGTTTACATTTTTGCTCAGTGTATTTTTATTACTTAGAAATAGACTTTAGTAGCTCCAGACAGGTGTAGACCCCTGAACAGTCACATGTGAAATGTTCTTACATTGTCCTTTTAATGCATTTTTGCAGAATGGACCCAAATATTAACAAGATATCTCCGAGATCAGTTGGTGAAGATCGGTGATTTTTATCATGCAAACTCCAGCCAATGCAGCAATTCCTTGGTGGCAACACAAGACATGGAACAGGCCTTACAGCAATGGGAATACAATGAGAAATTGGCATTTTACATGTTTCAGGTTGGTGTAAAGAAATTGCATTACTCTGATCATTTTTGGCTTCTACAAAAAAAACAGTTAAACATTATTTTTAAGTCAATGGCCTTGATTCATCAAGATTGGCAAAGATAACAAAGGAAAACAAGGAGTAATTGCGCATAAAAAAGTAGATTTTTTTTTTTTTTTTTTAGTCCTATTTCTTTAAAAGACAAAATAAGTGATTTGTGATAGTGAACAAACAATAAACATTTTTGACTGAACGTCATATATTAGTTGAAAATATTAACTATGTAGGTATGTATAGAATTATACTACGTCATGGGTACATACTATAAACTGCAGCGGTTCTCTATGACACTATTAGGCTATGTGCGCACGCTGCGTTTTTTTGACGCTGCGTTTTTGTGCGTTTTTGGCCGCTAAAAACGCACAAAAACGCACCTGCGTCGAAAAACACATAAAAAAAACGCATGCGTTTTTACCGCGATTTGGTGCGTTTTTGGCTGCGTTTTGCTGCGTTTTTTATCTCTGCGTTTTGCTGCGTTTTTCCAATGCATTGCATGGGCGAAAAACGCAGGAAAGAATTGACATGTCCATTTTTTTTTTCAAGCTCAAAAACGCAGCTTAAAAAAACAGATGTGTGCGTACAGCAAAAATGAAAACTCATATACTTTGCTGGGGAAGCAAAGTCATGCAGTTTTGAGGCCAAAAACGCACCCGAAAAACGCACAAAAACGCCGCGAAAAACGCACTGTGCGCACATAGCCTCATAGGGTTTAGATCTTTATTTGGCTTGCCTGAGATTAAAAAATAATGCAGATTGCAAATAATCCAACAATGAGTAATTATATTGTGCCAGGCTAAAAGATTTATTCATGAACATCAATTGATTAATATTGCTCCGCATAATATCTGCTCTCCCTATATTATGGGCAAAACCACAAAGGAAGCCCTAAACTTATATGACTAATTGTAAATTATGTCAACAGTCATCGTATAGGGAGCTTCTTGAAATAGTTCATTGCTTTGCACTGCAGCACTTCTAAATGAAGTAGCTTAATTAGGCTATGTGCGCACGTTGCGTAAGTACATGCAGTTACGCTGCGCTTTGTAGCGCAGCGTAACTGCATGCGTCCTACGTCCCCTGCATAATCTATGGAGATTGTGCAGGGGCCGTGCGCACGTGGCGTTTTAGAGCGCAGCGCTTCGGCTGCTGCCCGAAGCGCTGCGTTCTAAGAAGTGACATGTCACTTCTTCCGTGCGCTTTGCCGGCAGCTCCTGCTCTGTCTATGGGAGGAGCTGCAGTCAGAGCGCATGGAATCGGCTTTTTTTTTCACTACGGACATTTTCTGCAGCGATTTGAAGCGCACGTGTGCTCTTCAGATCGCTGCAGAAAATTCTGCAGTGACTGTATGCAACGTGCGCACATAGCCTTATACCTGCACAGTGCAGCTGTTAGTGACTTTATGCACAAAGACGTTACCTGCCCATTGCCCACAGTTAGACAACCAATTTAAATGGTTCAAAGCTTATGAATGATGTTAGGTTGTAGATATTGCACCTATCCTCTTTTTTTTAGCAGCTGTATGGTAATTACACACAATAATACAACTAAAAAACTTAGAAACACAATGGCAGAACTCTTATCTATGAAATAGATCATGACTATTGTACTGGCCCTTTGCTGTTAAGATAATTATATTATTCCTGTGCAAATAGCAGCGACTTGGCATATAAAGTGCATATAAAGTGCATCAAAGAAAGTGCAAGTTTAAAGCAGTGTAGCAGCAATTCATTAAAGTAAAGTCATTGTCAACACAGACTCCTGGAAGCAGCTGTAGAGTCTAAGAGCCACCTCAATAATTACCAATGATATTATGTTGGTATAGTTAAGTCATTCAGTCATATCCCCTATGCGCATTTCGCTGTTACTGCTTCATCAGGCGATGCAAGAGCATCGGATGCGATATGCTAATGACTCCCGTCTCAGACTCTGCTGTGAGCGTATATCGCAGTGCACTGGGATAACATCTGAGTGCAGTCCGATGTTTCTCTCACACCCATTCACTTGAATGGGTGCGAGGGATATGGCTCTAGCAGAAAATCGCAGCATGCTGCTACTTTTCTCACATCCAGAATCTGAATGTGAGAAAAGCTGACCAACTGCTCTCCCTCATTGCACCCTGACCAATGCTAGTCAATGTGACGTCCTGGCCTATCAGGTCGTCACAAGGGTGTCGTGCAATCTGCCCTTCTGCATGGTACCCGTTCCTCCTTGGTTACGGGTCCTGTCAATTTGGTGTTGCTACCAACAGGTATACCTAAATCCTGAGAAACACTCTGCACCACACCCACCAAACACCCATTGGGCAGCCTGAGGGATGGAAGAGGGAGGGCAGAGATGTCAGTTGAGTAGTAACTGAGCAGTGAGACAGCGGTGACAGGACAGGTCACGCTGTGGAGTTGGGCTCCTGTACCCGTCCCAGGTGCCAGACGTTGGCCCGGCCAGAAGGAGCTGGAACCCCGGTCGAAGGGGGTAGTGACAGGGGGCATGGTGCTGCTACAGAGAGCAGGCAGGCTGCCTTGTGCTACAACCGGGCAGGGGCCAGGGCACAATGGGGTATGCGGACCCTAAGCTGGGAAGAAGCTTCACGCAGCCCAGTAATTCACCCGACGGGAACGGAGTCTTCAGGAACCGTTCCCCACCCACTCCAAAATCGGGGGTACTAGTGCAACGAGGGGGATAGGACTTCCTACAACTGTCCAGAAAATCTCAAGCATGAACCCTGAGAGCAAGCTCACCCTGCTAGCCACGCAGGTGAGCGGGACCCAAGTAGTTTTAAGCGAAAGGGATCCATACGAAGGACACACAGTGCCAAGGGACAAGGCTTCAGACCAACCAGCAACACCAAAGAGGCACGGACCCAGCGTGCTCGACCAACGAAGACGGAGCATTCAAGAGTTTGGTTTACCTGGTGTCAGCGTCAGTGAATTTGGACTGTGGGAGTACCCGATATCCCTTCACCCCCGACGGGTTCCCCACTCCATCCATCACCGAGTCCTGGGACACCACTCCCCCTGCCCACGGAGGGGTTAACATCTCGAGCTGCCACGCCATCGTCCCCGAGCTCCCCCCTAACCAGCAGCGGTGGTCCCTCATGTTACCACACATCGTGGGTGGCGTCACGAACATTATCCCATTCACCACCCAAAACATCCCCCTTTTTATTTCGGGTAGCCGCGCGACCCCGCCTTGGATCCGAAGACCCCCCTCGAGCCACTGTGGATCCGGGTCCGAGCAGCCCATCAGCTGTTGCGGGGGCGGCACACACCCTTAAGCAAAATTCACACACACGTATAAAAAAAAAAAACTGATTATTTTTCATCTGACCAAATTCACTTTCCTATGTCATTAATACCAATGTATATGTAAAAATCAGATGCTATACTGTTGACTTATATGAGATCTGATTTTTTTGTTGTGTGCATTAATAGTCTTGAACAAATGAATATCATCAGAAATAACAAAGAACCTAGTGCATTTTTCAATTTTATTTTGAATGTGGACACTCAGTCGAGGTAATAAAAATGGTTATTTGATTAGACCGATTGAATAATATTGGGCTGAGTACTGTCCATTTTTTTTTCCATGGACAGCAATCTAAGGCCTTGTTCGCACGTAACTGCTGAATATTCTGCAGAGATTTGACAGCACATGTGCCTTTCAAATCGCTGCAGAAACACTGCGTAATGAATGCAGTTTTTCTGTAGAAAAAAAAGCTGATTTCCTGCGCTCTGGATGCTGCCCCCACCATAGACAAAGCGGGAGCTGCATCCAGAACGCAGAAATAATTGACATGCTGCTTTTATGAACGCACGGATTTGGGTCAAAATTTTAGCATCCAAATCGCTGTATTCATAAAAGCAACGTGCGCACGTATCATGCACAATCTACATAGATTGTGCAGGGGACGCAGGACGCATGCATTTACACTACAGTGCTATACGCAGCGTAAATGCATGCAATTATGCAACGTGCGCATGAGCCCTAATCGAAATTTGTTCATGTGAACATTTCAGTTAAGGTTTCACAATGAGGTTTTGGTGAGGTTTTTCAAGTTATGTACTTTTGCTGCACAAAAATGCAGCATCTTACAGTTTTAGCAAAATGGATGTAAACAACGTCAATACTTTGAGTTTCTGTGCAGATTTTCTCCATAGAATTGCATTAGATGCGTAAAATCAACAGGTAAAACATGCATACATGTTTATTCTGCATTTCCACTGCAGAAGCATACTAAAAACACATGTAATCCACACCGAGTGTATCCACTAAAGTTTTGTCAAAGCCAAATACCATAAAGTATAAAAGCAAAGCAGCTTTAGGATATGTGCACACATTTACTTTTGCCAGGAAAAACGCTGTATAAAAATATATTTTTTTTTCATGTGTTTTTAATGCAGTTTTACTTTTCATTTGAATGGTTGAAAAAATCTGTAAAAATGCTGAAAGAATTGACATTTTGCAGATTTGAAACCCCCCCCACTAACGCTGCATTATTTACATGGAAAGCATGTATTATTTAAAATATGATATACCAAAAATGGCCAAAAAGCAAAATGTGAAAAACACAATAAAAATGCATCTAAAAATGCATGGAAAAAAAATTCAATAACCTAATTTAGATAATAAGTGCAAAAATTGCTTCTGAAAATCTGCAGCATTAAAAAGTAATCATATACCGTATTTTTTGCACTATATAATGCATCAGACCATAAGGTGTACCCTGGTTTTAAAGGAGGACAATGGGAAAAAAAATTGAAGCAAAATAATGAGGTTATGATGCATGATGTTATGGGGGGATGTGCTGCTGACACTGTTATGGGGGTAATGTCTTCCAATTTTGTACTAATATAACCCATCCTGAGCCCCTTCCAGGTATATGTGTGCCTGGTGTATATGTCCTCCATCCTGGTATATATGATCCCCATCTTTGTCCCATCCTGGTATATATGATTGATTTCTATCCTGGGCCCATCCTAGTATCAATGTCTCCCATGCTATGACCCTCATCCTGGTACATGAGTCTCCAATCCTAGTACTCATCCAGGTACTGTGTATATATGATCCCCATCCTGGTATATATGGCTTTCCTCCTGCTATACATGACCCCATCCTGGTATATATGTCCCTCATCAGGCCGCACACATAAAAAAATAAACAATTATACTCCCCATCCCTCTGCTCCCCAGGTGCATGTTGTCCTCTTCTGATGCTGACAAGTTACTTCAGCGTGTAAGCGGCGCAGCATGACATCACTGCCATGTGCTCCCAGTTAGACGCGGATGTCAGCTGCCGGAATATTCACTGATCATCCCACGGTTATGGGAGTGGGGAGTAGCGAATAATCATTCTTTTTAATAACGGATAGACATGATCGCCCATCCACTCTTAAAGAGCATAAATATTCACTGCTACCAAAGCCCATGATGCCACCCAGCTCTCGGCTCCGACTTCAGTGACGACAGGAGGGTGGGAATATAGGTTGAGGAGCAGTGAATATTAATTTTATTTATTAGTTGGCACACAGTTAGGGCTCCTGCCTCCTGTGACCCGCTCCTCCACTGCTCCCCCCATGCAGCCAGGTACAGCAGGACTATAAGTCGCACCGTGCACTTTCCTTCAAAATTTTGTGGAAAAAAGTGTCTCGTAGTCCGAAAAATACAGCACTTATCGTGAGACCTTAGCTTTCAGGTTTGCTCACATCTGTGTATTAACACTAGAACTACTGGACTCGTGACACCTATATAGAAATACATGGTGCAAAGTAGTCAAAATGACTACCTCAGTAGTTCTAGTGTTAATCCTGCTAGTGCAATGCGAGAAATACAATAAAAGTCAATAGGTGCGAGAAAAACAATACGATAGAACACGGACCATCCATCTGCCATCCGAATTTTATGCATAGATCTCAAAGGAAAAAATTCATTAGATACATTAAATCATTATATATCTACAGGATATCTATTCCATCTACCTATTCTATCTTGTCTATCCATTGTTTTATCTATCTCTCTATATAAGATTGCTATATTAATTATGACAACTAGTTTAAAATTACAGTTCATACAGTTATTACAGTATGTAAAAGATGATACATGACTTTCCTCTGGATAGTGGATGAGCCTCACCCATTCAAGTCTATGGGTGCGAGAAAAAAAGTGAATGCCACAGTAAGATATCTAATTCCTACCGATACTGTAATTATGTAACGTAACATAGGAAGCTGGAAATGGTTCTGTCAATTATGCTGTTACTGTAAAAATAAGGATTGCAAATAGATGACAAGCAAGAAAAAAAATTGTCTCACTTTCCTGATTAAAATTTTTTTTTTTTAAATATGGTAGCTTGAACCTATCTTAGGCCTCTGTCACACGTTTGTGCCTCCGGTATGTGTTTTGCAGTTTTTTCACGTACCGGAGACACGTACACACGTGGACCAATGTTTTCCTAATGTATTGGACACACGTAAGTATTTTTGAATGGAACGTGTGTCCGTTCCGTACTTACGTGTGTCCGTGAGTTTCTCACGCTGACATGTCTGTTTTTCTCCGGCATCACGTGTGTCACGCGTCCCGCACCTGTACCACACGGATGTAGTGTGGATGTGGTCCCGTGTGACAGGCGCCGGGGAAAACTCACATGTCAGAGAAAAAAAATAACAAAACTTTACTCACCTTCTCCAGCCCTCCTGTCTCTGCCGCTGCTGTCACTTGCTGCCGACCGCTGCTCATTATGCTCATTTAATATTCACTTCACTGCGGCCGGAAGCAGCAGCAGCGGGGAGACGGCAGGGCTGGAGACCGAAGATCAGCACCACGGACAGCAGGAAGGACCACGTGAGTATGTAAATAACCTGTTCTCCATATGTTATTATTATTATTATTATTATTATTTATTTATAGAGCACCATTAATTCCATGGTGCTGTACATGAGAAGGGGGTTACATACAAAATACGTATACAAGTTACAGTAGACAGACTAGTACAGAGGGAAGAGGGCCCTACCCTTGCGGGCTTACATTCTATAGGATTATGGGGAGGAGACAATAGGTGGGGTGTAGGTCAGGCGGCAGCTCCGCACGGTGGTCGGGCGGCAGCTCCGCACGGTGGTCGGGCGGCAGCTCCGCACGGTGGTCGGGCGGCAGCTCCGCACGGTGGTCGGGCGGCAGCTCCGCACGGTGGTCGGGCGGCAGCTGCGCACGGTGGTCGGGCGGCAGCTGCGCACGGTGGTCGGGCGGCAGCTGCGCACGGTGGTCGGGCGGCAGCGAGTTCATTGTAGATTGTAGGCATTTCTGAACAGGTGCGTTTTCAGGTTCCGTTTCAAGTTTGCAAGAGTAGGGGATAGTCTGACGTGTTGAGGCAGCGAGTTCCAGGAGACTGGGGATGCTCGGGAGAAGTCTTGGAGTCGGTTGTGTGAGGAGCGAATGAGAGAGGAGGAGAGGAGGAGATCTTGGGAGGACCGGAGGTGACGTGTTGGAGTGTAGTGGGAGAGTAGTTCGGAGATGTACGGAGGGGAAAGATTATGCACAGCTTTGTAGGTCAGTGTTAGAAGTTTGAATTGGATACGGTGGAAGATTGGAAGCCAGTGGAGGGACATGCAGAGAGGAGAAGCGGGGTGGTATTGAGGAGAGAGGTGGATAAGTCGGGCAGCAGAGTTAAGGATGGACTGGAGAGGGGCAAGCGTGTTGGCAGGGAGGCCACAGAGGAGGATGTTACAGTAGTCGAGGCGGGAGATTATGAGGGCATGCACTAGCATTTTAGTAGATTGCAAATTGAGGAAAGGGCGGATTCTGGAAATATTTTTGAGTTGAAGACGGCAGGAGGTGGTGAGGGATTGGATGTGTGGTATGAAGGATAAGGCAGAGTCAAAGGTCACTCCGAGGCAGCGAACTTTGGGTACTGGCGAGAGCGTGGTGTTATTTATTGTAATAGATAGATCAGGTGGAGAGTGTAGGTGAGACGGAGGAAAGATGATTAGTTCAGTTTTGGCCACATTGAGCTTTAGGAAGCGAGAGGAGAAGAAGGAGGATATAGCAGATAGACATTTCGGGATTTTGGACAGCAGAGATGTGGCATCTGGGCCAGAGAGGTAGATCTGGGTGTCGTCGGCATATAGGTGGTATTGGAAGCCATGGGACTTTATGAGTTGTCCCAGGCCAAATGTGTAGATAGAGAAAAGTAGGGGTCCTAGGACAGAGCCTTGAGGGACGCCAACAGAGAGATGGTGGGATGAAGAGGTTGTGTGGGAGTGGGAGACACTAAAAGTGCGATTTGAGAGGTATGAAGAGATCCAAGAGAGGGCGAGGTCTCTGACACCAAGGGAAGAGAGGATCTGTAGTAGGAGGGAGTGGTCAACGGTATCGAAGGCTGAGGACAGGTCTAGGAGTAGGAGTATAGAGAAGTGCTTGTTCGCTTTGGCAGTAAGCAAGTCATTTGTGATTTTAGTCAGGGCAGTTTCGGTGGAGTGATGTGGACGGAAGCCGGACTGCAGGTTGTCAAAGAGAGCGTTAGAGGAGAGGTGGGAGGAAAGTTCAGCATGGACATGCTGTTCCAGGAGTTTTGAGGCAAGTGGGAGTAGTGATATGGGGCGGTAGCTGGTAGTAGAGGTTGGATCGAGGGAAGGTTTCTTTAGGATAGGTGTGACTGTTGCATGTTTAAAGGCAGAGGGGAAGGTTCCAGTCGTTAAAGATAGGTTGAAGAGATGGGTTAAGGCTGGAATAAGGATGGTGGTGAGGTTGGGAAGGAGGTGGGATGGCATGGGGTCAAGTGCGCAGGTGGTGAGGTGCGCTTTTGAGAGCAGACGTGCAAGCTCTCCTTCGGTGATGGTGGGGAGGAAGTTTATGGGGGAGGGGCAGTGGTCAGCTACATGAAGGGGTTGTGGTGGCTGAGCAGAGAAGACTTGCCTTATTAGGTCGATTTTTTCTTGGAAATAGGTGGCAAATTCTTCTGCAGAGATGAGGGAGGTTGGAGGGGGCAGTGGTGGGCGAAGGAGGGAGTTGAAAGTGTTGAATAACTGTTTGGGGTTGTGTGTTAGAGAGGATATGAGGTTTCTGAAGTAGTCGTGTTTAGCGGAGGTGAGGACTGAACGAAATGTGTGAATTGCATTTTTGAATGTGGTGAAGTCTTCCTGGGAGTGCGTTTTCTTCCACCGCCGCTCTGCAGCCCTAGACCTTTGCCGCAGTTTTTTAGTGAGGCTGTTGTGCCAGGGTTGTCTATTGATTCGTCTCACTCTGCCATGCACAAGGGGAGCGACTGAATCAATAGCTGATGTGAGGGTGGTGTTGTAGAAAGTAGTGGCGCTGTCTGTGTCGTGGAGGGACGATATGGAGGACAGTGGGAGGATAGAGTCGGCGAGGGTGTGCATGTTGAGGTGTGCAAGGTTTCTGCGGGGATGTGCTAGGTGCTGGACAGGGGGGGTAGGTGAGGAGGACAGGGCTGAAAAGGTCAGAAGATGGTGGTCAGATAGGGGGAGGGGGGAAGTTGTGAAGTCAGAAAGGGGACAGAGGCGGGTGAAGATAAGGTCTAGTGTGTGTCCATCTTTGTGGGTGGCAGAGGTGGACCACTGAGTTAAGCCAAAAGACGAAGCAAGGGAGAGGAGTTTGGAAGCAGCTTGTTGGCGAGTGTCAGTGGGGATGTTGAAGTCACCCATGATGATGGTGGGAATGTCAGCAGAGAGAAAGTGTAGAAGCCAGGCAGAGAAGTGGTCGAGGAAGGCAGTGGTGGCGCCCGGGGGTCTGTATATGACAGCCACTTGGAGGTTGGAGGGAGAATAGATTCGGACAGAGTGCACTTCAAAGGAAGGCAGGTCGAGGGAGGGTAGAGGTGGGATTGTGGTGAAGTTGTAGTTGTTAGAAAGAAGGAGGCCCACTCCTCCACCTTGTCTATTGCCAGGGCGAGGAGTGTGGGAGAAGTGCAGGCCACCGTAGCATAGTGCAGCTGGGGAGGCAGAGTTGGATGGTGTCAGCCATGTTTCGGTGATGCCTAGAAAGGATAGATTGCTAGAGGTAAAGAGATCATGAATGATGTGCATTATGTGTTATCACGGATAGCATGCGGAGAACACACGTGGCCCGCACGTACCGGAGACACGTACTTACCTAACGCAACACGCAAGGAAAATGCGTATCTCGCGGCACGTGCGTGACTTTCACGCGTGTGTGGCAGAGGCCTTAAGTTACAGTATAGAAGTCCAGCAAAGAGCTACTAATGTTAATGTTGATTAGTCTGGAGAGCCACATTCTTTTGGAAGATGTCAAAACGTTTGGCTTTGTAATATGTTCTCTTGATATTGTAGGTTCAATCTGAAAATTAAACCAAAAATTCAGTTGACACATCTGTTATTTTTATTATTAATTTCCCAATGGATTCAGAGCCTAGGGCTTTCCATGTTCATAATAATAATTAATAATAATATTTATTCACTTATATAGCGCCCTAAGTTCCATAGAGCTTTACATACTTCAGAAAATATCTAAAACACGTATTGGATGTAGTGTGGTGCCCCTAGTGTGCACTCTGCAGGTCTGCCCTCTCTGCACATGCCACTTGATGCACACAAAAATGTTGCAAACGAGGGGTTTCGGTCACCATGAAATGGCATTGTGATGTTTGCATGCTGTCTCCTTAGTTCAATGTCCCTCCTCGTCAGTGAAGCCTCTTGAGCAGTGGCCTGAGATAGGCAGGAACTTGGAGTCAAAATGAGCTTGCAACCACACTTTGTGCCCAACTGCACTGACACTTGGACACTCAAACTGATTCTTAAAATCACTCACTCTTACCAGCAGAGAGCTGTCAGTCAAGACAAGAGACTGGCTTTAATTATGTGCTCCCAGCCCCAGTGTCTTCTCTTTCTCTGTGGCACTCTTCAGTAATATCTGCAGCATGATGATGTGACTTCTTCTGGATGCAGTAAAGTCAGCAGTGAGGGCATAGTGCTGCACATTGATGCAGGGAGCTAGGCTCCAGACCTCTGGTTCCGAGTGGCAAATAGGGGCCAAATATTGGACCTACTGTGATTAAATTTGGGGGAGGGGAACAGAGCACAGCAGAGTGCCATTACAAACACCACTACATATGCAATCTCATTTTACAGCACTATCGGCTTGAGATGAGAGCTGCAGAAGGTGCTTGTATTGACACACAACTCTGCTCTGCTTCCCTCCTCTCTTCTCTTGTAATCACAGTAGGTGCTAGCAGTGATGTCCATTAGGAAAGTAGGGCTGTGTTTCATAGCATGTCTTCCCACATAGTGAAAGCCAGTTTTGACGGTCTCTTTGGGGGTGCCCCAGAAATGAATATCTTCTAGCGCCTCCTTGGTCTTAGTGGAAATTATCATGTAAAATTTACAAGCCAAAATCTCTGCAACAAAGATGAAAAATTAAAAATAAAAACTGGGTTTTATTCAGCTCTGTGGCCACTAGTCCATGATGTGGCCAGTTCGACATACTAAAAGGGATGAAAGTTCCTCATTAAAAGACACAAACAATACTTTCAGTCTCTTCTCTGGAGCTTGGGCCACCTCTTAGCCTAACAGACTGGATGCAGAACCTAAGCACACTTTGGCCCACACCAGTGAAGGCTTACTTTCTTGTTCCTGATCTCAGATTTTCTCTGCGACTTACACCTCTGGCCCTAGTCTCTGTACTCTCTACACATGCTATATCCCAGGTCTCTTGTTATTCACTAGTTGCAACTCCAATCACTCACATACTGACAGTATACTACACTCTGGAATTAATTTATTTTCACCGTCCCCTCATAGCATGTTTTACCCCAAAACACAAAGCACACAGTCAAGATCAGACTACAGCATGGTATAAAATAACACCCAAAATATTGGTTACAATAACAATAAAATGGGAAGTGAAATTGGTATACTATATGGAGGAATTATAAAGGGGGCAAGTAAACTGAACCAGACCACTTGTAAGGGGATGACTAATGAAAGTTGGTTTTCAAACCTATTGTAAACAGACCTTGCAATATGAGCACTGCAAGATATAATGATAGATAGGGACAGATTGGCATTTGCCAAAAATTATTACATACAATTACCACAAGAGGGCACTGCAAAATAGGAAATTAACTTCACAGTTGGTATTATATTTTGTCTTTTATTTACAGGAAGGTTTGCTAGAAAGGCATGAATATTTATCATGGATGCTGGAAGTGTTGGAAAAAGTCCACCCACTGGATGATGAGCTTCTAAAAATCTTATTACCCCTTGTTCTGCAGGTATGTACAACATTGCTGAGCTATTTGATCTACTCCTCGGTTTTACAGTGAAAAAGACTGTAAATGTAAAAGTGTCTTTAGAATTCAAAGACTATACTGTGGTATCAATTATCATACAGGTAAATGATATGAGATTTTTCTGATCAAGCGATTGTAACTAGAGATGGGCGAACCCGCAGATGTTCGAGTATGGTGGTTCCAGCCGGACTTTAACCCCTTCACCCCCGGACGATTTTCCGTTTATTTGGGGGGGGGGGTTGGCTCCCCTTCTTCCGAAAGCCGTAACTTTTTTATTTTTCGTCAATCTTGCCATATGAGAACTTTTTTTTTTGCGGTTCAAGTTGTACTTTTAAATGGCAAAAAAAAATTCCAAGTTCGGAAAAATTGGAAAAAAAGTGCGAATGCACGATTGTTTTTGGGATATTTTATTTACCATGTTCACTGTATGGTAAAACTGAAATGCTCGTCTTCTATAACAGCGGCTGCTCTGTCGAGTGTTACAGAATGTGAGTCATGCTAGTTACAGGAGTCATCAAATGACCCTGTGCTACCATGGCAAGCATCGGCTCACAGTGATCACGTCACAGCGCCGTCGATCGACCCGGGTGATTGAAAATTTACCGCAGCGGGCATTTACATTGCGCTGTCACATTTTGACAGTGCAATTTAAGGGTTTAACAAAGTGGGTGGATCGCAGATCCACCTGTGCCTTCGAGGCACACATGTCAGTTGTTCAAATCAGCTGACATGTGCAGGAATCACCTCCGGCTACCCACAGCAGCTGCAGGTGATTACACCTATATGGCTTAGGACGTACCAGTATGGCCCGCAGTTTTAAGGGGTTAAAACAATTTGGTATTAGACCAGACTTGAACCCGAACATCTGCCCGGACGCAGAACTCCATATAACTCTATGGGGACCTGAACATTGTGCTGTAAAATGGTGGTAGAAAGGTCTAGGGGGATTAGAGCAGGACAGTTATACTTACCGAGTCTTCCAAGGAGCTGTAACATTGCTTCCAGGTCCAATTAAGTCTCCTACATTTTCACTGCTTTTCCCGCTAGCCCACTCTGCTGGCATTTGTGATTGGTTGCAGTCAGACAGCGCCCCCACTCTGTGTGTTCTGTGCCCGCGCGCTGCAATTTCATTATGTAGCAGAGGCGGGATCGTCGTGTGACCTCAGAACTGGGTGTTTGGTGGGTTAATAAATTAGAGAAAGAGGGTACTTTTTGTATTTCATTTCGAACTAATTTTTTTTATGTTTGTGTTTTATTTCTTTTTTACTTATAGATTAGTAATGGGGGAGGGTCTCATAGATTTCTCCCATTACTAATCTAGGGCTTAGTGGCATCTGTGAGCTGTCATTAACTCCTTACATTACCCAGCTCATCCTGATTGTCCTGGTGCAGTGGCAATTGGGGTAAAGTGCTGGGATTGTCACATCTAATGGACGCGACACATCTGGGTGGCTGCAGGCTGCTATTTTAAGGCTGTTGTAGATCTAATAACCATGGGCCTCCCTAGCCTTAGAATACCAGCCCCCAGCTGTTGACTTTATCTTCGCTGGGTATCAAAATTAAGAGGAACCGCACGCCTTTTTTTTGTTTGTTTTTTTTAATAATAAAAAACTAATTGTAACCTTACTACTTATTAGAATTGAAATCTTTTGGAATCTTATAAATTACCATAAAAAGGTGGTAATATGCACTTGTAACCTAAGCACCTCCCCAAAAAATCATGACAATTTAATATTACTGAATAGGGAATAAAAAAACATGTAATACAATTTTAATATAAAATTAGAAATTAGAATTTACCTGTCTTACCAATCCCAGCTGTGCTTGGCCATCACTACGGTACCAGCATTTGGCTGTGACATTGTTGCTTGACCTTTTATTTTGTTAAATGTCTGTACTGATTGTTTTGAGAAACTTTAGAAAAGCTAACACGTTTGGAAGAAATACAACAGATGCCAAAGTTTATAATATTTATGTCCATCATAATAGATACAACAGTTCAACAGCAAAATAGTTTGACATAATGGCTATAATGAGTTTGAACCCTTCATACATATGCATTGCTAATAAGATTGATGTGTGGCATTGGCATATTTGTAATGCTTTGCTGTGTTCATGTGTTTTCTATGGTGAAAGTGGAGTAAACTGTGGTCAGGTTCCTCTGGCCGTGGCCAGTCTGCTGTGAGGGCAAAAAGATTGGGTGTTTGAGGTCCCCACACACAATAGATGGTAGTTGAATTCTGTCAAATTGGCAGGTTTGGCCGACTTAGGGCCCCGTTACACGCAGCGACGCATCTAACGATATATCGCCAGGGTCACGGATTCCGTGATGCACATCCGGCATCGTTAGCGACGTCGTTGTGTGTGAAACCAATGAACGAGGGTTAACGATGGAAAATACTCACCTTATCGTCCATCGTTGACACGTCGTTCATTTTAAAAAAATCGTTGATTGTGGAGGACACAGGTTGTTCATCGTTCCCGAGGCAGCACACATCGCTACGTGTGATACCTCGGGACCGACAAACTGCAGCATGTATGCTGGACTTTGTTGTCCTCTGGTGTGACCCAACATACATGTTCATTTTTTATGTTCACTTTTTATGTGACACTGTCACTTTTCACCTTCACGTTATTAACCCCTTCACGACAGGCCGAATTTTTCGCTTTCCGTTTTTTTTTTCGCCATTCTTTTTCTGAGACGTAACTTTTTTTTTATTTTTCAGTCAATATGGTCATGTGAGGGCTCATTTTTTTGCGGAACAAGCTGTACTTTTAAATGAAACCATCAGTTTTACCATATAGTGTACTGGAAAACGGCAAAAAAATTCCAAATGCAGAAAAATTGCAAAAAAAGTGCGATAGCACTATTGTTTTTGAGATATTTTATTCACTGTGTTCACTGTATGGTAAAACTGATGTGTGGGTGTGATGCCTCAGGTCAGTGCGAGTTCGTAGACACCAAACATGTATAGGTTTACTTTTATATAAGGGGTTAAAAAAAAATCGGAAGTTTGACCGAAAAAAGTGGCGCACGTTTTACGCCATATTCCGTGATCTGTATCGTTCTCATTTTTCGGGATCTATGGCTCAGTGATGGCTTATTTTTTGCGTCTCGAGCTGACGTTTTTAACGGTACCATTTTTGCGCAGATGCTACGTTTTTATCGCCTCTTATTGCATTTTGCGCAAACGTTGTGGCGACAAAAAAACGTTGTTTTGGCGTTTGGAATTTTTTTTGCCGCTACGCCGTATACTGATTAGATTAATTGATTTTATATTTTGATAGATTGGGCGTTTCTGAACGCGCCGATACCAAATGTGTGTATATTTTTTTTAACCCTTTGATTTTCAATGGGGCGAATGGGGGGTGATTTGAACTTTTAGGTTTTTGTTTTTTTTTTAATTTTTTAAAACTTTTTTTTTAACTTTTTTATTTTTATTTTACTAGTCCCCCTAGGGGGCTATTGCGATCAGCAGTCCGATCGCTCTGCAGTATCTGCTGATCACAGCTACCTAGCTGTAAACAGCAGATACGATAACTTTCTTTTTCACTGTGCCGCGGGCACAGCGAAAGTGAAAGCAATTCATGTGTAGTACAGGAGTCATCACAGGACCCTGTGCTACCATGACAACTACCGGAAGTCACGTGATCGCGTCACGTGACTTCCAGTATCGGGCGGTAAGTAAACGTTTACTGGTATCGCGCTTATAATGGCGCTGTCACATATTGACAGCGCCATATAGTGGGTTAAACGGCACGAGCAGATAACGATTCTGCTCGTGCCTAGCAGGCACACATCTCAGCTGTGAAAATCAGCTGAGATGTGTGCCGATCCCAGCATGCTGCTGCCAGCAGACCGTGGGCAGTAACATTATGACCGCTAGGACGTAATTTTACTGCCCGCGGTCGGCAAGGGGTTAAAAGTTAAGTTTTAGGAGTCCTTTTGTTTCAACGGATAGTTGGATTGTGTATGTCTCCTTGACCCATTTTTGCTACTTATTAATTATTGACTGTAGGTTTTAATTTATTAGTATCCAGCTTATCATTATATGCTTACTTGGGGCAACTCTTCATCACACAATCAAATTAATCAAGTAGTAATGTCCAGGCAGCAGAACATCTCAATACAGCACAAAACTCCATCATTCCTCCATGTGCTGAAACCTGGTATTCTGAAACAATGCTGGAGACTAAAAGGAAGGTTCTTCCTTCCACATTTGGTGGCACTGCATGCTAATAACAAAACTTTTGGAAAATGATTGAAGATTTCTCCCTAAACCCAGCTCTAATTTAAAGGGGGTTTTCCCCACAAAAAACCATTAATATTAAAGGTGATTTTAGTCAATAGATATTGGAATAATAATAATTTTCAAAATTGGATGTGTTTAAAATAAATGTTCCTCTGTTGAGATAATGTTATATATGTGCCCCTGCTATGTACTGTGTAATGGCTGTGTCTGACTGTATGGAGACATGGTCTGATCATACCACAGCTGCTGGGCCAGGGAACATACAAAGAGAGTCTACAGATAGCACAGCAATGAATCCAAGCTGAATCTTTTTGTGAGGTAAAGCATTTCCCTTGCCTGTTTTTTAAAAAATATTTTACCTCAATGAATGAATAATTTTCGGTCACGTGCCGTAATATGTGTGTGTACTTTATTACTTCCTCCCCGGCCGAGGAGCTGTGGTATGATCAGACTATATCCCTGTATGATCAGACACAACCATTACACAGTACATAGCATGGGCACATTTATAAGATTATATCAGCACAGGAACATTTTTTAAACATCCAATTGGTGTAATTATTATTTAATTTCAAGATCCATTAATTAAAATGGATTTTATTCGTGGCACAACCCCTTTACCTCTGGCAAGAAAACCTCAACTTTGTACTTACAAATCAAAACCTACCTTTAATTATTACATTCTGTGAATTGTCTCAATTGTCCCACGAACCATCGGAGAGAAACAAGCCCATTTTTTTTTTCTCAAGTGTCATACTAGCTACATTCTTGTTGCTTCTGTTGTTTTTTTGGTTTTTGTTTTACAGGAGGTGATAGACTGTCAAAACAATTTTTTAGCCATTGACTTTAAGCAATGTATCAGTTAAAACTGAAACTCTTGGGTACAATTTAAGTCTTCTGTGTGTGAACTGTGTCCACAATCTATTCCAGCCAAATTTCTATTCCAACTGCCGCTTCTTTCTTTCTAAGCCCTGCTTTGTGTCAAATTAGAACTTTTTGACTACATGTGGGCTATCACTGTGTTTGTAAGAAAGTAGGCATCAAACTGTGGGGTCTGCATTTTGATGTTACTGTCGCGGGCGGGGAGGAGGGTGTCAGCACACCGCGCTCACCCCTTCTGCTCGGGTCCGGCGGCCGCTGCTCAGTGGTGGCTCGAGCTGTAGGCCGGATCCCGGGGGTCTCTCGAGCGGCACTCCTCGCCCGTGAGTGAAAGGGGGTTGTTGGGTGTGGGGATTGTTTATAGTCCGTGACGCCACCCACGGTTGTGGTGATTTCACCACCGCTGCTCAATACGGGGGTCCCGGGGATGGTGATGCGGAGCAGCCAGGTGTTGTGTTGCCCCTCCGTGGGTAGGGGTCGGTGATCCCGGGGCCCGGTGACGGTTTGGGAGGTGCAGGGCCTGGTGGGCGCAGGGACGCGGGGGCAGCGCTGTGCCTTGCGGCACTGTGGTACTCACTCAGCCTGAGGCGTTGACACAGTTTGTACGGTAAACCAAACTGCTGGTAAGACGGTCCCACGGACGGCTGCAATTGCTCTCCCAGTAGGTGACGGTGATGTCCCTCTTCCTTGCACCTTGTGTACTCGTTGGTTGCGATGGGTCCCCACCGGTAACCTGCTCCCCGGCTTCAAGCTGGGCCGGAGGAGCTCTACTCTTTGCCCGCAGGCGCTGGCCCTCAGAAACTGGTGCCCTGGCGGTGGCGGTGTCTCTGTTGTACAGGTTGGGCTGTTGCCTTCACTCGGGTCTTGGTTGTTGGGGGATCTACGTCCCCTTCACTGACGGATTCGGCAATTTACGGCGACTCCAAGCCTTGCCGGGGTCCGAGAGGCCCCTGCCCTGGTGCTGACTGTCCTTCGGAACACTGCTCCAGACCACCGGGCACACAGCCTACGGGGTCCTTCCAGGAACTTCCAAACGGTCCCCCTCCAGACAGTCACCGCCGTTGCTGACCTTGCTGACCTGCCCTGCACTTAGCTGGACTCTTCAGGCTTTTCTCTCTCTCTGTCACCACTCTTGCTTTCCTCCGTTTCTCCTTTACTTTCCTTACTTTCACTTAGTTGTTACTTTAGCCCTGTCTGGGCTACTCCTCCACTCCTTCCACTTCCTCCTCCCTGACTGTTCTCTTGCCCTGCCCGGGCTACTCTGCCTGGTTTCTCCCGCCTCCAGAGCTGTGATCTCCTTGGTGGGCGGAGCCAACCGCCTGGCCCACCCCCTGGTGTGAATCATCAGCCTCTGGAGGAAGGCAACAAGGATTTTTGGTTCAGCTTAGATGTGCCTACCTGGGATGTAGGGTGTGGTGGTGTGTGACCTGTGTCCCCTGGCTTGCCCAGGGCGACACATTACCTGTTCCAAAAGTGAGAAATTTGGTGCCAAAGCAACATTTTTGTGAAAAAAATGAAAATGTTCAATATGACAACATATTATCAAATTCTGTGAAGTACCTGTGGGTTGAAAATGATGACTATACCCCAGAATGAAATCCTTGAATGGTCTAGTTTCCAAAATGTGGTCACCTGTGGGGGGTTTCTGCTGTTTAGGTACCGTAGGTGTCATGCATATGAGACATGGTGCCTGCAATCTATTTTGGACAAATTCGTATTGCAATTTGTGCACCTTCACTTCCAAGCCCGGAGATGTGTCCAAACAGATGTTTCTGACTTCATGTGAAGTATCAGTGTGACGCCCTGGACTAGTCAGACTAGACAGGGTTCTGCACAATCTTTCTCTCCCCGTGCAGTGCTCAACCCCCTATGGTTCTGGGAACCTAACCTGCAGTACTGCCTCCACCAGCATTCACAAATCCTAGATACACCTTGCACCACACCTGTCAGGCACACCAGTGGACTACTTAAGCTGGAATAGGGCCGCCCACCTAGGGGTCATGCAGGGATGTGGGAGGTGGCAAGTTAGTTCAGTGGTAGCCCTCGCGCTGTGAGGAGCTCTGAGGAAGCTGGGAGTTGTAGCTCCCAGAGGAGAAGCAGACTAGGTCACAGACGGTGGTCTGGACCTAGAGGAGTCGGACCCCCGGTCGCAGGGGATTGAGGCTAGGTGCCTGGGACGTGTCTTGGAGGACGGTCAGCAGCCTGAGCCTAATCACCGGTCCGGGACCGAAGGCACGACGGGGTACACGGACCCTAGATCGGGGAGAAGCTTCAGGCAACCCGGCAATTAACCTGCGGAGGACAGGACCTCTATGGACTGTTCTCACGAAGCTCAGAGATCGGGGGCACTAGTGCAACGAGGGGGATAGGGCTTTCCAAGCAAGCAGCTCACTGAAATCCCAAGTGTGAGCTCCTGAGAGCAAACTCTTCTACTTAGCCACAGTGGGGAGCGGGGCCTGGAAAGCTCCAGGCTGATGGGCCACAAAGGACACTCTAAAATACTGTGCCAGGAGGCAGGTCACGGACCACCAGGCAGTGCTGCAAGGGTCGGGACCCGGATGAGCTCCCCCAAGAGGGCAGCGGCACCCAGAGACTTGGTTTACCCTGTTGTCAGCGTCTGCTTTATTGCTGAGTGAGTACCAGATTATCCCCTGCAACCAATGAGCCTGCGCTTTCCCCTGCACCCCACACCACCATCCAGAGTCCCGGGGCCTTCCCCTACCCGTGGAGGGTAACGTCATCTAGCTGCCCCACTCAATCACCCCGGGTACTCCCAACGGCAGTGGCGGTACTCCCAATTACCGTACACCATAGGTGGGGTCACGAACTGTACATATCTCTCCTGTATTGCCCCCTTTATTCGGGTGTGACCATTAGCCCCCGGGTCTGAAGACCCTCGAGCCACGAGCAGTGACATCCGGATCCGAGCGGTTCGACAGCTGCAGGGGCGTTACATCAGTGCACTCTGAAGAAATCGGGTAACAAATTTTGGGGTTGATTTTGTCATGCTATCTCTTGTAAAAGTGAATAAATTGGAGCTAAAACTATATTTTACCTAAAAGTTATTTTTCTTTTCATTCCTCTTTGCATTAATTCCTGTGAAGCACCTGAAGAGTTAAGAAATTATTGAATGTGGTTTTGAGCAGTGTGAGGTGTGCAATATTTAGAATGGTGTCACTTTTGGGCATTTTCTGTCACCTAGACTTCTCAATGTCACTTTAAATGTGATGTGGTCTCTAAAAAATGGTTTTGTAAATTTTGTTAGAAGGCTTAAAGGTTTATCAGCAATTTCTCATTTTTCTAACTTCCTAATAAAATAAATGTTTCAAAAATGGCACTGATGTAAAGAAGATGTATGAAATGTTATTTATTAACCATTTTGTATGACATAACTCTCAAATTTATGGGCATAAAAATAAAAAGTTTAAAAATTGCAACATTTTAAAAATTTCCACCAAATTTCCGATTTTTTTTTTTTTCACAAATAAAAGCAATAATTATCATCCAAAATTTACCACTAACATGAAGTACAATATGTCATGAAAAAACATTCTATGAATCTCTGGGATCTGTTGAACCGTTCCAGAGTTATAACCTCATTAAGTGACACTGGTCAGAATTCTAAAATTTGGTCTGGTCATTAAGGTCAGAATTGGCTCCATCACTAAAGGGTTAAAGAACTGCAATGTATCCATAAAATCGGATTCTATACAGTTAATCTGATTTTTATTTTTGCATGCACAGACTTGAATAGCTGTTGTCATCCAAACTACAGACAAGTCTAGTGCATGTTGAATTTTTTTTTTTTTTTCACATGAACATTCAGTGTGGGAACAAAGTAACGGTCATCTCAATTGTTAGGCATAGCTGAATAACACATTGTTAGCCTATGGAAGGCTGCAATCTGGAGAAGAGTAGTCACCAGGCAGGGTCAAACCGAAGATGGCAGCAAAGTACAAAATCGGCTTGCAGAAGAGTGGTTAGGTAATCAGGCTAAGATCAAACCGGAGAGGGCAGTGAAGTACATAAACGTCAGGCAGGAGAGTAGTCAGAGAACTGGCAGAGGTCAAAACATGGGAATCAATAGTACAAAGTAGGATGTGAAGCAGGCAGCAGCAGTAACAACAAGACTATATCTGGCAGCTACCAGCAGACTGTAGGAGGAATAAGAAAGGTGTGGTGCCTTCCATAGACCCCGGCTGAAAGGTGGTGACTTCAGCTGGAAGACTTATGCCACCACAGTCAACCAGTGTAACTGCAGGTCCTAGTGAAACCAAGCTTAATGGATAAGCAGAGGCTGCGCCCACCAGAGCCACTGACTACTACCCCATCACCATCATTGCCCATGGTGGGAATACGGCGGTGTCTGGTGATTGAAGCAGAAATTGCAGGAGCGAACTCTGGTGGAGACGTGACAACAGGTTGGTCATATTTTTCAACATCATCTTTTTCCATTCTTCAAGAACGACCTCTTGTGAAGCCTGAATTCTGAATGCATAGTGATGCTCAATTTGTCACTTCAGAATTCCCCAGAGATGGTCAATTTTGTTCAGATCAGGAAACATACTTGGCGTCTTAATCACTTTCACCTTGATCTTCAGAAATTAAATAGTGGCCTTACATGTGTTATCAATCATTGTCATATTATACAATTGCACGTCAACCAAGGGCACAGAGTGATGGTAGCATTTTCTCTTTCAATATAATACATATATGAATTCACTGTATCATCAAGAAATGTAGGTTGCCGACACCCGCAGTGTTTATGCGACCAGCATGCTTTACTGTAGGCACCATGCATTTTTCAGTGTACACCTTACCTTTGTGACACTACACTTTTTTGAAGCCACCCGTTCCAAAACCATTTATCTTGGTTTCAGCACTCAAGAGTTCAAAGTCCCAGTAGTCTTTATATTTTTCAGCATGGACTCTGGTAATTCGTGTCTGGGCTTGGTTATGCATGGGCTTAAAGAGAGCCTTCCTTCATGAATGACACCCATGCATTCTATTCCCTCCCCAGTGTATGCCGTATTGTTATAGTACTTTTTTAAGTAACTGCAATGAACTTGTATGTTGTTTTTTCTTTAGATGATGCTCCTGTGTAGATGTTACCTTCCATGGTCAGTTTGACGTGTCTGTGAGATGGTTGCAGTTTCATCTTGGTTATATTTTAGTATAACTTTTGCTATAGTATTCTGATTGATACGTAAAGTTTTTGGATCTTCTTGCAACCTTCATCTTTCTTGACTAAAGAAATTATTTTCTTTCTCAAGTCTTGTAACATTTCTCTTACATGTGGTTCCATTGATGACAGCATGACATGGGAAGGGGTTCCTTTTTTACGTAATGTTATTTTATTGTCAACTATCTGCTGGATACCTGTTTAATGAATAATTACGCTTAACTGTAGTTGAATTCTTGTTAATTAGAATCTTGTATGCTAAACTTTAACTTTCCTCCTAAGACTTTCTTTGAGGTGTACTCATTTTTTAAACATTCTGAAACAAAACTATAAAGGTTTTCTGACAAATCTGATGTGTTGTACTCATTTATGTTTAGCATTATAGGAGTAAATTCATGTCACTATTTGTCCAAAGTTTGTGGAATCTCAGAGATTGGAAGCTAGAAGCAAGATGGAGTGCACAAGCACGTGTGACATTCTTATTCCTGTGTATTAATGCAGGGCATCTTATTATTAAAGTACACCATTGGAATATGGCTATAGATAATACCATGTGCATAAATCCTTAAAAACCATGAAATATGTCATCACGTGTCAAACAGGGAACAGAAGAATCTTCTCCATAAGGCATAGATTATCTCAGATTCCATGTTGGGCGATTATTTCCCAGTGCTTTTCATTAATACTTACAATGGGAACATTACACACAAATGTTTGTCATTTAGAATTACAGTACATATGGTGTGAATGACTGTTATTAGGAGCCAATATAGAAAGTATTATACTTAGTGTTAACTGTTGAATATTATATTGGCTAGCTAATAAACATCTGCAATAAGCCCCCTTTGGATCCATTCACACTTTGCAGATTTTTTTTTTGAACAATTTCTTGAACTGCTCTAAATAAAGGGAACCTGTCACAAGGATTTTCCTTATGAGCTGCAGCCACCACCAGTAAGCCCCTATATACAGCATTCCAGATTACTGTATATAAGAGCCCAGGCCGCTCTGTATAATGAAAAAAAAAAGAGCTTATATTATACTCACCTGGGTGTGATCAGGGCCGATGGCTGTTGATGGTCTCGGTCTGGCACCTCCTCTCTTCCTTCCATGGCTGTTTTCCTTCATAGCTCTGTGTGAATGATGGTTCCTATATGATACCCACAGAGGCCTCCAATGTGCTTCTGTGCATGTACACTTTGAGCTAGGGGCAGAGCAAAGTACGTTAATGCGTAGGCTCAGGGAAAAGTCAAAGACCACCTGAGCATGTGCACTACAATAAATTGATATACTCTGAGCAGGGCGGATCAAAGTGCGCCTATGCAGGACTGCAATGGAGGCTTCTGTGTGGATGATTTAGGATGCGCCATCCACATGGCGCTGGTCATTGTACACATTGGCACAAATGACAAAGTTAGAGGTAGGTGGAAGGTCCTTAAAGATGATTTCAGGGAATTAGGTTGTAAGCTTAAAGCATGGACCTCCAAGGTGGTATTTTCGGAAATACTACCTGTGCCACGAGCCACACTAGAGAGGCAAAGGGAGATCAGGGAGGTTAACAGGTGGCTCAGGAATTGGTGTAGGAAAGAGGGTTTTGGGTTCCTGGAGAATTGGGCCAACTTTTCAGTTGGCTACAGATTCTATGCTAGAGATGGGCTGCATCTTAATGGGGAGGGTGCAGCTCTGCTGGGGCAGAAAATGGCTAGAAGGTTGGAGGAGTGTTTAAACTAGGAATGGGGGGCGAGGGTATTCACTTTATAGAAGGGTAATGTAGTGCAGATAGTGACCAGGGCACAAGTAATGAAATTGGGGGTGGTACGGGGGGAAGGGTTAGGACAGTTAATACAATAAGCAGGAATACAGGTACAGAGTCATACGTAACGTGCATGTACACTAATGCCCGAAGCCTCACAAATAAGGTGGAGGAATTAGAATTAATATTGTTGGAAGAAAATTATGATATAGTGGGGATATCAGAGACATGGCTGGATGAGAGCTATGACTGGGCTGTTAATTTACAGGGTTATAGCCTATTCAGGAATGACCGTACAAATAAGTGAGGGGGAGGTGTGTGTCTATATGTAAAATCATCCTTAAAACCCATCCTGCATGACAACATATGTGAGGGTACTGAGAATGTAGAGTCCCTATGGGTGGAGATAAGGGGGGGGAGAATGAATAATAAAATACTGATAGGGATGTGTTATAAGATGCCGAATATTATGGAAGAGGTTGAGAATCTCCTCATAAAGCAAATTGATAAAGCAGCGAGTCTCGGAGAGGTAATTATTATGGGGGACTTTAACTATCCTGATATAAATTGGGGAACAGAAACTTGCAGTTCCAGCAAAGGAAATAGATTTTTGATAACAATGAAAGATAATTACCTTTCACAAATGGTACAGGACCCCACAAGAGAGGGAGCATTACTAGACCTTGTACTAACCAATAGGCCAGACCGCATATCAAATATACAAGTTGGAGGTTACTTGGGGAATAGTGATCACAAAATAATAAGTTTTCATGTATTCTTTAGTAAGATGTATAGTAGAGGGGCTACAAGGACACTAAACTTCAGGAAAGCAAATTTTAAACGGTTGAGAGATGATCTTAGTGCAATAAACTGGGATGATGTACTAAGTAATAAAAGTACACAAAGCAAATGGGAGACTTTTATGAGCATCCTGAATAGGGCTTGTGCAGAAAATATACCCTATAGGAACAAACATGCTAGAAATAGGAAGAAACCCCTATGGCTAAATAGAGCTGTAAGGGAAGCAATAAAAGAAAAACAGAAAGCCTTAAAAGAATTAAAGAGGGTAGGTAGTGATGAGGCATTATATAATTATAGAAAATTAAATAAAATATGTAAAAAGCAAATTAAGTTAGCTAAGTTTGAGACAGAGAGACTCATTGCGAGAGAAAGTAAAAATAATCCTAAAATATTCTTTAACTACATAAACAGTAAAAAACTGAAAAGCGATAGTGTTGGCCCCCTTAAAAATAGTCTTGGTGAAATGGTGGAAGGGGATGAGGGTAAAGCCAACCTGCTGAATGAATTTTTTTCTACGGTTTTTATACAAGAAAATGCCATGGCAGATGACATGACTAGTGATGCCATAAATTCACCCTTGAATATTACCTGCTTAACCCAGCAGGAAGTACGCCGCCGCCTCGAAATCACTAAGATTGACAAATCTCCGGGCCCGGATGGCATACACCCCATAGTACTACAGGAATTGAGTTCTGTGATAGATAGACCATTATTTTTAATCTTCACAGATTCCTTAATAACAGGGTCAGTACCGCAGGACTGGCGCATAGCAAATGTGGTGCCAATATTCAAAAAGGGGACAAAAACTGAGCTGGGAAATTATAGGCCGGTAAGTTTAACCTCTACGGTTGGTAAAATCCTTGAGGGGTTCTTGAGAGATGCTATACTGGAGTATCTCAAGAAAAATAACCTTATGACAGAGTATCAACATGGGTTTATGAGGGATCGATCCTGTCAAATTAATTTGATCAGCTTCTATGAAGAGGTAAGTTCAAGCCTGGACCAGGGAAATGCAGTGGATGTTGTGTATATGGACTTTTCAAAAGCTTTTGATACGGTGCCACATAAAAGGTTGGTACATAAAATGAGAATAATGGGGATAGGGGAAAATATGTGTAACTGGGTTAAAAACTGGCTCAGTGATAGGAAACAAAGGGTGGTTATTAATGGTACGTACTCGGACTGGGTCTCAGTTCATAGTGGGGTACCACAGGGGTCAGTATTGGGCCCGCTTCTTTTCAACATATTTATTAATGACCTTGTTGGGGGCATGCGGAGTAGAATTTCAAAATTTGCAGATGATACGAAACTCTGCAGTGTAATCAATACAGAGGAGGATAAGTTTATATTACAGGGAGATTTATGTAAATTGGAGAATTGGGCTGAGAAGTGGCAATTGAAGTTTAATGTAGATAAATGTAAGGTCATGCACTTGGGTAGAGGAAATAACATTTATGATTATGTACTTAATTGTAGAACACTGGGTAAAACAGGCACAGAAAAAGACTTGGGTGTATGGGTGGATGGTAAACTTCACTTTAGTGGACAGTGTCAGGCAACTGCTGCCAGGGCTAATAAAATAATGGGATGTATTAAAAGAGGTATAAGTGTTCATGAAAAAAATATAGTTCTACCTCTGTACAAGTCACTAGTGCGACCGCACTTAGAATACTGTGTACAATTCTGGTCACCGATATATAAGAAGGACATAGCTGAACTGGAGAGGGTGCAGAGAAGAGCGACCAAGATTATTAGAGGAATGGGTGGGCTGCAATACCAAGACAGGTTATTAAACTTGGGGTTATTTAGTTTGGAAAAACGAAGGCTTAGGGGGGGATCTAATCACAATGTATAAAGATATGAGGGGACAGTACAGAGACCTTTCCAAAGATCTTTTTACACCTAGGCCTGCGACTGGAACACGGGGGCATCCGCTACGTCTTGAGGAAAGAAGGTTTAATCATAATCACAGACGAGGATTCTTTACTGTACGAGCAGTGAGACTATGGAACTCTCTGCCGCATGATGTTGTAATGAGTGATTCACTACTAACATTTAAGCAGAGCCTGGATGCCTTTCTTGAAAAATTTAATATTACCAGTTATGTATATTAGATTTTATGACAGGGTGTTGATCCAGGGAACTAGTCTGATTGCCGGATGTGGAGTCAGGAAGGAAATTTTTTCCCCATTGGAACTTGTTTGTCACATTGGGGTTTTTTTTTTTGCCTTCCTCTGGATCAACATGTTAGGCTACGGGTTGAACTAGATGGACTTAGTTTTTAAGGTTGAAGGGAGACTCTAAGATACTATGACTGCACAGGATAGAGGAGGCGCCAGATCTGAGAGCAGCAACGCCCATTGGACCCGACCACCCCCCAGGTGAGTATAATAAAAGATCTTTTTAAATTCTACAGAGCCGCCTGGGCACTTATATAGAGAATTCTAGAATACTGTATATAAGGGCTCACTAGTGGTGGCCGCAGGTTATAAGGAAAATTCCTGTGACAGGTTCCCTTTAACTGGATCAGTGTGCAGAAATGTAGATGTATTGTGTTGAATACATTTCTGCCAAAATCTGCTGCACATGAACATACCATAATAATGCTTTAATACAACAGTAGTCATTGCTCTTGAAACAAGTATGAAGAGTATAGTATTTTAACAGATTGCCTTAAAATAGTAAAAGATGCAATACTCCCCTTCCCGATCCCTTGTGTGATAGTGGGATATTGTGGGTCATGTACCATTTTGTGTGGGTTAATGTTTAGGCGTGGTTCACTGTCCATTCTGTATTCCTTGTGTGTACATTGTCCTGTTTGCAGGTTTAATCCCTCCCCTGCCAGGCTTTTGTTCCTATGTCGGGGGAGGGGACGTGAAATCCACCTAAACTCTTTGCTTACCTAGGGGATGAGTCAGTCTGTTGGGAACTTGAAGAGAGAAGGAAGAAGATTGAACCTCTAAGGGAAGCTGTGGCTTCTCAGGGAGACCTGGACATTTATTTATCACTTTCTGGACTATATTCGTGTTTCTTTACTAATTTTACCCTCGGTTTTGTGAATTATATTATGGACCATTTGATTTGCTTGGAATAAATGCCCTTTGGATTGTACAGCCATCTCTCACTCTGTTAATTGTGTGCTATGGGAGAAGGACCCCGTCACACCTTGACACTCCCATATGGCTTCTGTTTATTCCTCTCCAGCCTTCTGTTGTAGCAATGATGTCCCATCACAGGGTGCATGACAGGACATCATTGAGAAGCAGAAATTAGAGACAGGTGGGGAAATGGGGATGATTATTACTACTTTTATTTTGATTACAACTTATTGGAGCGTTTTGCTATAATTTATAATCCTCAGATTAGGGAGTACAGACCAGCTCCTATTCATGTGAATAAGATCTGATCTGCAGTTTTCAGCAATGACAGCAACACATTGTGCTTTTCAGCTCTGTTGAATGTGTCCAACTATCCACCACAGACCTAATAACAGCTGATTGAGGGTACTAGGTGGCAGACACCCATTGACTGAGATTAACAACCGATCTTAAGGCCCCGTTATACGCAACGACGTATCTAACTATATATCGCCGGGGTCACGGATTCTGTGACGCACATCCGGCATAGTTAGCGACATCGTTGCGTGTGACAGCAAGGAGCGACGATGGAAAATACTCACCTTATCGTCCATCGTTGACATATCGTTCCTTTTCAAAAAATCGTTGATTGTTGAGCTCAAAGGTTGTTCGTCGTTCCCGAGGCAGGACACATCGCTACGTGTGACACCTCTGGAACGACGAAGTACAGCTTACCTGCGGCCGCCGGCAATGCGGAAGGAAGGAGGTGGGCGGGATGTTACTTCCCGCTCATCTCCGCCCCTCCGCTTCTATCGGGTGGCCGCTTAGTGACGCCGCTGTGACGCCGCACGAATCGCCCCCTTAGAAAGGAGGCGGTTCGCCGGAAACAGCGACGTCGCTAGGCAGGTAAGTCCGTGTGACGGCTCCTAACGATTTTGTGTGGACGGGCAGCGATTTGCCCGTGATGCACAAACAACGGGGGCGGGTTCTTTCACCAGCGATATCGCTGCATGTAACACCTCCTTTAAAGAAAGACCCTTTAAGGCTAGGTCATAAATATTTTACCAACAACCCTTTCAAGATTTCTAGTGAATAGTTACTAGCGCCAAGCCATGTTCACAGGACCCTAATCCCCATTTGACTTACAACCCAAAACTGTCCTAATGAAGTTAATACAATTGGTAGCCATTAACTGAGTAATATCTTTTAAAACCTATCCCAAAATGACAAACTAATAAAACTTGCATATTCCCAGAAGACACAGAGCAGTTTGACGATATTTATAGGAACGCTTTCAAAAAAGGAAATGAGAATGTTATGTTAAATTCCCTAGAATATTGATATTCTCTGTAGCTTAATAGTTTCTGTTACAGTTATTACGCCCATATCTGCACGTTCTGAACACTTCTGTGTAAATTTATCTGGAAGTTTCTAAGCATGTCCCGGATATAGATATAGATATATATATATATATATATATATATATATATATATTGCCTTTATCTGTCTGTCTGTCTGTCTTGCTCCAAAATTCTGTCGTTACCATGGCAAGCGTCTCATTGGCAGCTTGCCTCGCCTAGGCTCTGCCCCCCCGCACGGATTGGCCGCTTGCCCAGGCTCCGCCCCACACACGGATTGGCCTTTCGCCCCGGCTCCCTGCACGCATTGGCAACTCGGCCACGCCCCGCCCCCTCACGCATTGCACGCTCGCTCTGGCCCCGCCCCCCGCACGCATTCCCCGAACCAGCGTACGCCGGCAACCCAGCCGACACATACCCTCGCATTGCTGGGGTTGCCGGCGTACGCTGGCGTGGGCTCCCGTGCGTGCGGGGGGCGGGGTACGCTGGTAACCATGGTACACATCGGCCCGATAATATTCGGGCAATATCGGGTAAT